>NC_137930.1:66311387-67010374 GCF_963969265.1 Rhamphochromis sp. 'chilingali' | reverse complement strand
GCATAGCGCATTAGCATAAGATAGCATTAGCATACTCACAAGTTAACAAATACACACAATATCATTCAACCTACACAACATAATGTAAGCAGAACCCACCTTCTCGCATTCACACACAGCAATAAACCAAGAAAACACGGGTTGCTGGTGAGAGGACAAAGGGGAATATACTGGCTATCAGTGAGAAGGCAGACCGGCAGCCATCGAGTCCCTATGTATTGTGTTCAAGGAGCGTCAGCATTAGCATAGAATAGAATAGAATAGAATAGAATAGAATAGAATAGAATAGAATGGTGAGTTCAATGATGGAGGACAGCGGTCCCCAACCGCCGGGCCACGGACTGAAGTCGTTTGGTCGTTTGAGGCTCGGGTGTGAAATTTATGGTTTTCAGGATTTTTATTGTTAACTCGGTTTCCCTGCGTCTTTTTTTCCGTGTATTTACATGTTACCATAGCAACCAGAAAGCATTAAGGCAGCGGTCCGGACCAGTTTATGCCCGACAATATTTTCACGGACTAGCCTTTAAGGTGTCGCTGATAAATACAACAAAATAAAACTAGTACCGGTACAGAAAAAAAGAAGATTTATTCATAACACACGTGAAAACGATAACGATAAAAACGATAAAAAAATAACGCTGAAAACCGATAAAAACCCTGAAAACCATACATTTCACACCTGAGCCTCAACTCTTGCAGCCCGGTACCAAACGAGTCACGGACCGGTACCGGTCCGAGGCCCGGGGGTTGGGGACCGCTGCATTAAGGGGCACAGAGGAGGATGTTACTCTCAATGTTGTAGGTGCATTTCAGGAGGACGCTGCTAATAAAGTTACACAGTTACACAGTGAATTCGCGTTTATTATTATATTTACAAAATACCACAGTTTTTGTCTTGGTCAGATCAGTTAATTTTATTGTGTTTATCCGAGACACCTTAAAGGACGGCCCTAAAAATATTGTCTGACATTAAACCGGTCCGTGGTGCAAAAAAGGTTGGGGACCGCTGATTTGGACATATCAATGTCTATGGCACAAATACTATCAATAAATGAACCATAACACTCTAGCCAAGTAAACAACATGTAAACAGGGAGCTTTCTAACAGCAAAGGAGTGCCGTTTTGCGTTAGAGTGGAGTTTACTAAATGCTAACTTTTGGTTTGCTAGGTGACTTACTGATGCACCTTGCTAACATGTCAGTGCTAGGCTTAGCCTACCCTTTGGAACAGGATAAGATTACACCAAAAAGAAAGAACCAAAATGCCAGACTCGTGGATTCAAACTTGGTACATATGCCAGTCACAATGAAACTCAGCTACCTACAATTTGTTTGACTAAATTAGCTGCTATGTAGCCCTGAATTAATAGTAAGTGTGGAAATTTGATCACTTCCTAAATTAGCTGCAATGCTGACTCAAATGATGCTACTTAAAACACTTAACAGGGTTAACACAGCTCCTTCTGGATCCATCCAAGTCTTTACATAACTTTTTTAATTAAGCTATACTACATATAGCGATGCTTAAAACCAAAGGAGCTCCTTTCTGAAGAAAACACATCTGAAGCACTTTCAGCATTGCTCTAAATTAATGTACTTTTACCAAATGTGTGAATAAAATCCAAGAGATGTTAAGTTTAGATGTTTTTCTTGAGACAGTTTCTACGCTTTTCAAAGTGTACAATGACAAGCGGGATTACTCTTTGAAAAAAAATGCTTTTAATAACAGTTTCCCTTGAAACTGTATTTCCTAAATGCTTGAAACAGTTTGCTGACTTGTCTGCTGTTGATACTGGCACATTTTTATGGTGCTATTTGGAAGGTTAACTCAACTGTGAACAAAATTAAGCGTTGGTTTTGAGTCGAAATAGAAGAAATAAACTGATTATAATTACGTGATAGTAGAGGTGCCAGTGAAAACATGGTTTACTCCCTTGGCTTTCCATCATGACCACCGTAATGGCGACATCACAAACAGTTGCTGGCCTCTTTTCATTAATTGGTCATTTGTCATTGAATAGGAAATTATGCATAATGGCGCATGCCTTTTATGAAGCCTTTTCACTTGCCTTTATGGCCAAGGTGGACACATATGGTCTGATGAAAAGCACAGTTTTTCCATGAATGACAAGAAAAAGTAAATCAGACATTCTCCAGACGTGAATGCAAATTAAAGGTGGCTGGAAAAGTTTGGGCCTTGCTTAATAAAAGGAAAATGCAGTATCATGCAAGAATATTTGCTATGGCTATAGCAATATAGAACAATGTCACAGAGCAAATATGGAATATAGAAATCGTTCGAAATAAATTTCAGTACACCTACCTGGCGGACCATCTATGTTCGTGTGAACTAAGCAATTTATTATCAGCATTGCACTACACCCCATCTCTCAATAAACTCATATATAGTCTAATATAAGGTCTATATGCTTGCGCTGTGCTATTCTTTCATAGCGTTGATACTTAGTAGGAGGAGAAGCAAACTAGTAGCTTGGCAACATCATTAGCATAATTGCATCATTAATTGTGAATCCTTTTCACTGTGAGAAATAGTAGCTGGTACCGGGTGTAGCTTGTAGTCAAGCGAAAGGGTCCACACACAGCGGTTTGTAGCGAGCCAAAGAAATGCCTGCTGCCTCATTAGTGCTAGATCCCTGCAGGCCTCCTTTTCTGAATACAGGGGGGGGGGGTCTGATGCCTGTGAATGACAAACCCGTGGTGTTTGGTAGAGTGGAAGCATTCAGGTGAAAGTTATTACACTTTTCTTCCCACACTCAGCCGCATAACTCAGCTTTAGTGTTTCCCCCACAGGGACACTCCAAGGTTGATTGTATCTCTCCAAGTAAAGCAGCTACCAAACCTTTGTTTGAAGAAGTATTCCCAAACTGCTGTCTCCACTATAATGAGGACACTCTCCCAGCATTCCTGGCTGCTTTTGCAGCGAAACAGAATGGAAGAAAGACTGTGTGAAGAGGATGAATGAGTGAGTAATTAGGAGTGTAAGGCTGATCTTGAATTAGCAAAGGAATGACAAGTGTGAAAGCCAGCTCTTTATTTTAACACAGAGAGAAACTTAGTGAGTGGGCAGAACACGATTCACAGCGGGCAGCATCAGCTTCATTCAGGCAAACAAAGAAGAATGTGTAAAATTACCCCACAATTAAAGGTTGTTCACATCGCTACGATGCTTTAGCAAAATATTTAGTCCCTTGCTGAGAGTTAGCACAGGTTACAAACCTACTAATCGCACACAAAGGCAGCAAGCAATGCAAAGTTATATTTTTTATTAGACAGACATAATTAAACCAGCATAGTTAGAGTAAGGCTGTTTCCCTGTCTTTTTAAAGGAATTCTGACACCACTTTACATTTAAAAAAGAAAGTGATGGGCGAAATCTGACCGTTCAATGCAAACTCTCTTACATCTTGGAAGTATGTTTTAAAAAATAAAATAAAACTAACATTACGGTGCTGCAATTACCTTGTTTTAGTTGTGGTAGCTACCTGGCTTATATGTCACTTCAGTGTCTTCAACGTACTGTTGCTGTGTGATTTATTACTATTACTGAAGGCTGCATTAACACCTGCTAGCTGTAAATAATCATGTGCAATTCTGAAAGCAGACAGAAATGAAACATATTACTGATAGAAAAATAGATTTTCATACGAGATCACTGCAAAAAGTGCAGCCTTACCTAATGTGCACCCTACTGTTACTCATTTTATATTAAGATTCAAAAATCTAGTTGCTATTGCTTTCAAAGCTGCACATGATTATTTGCAGCTAGCAAGTTGTTAATGCTATCCATCAAGTCTGACAGCCTGCAGTCTATGAACTAACCTCAGCTAACGCTAACTAACAATGTTAGCTCAGTGGCGAGTAGCCTTCAGTAATAGTAATAAATCCCACAGCAATAGTACATTCATGTAGTTGTAAAGAGCATGACAATATATCAAATAATCCAAAGTATTCAGAATACGTTACTCACATTGAGTAACTTAACAGAATATATTACAAAATATTTTGGGGCATGCAATCTGTAATCTGTAGTGGAATACACTTTTAAGGTAACCTTCCCAATGCTGCAAATATTCAAGTTTGCATACTAGTACAATGAAGCAAAATGGCAAAGCAGCATTCCCAAAAGGACTTTTTGGTCTATTTCACTTCCCAATATTCTGAGCTAGTGAAGTGTGCACACACGAATACGGTCTATTGGGAGCGAGATGAACACAAACGTGTTTTGTTAAAATACTTTTGTCACAAAAGAAACGCAGTTCAAGAATTTAAAAAATAGACAATTGTTTAGTTTTGGCACAAATAGAAACTTTCTCTTGCTCCTCAGGGCATTTCACACACGTTCATCATTAAAATGTTAAATGAAATATTATTTACTTTCACAAGAAGCGTTTACGAGATGTTAATGGTGAATTTTTTTAACCTTTCATTGAAAGCATCCATGTATTGGCTGCAGTTTTTCACTTGAAGAAGAGTCACACAGAGAGAAATGAATAATCCTCTGGCTCCCTAAAATGAACTGTGCACATTTTTGTATCTGCTGTGTCAAAGGGTTACACAAGACTGCTGTGATGTTTGGTTCATTATTCACGAATAACAAATAATGCAACAAGTGTCAGACCGGGTCAGCTGCACATCGACTTGAGATTGGAACAGTATGCATTTAAGAACAGTACTTTTGTGTTCCGTGTGGAATTAGGCTTCTGCAAACTATCAAACATAAGAGAGAAACAAGAGGCTCGTGATTTAATTTTAAATACACAAACCTATTCATAATGAACCATGTCTGCATGAGAATGTGGTCTCCAAGTCTTGGAAAACCAAGCACACTATAGGTTTGTCTGTGCTTGTGTTGGATGAAGGCTGTGATGAAACACTAGGCAATCTGTGATTTTTGCCAGTTTGTAAGCACTCAGGTGTGGGTGAAAAGGAGCCTTTCAAACACGTCTCGCTATTCTACGGTGTAGATCTTCGCCTCTCGGAAAACCGGTGATATTCTTTCATGTTCCTACAAATGGAGCGTCATGCCTACTGGGAACCTTTTAAGAAATAAGCTGTATTTATTTCCCAAATGATTTTTTTTTCTTGGAAGCCGTGGACATCTGTTAAAGCTGATTACTGAACCAGACCTTGTTCATGCATTTGTGCTTTTCTCCCCCGTGTTAACCTTTGGGATTGTTTATCCAAAAAACTGCGAGCAGTGATGGGAAAGGATGCCGATGATAAAACACAGATGGTGAAGCGTCAAATTCTTCTTGATGATCGTGCAGACAAGTGTGTTTAGTAAGTCAGGAGAGCAACTGGAAACTAATATATTTGATTCATGTGCAGAGGTGCATGCCACAGCCTTGAATCTGGGTGCAACTGTAAGTCATGCTTGATACCATCAGCTCTGAAGGTTAAGACAATTTGTTTTACGCTCTTACTGCTGCAAAGACATATGCCTTTTGTCAAAAAGTGTGATAATGATAGTAAATGCTAACACAAAACCTCAAACTACTTGAAGTAGACACAAAATATAGTTGCCTCTTATATTCAGCCATGCAAAATCCATCCATCCATCTGAGAGGCAGAGTCATGCAAAAAAAGAATGGTTAATGCCATTTCTGTCCTTGTTTGCATCCATTTTTTAATGCAGTTAATAATTTCTCTCCTCCACTGTACCTTTTCTTTCTACCAAATGAGTAGAACGTGTTTTTCTTTTGCCACGATCCTTCTAAAACACGACAGACTCTAAAAGCACAATCACCTTCCTGTAATATTTTCCTTCCTACCCTAAATTAAGCTTTTGCATGTGGCAAACTGTTGAAATTAGGGGTGGGTTTTAATAATCGTTTCATCGATTAAAATCGATTCTGGCTTGGATAACGTGATATTGATTCATTAAACTCCTGAATCAATTTTTTTATATAAATGTATTTTGCCCCAAATTCCAGAATCTCAGGTGAAACGTCACAAAATTTTGACAACCACCAAACATTTAAGACAGTAGATGAGAGCAGGTACACAGATTCTGCACAAAGACGTAAACACAAAGCGCAGACCCCGCGGATCAGAATCAGTGAGATGTCGCCTTTCTCACCCGACGGCAGGGACACGGTCGGGGCTGAAAGCCGACAGCTCGCTGATTCTGATGTTTCGGCGGGTCCGCGCTTTGTGTTCACGCCCTTTTTGCGCTGATTCTAAAGCTGTTAGTTTGATCTCCCTCCAAACAATATTGACCGAACAGCAGCAAAAGAAGATCCAAACTACGCTTCACATAAACATCGTCATGGACTCACTCTGACTTTTGCTGTTTTGCTTTCACCACAAAAAAATCACACTTCATGCACAGCTCTCTCTCTCTCTCTCTCTTCAAGAACAGTTTCCCGTCTATCCCCGAAATCTGTTTTCTGCATTATTCGCTTGCTTGTCACGCACAAGTCTACCGTTGTTTACAGGCTGTCGGCCGATGTTTTTTTTCCCTTTTACTTACTTCCGAAAATAAAACCTAATTTCTGCCGTTCAACAGGCTTCTGAACAAATTTAAACGTTTTAAAATTATGCAAAAGGCAAAACGCTTAGCCGTGTCTCTAACAAAACCGCTGTAACTTCAGAGGTAATGTTCATAAGTTGATTAATGGTTTTCTTTGGTTTTTGATGTACTGCAGAATATTTTTATAAAATCCAGGCCAGGAAAATCACCTTCATGTTTTTCTGTGTTTTATCTTCAGCTACTTTGACACAAAGGCCTCTGCTGTGATGCTCACACCTTTGATAAAGTCTTGCGAGTGTCAGCTTCCTTTTTATAGATACAATAATATATAAATGTACTGATCTGAATTATAATATTTCTGACTGTCTGAGGCAAAATTTCCCAGATTAAAATCGAATTGAATCGAATCGTGGATCGAATCGATTCTAGAAATCAGCGACGATACCCAGCCCTCGTTGAAATGCCTCTGCAGTATGCTAACGAAAGCTAAGCTCACATTTTGAGTGTCTAAACAAACTATGAAGGATTAACATTTGACCAGAAAAGAAGCACGCTTTCAAAAGTAGAGGTGTACATGGTTCTACAGTAGCAGGCTCCAACCTTTTTTCATGGACCGGCCTTTAAGGTGTGGCGGATAAATACAACAAAATAAAACCAGTACCAAAAAAAAGAAGATTTATTCATAACACACGGGAAAAAGACCTCGGGAAATCAAGTTAATGATAAAAACGCTAAAAAAATTATTTTAAAAAAATCAATAAAACCCCTGACAACCATAAATTTCACACCCGAGCCTCAACTGTCCCGGCCTGGTACCAAACGACTTACGGACTGGTACCGGTCCGGGAGTTGGGGACCGCTGTTCTACAGTATGGACAATCGCAGCATAGCAGCTGGGATCCACTTTGGTTTAGTGTAGAATGTGATAAGAAACTCGATCTTTGTTGGTTAATCCGGGCAAAGCTTCTCGGATCTCTGATGCTAAGCTCGCTTTGTTAGATTATCTTCCTTTGACTGGTTGTTTGTTCACTGATAACATCAGGCACATGTAAAGATCTGGCAGAGGAAGTTGACGTGATGGCAAAATGCTAAAAAAAAAAAAAAACTTGTTTGCATGTTGGCTCTTTTTCATCTGCTATACAAAATGATCATACAAATTATCCCCCCACGAAGATATTATGTACTCATGTGAGGCAGCAGGCACTGTTGAATGTTTGTGTTTACCTTACAGATTTATACAATCATCTTTCCTACAAAGTTCTAACAATTTCAGTTGGACCGGGAACAGAAAATGGTTTGAATCTTTTACTGATTGCAATAGTTTATTTCCATGAAAGCAAACAACAGAGACACACATCATTCCCCCACAGCACCGGTGTTTATGAAACAAAGCCTGTGAGCTGGTTCAGGCCGTCATTTCAAGGCTTTTGCTACTCTCATATAACATAATCTTATGCTATATCTCCAAACAAGAAGATCAAACTTCCAAAACCACAGAATGGAAGAGTGAAAGTTTGGGTGTGGGAAAACGATTCCGCTATTGTTCTCTTCAGCATCACGTGCCAGTACAACGGCACAAATACCGAAACCGTTCTTCAACACAAACCAGTCACGTTGTTGACGGTGCTTCAGCCTCACAGATGACCAGTTTGTTCTCCACACTGACACCTAATGCTTGGTGAAACACATCATCGGTTCTAAGCATTATTTCTCAGTCTTGGTCAGAGACTATTTTCTCGTATTTTAATATGAACAACATTTTCTGAGATACGGATTTTAACACAAAGGGCACCCTATTAGTGTAAATGGAAAATACTGTGGATTTTTCAAGATACAAGACACAATTACACAACCCTCAGAAGAGTCCGGGGCCTGTCTCTGGCTACTTGTTTGCAGCTCTTTTTCCTTTTATTTTTGACTTCTTTTTCTGTTGTTATTAGTTTGGATTGCAGAATTCAACTTGCAATAATGATGCTCCGTTAGGTTAAGGCGCTAGAACTGCTTGGGTGAGTGTAGACAAAAGGCTATTGTTTGGGTGGAAATGTTAAAAACATCTTCTTCCATTTGCCTTTCTCAGCATTTTCTTTGCTGCCACACACACACAGTCTTTCGTGGTCACCATGGTTACATGTTCAGCAATGATGATGGGCACAGTAACTCACTTTAGTGAATGAAGAATCTGAACAAATGGGTTTAAGGTGACTCTGACACAGCCTGACCGGATGAGGAGTTAGGATTTCCTTTAAATTATTGTTGACACTCTACAATTGAAAGTGCCCTAATACAGCGGTCTCCAACCTTTTTTGTGCCACGGATCGGTTTATGCCCGACAATATTTTCACGGACCGGCCTTTAAGGTGTCGCGGATAAATACAACAAAATAAAACTAGTACCGGTACCGAAAAAAAGAAGATTTATTCATAACACACGTGAAAAGACCCAGGAAAACAGAGTTAACGATAAAAACGATAACAAAATAACGCTGAAAACCGATAAAAACCCTGAAAACCATACATTTCACACCTGAGCCTCTACTCTCGCGGCCCGGTACCAAACGACTCACGGACCGATACCGGTCCGAGGCCCGGGGGTTGGGGACCGCTGCCCTAATGTGATTATGAGAGATATGAAGTGGGGCTGTGGATAGTATCGTGCAAAGTTTGGACTGTCATTAAAGGACATCCCAAAGCTACTCTTTGTTGTGTTCTCTCTCAAGATGATCCAACACTGCTTCCGTAATGTTGAGGTCCGGGATCCGGAGAGGCCGATCCATGACTGATAGCGGTGGAGTGGCCGTTTGTTAGGGTGCACTGTCATGGTGTAAAAGGACACCACACTTTGGCTAAAATGCAGGCTCAAACCATGCCTCCACCGTGTTTTACTGATTGTTACAGACACTCACTGTTGTGCTTAACTATGCCGATTTAAGCCAAAGTTTGATTTATCGCTCCATTAGACTGATTTTCATTTCTTGTGTAATCTGACATATCCCAGCCTTTTCTTCCTGTTTCCTGACAGTTGCCCTTCCACTGAGACTATTTCTGATGAGGCTTTCAACCTAATAGCTCTTTCGCTATTGCCTCATTGGTGCTAATGATGCAGTTTTAATCCTGTTATTTTTAAGCCTCTTTTTTTTTTTGGGTTCAACTAAAGAATTGGGAACAAAATGTGCCTAAAGACACAATTCAAAATTGGTTCTTTGCTAAGTTGTGCCTCAGTGTTAAATGACTTAACAAACAACCAAAACATTTCTCTAAAAACTGTCTGGTACAAGGACTAAACTGAAGAAGAGTGAAAAAGCAGACCAGTGCTCAAGGTCACTTTAGAAAAGCAAAAGAAAGTCTGACTCCTTGGTAGCAAAATCTAAAGGTGGCTCCCACACAGACCTTTGGACAGCACTGTAAATAAAATTAAAACAGATTGATTTCCACATTATCTGATTAGCTAAACTGCTGTAATTGTGGTGGCTAATCTGGTGTCTCAACAACTGTCATTGCATGAGCCTGTGTAGCCGCTGAGGAAAAGGCCAGCAAGAACAAAATATAACAACACCCTCGAGGCAGCTCCCACGGTGGCAGAATATAATTTTGTTTTCATTTCACCTGCACATTAAATCTTTGTTTAGTCATTTGTGAATCACCATCACCTTTCACATATGGTGTCTAGCACTAAGAGCTTGGAAAGTCTGTCCAACATGGTCCACAGATGTTGATTTGAAGGGTCATTTGCTATTGAGGTTCTATTAACACAAGCGTTTTAGTTGACTGACCCAGCAGTGATTTATGATCTTCTGGGAATTCCAGGAAATTGTGGTGAACATGTAATTGCTTGGGAACATTTTTAGCACCTCTCAGGTCACTGGACATCATTGTCGGGTCATAGGTCTGGCAAACCAAATGGCACTTGGATCAAAAGGGTTGTTGGATTCTAGTGAAGCCACACCTACTTACATGCTGTCTACTAATGTATTCAGTCTAAGCAGAGCCCTAAATCCAACAGTAAATCACACAGAGAAAAAAAGAAACCTCAGAGCGCAGAGCAGCTCTGCCTCTCCACCACCTCCATCCTCCCTATTTATATTTCCACCAGGTGTCCATCATACAAAGAGCTGCTCTGTGAAGCTGACCGTACCTGGGATAATTACACAGCAGCGCTTGCACAATGAACCTCTTTGTGCGGATGGTGTAGGTTTTGATGTATTCAAAGAAGTTTGAAATTAATGAAGAATAGATCACACTTAAATTCAATGCTCATAAATTCATTGGGGTGTGTCAGTTTCACGTGGAGAAAAAAGACAATTAGCAACATAACAGTGATAGTAGTGCACAGGGTGGCTGCAACTTCTAAACTGTGTGTTTGCTGCAATACTTGGTTCTTCTCTTGGTCACAGAGCTCGCTGTCCACAGTATCTTTCATAGGTTAAACCACATTTTGCAGAAGCACACAGAGCAAAATGTTTTACATCAAATACGTTGATGAGTGCACTCTGCGATGACAAAGTGTATTCTGTATGTAAAGAAATCAAAGAACCATCTTTAAAACATTGCTAAGATTAAAAAAAAAAGAGTTACTGTATGTTTCTAACTAACAGAGAATAAAAACTCCAAAGTTGTAAAACATAAATCAGTTTTCAATTTAGGGCCAGCAGTATGTTCCCCTAGAAAATCCTATTAAAGCAGGATTCAATTTTAAAATCCTATTAACTGGTTTAAAACACAAAACTGAATTCAGTGTGACCACTAGACATTACCTGATTCGCTCCTGTGCCCCTTCCTGGCCCACGCCAAGTTATCATCACGTCCAATGCCACATTGTGTCAGTTCATGTTATCATTGTGTTTGCATCTAGTAAAATAAAGGTTGTTGAAACTCTCTGCTGCCTCCACTCTGGGTTCTCTGCTCTTGGGATCGGTTTTGGTACTGGCCATCAGCAGTTTTGACAGATACAGGCATTTCCTAGGACACATGGATGTAATCCCTTTACAAATGTGTAGGCATAGAAATGTGCTTTTTAAGGTTCCTGGTAAACCGACTTAATCTAAATCCATGCAGTTAATTCTTTAGAAATAATTTTACCAGAAAAGATTGTAATTACCTCTTGTAGTGTATGTTGCACCACAAATAAGAATATTATAAAGGTGACTTCTAACCAAGAACAGTTTAATTGCCTGTGTATTAAATCATTGCATTTCTATAATATGCAACATGTAAGATATTGTTATACAGTCTTAAAGTTTGTTCATATAAAACAGGGATGATACTTTTCATGTCCATGATTCCAGTAGGTTCTACTTGGGTCTCAGTGATGTAAATGTCATCACGAGACTGTTAGTGTGAAGGTTTGTGTGGATGTGTACATACCTTCCTGGTCTGTGGTAAATTTACATTACAATGCACCAACTATGCAGCTACCTTGGCAGTGGACAAGCAGACATCAAGGAAACATAACAGCAATAACTACGGTACTCGGTTATCTGAGTGTAATCTAGGCTTGAGACTTTTTGTTGAATTCAAGTGCCTGTAAAGCTGCTGACAGCCTTAATGTCAATGATGGTAAGAAGTGAACCACCAGTTGTCTCAGTTCCAAAACAAATAAGCAAATATTATTTTACCAAACATCTTCTGATTGCTTCCACGGCAAGTCTTTCCTCCAGCATGGAATAACACATCAAATCCATTCATGTCATGACTGATACTATAAATGAATAATTGTTACTGTACACAACATCTGACTTTAGGAGAGGAAAATATGACATTACTCAAAAGAAGAAAAAGTGTTTTTCTGGTGTCTCATGACAGCAGACAGCTGGACCCCACATTGGATCTTATTATTTCAACCCCATTCAATATACAACAGGCATTTTTCACAAAACGTGGACTGTGTTTACAAGGCACCGCCTCATTAGTCTTGCGCTCATGCTGTAAATGACCACAATCTACAGCTTTTGCATTTGGTATCTTGTGTTTGACTGGTTTGACAACAGATGCAGTAGCACTCTCGTGATTAGCATCAAACTACTTGCATGGCTGTGAATGGTAAATGTCACACAATCAAAGGCAACAATTACAATCAGTCAAAAAAGAGCCGATGTTCAGTTTTTTTGATCTTTCCATGTGAGAAAAGAGGCTGCATGTGTGTGAAGCTAACTGATGTGAATCAGGTGTAATCTCAGCAAACAGGGAAGTGAAATGTGGTTTTGCATGTAAATCGGGTTACTCTTCATTGGCTCAAATATGAACTGTAATGGTTTCTTCATGCTCAAACGTTTAAAGGTCCAAATGCTTCATGGAGACTCTGTGATAAGCAGATTCCAAGTTTTCAAGAGAAACAATGATGGTCAAAACAATTACACAAGCGAATCTGCTGCAGGAAAGGTATTTGTAGTATTTTCTTCTCAAATGTTTTAACGTCTAAGTTGGTGGTCATGTCACTGATTTTAAGTTCCAGTGGTAAATAGTCATAATCATCAACACGTGAGAATTTCATGTTAAAAGTGTATCAGAAAAGGGAAACATATTGTTTGTATCAGAATTAACAGACCCCTGGATTTTTCTGGAGCTCAGGCAGGCCCACTGGTAGATGTCCAAACCGCAACTTTGAGAGATTTTCCATTGGAATTCATATCAGATCTGTCAGGAGGCCTCTAGACTGGAACCCCAGTGCTTAGCATCCTGAAGCCTATTTGCAAATTACCTCCTTCACCAGTCGAGTGTAGAATAACACATAGCAGCCAGCCATCTGTCCAAGACCAAGCTCCCTGGGTCAGCTACTGCAAAGAGGAGGGATACAGGGCAGGACTAAGGAGGGTGTCAAAGCTGCCTAACCAAACCCTATTGATATGAAACCTGTTGCTGCTTTGACATTCACCCATTGGTGTCCCATTTCTCTTATTATGGGTGTTTTTTGAAGGAAGTGTCCAGAGTTGTTAGCAGTATACGCTTTTTTACTGGTTTTTGACATCCGGGTATAATAAAGCAGACCATAGCAGACTTGAGTGTAGTGTCCGTGTTCTAAATTTGCATGATGAATGGTGGCAGTGGCTGAGTGTGACAGGTTGCCTGCTATAATGGGTCTCTGAGGAACCTAATCAGCCATTTCCACTGCACTAAGGATAAATAAGCTGGGCAACTCTACTCTAAGGGGGTCCAGCCACGAAACAGCTGACTGATGGCACTTTTGCAAAAAATACTAAGAACACTAAAGAATTACATCGATAAAAAAAAATAAATATATATATATATATATATAGAGAGAGAGAGCACAGAAACAAAGACCTCAATTCAGTTTGCAAGTCAACATTTTAGAGTACACATGCATGGATTTGCAAGCACAGAAATAGACTTCAGCAGAAGGGAAGACAGAATCATGAGGGTAATTATTTAAGTGAGAGAATGCTGTGCTGTGTTGCTTAAAGTATGGCTGCAGTAAACTGCAGAGGAAGGAAGCCAGTTTCTACTGCCCAACATATCTAATTAATTCACTTGTCAAGTATATCTACAATATGAGCTAATAAAATGAGAAACAGCACAACTGAAAAAAAAACTATTAAAGCTTTTTGTTAGCTCATTGAGGTCTGAGGTCAAAGCTCTATGGCTGCAGACCCCTTCTACTAAAGCTTCTTCCGACCTTCTCCGTGCATCTCCATCAACACTCTCAAACCAAACATTTCATCTGTAGTGCACTTTCTTGGCATGAAGTCATACCAGCAGTAACAGTTACTACAGCTTCTCACAGGACCCTTGTTCTTGAAAACTTTTCTTTCTTAGGCATCCTCTCACTTTTGATGAGTGCATGAAACAGTCTAAAAAGTTCATTGCCCTCTCTCACAGACAAACCGGTCACCTTTCCACTCTTCACGTTCTTCGTGGTTGGCCTCACTTCTTTCTTACTAATTCTCTGCCTCTGCACTTACTAACTCACTAATTTTCCTCCATCTGTTCTGTTCTCTTCTCTAACATACTCTTTCCATGTTCTGAACACATTCTCTTCACTCATGATTACATTTCCATCTCTATCCTTAATCACCCTATCCTGCTGCTCATCCTTTCCATTGCGATCTCTCCTAGCCAATTAATTCAAGCCCGTTTCTCCTTCCTTAGTGGTCTTGCATACAACTCATTATGAGCCTTTTCCTTTGCCACCTCTCTCTTTGCTGTATGTCCAGCTTCCAGTACTCCTGTCTACTTTCTTCATCTCCCTGACTATCAAACTTTTTCTTTATCATCCTCTTCCTTTGAGTGCTTTCCTGTATTTTGTCATTCCATCGCTACGTCCACCTGTCATCTTTGCTTTGGCCAGAGAATACACCAAACACCTTCTTGGCAGCATCCCTCACCATTTCATTTCATTTCCCAGTCATCTGGTAACGCTCCACTTCATCCCAGAGCCTGTCTCACAAGCACACGTCATGTTGGCAGAAGCTTCTGGAGATAAATTGCGACATATAATTGTAAGTGTCCCGTCAACAGCGATTATTATAAATACCCAAACTTCAGGGGATGAAAATGTGCTTTATGATTTGTTGTTCAGCATAAGAAAACTATGTTTTTGCTTTTCAGATAACAAGGTACACTTCGTCTAAGACTGTTACAGCCCTAGCAGGGCCTCCTCCTGTAGTTGCCCTTGTGTGGGTGTGTCCTGCTGTCTCTCCTGCCTCAAGTGCCACCTTTTTTTTTGTACAGCTGACTCCCATCAGCAATTAGAAGTATTTAAGGCCAGGGAGAGGTGAGCTCCAGGGCCATATCTCATTATGTAATAGATGTGGAAAAAAATTGGTGGACAAAGCATAACAATATTTCTTTTTCTGAGACTGTGGCTTATTTAACTTTAGTTTCTTATATGCTCTAGTCAAGTCAAACATTGATCATCAGTTATGTGTCTTCATGCTCTCTAGTTCTACAGCCTTCACCAAAGCATACATGTGCATATATGTCACTTTCTATTTGAACTGTCAGCAGTCATCCTGCATGTCGTGATGCTCCAGCTCCAGTGAACATCTTTTGCACCCAATCTCAAACTAGCTTGCCACCAACAGCTTAAAACGTAAAAAAACATAGCTGTGACTGAAAGTTACAGATTCTCCATTGACAGTTACCAAGTGGGTGTTTATTGGTGTTTATATACTGTGATTACCTTGTAATGTTTGATTCATTAGGACCACATTATGTAATGGAGGAAGGAGAAATCAGGAGATCAGTGGAGCCTTTGTTTAAGTGAGGTGGCTGTACTCCAGTGACAAGGCTACACTACGCTGACAGATGGGAGACCTGCCCAGTTGTAGAGGCTTAGCCATTTGCGTCATGAATCACTCGGTGAAAGAACTTCTGTTTCATGACTCAGATACTGGACAGAAATGCACGATGCTAAGGCAGTCAGATACAAAAGGATGACGCATAAGACTGGTTGCAGGTTGGCAGGCAGATTTAAATAAAATATGCACAAATAAAGAGACTTAGAACAAGAAAAAACAATGACAGAAGAATAAAGCCAATCTGGCAAAACATTAGTTAAGAGGAGCTTGTAAATATATTGAGGCTGATTAGGTGGAAACAGGTGAGATGGAAAGTAATTAAGATCAGTTGATCTTACTGGAAGGAAAGCAGCTCAAGGGTATTGGCAGGGTTGGAAATAACAATGAAGTAATGAAGTGAAAAGACAAAGGCATAGCAGAATGACTGAGTGCAAGAAAATCACTAAATTAAGACTCAAGCTGCATTCTGAAACTCTATTAATATTACTTAGTTTGTTCTGATGCGCTGCTGAGCCGGAGGAAAGACACCACTTTTTATCTATGAATACACAAAACTATCACCTGTCAGTGCAAATTACTACAATGTGTTTTGGCACAAACGCAAATGATGGCAAATTAAGATACAATACATTTGGACTTATCCTGCAGAATGTGCAGCAGAATGTAAAAAAAAGAATAACTTGCAAATCACCTCTCAGTTGATATTAGGTAGAATAAACAAAGTCTAGGGTGCATATAAGCAAAAGCCATTCCAGGTAAAGAGCTTCTGGCAGCAGCAGCAGTGGCATAAATAAGAAACACATCTGCATTCAGATTGGATGTGAGCATAAAGACGTCAAACTGGCTTCCAAATCACTGCAATTAAATGTGATGTTTGTGGTGAACTGGCTGACAGTTAATACAGCAGAAAGACGCGTGACTCTGAATATCCTTCCAGAAAAAAATCACAATAGTTATTAAGAGCGAGTCACTGTGTGGTTACCGTGTCCTGTTACACCCTTCTGAACAGAATCTCATCCGTCACTAAAAATAGTACTGCCTCCATACAGCATCCTTATTCAACTATGGAAGAGCAGAAAGGGAAGTTACATGTATGACATAACTGTGACAAAAGTACCCAAAAAGAAAATAGATGATAAGGCAAGCTTGCACATTTGGATCTGCAGCCTTTTCTTCAAAGGTACAGTATCAACAGTGGACCCTTTTGTAATTGACTCTAAATTAAACTTGTGCCAAGAATCAAGTATTGAAAGTGTTTTGTAATGCAATACAGAAAAGAAAACAGTCAATAAAACAGAATCCTCCCAGTTTTGTTAACCTATTGATCTCCTATCTCACGAGCGCTGCAGTGGATTAGTAGCGCTGTTGGTTTAAGCGACCGAGGACCGCCGCTATAGCTATCAGCATGTGTTAAATCACCTGGAATCACCCGGGTCAGATGAGTAATTTCTTTTTATCATGCTGCTGCACAGCAATGAGTTTAGAGCCCACACTGGCTCGCACACCATTCACCGATAAATATTATCCCACGGATCCTCTAAGCCTGTGAGCCGTACATGTGACGGTCTGAGTGGAAATCCAGCTGTGTGGGGAAGAGCCTGTTGTTTTGACAATACACTACTGGATCTTCCCATCTTGTCTCTTTCTCTGGAACTAATCAATCCTGACATCTCGATATGCACAGACCGCACCTGCTTCCTCCTTCGCCTCAACACAGACAACATACGCACACATTTGTGCGGTCATAGCTCTACAAAAAAATGGTATTATTCCAGCTTGAGCATTTGGGGAAGAAGTAAGACAAAGTACATTGTGTCAGTGTAGAAATAAAAAACGATACCGTTTCCTGAGATGTGTGAGTTTAGAAAGCCTCTGGGATTTCTTTGTTAATAGCTCTCTGTATGTCTTCAGGGGTGGCCATTTGCGGGACATGGGGATCTGGGTTGTGTCTCAGACTCCTTTTTTCTGCAAACCATGTCCACCTGCACAAGCACACATAACTAGCCATGCAAGATCGTGTACACGCAGGCATGAATGTGTGTTCGCTGCAGTAGCTGGTATCTACAGGGATAAAGTGTATGCCCTGTTGGAGTGGATCAACAACTATCAGTTATTAGTTACAACTCCTTAGGGTTTTGGAGGATTGTGTGAGACGTGGCACTGAAAATTTAAATCTGATTTGTGGGAATCACACGCATCAGCAACTTCAGTTTTAAACTTTTAATAACACATAGTGTCATAGTGCCTTGTCAGTTTGCTTGTGTGAAAGCTAAAGCCGAATGTCAAGCGCTGTAAGTGTTGAAAAGAAGATTTATGGCGTGGACGACAGAGAGCCACCCGATGTGCTCATTTCCTGCGGTGTGCCAGAGCACTCTGTACGCTAATTTCAATGATAACATCAAAAACTCATTCCACTTGGGTATTATTACACTGCACGCAAACATGCATGAAATCCTAAAAGTGAAGGATTTGACAGTGTCACTTTGATGAATGTTTTCTCATTTAATACTAAATGAATGTAGTCGGGATTCATGAGAAAGAATAGTTTGGGGACAAACTTGCAATGTTGTGTGAGGAGAATATTAATTGATTGTTTTATAGAATTATGTTCTTATGTGGCAAAGAGAAAAGAACAAATCATCGCTGAATAATATACGTCTTCGAGCATGCGGTGCACTCATGGTCTGCTCACTTGGTGCTTTCTGGACACATTAGAGAAAAACCAAGTATCGTATTTTCTGCACTATAAGGAGCACTTAAAATCCTTAAATTTTCTCAAAAATCGAGAGTGCGCCTTATGTGTGAATCCTGGTTGTGCTCAGTGGCGGTCCTAGCCTGTTTGGCGCCCTGGGCGAACACTCCCTCTGCCCCCCCCCCCCCCCCCCCTCCCCTCCCACACACAAAACATATTAAGGATTGTACATTAACAAAAAACTGTTGTACACACACACACATGTGAAGAGAGAGAGAGTATGCATAGTATGCAAATGGCCACCAAACAGCCATCATAATTCGTCATACAATTAGAACAGGGCAAATCAACAATTAACAATGACTAATTAAGTGTGCCTATGCGAAGGCACACTTATTACTATTGCTCGGATTTATTATTAAGTGTGCCTATGCGAAGGCACACTTATTACTATTGCTCGGATTTATTATTATTATTATTATTATTATTATTATTATTCTTTTTCCGCCTGAAATTTTGGACCTTAACTCGCCCCACAGTTTTGAGACAAGGTTCACATATGATATATCATTGTGTGCGGCTGGAGCTGGAATGAGTTGCTATGACTTTTGGTGTTTATTACTTCTATAGTTTTTTAAATATGAATATTTTAATGCAAGTTTTTTCCCATTGAAATGAATGGAGAACAAGAAAACTTCATTTGTGGTGTGCTGGCTCACTCTAGTGGTATGTCGGGAGTAATGCGAGGCGGCCGCTGTGTCCCTGTGGACGCTTTTATTTTGTATAACTACCGGAAGTAGTTCCTGTGTACTGACGCTAGCTGGGTAGCTAGCGCCGCGTCGCTTAAAAAGCAGCCGGGCTTGTCTTAAACTTAAGAGGCTGACACTCGCTAAACCACCCGATCGCTCGCCAAGCGACTGTTTCACACTGGACTTATTTTTCGTTTATATGGGCCGATGATGCTGGTCGATGAGGAAAAACTAACTGAGTTGTTTGGTGGTGGCTAACGCGGAGCTAGCTAGCCACCGGTATGTGTCTCTTTCCCCTCATATGTGGGGAAAGAAACATGTGAGGCGGCCGCCGATCGACCGGTTTTCAGGTGAGAATGTAGGTGTGTAAACGTCAAATATCTGCTCGTTTTGTCAAAACATCCCATATTAGCAACAGATTTCTCACGATGTTGCTGCTAGCCGGCTAGCTAGTTTGGCCGGCCGGCTAGCTAGCTCGGCTAGCTAGCGCCGCTTCGCTCAAAAGCACCCAGGCTTGGCTTTCAGTGAGGCGTCTCTAACTCCTTTCACCCCCGATCGCTCCGCAAACAGTCTTTGTCTTAGCTGGACTTATTTTTCGTTTATATGGGCCGATGATGCTGGTCGATGTGGAAAAAATAACTGAGTTGTTCATATACCGGTGGCTAGCTAGCTCCGCGTTAGCCACCGGTATATGTCTCTTCCCCTCGTATGCGGGAAAGAAACACCGATCGACCGGTGGTGGCTAACGCGGAGCTCAATCGTGGATAAGGGAAACCCAATGCAGGAGAAGCAGGCGGCTGGTGAACTGAATTTCAGGTAAGACGTTATTAACTGCACTCTATTTGGGTCAGATATAAACCGAGTTTAGGTGTAGTTTATTTTCGTTGTGCTGACAGTTACAATAACTGTACTGCGTGCTAGCTAGCACGACGGAGTTTCTATACAGCTGTGCGCGCTAAGTTACTGATTTTGAACTTTATGACAGCCTCCCCTATTTTCAGGCGAGAATGTAGGGGTGTAAACTTCAAATATCTGCTCGTTTTATCAAGAAGTCCCATATTTTATCAAGAAGTCCCATATCTCTCACGATGTTACTGCTAGCGCCGCATGGCAGCTAGCTGGCTAGGGCGGCTTGGCTGACACCTAGGCCGGGCTGACTGATACCCAGGCCGGCTCACGCTCTCGTTTCACCGCCGCATGGCGGCTAGCTGGCTAGGGCGGCTTGGCTGCCACCCAGGCTGGGCTGGCTGACACCCAGGCCCGCTCACGCTGTCGTGTCACCCCTAGTCTTTCGTGATGACTCTTGGTTGGCTGCTGGACTTATTTTTCATTTATATGGGCTGGTGATTCAGTATGAGTGTCCGGTGAACTGAATGTCAGGTAAGACGTTATGTATATGTAAGGTAGTGACTGGAATAAGTCACAAGGTGTCGCTGTTGAGCTGCATATATGTTGTAAATTTTAGCAATTTTGACCATTTGTCCTCTGCAGGACACCGTAGTTCAGTGTTTACTGTGATGTGCAAAGGTAAGCACTGTCAGTGGCGAACTGCATTGGTTTTGTTTAAAAATAAGTGTTCCACTGTGTAAAATAGCGGTTTGTCATTTAAGCTGAGCATATATTTTGTTTATTGAGAGGTTCATATATTGTCTGATGAGAGTATGAGACAAAGATATACTTTTCTTTCTTACTCTCATATAAAATATTTAGCTTTTATTAAATAGTTATCTGAATCTTACAACCAAAGTTTGTATAATAATACACAAGATTGGCTGTAGACCATTGTTAATCATTCAGAACACTCTGTAAAAATAACAAAAAACAAAGTGAATGAAAAGTGCATAAATATTTATTTTACGTGTTTGATGTGTGTGGCAGGGCGTGGTCTGCAGTGCCGCTGCAGGGGAGGTGGACCCACCTCAGCGGCATCTGCAATCACGCCTCTCAGGTGTAAAGTCTGTGCTCTCTCTGCTTTTTTTTTTTTTTTTTTTTGGTGTATGTGTCGGGCTATGAGATGAAAAGCTACAGCCGGCTGTGTAGGTACAGCAACTATGTGTGAAAAGTGGTCCATAACGTAATGCTTCAAAGTGTGTTCATGCAAACATTGTTGGGTCTGCTTATGAACCTCTGCGCACAGCGTCTACAAATTGGGGCTGTACGAAGTCACCTCATCTTTACACAAAACTGTAAGCTGTCATCTGTGAGGCGCAAGCGGTGTTTGGTTTTACCATAGTTCATGGTGGAGAATGGCTGCTCTGCTGAGTTTTGCTCTCTGTAGCTGTTTGAATGGCAAACTATACTGATTAGCGGCGGCATAGGCACACTTAAAATTTCTTCAGAAATTTTCGCTTTCTAGTTATTATTATTCTTTTTCCGCCTGAAATTTTGGACCTTAACTCGCCCCACAGTTTTGAGACAAGGTTCACATATGATATATCATTGTGTGCGGCTGGAGCTGGAATGAGTTGCTATGACTTTTGGTGTTTATTACTTCTATAGTTTTTTAAATATGAATATTTTAATGCAAGTTTTTGCCCATTCAAATGAATGGGAACGAACGAAAGTGAAACTTTACTTACTTTGTGGTGTGTTTGCTCACTCACTTAATTTGTGGTGTGTTGGCTCACTCTAGTGGTATGTCCCCGTATTTGGATTACCATAATGACAACAATACGAACGGCGCGCACAGCGTTGGTGCTTTCAGGAACCATTGGAATTCTTAAGGTTGCACGAAGCATTGAATAGTTACGGTAACGGCAATGGTGTACGCTTGGTGGAAAACTGCATATCCCACAATTCAAAGCACGCCTCTACCAGTCAAACAATGGCGGCTGCCACTTGGTTTAATATATTCCTCTTATTTGTGTTTCTAGGTCACAAAGTAAACTTTTAAGATATTTTCAGGTGAGAATGTAGGTGTGTAAACGTCAAATATCTGCTCGTTTTGTCAAAACATCCCATATTAGCAACAGATTTCTCACGATGTTGCTGCTAGCCGGCTAGCTAGTTCGGCCGGCTAGCTAGCGCCGCTTCGCTCAAAAGCACCCAGGCTTGGCTTTCAGTGAGGCGTCTCTAACTCCTTTCACCTCCGATCGCTCCGCAAACAGTCTTTGTCTTAGCTGGACTTATTTTTCGTTTATATGGGCCGATGATGCTGGTCGATGTGGAAAAAATAACTGAGTTGTTCATATACCGGTGGCTAGCTAGCTCCGCGTTAGCCACCGGTATATGTCTCTTCCCCTCGTATGCGGGGAAAGAAACACCGATCGACCGGTGGTGGCTAACGCGGAGCTCAATCGTGGATAAGGGAAACCCAATGCAGGAGAAGCAGGCGGCTGGTGAACTGAATTTCAGGTAAGACGTTATTAACTGCACTCTATTTGGGTCAGATATAAACCGACTTTAGGTGTAGTTTATTTTCGTTGTGCTGACAGTTACAATAACTGTACTGCGTGCTAGCTAGCACGACGGAGTTTCTATACAGCTGTGCGCGCTAAGTTACTGATGTTGAACTTTATGACAGCCTCCCCTATTTTCAGGCGAGAATGTAGGGGTGTAAACTTCAAATATCTGCTCGTTTTATCAAGAAGTCCCATATTTTATCAAGAAGTCCCATATCTCTCACGATGTTACTGCTAGCGCCGCATGGCAGCTAGCTGGCTAGGGCGGCTTGGCTGACACCTAGGCCGGGCTGACTGATACCCAGGCCGGCTCACGCTCACGTTTCACCGCCGCATGGCAGCTAGCCGGCTAGCTGGCTAGCGCGGCTTGGCTGTCACCCAGGTCGGGCTGGCTGACACCCAGGCTGGGCTGGCTGACACCCAGGCCCGCTCACGCTGTCGTGTTATTTTTCATTTATATGGGCTGGTGATTCAGTATGAGTGTCCGGTGAACTGAATGTCAGGTAAGACGTTATGTATATGTAAGGTAGTGACTGGAATAAGTCACAAGGTGTCGCTGTTGAGCTGCATATATGTTGTAAATTTTAGCAATTTTGACCATTTGTCCTCTGCAGGACACCGTAGTTCAGATTTCGCGTTCGCGTGGGCGCCATCTTGGTTCAGTGTTTACTGTGATGTGCAAAGGTAAGCACTGTCAGTGGCGAACTGCATTGGTTTTGTTTAAAAATAAGTGTTCCACTGTGTAAAATAGCGGTTTGTCATTTAAGCCGAGCAAATATTTTGTTTATTGAGAGGTTCATGTATTGTCTGATGAGAGTATGAGACAAAGATATACTTTTCTTTCTTACTCTCATATAAAATATTTAGCTTTTATTAAATAGTTATCTGAATCTTACAACCAAAGTTTGTATAATAATACACAAGATTGGCTGTAGACCATTGTTAATCATTCAGAACACTGTGTAAAAATAACAAAAAACAAAAAGTGAATGAAAAGTGCATAAATATTTATTTTACGTGTTTGATGTGTGTGGCAGGGCGTGGTCTGCAGTGCCGCTGCAGGGGAGGTGGACCCACCTCAGCGGCATCTGCAATCACGCCTCTCAGGTGTAAAGTCTGTGCTCTCTCTGCTTTTTTTTTTTTTTTTTTTTTGTGTATGTGTCGGGCTATGAGATGAAAAGCTACAGCCGGCTGTGTGGGTACAGCAACTATGTGTGAAAAGTGGTCCATAACGTAATGCTTCAAAGTGTGTTCATGCAAACATTGTCGGGTCTGCTTATGAACCTCTGCGCACAGCGTCTACAAATTGGGGCTGTACGAAGTCACCTCATCTTTACACAAAACTGTAAGCTGTCATCTGTGAGGCGCGAGCGGTGTTTGGTTTTACCATAGTTCATGGTGGAGAATGGCTGCTCTGGTGAGTTTTGCTCTCTGTAGCCGTTTGAATGGCAAACTATACTGATTAGCGGCGGCATAGGCACACTTAAAATTTCTTCAGAAATTTTCGCTTTCTAGTTAATATTAAAATCTGTAATATAATGTTTTCTTTGGAGTTTAGTCTGTTACTGTTGCTATTTTTACCATTTCTTCTCGGAGCAACTGTAACCCACATAACTTCCTTAGGGATTAATAAAGTATTCTGATTCTGATTGTTTCAGGATGACCTGCCATTATCCAATGACACATCTGCTTACCTGTATCTTTTGCTCGTTTCTCCTCCTCTTCTATTTTTTCTAAACTGAGGACCTGATGGCTTTGAACTTTTCTTGTCCATCTTCCATTGGTTTTAATTTTGCACTCCAGTATGAACACCCATCCCTCAACCCGAGGATCACCACAACATGATCTAACAGACCTACACCTTAGTTCACAGATTCACTTTGTCTAAGGTTTATTTCTGGGATTTCACACAACCCAAGGTTCAAATCATGAATACATAACGGGCTTGGATTTACAACATTATAAATGAAATGCGCTCTATTTGGAAGTAGCAGGTCTCCCTCCCCTTTTGACGGGTTGTGTGTGAGACTTTAAATCATCAAACTGTAAATTTTAAATTGTTATTGATCCCTTTACCCCGAGTCCTAAAGTGTATATTTATTTTCTTACTCTTCTTATATATATTGTTTGTTTACTTGCACTGCTGTAACTGGAACCTCGTCGTCTCGTCTCTATATACTGGACTGTATGTAGTGGACAATAAAGTTTACTTTGACTTCAGCAGCGAGCAGGCGCACCGAGGGTTCTCGCGCTCACTTTTTGTGTACAGAATTTCGAAAAAACATCGGTGCAAATTATAAGTCTGTATTATAATGTCTGGTGTTTTCGTGTTTGTTGGTTTGTTTTTATTTTGTTTTATTTTGCGAGTTGATTATTATTAGATGCTGCTCCAGCCAGAGAATCCCCCGCCGCCCCGCCCTCTCCTCCCCCTGCCGGAAGCAGCAGGAGGGCGCCCTTACTCCCAGCAAATGGGCGATAGAAAACCGATCGGTGCCTGTGCCATTCCCTCGCTGACGTCGGAGCAGCATGAGTACGAGCATTTTTATTTTTATTCTTTTTGCCGATGCCCGTGATGCCACCCCCCACCACGATGCCGCCCCGGGCAACCGCCCGTGTCGCCCGTATCTAAAACCGCTACTGGTTGTGCTTACTGACCTCAAACCGATTTTATGTGGTACACGCCGCTCAAAACTCTGTCAAAAATGTTTTGGTACGACTTTGGTAAGCTACCGCTTGATGGATTGTTGGAACATAGTCAGGGGCCTCGCGGAGTAATCTGGGTCCTAAACTCTGACCCTTTCAGGTCCCAAAGTCAAACGAACACTGCTGTAGTGATGGGATTTCCGGCTCTTTTTAGAGAACAGGCTCTTTCGGCTCGGCTCACTAAAAAGAGCCGGCTCTTTCGGCTCCGAACCGGCTCTTCAGGTTGTTTTGTTGCTTTAATTAATTAATTATTAACAATAATATAAAATTATGCACAAAAGGAATTATTAATGTAAAAAAAGTGGTTTTATTTATATATGTTTATATATAAATATATGTGGTGGCCCCTAGAGACAAAGCATGTACAAACTCCAAAACACATTCCTAGAGTTAACTGAACTTCAAAACAGAGCTACTAGATCACTTAAATTAAACAATTGAAAGCATATGTGTGTTGTTTGTGTATTTATACACAAGCACTCATATATATTCAAATAATAAAATAAAAAAAGTTCATTTACCTGTTACTACCACACGCCAAATCCGGTCGTTGGTACTTGCTGACTTGTGTAGCCACTAAGTAACAAAAGCTCAACACTGGGCCTAGCATCCTGGAGCACTTCTGTTGTCTTTTGTGCGTGTTTTGGAGTTTTTACATGCTTCTGAGTTTTTACGTGTTTTGGAGTTTGTACGTCCTTTGTCTCTAGGGGCCACCGTAAATATACTTTTATTTATTCACTCCACATAAAATGTAATAAATAAATCATATAATACAAAAACCAACTAGTCACAGTTCAACTTTTAACTATTTAAATTTTCAGCTTTTTCCTTGAAAAAACGAAACAACACAAAACACTACAAACCACAACACAATTAAATATAAATTAAAATATGAAAACAAAAAGAAGATGCATATTCTCTGTCATATGGGCCTGCATGAATAATCCTTTATCATCCGCAACTGAAAATAGTTGTGGATGATTACTATACCTTTCTAATGTGATGTTGTTGTCCCTGGCTCTCTTTCTCTCTCTCTCCCTCCCGCTCTGTTGAGAGAAAGAAAAAAAAAAAACGCAGCTGGCGATAAGGAGCCGGCTCGCGTCGTTCACATCTAAGAGCCATTTCGTTCGCGACCGACACATCACTACACTGCAGCATCACTGAGAGTGAAAAACTGTCTAAATTCTTTCATCTTTAATAAAATGATCAGTGTTGCTGCTTTACCAGGTGTAACAAAGTTTAACATTCAGGCATCGATGAAAACAGAATTTATTAAATTTAACAGAGTTAGAAGTTAGCAGGAAGTTAGCTTGCTAGTTTCCACCTAAACATGATATAGCATGTTCTGACTGAGAGATTTCTGAAAAATTCAAACGTACAGCTCTGCTCTCACTTCCAACATAAATGAAGACAGAAAACTAAACAGCAGTGACGTTTGTAGGGTTACTGAAGTTGAGCTAGCTGGTATATAATGATGTGCTACGTGGTAGCTAGCTACACAGCTATGTTAGCATAGCATAAACACAGAAAAGTTGGAGGATGAACGCCAACTTTTTTACACTCGATAAAAGTTAACGTGAGGGTTCCCGATGGTTAGGGACAAATGTAATTGCATGGCAGGATGCTGTAAATGGACCAAACTTCAGTCAGGAGAACAACTGAGATAATTCATCCACAATACGAGGTTAGTCATTCATATACTGCAACAACATGGGAATAGTCCAGCTGACTGAGAATTCAGCATTAACGAATCAATGGTACGGAAGTGGAGGAAGCAAGAAGAATGAGTTGAGTAAAGTTTGACTTATCTGACTGTTTTGTTTCGCTTAATGTGCCTTATAATTGGGTGCACCTTATGGTCTGAAAAATACGGTAAATAAAACTACAGCCGACAGAGTCTACAGACATGCTGGGTTCTCTGTATGGCTGTGCATATGCTGTAATCAATATATCAGCAGAATGCAAAAACCAGAAAAATTGTGGTTTTAGTGCCAATTAGCCTTTATTAACTCTTTTTGTTCTACAAATTATAAAAACTCAGGTAAAGAAGTTTTTAAAAGGAATCTGCATACTTTACCATATCTCATTTTACCTCTTTGCATTTAGGAACAGTAGCTCCTGTATAAACAGCTGCAGTACAACATGTGCTGTAAAATGCCAAAGAAAGACAATTTCCTTTCTGGACATCAAAACGCTTCAATAATATGAGGCAAAATCTAGATCTCATGGAGGAGCTTCATCCTAATGCCTCTTTTATCAAATAATAACAGTGGGTATTGGGTCCAGAGGGGAAGACTTCTCTGCATCACGCACAGTGAACCACTCCAAACAAGCTTGGTCGGGTGCTGTGAGCGCCTGGCTCAGGTGCTTGAGATCAAAGTAGCGATAGTCCATCGGTACATACCACGAAATGTTTGCTTGATAACAGCAGGCAGATTTGCCAGATCACAGCATAATAAAATGAATTCCTTTCTCCCAGTTTGAACAGTTGGAGAGTGCGAGAGGTCATATCAAGCAATGAAGCGCACTAAAGTCATAAGAGCAGAAGTCATATGACTCTGATTTCCTTGGGGCCTGGCTTCAGACAATCCTTTATCTCTTACAATGAGAGAAATGTGGAGCGTATAAAAGAAGCAGGGAAACCATTTTTACATCTAATTAAATATAAAAGCAATTCTGACATACATTGTTAAAGAAATGTCGCTTTTAGCATGAAATATAAATCAGTTCTGTATAATTTATGGTACGGCCATGTCACTTTATATCAGTCTAAAACTCTTAATTGAAATCAATTTGCAGGGTTTCTGCACCGCATAATGACATTGTCAGTGATTTGGCCTTGTTGGTGCCACAGTCATCCAAGCTGCGAAGTACTAATGAGAACTCGCAGTATTATGTGCTTGCATAAACACCCACGTGTTGAGAGCTTTAAAGGCAGATGAGAACCCAGAAACACTACTGTTTGCTTAAAGGCCACTGACACAGAAATCCAAAGTTATGTGCTCACTGTGTGTCTTCTTACCTCATTTTAGGAACACTAGCTTAAGTGTTTTGGCAACACTAACAGACAAGCGAGGAGAGTATTGTACAGTGCAGGTGCACAACCTGGATTCAGGTGCATTACTGCAGTGAACATGTGTTAACCTGCTTTAACTCTAGACTTTTACATCTTTCCTACATGTGCACGGGTTTACTCTTAAGTATTTTGAGACAAAAACAACTATGACTAAAAAAATGGGATGAAATAATTAATAAGCAGATTTAAACAATTATTAAACATTATTTATTTTAGTCAGCTCACTTGTTCAAACCTCCTGAAAATTCAGTGCCTTGTCATAATCTGTCCATTTCCCTTCTTTCCATCTGCTTATTCTTGTCAGGATCGTGGGGGGTGGAGCCTTTCCCAGCTACCACAGCTACACCCTGGACAGGTCGCCAGTCTGTCACAGGGCTAAAACATAGAGACAGACCCACATTCACACCTATGGACAATATAGAATTACCAATTAACCTAACCACACTAAGTGCACGTCTCGGAGAGAACCCACGCAAACACGGGGGAGAACGTGTACACACCCTGGCCAGGTGTGAGGCGACAGTGCTAATCACCGCGCCACCATGTCTCCCTTTTTTTATTATTATTCCCTTTCCTTATTACCAGTGCTATGATCAGAAGTTCATGTTTGCCTTGTTTTAATAACTGCATAAAAATCTACTTGTCTGGTTGCAGACTCCACTGGAAACATGACATTCCCTATTTTAGGGAATGGTAACTATGTGAGCTGACGTGTAATTTCACAGTTAGCAAGCTATGGGAAGACAGTCAAATGCCTACTGTTTCATATAGCAATAAATAAAACTACGTCGCATTTGCGGCGTGACTCCACAACCCAACAAACTGTCAACTTTCGCTATTTGATGCAGAGATTAAGTGAAGCGCACCAGTGTTATGAGAAGAAGAGCCAAACTGGACTGTGAGTGCAAGCAGCGCCCATGCATTCCAGCTCGATAAGGAAATCTGGGCACCATGGTGAGCTCGGTTCATGGACGCAGACCTTCCAAGCAGAACATGTGAGAAACATCACAAGGCAGACTGCTTCGTTCACAGGGAAAGGCCCTTTACTTGTCAACGGGGTCTGAATTGTGGGACGGGTGGAATCGAAACACACCGACCATATGTGGCTCCACACTGCTACCCCTTCCATATGGCAATATTTACATGTCTCCTTTGTTGTACAAAGATCAAAGCAGAGGAAATTCATTTGAGTTGATTTTATGACACATTTTAGCAAATTTACAGGGGGCAACTTTATATACCCTGTAAAAGCTGTTCCACAGCATGGAAGATCACCCCATTAACGCTTAATACAACGGAAATTTGATGTAAAACTCAAGCTGTTGCTCCAAAGTGTGACTGGCAAAACCTTAATATCAATCTGTGACCTACACTATCAGCAATAGGGATGGGTACCGGTGTCCGGTGCTATGATGGCACCGGTTCTGACATAAACGGTAGTAACCAGACCGAAAAGCAGCGCACATTTCGGTGCTTTATTTCGGTGCTTTTTTTTTCCTGAGCTGTGATACACTTTAGATTCTAGCCAATCATTTTACGTTTCCGAGGATAGTAGGCGGGGCCAGGTACGTACGTTCTTCTAGAGCAGAGCTACAGATTAAAAATGCCCAAGGCGAAGCGGTCAGAAGTCTGGCTGTACTTCACAGCAAAATATGCAAACTCAGCAGCCTGCAACAAGTGCTTTAAGCTGATACTGTGATACTGTCAAAGGAGGTAACACCTCAAATCCGATGAAACACCTGGCGACGCATAGCGTTTTTTTTAAAGCCGAGAAATGCGCCGTATGATAGCTTGCTGCGAGACCTCACACCGAGCGCATCTACTGTGCGTGGGTTGCCTGTTATCTGACCCGGAGTTAGCAACATCCCCCGAAAACCCGAAGGGGAGAGTCCTGGCCCCTAGCCCTGCCAGTGTAGCAGAAATGATGAGGATGATGATGCAGCAGCAGCCGTTCTTCTCTGCGTGAGTCGCTTAATGTTGTCCGTGTGTAATTTACGTTGAGTAGGCTAACCACGTTATTACATTAATGCAGTAAGGTGAACTAGCAAACGCCGTCGTAGTTACATGCGGCTGTCTTCTTGTTTGATGGCAGATACTCCCTTCACCCTGGACAAAAAGGCTAAAATGACCAAAGAAAAAGTGGAAAACAGTTAAACATGAGAGGTTTTTGGATAAAGTTTGTGTTTTTTCCATTGTTTAAGCACTGCTTCCAGCCAAGAGTGATACCATATATGCCCCATAGCTGCAGAAAAGGCTAACATTGTTATCTTTTTACAAAAAACCAGCTGAACATGAGAGGTTTTTGGACCAATTTTGTGTTCTCCATCCTTTAAGCACCGGTTTGAGCACCGTTTGAGCATCGGCACCGTTTCAAAAGTACCGATTTGGCACCGGTATCGGATAAAACCTAAACGATACCCATCCCTAATCAGCAATAATGGCTGCACAGGCACTCGTCAAAGCAGAACACCATCAATTTATTGTGGAAAAACAAACAAACAGATAAGCAGACAAACAAAACAAAGAGAAACACCACTGGGAAGAAAGGTCTACTCTGGCACATTGTTCATTTTATAATACAAAAAGGAGAAAAAATGGGGCTACAAAGCTCGATAATTTATACAAATACAACAACTTTCAAAAATAAATTTTAATTTAGTAAACGCTCCGTGAACAAGTTTCTGCAATAGCCCACCGCTTGAGATCCCTGAGCAGAGACACAGAGTGAAACATTTTTTTTCTCAAACACCTTCATTAAAACAAGCTGACAGTGTTTCTTCATAAACACTTTATATATACATGTGATAATTACACGATATGTCTGATGTGTGTGACATACGGTGCTAGGAATTAATGTGAACTGTGAATCTTCATCATAGCTAAAAACAGAACGGTGTTATAGCATTGTGACTGTAACAAATGACATAAACTCAAAAAACGTTACCATTCGTTGTAGACGCTGCTCTGTATTTACCCACGACGGGCCACATAACTGGGTATTTACTCCATAATGACCACAGGAGTAAACATAACAGCTGTCGTTTCCTTCTTTTTACATCTAAAAACACAGTACCAGCTGGTTCTGCTGCTAGTTAACACAGAGCAATAACTTAAAATGAAATAAACAAAGGACACGGATAGCTGAGAGGTTTGTGAACCAATAACAAACAAATTATTCTAAATATGGTACATGCTGATACCTCTGGGAAGGTGCTGTTTCACTTGCTGACAATAAAACAAACAAATTACACAGAATATGTACAAATGAGACTGAAAGACTGACAATGTGAGAAATACTGTAATAATGTAAAAAGCCAAACTTGCTCAGTAACGCAGTCAAATTCGTGTCTGGCTACTTTTTTGCTGCTTTCGATGATTTTTTTGATACTATACACTATGTAGGTATATATTAGAATTAATTTATACACACACGCGCACACACACACACACTAAACTTACTTATATCAACATAAAGGCATTAAAATATTTCCCTCAAATGCACCATGACTGTGCACTGTTCTGTGGTTAAAAGGTGTGCATCAGCATAGTTTTTGTATTTGGTTAGAAGAACTCCTTCATCTGCTTAAGGTCCTTACACACTTTTCTATAAAAGCTTCGGGCATGTAGCAAGGCGGTGTACCTGAATCTACAGTACCTACCTATTTTTTGTCTGTTACTTCCACAGGAAGGTAGCTTAACATTTCTATGTATAGTTTCTTAACTGCCATGGTGACTTCTTAACCAATGCAGAGAAGATCTGTAATGATAAAAACACTTCCTGCTACACTCATGAAAAAGATATTACACCTTTTAAGTCATTACAATGCAAATTTTTCTTCACTTTTTGAGCTTAACTGCCAAAATATGCTGGGTTTTGCAAAGCGGAACATTTGCAGAGGCTACCGTTGTGCTGCAATGGCTAACAAATTCAATTCCCTTTTTCAAGTTGTCACCGAATATTAGGAGAGTGCTACAAATGGTTTGCAATAATAGCAAAGTGTGTATATTCTAATGAACAAATTTCATCACCGAGACTATGAATCAGTACACAAGCTGGAGAGTTGAGATATAAATTTAAGTTGTGATTTTGAATGTTGTTAGTTCTTCATGTACTGTCTTCATGATCAAAGTGGAGTATTTGGTCAAACCAAGAACTTCATTTAATGGTGTTGGAAACTACCCGCTCCCCCCCCAGTGCAGCGTTATGAGATCCTTTCCTCTCTTTTATCTCTAATATTAAATTTTACCCAGTTCAACAATTCTTTTTGAGAAACCTTTCAGCAGAATTGCTTAGTTTAAGTATAACTCATCTCAAATGTTAAAGGATGTACCTGGTCTTACTTCAAGTGCTTTAGTTATAAAGGAAAAAAAGCCTTAATTTTGAAAAAAGTACTTAAAAGTCCAAATACCACATAACGTCTGCCAAACTGTGAGCAATGATTGTGAGGAAAGCTGCTGGCCTGAGGTGTATGCGAAGCTCAGGAGTCACTAGGAGAGCTGTGTGGTACAGTCACGGCCTCTTTGAGCAAACATTCTCCCTGAGTCTCTTCCATCCTTTCTGGATGACAGGAGCAAATGAGGAGCGTGTAGGCTGTCCTTTTCCCGGGTCTGGTGTGCAGATGGCGAGTAGGCGGGATCTCTTGAGCTCAGGGGCTCGTGGTCCTCAAGCCCTGTTTCTCCATGATGTTCCACAGCTTACGCAAATTGGACTGTGTGATGGCATCATCTGGTTTTAGTTGAAGTGCTCGGAGGTAATTGGCTTCAGCTTCTTGCAGCTTCCCATTGAGGTGGAGGATTGCCCCAAGATTCATCAAAGCTGCAGGGTACTGAAATTTAAGAAGAAAAAAGAGAGCGATCTTAGTTATTTTAGGGTAAGACCAATTGGATTCAGAGATTAAGCTCAAAAGACAATGCAACAGTTTATAAACTAGTGTAGTTGGTACAAACACAGCTGCCTGGGACATAGCAAACGGGAGCTAACATACACATAAGGACAGTGTTTTAACTAGAGATATGTTTTAATAAAAAATTCAAATTTTACTACATCCACGGGCTGATAAATAATGCACATAAAGTCCATCTGTTCACACTTTGGGATGTACATAATTTAATGGAAATGGAAAAAATTAGTAACAGTAACTTGTCTCTTATGACAAAAGCAAGAGAAAATGCCAGAGGTGAGGCTTAAATAAAGAAAGAAATTTTTTAACACAGTGGTTTCTGTTCGTCTGATCACCCAGACCCTGTTTGGAGTTTGGTAACCATGCTGCTTTGCGTGTCTCTGTGTCTTGTCTGTGGCCGTAGATGTCAGAGGGAGCGACCGCGACTTTGAAGTGGGTTGAGATGAATATACTGTTTATTCCCGTTAGTGCCGAGGGGCAAAATCATCAGCGGTGCAATGAGTGAGTCATGAGGACCAAACTACAGGAAATGTGTCTGGGGTGCAATCATGTCAGAAGGATATCCAGGGCTAGGGAAGGGCCACATCTGATCACTATTTCAGTTTGAAATGTGAAAAACATGTCTAATCGTGTAGTGAGGCTACTGCTTCGGACTATTGTGATTTCTATAATTGTAATTCCTAGAATACGAGGATGTTAAAAAAAAAAAAAAAAGAAAGACTTTTTTACTATAACGATCATCACATGCACGTCTGACTTAAAACATGCATGATTATGATATTTAAAGAGGTGAACAATTTCTTTTGGTCCATTAGGTAACCCAAAGTATTTCTCTTGTTGAAAGAGCGAACGGAGAAATCATAATAGATGAAGACTGAATAGATGACACTGAATCTATATCAACATTTAAGTAACTCTCCAAATAAACAACCCCAGATGAATAACTGGACAGTTTACATTCTTATATTAATGTGAATCTGGAGTTTAAGTGTCACACTTTTAAGCACAGAAGCTCTCCTAAGAGTGTTAGCCTTTGTCTCATATATTCCCAACTACGAGGAATTGTGTGAACGATGCCGTTTGCTGGACTGTTCGCTTACAAAACATTTCACAGTTTTTCCAGTGCCAGAGTAGGATGAGTGATGCTCCATGCATGATCTCCATTTTAATGAGAAGGAGAGTGCTTTTCTCTTTGGCAGAATTCAACCAGTATAGCCCAACTATACCACAGTCCCCTTGAGAGAAAACCATTTTCTGCTGTAAACACATTCAATTCAATTCAATTCAATTCAATTTTATTTATATAGCGCCAAATCACAACAAGTAGCCTCAAGGCGCTTCATAGATACAGAGAAAAACCCAACAATCATATGACCCCCTATGAGCAAGCACTTTGGCGACAGTGGGAAGGAAAAACTCCCTTTTAACAGGAAGAAACCTCCGGCAGAGCCAGGCTCAGGGAGGGGCGGGGCCATCTGCTGTGATTGGTTGGGGTGAGAGAAGGAAGACAGGATAAAAGACATACATAAAATGTAAAACATAGAACACATGCATGGCCCAAAGGAAGGACTGACACGACCAAGACCTCTACTGTAGCTCGTTGGAGAGGGTCTTTCTTTTAATTTAAAGCATCCTGGCAAAACTAAATTTGTTCTGCTAGCAGCCAGGGTTCTTGAATTTAATGGCTGGGGTAGTTCTGAGGCACTCTAAATTACCTTCTTTTTGACCCATCATTGGATGTTTAAATCATAGAATAACCGCCAGGCTTCAGTTTACAAGTTGGTGCATTTTAAAAGTCTGAAAATTGTGAGCCAAAGTATTTTTTCTTATACAGATGGACACAGTTGACAGTGACAGTGACGACACATAAACGGAGCCACAATGTATTGATGTATTGTGTGTTAACAAAAAACAAAAAATGTCATTGCCCCAGTCTCTAATACATGTGTGAGTTCACTGAAGCAGGTGGGCAGTAAGACTTTAACAAACAAACTCTGTCCAGTCAAAGTCAGGGTTTGAATGGATGGATCCTGGAGAATAGAAGTAAATGTTTTCCAGAAAGCTAACAAAGCTTGTATTCACACTTTTTACCGCTCCCCAGGACACTTGCTGATGAGTGGTGTAACACGTGAAACACTGTGCAGTGACTCCTGGGTAGAAAATCCACAGAGTGCTGGTTTTCTTCTTAGCACAGCTGCAGCATAGCTTCAAAGATTGCTCTTTTCACCCATGCATAACTTAGCAATCCCTGAATTTTGTTTCCCTCCTAAGTCTACCCTGCAGACTCAAAGCTAAAGACTACTAAAAGCCTTTGCTTCTCCCCCTTCTTCATATATCTAAGCCGTTTGTGATTTATACCCCCGTTTCTGCATTCTTCCTAGCCCTTGCAACACACTGCAGAACACTGGCTTGTCAAAAGCTTTTATTTTTTTCTCATTTCCTGCTGCTCTGTAACCTCTCTGCCTCCCCACCCTCGCTGAAATAGGCATGCAGGAGCAGAGGCATGTCCAGATGCAGAGCATATTAGCCTAGACTGTAAAGCAACATATGCTATAGAGGTTGTGAATGTTCAGTGTAAAACCAGGTGTTGAATGACCTGGCTGCAATGACTTTAAATAGCCATTTAAGCAAAGACTATCCATATAAAGTTGGAAACTTTGAAAGGGCAGATGTCATAGGTTATAGAGAGCAACTGATGCTAAGCAAGCATCCAACCCGATTTAGTTTATCTAGATTGAGGGAACTGTAGGACTGTTAAATCCTTTGAATGGAAGGAAGTGTCCTCTCTCCCTGAAAGCAAGCAGACATATGTGCCTAATATAAAACACCAGGGCCTTTGGAGAGCAAAGAGTCAAGTCGCAGTAAAGCATGAAATGACAAATGAAGATAGACAGCGTACGTGGCTTAAGTCAAATCACATTGGAAAGAACAAAGGATACAGGTAAGGAAGATGGATGAAGATGCTAAATTATAATAATGCCTCAGCTGTAAAGTAACACAAATAACAAAAAGTTTCCCAAAAAGTGGACCCGACAGGGGCAAAACGATGCAACTGCATGTGGACGAGGACTACGGAGTACACAAACATCTCGAGACTTTAATTTACAGACAAACTGAACAACACTGACACAGAAATGGTGTTGTGTGTATTTCATACACTCTCCAAACAGTTTGAAGCCAACTTGTTAACTCCAAACTGGCTGTAGTTGTGTATGTAAGAGTCTGTTATGGATTAATGACAAGAACCTGATGTGAGACTCCACAAAATCGATGTGTTATCGATAATGAGTTTGTACTCTTTAAACCTTTCAGAACCCAGTTATGCTTTAAACATGCTCATAAATCATCCTGTCATATATCAAAACTGCAATATTTGATGTACAATACCGACGGGTTTCATTAAAAGCAAAAAATGTATAATTATTATTATTGTTATTTAAAGAACAGTATTTCACATCTCGTTCCTCACTTAGCTGGGCACACGGAAAACACAGCAGCTCTACCTCGGTCTATTGTCGGCAATGTGGAGCACAATAAGCGGCCTATAAACATCTAATCAACGCTGGCTGTGCATTTTGGGTGGAGGCAGTTAACAGTAATTATTTAGACATCAGAAAAAGTATCAGTGGGAACGGTCAGGGATCTGAACAGTTACGCTCTTTGAATTTCGTCATGTATGGAAAAAACATCGAATTCCTCTGTTATACTCAAGTTTTGGTTGCTCCATTTGTCAGTATTTGTTTGTGTTATCCCAGGGTTTATGTGGTCCTAACACTAGACTTTGCTTTGTCTGTATATCATTGTTCAGATATAGTTGATCATTAATCCCAAACTGATTTCTTTTAATCAAGACGCAGGAATAAACAGGGTGACCACATGCCAAACATACTTTGCTCCTTCTGTGACCCTCACTTAAACAACTTGACCCTCCCTGTCAGAGCTCTCAAAGACTGGATCCCATTCATTTTCAAGACGTCACAGTCCCCTGACTCAGTGTTATTATCATTATTCTTTTCATTCTGCTTACCCTGGCCTGTCCTTTGAAGTTGGTGATGGATGTTGGACAAGCAAATCTCTGGGCATAGTAAAAACCTAGCATTCATCTGTCTGAGCTCCATTGACAATGCATGGTGTTGTGCAAAAGCAGATCAGAGAGTAATAATACTGGAAAGCCACCCAGACTGCGATTGCGCATTGTCCATCAGAGTAAATAGTAACGGGGGAAGATTAGCTAGCTGTGGTTTTACTCACGTTGGGTCTCAGGCTCGCTGCTTGTCCGTAATACTTCTCGGCTGCCTCATTTAGGCTGGCTTGTCTGCAAAAGGAAAACAGAGAGGCGGTCATTACTCATTTTTATTGCTGCTGGCTTCGGATGAGGCCTTGAACCCCTCGTGTTTACTAGCGCTCGAGGGTCAGTGAGAAAGTAACACAGAGGAACAGCATGAGGGATGAGAAAAGCCAATCCAATCGCCCGTAGGCTTCTCGTTCGATAGCATCTTTCGATAACATCTGTGCTGAGCAGTGCACTGCAAGCACTTTCTGTTCTAATTGAACCTTGAGGTCAGGACATCTAGTTCATTGCATACCAAGAAACCGAGGCTCATCTGGAATATTCACTGTACATATCTGTTTACATTTAGTCTGGAAAAATGTGGGTTGCAACACTTGATAGATATTGCGATAGTTAAACTGTGCAAACACCATTAAAAGAGAAACGTAATCATACCATCAATAAAAACCCCAAAACCAAAACAGAACAGCAGAGCGTACAAACTGAATGCTCCAAAATATGCTGCATATGCCAAATTGTGACAAAAAGGATTTTTGAGCAGATGGCTTGTCGGCATGAGTCCCTGGAACCAGAAACACACTGTTCCTGACACGAAAACTACAGTTACAACACGGCTGCATCATCTTCTTTCATAACCCACTGTACTACTGCACATAAGCCGGTGGCTCCTCGGTCACAAAACACTTCCTGTTGTTAACTTTCTGGCATATCAGAAATCACCTTTATGACACACAGCTTCAGGCTGTGCCCTTATGGTAACAATTGCCCAATTAAAAACAATTTAACACTGACATAGTCAAGGACGGAGTCAACAGCGGCCGGCTGTGGAGCCCCTTAAGTCAGAATGATCAAAGGAAGCGAAGCTTTTATAGCCATGCTTTCATTTAGGCTGTCGTGCTTTATTATGAGATCGTCATCTGCGTAGTTCCAGAGAAAAGTCTGGACCTGCGTATACATCTATGTTTGGTTTTGTGAAATCTTAATCCTTTAATTTTAACAGATGAAGGAGATGATTTATAATTCAGAGTTAGAAAAAAATACCTATACCTTATATTTTATATAGCAGGAAAAGAGCCTCCAGAAAAACAATGCGATGCAAATAGCTTGTAGCTCTCTGAGGCTAATGTTAGCTACATACTGGTGTTAGCTAAATGCTAATGTTCTGACGGGTGTCCACGTTTAGTGATCATTTGGTGTCAGTCCATTCCAGTTCACTTCAGCTTACGCCGTGAATAAGAAGATCATTGTGGTGCTATAGAAAAAAATCCCCCCAGTCAGTCGTCGTTCTTCCTCTCAAGACTGTTTGTACAAAACTTTATGGTAGTTGTTGATATATTCAAGTCTGTGACCACAGTGGGTCAACTGACACTGCCAAAGTGTTGTAAATGGATCTTAAATAAGTTATACGTTGTGTTTGCTTACATATTCAGATATACAGAAGAATACGCTATGGCTGGGTTTCTCCCTTTTTTGTTTCAGAAAGAAGCATTTTACATTCCAACAGGGATCCAAACACCAACTCGAGTTGCTGAATTTGTCCTGAGATTATAAATGTGGCTTTCACATCCAACCACAACCATATGTTTGTTTGCCAGCATAATATTTAGAAAGCAGATCCTTCAGAGATGAAAAATGCACAAATCTAATTCCATAATATCATTATCACATTTATAAACACATTAAGAGAGGAGAACTGGAAAGCTGCCACACTGTAACCAGCAGAGCTACAGGACCTCCTAGAGCCGTCTGACTGTGGGTTGTGAGAGCACTGTAGACAGTGAAGGCCGACCATTGGAATAGGAGCTATTGTAAGTCTATACCAGCACAGGAACTGCGAGAGAGGCTGATGACAAAAACAGGCATTAATGAAATAAAAAAATAATAAAAAGTTCTTGTCCATAATTAAAAACCAGTGATCTTGTTGTCTAATAATGCCACCTAAAAAAAGGAGATCACAACAAAGACAAATTCTGCTTTTAAGCCTGACATTGGGCTGCAATTTCAACACTTAGTTGCAGTCATCAAATATTTCACAAAATTTACATTTGGTCTCATAGTCGGTTTAAGATTATGGCACGATAGCAGCGTACAGTACTAAGGGGTTATGGTATGAGGTAAACTGCGTGTGGATAAAGTGCTTGTGTGTTTTATAATGTTTGCTTTTCCCAGGGCTGCCTTTGGAAATCTACAGATTGTACTTTACTCTACGACTTCACAGTGTAATTTTTCACTTTCACTGGCATTTGACATACTCATGGGAAGTACAAGCATGTACCTCTTGGCCTTACTATTGCCCAACTTTTCCTGTCCTACATTCGTAGTGAAAAAAATAAAAGAACTCTTAAAACGAAGCAGATGAAAATTATTAGTTTGAAAGAAAAATAGTCAAAACCAAAAGCCCAAAGGGGTAATAAACGACATTTGCAAATTTGAGAGCTACTGCTCCCCCTTTTAATCTCTTCCCCTCTCCTGTGCAGATTCACTTGTGTCCCCACCAACCGATGGGCTTTCCACATCTACGTCCAAGACAAACACATAAAGAACACGAGCTGTGGAGGGAGTGAGACCCCATGCCAAGCAGGCGGAGATGAGTTCAACCCGAGCGCTGCTTGATGCTCACTTAGCTGCCAGGAGTTTGGACTCTAGGAGAGGCTCTCTACGCCTGAAACCGTTGGTGGTGAAGATACTACACGATCAGCAGAGGTACGCTGAACAAAGCTGAGTGGGAGTGCACTGATGTACTCTTAAGCACAGTAACTTTGCAGATCTCTGGTGAGTCCAGCGAAGCACTTGTCCACGAGTTATCTTTCTTTACAGCTGGCAGTCGTAGTTTTGACAAATATGCAGAGAGTTGCCCACGGTGACTAATTAAACAAGGAAATCGCTACACTGGCTAATATAAAGTTGGAGGTTTATTCAGGGGGAGGGGGGAAGCATTCAGTAAGTTGGCACATAGCTGTATTTATACAATCCCACACATGGCTCTCATTCACAAACAACAGTTTGTGGGCTTTCCTGCTTAGCCTCAACAGCTGAACTTTGCACTAATTTGTAATTATGCGCTCAAATATGAGCACTGGCCAGTGATGGAAGACTGAGACAGAGTGGTATATGTAATTTGAGAGACAGCCCTCTGAGATATATAGCTACACTACGCACTAAGATAAACCAGGAGTTCTAGAGCTGGCACTGCAGCAAGCGAAGAGGATTACAAAGTATAGCCAAGTAAATCACAGAGGCTGAGGAATGGTGTAAGCCCCTGGATAAAACGTGCAGACAGTAGACCTCCCTCTCTCATACACAGCTTTCTTTCTACTCAGCCACAGAAAACTGTGGCCCACCCATCTCATCTAGGCAGAATAAAATACATCCAGTGTCTTTATGCATGCTCTTGCACTAAGGAAATCATCAAACCTGAAGAAAGAGAAAAAAATCACGCCAATCAAAAACATACCTGAGCATGTGGGCTGCATTGAAGACCACATCAAATTCCCCACTGTCAAGGCGTGCAGCTGTCTTTGCCATCTCTGCTGCTTCAAGCAGCCGTGACTCTTCCAACAAAAACTGACCTGGCAGGGCAGAAGGGAACAGCACCATTATTAAAACACTTTGGGATCCCCACAGGGGCACGTAGGGATACACGGCCTCGCAGTGTTTCTTTTGGCCTGGGCAGAGGGACAGACTAGTCTGCACTTGTGACAATATGATGAAACATTAAATATAAGTGCAGCATAAAATCTCTCCTTGGCCATCTTTCAGACTCATTTGTTCAGATTATCAGCCTTGATAGATCTGTTCCCTTTGGATAAAAATGTTTTCAGCAGGAGGGTTATGTCTTATTACGGGTGCGCCTTCCTTGCAGTTAACCTCTGTGGACCAGCCTAATGAGAGGGGATTATAGAAGCCTGACAAGGCCGAGTGCGGGGCGGACCCCTCGGTAAGAGCCAGGTTTAGGGGGAATTAATACACTGTTGATTTTGGTAAGCTGTGCCAGGATGCTAAACCACCAAGTGAACCCAAGCGCATTTTTTTAATAACTGTGGATGAAACTGGAGCCTTTAGTGCAGGACAAGGCAAGAGCTGTATTTTAAGTGAGTTTTTAGGCTGCAACTGTGCACTAAAAACCTCCAGATCTGCAGTTTTGCACTGTTTTTGATAAATGAAATCAAATCTGTCAGAGACAAACACATCAACTAATAAAACGGACCCGACTTTGATACACAACAGCAAAAATAATATGCTTTTACTTAAAATATAATAATTTTTATCTTTTGCATTATTTCTTAATTGGAGAAAGTACGGCTGTACGACTTTGTCAGTTTAAGCTCATACCCAGATTGTGAGCGGGCTAGCTAATGCTGGAGGACAGATTTCTACGTTTTGGGGTTTTTTCTTTCCTTCGAGCAACACGAAAAAGAACTCGGGCTAAGTAAAAAAACTTATGTTATTTATGTTGAGTATCCTAACAGTTAAAACTAACATTAACACTATATTATTTACAGATTATGTTACACAGTGTATAGAAAGAGAATTAAATGGGACCAAGACCTGACCCCTGGGGAACGCCACGCGAGGTTTTCATGTGACAATTAGGCTGGACAAGAAATAAATAAATGCATGCGTAATTAATTTACTTGACCCTTTAATTTACTAAGTAGTTGGAAATGCAAGTCTAAACATAAAAGTATCACCTATTAATACTATTCCCAGGCATATATGACTCAATTCTTCAATGGAAGTAATTCATTTACCTTAGTAACCAGCAGAATAGATGGATGAAAGCAATAATCAGCTAACTTCTTTACTTATTACATATTTTTTTTAACTAAAATTCAAAAGCCCCAAATGAGGCAGTACACTTCTAATAATGCTGACTGAAACTCCATTTGTAGCAGGATAGTGTATGCCTTTTTTAATACATAGGAAAAAACACATCACTAGCATTGCTGCCTAAGGCAGGCAAGTGAAAATGATCAAATAAACACAGCTAAATTAAATTCATGATTTTTAGTGCACTCTAAGACCTTTTTTGAAGAGTCTTCTTCAGGCCTGAGGACACTCGGTCTCAGAAACAAAAAACATTTTGAAAAACAAACAACTTAGTCAATCTAAAGTAATGAAAACCCAGCAGTATATGGCAGATCTGATGTGTTTAGCTGTGAATAGATATATTTGTAAATTAAACCATAGCTGTGATCTGAACAAGAAATAGAAATTAATTGCTGCATATTTTTACTTGGGCCAACAGAAATAAGATAAATGATGTTATATGGATGTTCCATATGGATATTATATCTCCTTTATTATTAGTACCGTTTAGTAATTTCTTGAAATAACACCGTCTCTGTGCTCGGATCAATGCAATCCATATCCTGATTGGCTGGATAATTAACCTACACACACAGTACTCAACAAAATGCAAAAATCCACCATTAACCAATTTCCTTAAATGTCACTTGCGACCTGGTGATCACAAAGACAAGGCTTTAAATGCTTTTACAAACTCAAAGGTACTATGAAAGAAATTAAATCCAGGAGGTAATACTGCTGATTAATGGAAAGCTTGAGAAGAGGCATATGCTAAAATTGTCACGTTCTGTACACCCATCAAATCAGTGAACAATCTAAGGAAATCAACCCTGCTTCCTGTGACTCTCGACTAATCAAAAAGAATAAAAACAGAAATGGCAGAAGGGTCAGCCAACTCTGTTGTACAAACAACCGGCTAAGGTGCACAAGTGCTCGTCTTGCACAAGTGCAGCATGTATGCGTGAAATTTCCAAATCAAATATTTGAAATGTAAAAAGAAATCTGGTGTGAGTCAGACTGGAAGGGAAATATATATCCGTGCTTACCATAATGCATGTAGCAGTTGCCTTTTGTGGGATCGAGTTGGATGGCCTTGAGGAAGTACCTCTCCGCTTCTGTTTTCTGCCCCTGAGAGAGATGGATTAAACACAGTCATTATTGTTTCAACTGCTCCTCAAAGCTACTCAGTCTAAAAACACCACACTCGACTCAACAGCCAAAATACCTCTGTGTATACCTAATGTCCCTCTTCCAACCACAGACGTACTCTAACAATAAATCTTAACAAATAGACACGAAACACACGGATCGCTACTGTTACTCTGTCAGGCTCATGTGTCGTCCCACAAAAGCAGACGCTGTCACGTTTAGCACAGCAGACCAGACAGGGTAAAGTCTCATTCATTAAACATATTATCTTTGCAAAGAGCACTTCCAGAGCATAGCTGCAGATTGTCAGTGTGTGTGGCCTAACTGCTATTAAACAAGACAGTGAGTAGCGAAGAGGAGAAAACAGAAAGGCTTGTGTCTATAATGCCCCAAGTACAGGTGTACTGCACACAAACACATATGATTTTTATTTTTGTTTTTATGTTCCAGAAAGAATCCATACCGGAGGGGGGGGCGAGCATAATATGATGTGAAGAAGACACACTGAAGCCCTGCAGACCGCAAAAGCTTCCTCAGGCCCTTTACACTGTCACATGTAACCAATCACAGCTCTAACAGAACCGAGCAGCTGGCCAATAGAAGTGCCAACTGGGACTCTGACACATCGCTGATCTCAGTTGGGCACCAGATGTCATCTGATCAACAATTAACCATGTGCACTCATCGATAAAAGCTGATGCATTAATAATGCAGCCATCAGTATGCATTTGAGAGAGAGATAAAGCCTTCTCATGAAGACTAATATACTAAGGCATTACTGGATTATGCAAAGCCAGTAAAAACAACGTGAATGAGTGGGACACTTAGCGCAGAACTTCAGTTCAGTCATACAGAAGGAATGGGCCCTATATCGTATTAATGACTGCAGACTTCATTTTCAGTGAGCAGTAGATTCAATAAATACAGAAATTTCTAATGTAAACATCTGAGTGTAGTTTCCATTGATGCTGCAGAAAATGAAGCCTGTGCCAAGGACACGTTTAACAGAGCTGATTGAAGTTTTATTCTGAAAAGCATCACTTTTGTGTATTTTTATACTTATATTCACAGATGGGGGAATGCAGACATTTTACCGCCAGCTGCTTTTTTCAACAAAGACCTACAGTTATTAAACCTCTACAGCTTAAACTTTGACAGACTGAAATGGGTTTTAGGTCTAAGTGCATGAAAGATGTGGGCTGTGACACATTAAGAATATTAACAGAGACCATACACAGAATAAGCGAGATGTTGGTAGGACCTCAAAAATGTAACAACTTTTTTCTTTTTTTATTACTTGTTAAAAAATCATTTATTATAGGTCAAAATTAATAACTGTGCTACCCTTTTTAATTTCACCGAATCCCCTTAATCAGACGAAATGATTATGATTATGATTATGAGTGGCAATAAATAGGAATAGCTTTCATCTAAGGTACGACCAATGCAGCACGAGAAAGGGATGGAAGGAACCTCTGTTGGTCTTCCTTGGTCTCTTGTGTTCTGGGGGCCTCTGGATGTCTGGAGTTTTGATCTCCTCCACACCTGCTTCACGCCCTGGAGGACGGGGCTGTGGCCCCCCCACACCCTCTAGCAGATCATTACATGAAGGAACCTTTTAAAAAACAAGCGCGTCCATGCTCACAGGTGTACACACGGGTGATCACACACACAAACTACACCCTTTTTGGCTCCTACCTCAAAGCACACTGTGTTCTGTTGATCTTATGTGCTGCACAATAATGTTTAACATTTAGTATTTACTGTCATATTCCCATATATCATTGTGATGTTGTTTATTCTATTACTCTTGTTCTCTTCTGCTTGCTTTCTTTTTTCTTTCTCAGCAGGTGACCCAGGTGATTGATATATGCATTTTTTTTTCTCTGCCCGTTCTGTTGGTTTTTGTCTTTTGCCCTTCTCCCCCGTCCCTCTTCTCAGCTGTTTCTCTTTCCCTCTTTCTTTCTCCCCTTCTTTCCCCCAGTCAAGTCTGTCCCGTATTCAGTAAGTGAAAATAAAATAAACAATAAAAGGTGAATCAAATGGACCATTACGGCAAGGCTGGGATGGTCAGTTTGGTAAAGTAAATCCGTTGGGCATCTTTCTTTGCCTTTAGACAACAATTCTGATGCAAAAGAGCCAAACGGGACAGGCAAAAAAAAAAAAAAAAAAAAAAAAAAAGGGATGGAAGGAACCTCGTCTATAAATGATGACTGTACTCTGTTTATTACTCCAGTAAACATATCACTTCATTGGTCATTGTAAAACAGTTAATAAAGCAGGATGTGCTTTAGGACATGAGCTAAAGGTGTAACCAAGTCGCTACCATGTGGAGATATCGTATCTTGGCTTTCTCAGCAAACTAAAAGATAGTTTGATGTGGCTGTTTAGGTTTAATGGTAAGTAGAATCTGTTTAAAGTCTGTTTGTCATTGTCCAACACTAGTTTAGCATGCAAACATACAAACATCTGCTGAGTACATGGGAATACAGCTTTGTCAGATATCTACTTATTAAGCAAGGTGACTTATTGTGCAATATTCTCCTGTTTGTCGCACACTCGCTGAGCTCAGTTGCGCACGCCTCACACCTCAAATCTCCTGATAACATTGGGCAAACTGCAGATGCATCCCTGGCTCTGTGAGTGTCGAGGTTATTATGAATGAAACCTGTACTGTATTAGTTGTGGAAATGACAAGTGAATGACTGAATCCAATATTGTGAGCATTATAATTATAATTATGCACAACCAACAACACATCCTGCTTCTTTAGGGTGTCGGTGAAGGTGCAGGGGGGTCAGCAGGGCTGAGCATGCAATACTGATCTGTGTGATTAACTCTCCCTTTCTTCCCCTGTTTGTTCTTCTCACCATCCACGCCGTCTCTTTGCTCTCTGCGCCTCAGCAGCCACAGAAAGGCTCGCTCCGCCACCCACCACTCACCCTTCTCTGACCCTGCTGCTAAACCTTATATTGCAGCCTCTCCCAGAGGGATCTGAACCTCAAAGTCCCTGACAGCATCTGAAGTGTCTTCATCGCTCACAGTTGTTGCACAGGGAGGGCAGAGGTGGGAGGTGACAGACGGCTGCTCTTCCTGCACTGCTTTGGATCACATTAAACGCCGGAGTCGGTACATATTAAACAACAGCCTGTGTTCACAGGTAACATTTGTCTGACACATTTCAATAAAATCTTTCAGAAATTCCTTTAAAGAATAGAGTCACTGTAAGCCTATCCAAGTAAGTTAGATCCCGTCTTTGATCGCACTTTCATTTGCACTCAAGGGATCACAGGGGTTCAAGACCCCTAAACCATCCATCATGGTCAGAGAGCTACAGAGATTTATCCCCGAAGGTTTGAACTCTACTTTCCCCCAAATCAATAACACTTTCCTAAGTTTCTCCTCACAGCTCACAGACTTCTTCTCTGAATCAACTTTACCAAGTCTTAATACTCTCCTTTAAAGTATTGAGTTATTCCCTGAAACCATCCTTGCTGATGGGTTTTGGTTCCATTGAATTTTTCACAGGGATCATGTCAACTTAATAAGTGAGTTTTATCTGCGTTGCCAGTTGATCTATTCTTTCAGCTGGCAACCGGTCAGCGGACAGAACGGCAAATCAATCCACCGCCAGTGTGCAGAGGACTAATAACAATGATCCACAACTGTACAGCACTTCAGCAACTCAGATGAAAGACAGTTTGTGGTTTTTCTGAAGACTCAAAAAATGCAGAAGCAGTCGGCCCGTCCAAGCCTACAGTCTATACAAAACACACGAAAAAAAAAGACACATTCTTTGTTTTTTTCTTTAGGGGTATATGCCAAACTATTTCCTGGCTGGGTTCAGTAACTTTTGGCACATAAAAATGTTATAACACCACAAAGTGTGGTTTTTACACCTCAGTTTTTGTATGGATTAAACAGCCCAAAAATAACGTGTTAATTAGTGATCCCCGAAGCCAAGCTTTTTATTTCCAATTCATGTGCTATGCTATGCTCACTAGCTACTGGCAGTAGCCAGTGCCATGCAGATATATAAGTGGTAACTGACTTCAAGTTTATTTCCAAGGCTTTTGGTTTTATATGTGTTGACACAAAAAAGGGTAACATTATGTCTAAAAACTGTGGAAAAATTGGTTTGCCTGTTAAATTCCTCCACCTATCAGTGAGGATATTCACAAAATGATGATTGAGGAAAAACTATAAATGAAACAAACTTGAAAAGAATTCTGTTTCCATGGAGGAAATAAAAAAGGGGCAGGAAGAGTGCAGCCGTTTGCTGGAAATCCAGATATCACTGCTGCCGGCTCCTCTCATTAGGGCCCAGGCAGTGGATGAAAGGGGTGTCTGCTGAACACAAGGCCTCCACCCTTTTTTTGACCTTCTAAGCAAGCCTCTGTCTGACTTGTTTATTTGTCTTCTGACAGTCCTTTTCAGATCAGACTACTTTTTTTCTCAGCTCTTTTCCGAGTATGTACGTCTTGCTGCAGTCGATCACCGAACGACTGCACGACCAGCTCCTCATAAACTCAAGGACTCTGGAAACTGCTCCTATACTGGAGACGCCTCCATTTTTTTCATTAGTAAAACACAAGACAGGTTTCACTTTCACTTGCTGACCTGGAAGATGCCGGGCAGTGTTAGCTTTCTTTCCATTTAGTGTAGAGATTCGAGCGCTCTCTAGGCAGTTGATTAAGAATACTGTTTTAGTAGCTTCTAGTAACACATTAAAGATGCAAATGTGGAGGCACGACAAAATCAGGAAGTCATTTCGTTTGATTAAACTTTACAGAGAAGCTAAAATGACCCCGAGGACATCAGTGTGTTTGTTTTGCCCTGAAACTTGATGTATTTGCTCCAAAGCAAAGAAAGATGCTATAAAACAGCAAAAGTAGAAATTAACTTTAAATTAATCTCATAAACCAAACACTAAATGTGGGATACACCTTTAAATAATAAAGTTGGTCGCAGGGTAGTGTTTAATCAGAACACTCACTAGAACGTATGATAGCAAACTGAATGGAAACACAGATAAGGGAGGATCAAAACAAAAACAACGTTACCGTCATTGCGAGAAGTTTCCCATAAGTGAGATGTGCAGGAATGTGGTCTGGCTTGGCTCGCAGCGATTCTCTGTACCAAAACTCAGCCTCAGTCAGCTTATTCAGTCTAATGTAGGCCTCTCCTGTGATGGCAAAGACAGCGTCACATGAGGGATCAATTCAAGTGTCAGAGGTTAAAACATCACACAGCTGTCTTTTATTCTTTTGATTTTTATTACAGGGAGGCAACAAATTCAGACTATAATCCAGTCATCAAACTTAATGATTTTTCTTCCAGAACTTTCATCATATTTTAAACACATGGAGTAATAAGAGGCTTTGGAGGATGTTGCAATTGCTTAAACATGTTAGATTCATACTGAAGAAATTATTTATGCTCTTATTTCAGGGTTTTTCCTGAAGTAATTCATTTCAGCTAAGTGTGCTTGATTATAGCAGAAATTCACCGTAATGCTTACAGAACAATAGGACAAGATTTCTCCCGTTGTCCTCCTTCACTCTTCCTGACCTGTCAGACATCATCCGATACCTCCCCCACCACCACATCTGACCCTCTGCCTGCTAAAGCAACACCTGAAATAACAAAGCTATCCAGCAACCCTCGCATGGTTGGAAAAAACTGACTGGCTGGTAACGCAACACAGTAAAAATCAACATCATGATGTATTTAGGGGGAAAGTGTGAATAAAGCCCACTTGTTAAAATATGACTTGTAATATGGTTTATATTTCAATCTACACCAAGTCTTATGAACTGCCAAATGACTGAAAGAGTTGTTTAGACAAGAGGAGACTGAGGTTTGAATTCAGTGGGGATTCAGATTAATCGCTTTACTGAAAAGACAGCGATAAGCAACAGGTGACATACGCCTGCCCACAGCCTTTTAGTCTCATGAAAACACACCTCCTCATATAAGTGATAACATAGAGATACCTCTTTCACACAGACGCATGCATGCATGCATGTAAATAATGCAAATACATATTAATTTTATTCCAAAACATGTTAATATGTTATTTTTTCTCCAGTTATAGAGTGTAGTGGTTTACACATTTGGTTAACTAGTGAAAGATCCCTGTTCTGATGATGAGAGGAGCCAAAAATCCCTTTGGGGTTGTGTCAGGTGTAAAAATCCAACATGCAGCGCTACCTGCTGCAGCAATCCCGTGTGTAGCTATTATTGCTCTACCATTACAGCCTCATGCTGCATGTTTCCATCAGATTGTAGCTACATAATAACAAAACTCCCATCAACAGCAGAGTGGATTAGGCAGCATTACACCAAGCTTTCCATTTCCATTGGGTCATAATGAAAACCTCTGTGTGTAAAAGTCCTACACCGGTGGTTATTTTAAATGTATATACTGAATTATTAGTTCGAAGGTTAATAAATAATCATCATGTTTATATAGAGGCTTATCTAACCTGCAGTGACTTATAGCTAATCCAAGGTGCTGAGCTGTTTAAAAATGCACATATTGGTCCATTTTGACACGACCTCTTCCTATATTGATTGGCTTAAAAGCAGCCAAATTACTTGACTCCATTTCCTGGCAGCAGACCTCTGTACCTCTGAGATTAGCACAAACATTAACGTGCAATTAGAAGTGACATCGAATCCAAGGAGCTGAAAACCAGCTCCTCGGAGTGGAACATTCCTCAGCCAACCAGAAAGAGCTGGAGCGAGACCAGCAGGGTACAGATTACCACCCAGGTCCGCCTCTGATGAAAGCTTCTGCTCCTTGGCGTCTGACAAACAGCATGAGAGCAGCGCAGTGAGTGAAACTGAAAATAGATATGAGCAGGTGTGCCAAATGTGCAAATCAGCTCAGCGAGGAAACAACGCTAAGCTGCAGAAATCACAGATCTGTGGCTCGGTGCCTCCATTACAGGCGCAACGCTGCTCCTTAATGGGGCCTGAAGCTTTCATCAACATTTTGACATAATCTCAGGAGCTCCGTCGCATTGCATTTTGCCAACACATAAGCAAACCTGTGGCACTGCCTAGTCTGGATTACTTATTGTTCCAGGTTTTCTGTGTGTGTGTATAAGTAGCCTCATATGTGTTTGTGTGTGTGTGTGTGTGTGTGTGTGTGTGTGTGTGTGTGTGTGTGTGTGTGTGTGTGTGTGAGAGAGAGAGAGAAAAACAAGCAGGAAGGGCAGAGAAAAAAGAAAAAGCAATGGAGTGCACAGATATAATGAGGCTGAAAGCAGCTGTTCTACAGCTGTAATGCAACAAGCTGGGTTGCTCTTGCAGTGAAAAGCATCTGTTTAACATGACATTGTAAAGCTTCCGATTGTCTACCTCTGTCTAACTGTATGAATCAGATCACACACTGCCTTCGTTCCTTTAAATTAGCACAGTTTGCTATACGTGTATTTATCTAACTTTTGTTTTTGACCCCCCAAAAAATCTCAGCAACACCAACAGAAATCCTGCTTTTGGCTCGTATTACTAATTTTTATGACACCGTGCCTTACAAATATTTTTTCTTTCTTTCTTTTTACAGGATATTATGGACCTGAATAGTGATTTTTTGAAGTTTTCATGTTTTACTGCCTTTTATAGTAGCCTGCTCTGGAAATCTCAGATCTTTAATGTTTATGCAAGGAATAAAGAAATATAGTCCAAAATAATACACAATATGCAGGAAGTACACGGCCTTTGTACTTTTCTTGTGTTTTGTGAAGCATAAATGTGTGATGACCAGCTGATAATACCTCCAAGACCTCCACAGACTTTTTTCTTCCACAGTAAAAACAGTATCTATTACGCTCATGGTCCTGAAACACGAGCAGCTCTTACCCATCATGTTGTAGAGGCTCTGCGGTGCAAACTGTCGCGGCATTTTCTGTATCGCTTCTTTAAACACAGAGAGGGCCTCCTGTGAATGAAACACACAAAAAAGAAGGTTTGGGACGTTTGCATTAGAGAGCACAGAGACCCCGCTAGAGAAGCCGGCTCTGGGGTAACTCGTCATTCCTCCCATGCAGCCGGGGCCATGACAATATGAATACACAGCGTGGAATTGGGGGTCGCCAGAAGGCTGCTTCATACAGAGCTGAGCACAAAGGCTCTATCCTCAGTGTCACGGCTGTTAAGACAACTAGAGCCGTGTCGCTTGTTGACTTTAGCATGTATAATGTGTTGGTCCGGCAAGTCACCTCAGACTCGCTCAGAGTTTAAATGGCAGAAGGACCTGAAAGTATTTTATTGCTGAAGCAAATGTTGCGGTTAGAGGTCAGAGGAAGTGGGAATGCTCTGTTCCTCAAGGATGCCAACAATTTAGAAAGGCCTTTATTGAATCGGCCGTAGGACCGCTTCATTCCTGATTGAATCAGCAGCATCGGCGCGTATTTTCAATATAAATGTACAGCAAGTGGAAAACCAGTTACTTTAGCCAGCGCTGGAGGTCTTTTGGGGCATGAAAAAAAAAAAAAAAAAAAAAAAAAGAAACAGCCTGAGGAGTATCTGCACATACGCTTTGTCCCCTATGACTGAGACCATTTTGTAACATGTCCATATAAAAGTAAGCTTTTTTTTTTGTTTCCCCAAAAGGCTGCTTGGGTAACTGCCTGCATTTCATCTCAGTTCACTGAGTTCGGTTCCAACATTTACATATGCAGAGGAGTACTGTTTCAACTCCCATGGTAGCAATGGATCTGTTTGTTAGACAAATATAAAAAACAAAGATGAGACAAAAAAAAGATTTATATTACTGCAAATGCAATTGAGACATTTCCTTTTCCTGTTTCAAGGGCGGGTTTTGGGGGGAATTCACATAAATAAAAAACAGTATTCTTGCCTCCACTTGGTGTATTTTATTGTATCCTTAACCTTTATTATGACATGCTATAAGGTTATTATTGCCTTAAATATGTTCTTAGCATACGAGATCTGCAATCTGTCATTACCTCCTGGTGTCCCTGTTCGTGGAGCAGCTTGCCCAGGTTGTACAGGCAGCTTGTGACTGAGCTCTTGTGGGCGTGAGGGTCCTTCAAATTCTCATCTGGGATATCAGCACAGGTCAGGAAAGTGCGTTTGGCCTCATCTAGGCGACCCTGATTCATCAGGATGATGCCTGTGTTCAAGTAGGCTGCTGTTGGGATCAAACGAAACACAAACAGAAAGCTTAGACTGTTCCTGTCGCTTCACTCGATCGATAAAAGCTCAGTGATAATTGTGCTTACAATGATAAACTGGCATCAGACGCTCCAGTCACAGTGATATAAAGTGATAAAGCACATAATATTGTAGCGTGGCTCATTTATCTGGGATCCAGGATTCCTTCTCCCAACAAAGTCCTTGTTTTTGCCTCTGTTGATTTGAAGCAACAGCTAAAAAAATCATTTTCATATGAATTTCATTAAACTACTGTTGATGCTTTTCCAGCTTTACTGTATGTTTGATATTTGCACACGTCCCGCGGGATACTTTGAATGTACGTTAAACTTTCTCTTGAACGGTCAAAGACGGCATCTACAGTAATGATCAATACGCAGCTGAAGGGTAATTAGTCTCTGTAGGCCTTCCTCTCTAAACAACTCCCTATCAAGTCTGGCTGCTGGAATAAATTAACTTGAAACAGAAGATCAATCAGGACATATCAAATCAAAAACAAATAGCTAGAAAAAACAACTCCTTTTTGTTTTTGTTTTTCCCTCCAACGTCCTTGAAAATCGTTATCCTGATGCTTATGTTCTACTCTTCACTCTTCCACCTTACAACAATTTTACCCATTCTGCTTATTGTTGTGCATTTGATGGTAAATATCTGAACCCTTTTCCCAACGACAGGCTGTGCAGACGATGGACGGCAGATAAGAAAAACAGAGACAAAGGAAAACTTTTCCAATTTCGTCAGCCTTCTAACAACTGATTCTTTCACTCAAAAAAGTGACACAAATCAATAGTGCCTCATCAAAGGCACTATTGGGAGCTAACAGTTTGGCCCAGTTAGCTCCCAATTAGCCAGTGAGTAATAGTGTAACCTTGAAAAAACACACATTAGCTGTCACATTCTCATCCGCCTTCAAAACGTGTGCTGCTTAGGGTAATTAATTAACCTTGTTATCAGCGTTAACAGATTGGATAATTGCACGCTGAATGGAAATTTTCTAGTCTAACTGTGATCTTGATTAGGTGTATAATTAATCTGGGGAATAAAGGAAGAAACTTTCAGGATTGTCTGTTTATCTGTCATTGATTGATGCGCAGAACAACGGGGAGCTAATTTATTTCATGATCAGGTAAGAATGTGATTTACACTAATCAGGGAGCAAAAAGAAAAGAGGTGAAAATATAACAAAAGAAATGGATAAAACTGCAAGGAACTCGTGGTGAGAAGAAGAGACAAAGCAGAGGAGGACAGGACAATGGAGAGAAAAATAAGTAAATGTACAAAGCAAGAATAAAATAAACAGAAGCACCATGGCTTCAATCATAATAAATCACTTAATGTTTATGCTTTATCTGTGGACATATCAGGCTTTGAAAGCAGTCGCACAGCTGCACCGAAGGTTTAATTCAGCTGTACACACACTGGCCTTTGCCACCTCTTCCCTTCCCTTCACATAACCACAGCCAGTGTTCGCTGTTGCCTGGACACAGCACAACCACGACCACAAGTGCTGCAGATTGTCAATAAAAAAAGGAGAGCTGTACTTACAAGCCAGAGTTGGCCGGCTCCCAATGGCCAGCTTATAGTAGTGAAGTGCCTCTGAGAACTTGTTGCTCTCCTGTAGCAGCAAACCACTGGAGCAGACAAAGGAAAAGACAGTTCTGACAATTTAGAGCTTTAAAAACTCTAAAGAGGAGATCGTTTCAGTTTAAAGCCTCTGTTATGATTAAACACCAACATCAGCCAGCTGATAAATGTGAAGGGAACAGTTTCGCAAACCACAGACATTTGATCACACTGAGTACTGGCCGGTGTTTTGTGTTTTCCCCTCAGACTAAAACAGCATCATTAATAACGCTGTCAGGCGGACAGCGCCCCGGGGAATTGAAAACAAGACGGCACTTCCTCTCAGAGGAGCTCTGATCAATGTACACATGAGAAAGGAGAGTTTTTCCAATCATTCATTCACGTTTTAAGACAATGAGATGGTTATAAATGCACAGTAGCATCAACAGATTAAAAACAAACAAACAAATAAAAAATTTGGGCCCAATGTTTGACGAAAATATTGAATGCAACAATAAGTGTGATTAAAAACACTCACAGGTTATAGAGCATGTCAGCCATGTTGCTGCGGTAATACAGGGCATTTCTGTAAGCCTGCTCCGCCCCCTCCATCTTTCCCTGGCTCTTCAAGACATTTCCAAGGTTGCCCCATGCTGACGGGTCACGCAGGGTCACAAAAGAAAAGGTTAATCAAAAGAAAAAGAAAAAAGTCGGTGAATTATAACAGCAGGAGGAACATTTCTATGGCAAGTAATCATTTTCTTTTGTTATTCACAGCCTCATGCTGCCGTGGCTTCAGTGCCTTTTAACCTCTGAGGAGGACGTTGTTCTGCTGCAGCTGGCATACCAAGACAGTACTGCTGAAGAGAGATGGCACACCGGGGGAGCTTTGTGTATAAACCACCAGTTTTTCCAGTGTGTATGAAAAGAAGACCACCACAGCGCCATTGAATAGCTAACGGCATTAAATAGCAAAGAGCAGTAACTGACAGGAGATGTAAGGCTGCCAAGATGTTTTGTACATATTGTGCAGATACTCTGCAGTGTGGAAATACATCCAGAAAACATGAACTAAGTAATAAATACGAAGAGAAAAAGGTACAATAATGGGATTTAATGCTTAATGGCAGCGTGCAACATTAGCATCTCTTCAATTTGCTTTGGAATGATTTATAAAGTGTACAGTATTAAAAATAAAAGACTATTATGACTCAAGAGATGCGCCTAATGAGGTGCACGCTGCTCTAAATGTGTAAGAGTAGTACTTTTTAACCTTGAGGTATTATTCCATCTCCCCTCTCTAATACTCATTCAATAGGAAGATAAAATCCATTAACGGGTGGTTACACTGCTGTAATGTGCAGCGTTTAAAACACACAAGTGTCTAGGATAACAGGAAAAAAATAAAAGCTTTCTTCATTCACCTGCTCTGAATGCTCAGTGAAAAAAGTGTCGTAAACATTCTGTGTATTCACAATTTCACACTTTGTGTGTGTGTGTGTGTGTGTGTGTGTGTGTGTGTGTGTGTGTGTGTGTGTGTGTGTGTGTGTGTGTGTGTTTGTGTATGAGACTGGGCTCTTTTCTCATCTCATATTAACTTTATTGAATGTGAGTCGTGGACATTTCTGCTCCTTGGTTCGGCTGATGGCCTGCCAAAACAAACAGCTGTCATGCCTCAGCGCCGCTGCAGAATCTGAAAGGGAAATTAGCTAACACAACATGCCCTTCTGCTGCTTTGTGGGGCCCTGTCCTGCTTCTCCGTTCAGCAGCTCCAAGAGCTTCGGTTTGGATAAGAATCATTGTTTGATGACCTTTAATATGAAGCTTTAGAATATTTGATCTTTTACTAAAGGTGCCAGTCACAGATGGTGCCTTTCCAATTAAACAGATTGCATGCCGAGTATAAGAAAAGTGTCAGATCAAAAAGTACAGCTCTGTTGTATTCCTTAGAATAATACTAGACTCGTAAGAATATTGAGAGTTAAAATGTGTTATTTGAGTTATTCAGGATGATAGCAAACTAATGGACGGTGCACATAATCAAACCTCACCTAAATATTTGCTTTGAATTATTCAGACAAATAAATATAATGGTTGCATATAAAGTGTGTGTGATTTTACATGTTTACACATATACGAATAAAGGCACACATCTTACCTTTAGCAGGATTGACATAAATCCCTGACTTGTAGAGCATTTCTTCATTTTGCCAGTCCTGGTTCCTCAAAACTGTTTTGACACCAAAAAATAGAACCAGGGCTGCGCTGGAGTACACCAACATTGTTCTGGATGATCTGCGGCGTAGTCGGATGTAGAGGGACCTGATCCCCACTGCAACCAGCAGGCAAAAGCCCATACTCGGGATGTACAGTACTCGCTCGGCTATCACAAATCCCACATAGAAAAACAAGTTTGTGGCAGGTAGGAAAGGGATAGCCAAGAGGCCCAGTGAGAACACCACAACATTTTCAGTGGTAGGTAGCAGAGTCCTGCTCTCATAGTGCTTTTTGGTCCCATTTTGCGTATTATTTATGTGAGCATCCGTATTGGAATTGTTCACGTGCTCATAATCATTATAACTGTAACTGTGCCCATTACTGCTCCCATTTCTGCCATTGGTGTAATGATGCACTTTGCCATTAGTGTCCTTTCCCCTCGGTGCACGATGTGTCCACAAGCCGAACCAAGCTAGCAACAACAGACCAGAATAGAAGACAACTGTATGAAAGTTCCTCCAGTCAGCAAGGCTCCTGATCAGAGGCACGGCATCCATCGACCAATCGAAACTTAGTGTGTCTGGGCAGAGGAGGAGCCAGAAGTTAACAGCAGGAAGGTAGAAGAAGGTCAGGGTCCTGGTGATGAGCGAGGGCGAGTCAGCCGCTGGGTTGTCAGAGTTGGAGAAGTTTGGAGGTTTGTTACCCATCCAGTAGAAGCGACAGGCCAATAGGAAGAATCCCCACGCTGCCAGCAGAAACACGTTCAGCAGCAGGTGGGCGTTCTTTCTCTGAAAGACAAAGAAAACCAAAAGCAGAGATTATACCGTCAATCTGCAGGAAAGGAAAGCAGGAAATGTTACAAAATATACTGCAAACATTAAAGGCTCACACTGCAACTGTTTTCTCAGTGACTGTACATTTGCGACTCTCGGACCTTTACTTTCACTTTGACCCAGACCAACGAGTGGAAGAACAGAATCGCTGCTTCGACTACAGACGCAGCGAGTCATCGGAAAGTGAATGATTCAATAACCATTCCTAAAGCGTTGACTAAACGGAGCAGCTTTGAAATGTGTTTCATCAAAATCTTCAGTTGTGCCCAGTGTGTGCTTCCACAGAAAGCTGTGAAATAAAAGCAATTACGTTTTGTGACACCTTTTTCCCTTCTTTGAACTTCATGCCTTCCAAGAGGAGGAACACCACATAAAGTTTTATTAAAGCCAGAACATTAACACTGTGTCAGTTTGGGAATTTTTCAAAATAAAGGTGACCTTGCATCCTAATGTTCTATTTATGGCCTCTGCAGACATAACAAAATAAACACAACTACATAAACTCCATTCATCGTGTTACAGGCTTAATATTAAACACTTTCCCAAATGTTGTGTGGAAATGCCGATGCAATATTTATAGCGTGTTTGGTTGTTTAATCATTTGCTGGCACAGCGTTGAAGAATTACTGGCTCTGTTTCTCCACGAGCCTGTTCCAAAGTTAGGACCAACCGACCTTTTTTAATGTGCTAATGTTGGAAAGTCTAACTTAAAAAAAACATGTTTGTGTCCTACAGCAGAAACCTGTACACGGCCTCGAAATAAAATGAATGAAAAACTGAAAATATTATTTCACGCCCCAAACGCACATAATATAGATCATCAAAATATGATCTATTGGCTGATAGCTCACCCAAAGAGTCTCAGCCACCTGCATATAAATCACCAGGGCATCATTGATGCTGTAATCCAATTATTTAAGCTGAAACCCAAGGCAATCCTGAACCCACAGTGAATGTGATCTTTCTCCATCTCCACATGCCAAAGGGGATGATGATGTCTCATCTGTGATCATAGACATCATGCCACCACTGCTTAGGGGTTGTACTATTGATTTTCTCGCCTGTCCGTTGTCATTTCAGATTGTATCTGTGAAGAAAGGCTTCAGTAACCTCTGGGGACAGCTGTTGTCTGCTAATGATCACTGCAAATACAAAGAGCTGTCGCTGCCACACAAAGGCAGCAGGAAATTAGGCTTAAAACACAGCAGGCGACACCATGGAAATGATCTACAGACGAAAAATATCACATTCAGCGCATCGAGATGGAGAGGGTGAATATAAAAGACTCGTACATAAAAAGCAAACCAACAGAAGTACTTTGTAACAACTCCCACTGGTGTGATACAGTGAAGAGTTAAATAAATCAACTCCCAAATGGCTTCTTTCACCTTATGCAACAACAACAACAACAACACACACTCGCAGCTGAATATTGGATATATTATTCAAAACAGTTTGGGGAAATATCACAAGAATGAAAAAAAAGATCTCACATAAGGTCAGCTCTGTCAAACCCTTCACCGGAGGCCTGACATCAACCCCCAGCGATTCAGTATTTTGTGGGGATGTGCCAGGATATGCCACTGTTGGATAAGTCGTTTAGGCGCTTGGCAACAAAAGGTCAGATCCAGACCACAGTTTCTCATTAATCTGAGCAACTGTTGAAAGCGTTATGGTCAGCTCCCTGTGGAAATCCAGGGCAGACGGTAGGATGAAGACAAATTTTCATTAGATGCTATTAAATGACATCAAATTAGGGAAATGAAACAATAAGTCGCTGTGCAGGATCCTAATAGATGAACCACTCAAGTGAAACAAAAATCAATCTAGTTTAGATTTTATGTTGAAAGGCTAGACAAATTCATAAAAAGCAATGACAATTATTTTGACCTAACCACCTGTCTGTGGTAAGGTCAAAATAAAGGTTAGAAGGTCTAGTAAAGAAAAAAAGAAACTATCTATGATCTGCTCGCTGCTGGACGAAGCACAGAACTGGTCAAAATAAAACATAAAACAATGAAATGAGACAGATCCTCAAATATGCAAATATGAAGCTACAGCTAGCAGCTGATTGGCCTAAATTAAACCTAAAAAATAAAACAGCTTTTTAAATTTTATTTTAAACAAATCAAACAAGTGAGAAGTGTTAACTGGGGAGCTTTAGAGTCAGCATGAGATGTATCACCTTTGCACAGAACCAAAGGCTTTTACTTTGTCAGTCATTGTGCCATTAGTTCATATTTGCTGCAAAGACATGATACATGGTATCATTACCTCTGCAAGAAGTCCCAAAAATGAACATGTCGATACCAGTCAGAATAACCTGTCTGTCTCATGATAAGTTCTTAGCGAGCTGCACACTGCACATGTGAATGAATTACATGCTTTTTGGCTTTGGGTAGCACTGAAAATCAGATGCACTTATACATATAGCAGTCCTTTAAAATGATTGCCCCACAGCCCAGATTTAAAAGCTGTCATCTGAACTTCGTATGAACTCTTCTTTTCCCCGGCACTTTTAATCATCTCTAAAATCACAGAAGCTGTGTCCAGTTTTGAATCTAAGCAGGTGAGCAGGAACCCTGCAAAGAAATGAAGTGGACTGAAATGGTCTTTGAGGCCCAGCGGCTGTACTTTGAGCAGACTTTAACAGAGAGGCTTGCTGAGCAGTGTTAATACATCTCAATGACTGCTTCAGGGAGATCCAGCTGGGATTTATGAGGATCTTTGACAGACTCTTTAGATGACTCTGGTTTAAGCAAATCTTAACAAGACGCTACCAAGCTGCAAACTTAAAGCACTGCAGGAGAAACAGGAAGAAAAGCTCCGTCTGTTTTTGACAGATCGTTCAAATCTGAGAGTCCTCGGTCACGGCGCCCGATTCGTACAACAATCGAATGTCCTCTGAGGTGGTTTCAGTGCTGTTAATGAATTATGCTGTAAAAAAAAAAAAATCCTATAAAAACGGTAATATTCCGGCAGCTGGGGCGCCAAAATAATACCAGAAAATAACAGAAAATAACTTTCCCATGAAAATACGGTTATTTTCAGTAATGACAATACAGTTTGTTGCCCTAATTTTGCATGGGATTTTGCCTTTTTCAAGTGCTTTTAAACATTAAATTAGGAACAATTTAATGTGATTAAACAATGAAATTACCTATAAACAAGGTCAATGAATGCAGCAATATGAATAATAATACGTAAATGTACAGAAATACACAGTTGGTTTAAATAACAATGGATTGCATTCATATAGCGCTTTATGAGACCCTCAAAGCGCTTTACAATTCCACTTTATAATTCCCCTCTGGTCATCACCAGTAGGCGGTAGGTGAAGTGTCTTGCCCGAGGACACAACGACCGAGAGTGTCCGAGCCGGGGCTCGAACCGGCAACCTTCTGATTACAAGACGAACTCCCAACTCTTGAGCCACAATCGCCCTAAATAACAATAATAATAATTATTATTTGATGTAAAAAAAAGTTTATACGAATCATTTTATATATTTTTCCATAGAATTACATTTAACAGTTCAATCTTTCAAATAACGGACAAATATTTGTGAAATTATGATGCATTTGTGAATGTATTTTATCTAAATATGCTCATGTACAGACAGATACATTTACAAAACAAGAAAATTATACTTTATTACATTTAGAGTGATTTAACGTTAATTTACATTTGAAATATAGAATCAGTCTATTTATGTGAATTTAATGATATTCTAGAAGAACAGTACAAAACTGTAAAATACTTTTATATCACGATTTTTTTTACAGTGTACTTTTCTGCAAATAATTTTTGTTCTTGGCGTGATGCAGATCGCTGTCTACTGGACAATGAAGTGGCAACTATGTTTCAGTTCAGTCCATATTCACCTGTGACAGCCCTAAATTCTAATCATTCGTACCTGGAAATGTGACAAACAGATATGCCTCGACTCTTCCCAGAGAGCAGCTAACACTCAGACACCTCCTCCTTAACCACGTCCATATGCCAGTGCTGCAGACTGAGGCGGTGTTTCATGCAAATTCTTGTGCTGCACTGAGGTTCAACTTTTTCTATGCATATCGAAGTCTTCGGGCAGCACCCAAAACATAAAACAGCCCTTTGATTTTGCTTCAGTACACATTTGTAACTCCATTACTCCTCCTGGCATACTTCACCAAATGCACTGACCTTTAAAAAAATATATAAGTGGCAAAAGAAAAAAATGTGAAAATGTATATATTCTGGGACATGAACCCCGTCGCTATAATCTCTGGAATAAACAAACATGTGCATCCTCTATACTATGCCTCCAGTTAAAAACATCTACTGTTCAAAGGCATAAGTTCAATTACTACCAGGCAACGGCTCCCAGGGCGCTACGGCTCTATTATGCAGGAAAACCAAGGCGTTCCCGCTTTGTGTCTTTTGTCAATAATCCAGTTTAGTCTGAAATAGGTGGTTGAGCACAACCCTGTAGGAGGCATGGGGCAGTGTTTTTTTCTTCTCTTTTGTGTTTTAGCAGCAATCAGCTGAGAACTGAAACAATTTAGGCTTTATAAGGCATGCGTGTGAATAAAATATCCTTGGAGATAAAATGCAAAACAGGCCAATTACAGAATCCCTGTTTGTGCTTGCCTTTTTCCATGTCTCCACTTTGATTAGGTTCATTTGACTGAGAAGAAAACTCAATCAGGTTTTTTCTTTTAAACATCCATTTAGTTTTGTGAATGAAGGTTTGTGGCAAAAAAGTGGAAAGACCTCAGGGAGAAATTTAATTAATTTGTTTGGAGAAAAACGCTCTTTTCTCAAGGTACACACAAGCCTTTTTTTGCATTTGGTAAATGGGCATTATTCTATCGCGCAAGAGAATAAAAGAAAAAAAAATCAATCACACAACACATATAGGTAGCCCATCAAAATGCAGCGCTGTGACTGGCTTTCACTTCAGCGAGCACCTAACTGAAAATCCAGTGAAAGAAGTGGCATGTCTGACCTATCCCCACCTCTTCATCATTACTGAGATCAATTGTCTGCAGAAGGCCTTTCATCAAGATCCTGCCTCACATTGATAGACTTATAATGAAAGAAAAAATGAGCTCAGGGTACCAATCAGTGAGTATTACCTCTGTCACACGCATGTGCACACACACACTCCCAGAAAGCTCGAATTTAGTACGAGTCCCTAAAAAGTCTGCATAAACCTTTCTGCAGGCTTGATGGATACATCCTGTGCTCGTGCCTTTGATCTTTAACTGCTGGATCAACTAATCAAGCTTGTGGTTGATGGACCACAAATTTACCATCTATCTCTCTGCTGCTGCAGCTGCTGTGCTCTCCCTTTGTTAGACAGACTTTGGGTGTAAAACATGATAGTTAGCAAGTAAGACAAGATACGAGCCTGTCCATTTCCTAACAGTGTGTTATGGATCACCAACAGATGGCTGATGATAAAGCTCAATTAGCGGCTCGCAATTTTCTCTCACATGTGCACCAACTGTTTTATTTTATTATTTATTTAACCCTTTTATTTTATTCTATAGTAAAGAAATATAATAAATGTTTGTTTTTTATGCTCTTTGGCTTTTACGTTTAAAGTTACATCCGTGGCTCATTTTCAAACTCCTCCACAACTACAAATTTTTGGTGACTGTTAAATTACTTAGGGGCAATGTACATTGAAATGTATTGTAAGATATAACAAGTTAGTTGGATCAAGCTGCGGACTTGATCTGAGAAAGACAAGTGCAACTGTGTAGCATGAACAGTAATTTCAATGCAATTCTATTCTATTTATGCAGCGTCAAATCACAACAACAGCCGCCTCAAGGTGCTTTATATTGTAAGGTAGACCCTACAATAATACATACAGAGAAAAACCCAACAATCATATGACCCCCTATGAACAAGCACAAGCACATGAACAACAGTGGGAAGGAAAAACTCCCTTTTAACAGGAAGAAACCTCCAGCAGAACCAGGCTCAGGGAGGGGCGGGGCCATCTGCTGCGACGTCTATTAACACATAGTGAGTGAGAAAGGTGACTGAAGAAGAAATACTCCATGCATCAATTTACCTGTAAAACGGAGACTCTGTTTTATGGCTGCCTGATAATCACTGTAATACTGGTCAGTACTAAGATGATGATTAGTATTATTCAAAACACGTGGAGTACATTGCAGTGAGAGAGATATGTTTGTAATGAAGAAGGAGGTAAGACAAAGTGGGAAGGAGGCCTACAGGAGGGGAATCCCACCACACTACTGATCAAAGACACTGACATGTTAAATGTGAAAATAACATTTTCATTTGTAAGTTCTGTGGTATCACCTGCTGTGGAAAAACCTGGAATTTATATGATGAAAGCAAGCAAATGTGAGCAAGAATATTTCCAACTAATACATGACAAAATATGCCAGTTCACGCTCTCTCGGTCAGCCTTTATTAACCATAATCACTGCAGCAACATGGGATCCATTTCTCTCAAAACCATTAAGTGAACATTCCAGCCTCGCTCACTCTGTTTCTAACTGAGCCGCTTTAAAGGCCCTTACTGTAAAAGGCTAAAACATGTCATGCTTTCATGCTGCAATCAGAGGTCAGACAGAGTCACTCTCTCCCATTTATTCTGTCATCAACTGCAATCAGACATCTATAGATTTGTAATGGCACAGAGAAGGTGAACCTTATTCTGTACAATCAGAGGGAGCAGCTGAGAGGATGAAATCTACACGTAAAGGGAGGAAGGTACTGTTTGTATCCACGAGGAGGATGACAAACTTGCTGAATGAAGAAACAAAATTTCATTTCATTCACTAACTTCTGCCATTTTGCATTTGTGAAGTTTGTGAAGTTTTTCCCAGTTTATTTGCTGGGTCACATCTGAGAAACAAAGAATGAAACGACTCTAAAATCACCTTCTATACTCTGTATACACACTGGAAAAGGCAAAATGGTCAGGCTGCCCAAACAATAAGAACATAATGACAATGGAAAACCAAAGTGGACTCAAAGCCTTAACGTTTCACAGACAATATTTATTGAGTGAAACCAAAGAAATGGTTTGAAAAATAAACCGACTGTTCCCGATTTCTGGGCTTTCGTTTCCCATATTTATTTGTACTGCAAGGGCCAACCAGACTATGTGACCGCTACTGCAGATTCGCTGCGACAAGATGCTGATTCAAGCTTGAAGGGGGGGAATTTTTTTGTTGCTGGAGGGAGACGTGTGTGTGCCCCGCGCTGCTTACAGTACAAGTTCGAAACTTTAAAGATAAATGAAAAAAAAGTAAAAATGTTGCCAGTTGTGTCCAGACTAGATTTATTCTGTACATGCTTGGATTCTCTCTCATTACTATGCATTTGGGAGATCAGAGCCATTGTGTTGTTGGGTTTAGAGCGGCAGTAAGCTCCTACGGTGCATGAATGAATGACTCAAAGCCAGAGCAGGGTCCAAATCTAAGCAGATAGACTGTCGGAGGAATGTCACATGCTGGTTGTAGAAATTGCATTCTTCCTTCTGTCAACCACTTTCTGAACCACTCTGTCTGGTGTGTCCTGTTACAGTTGCCCACAGAAATAGTGACAGCATGTCATTTGTTACTGTGAATACTGGCCAGTAATAAGCATGAGAGAAGCCGAGTAAAGTAAAAAAACAAAAAGATGACTTGTTGTGTAATAATGATGAAGAGTTGACACAAAATAAAAAGCAATTAAAAATGAATCTGAGCTGAATCATCAGTTGGTTTTGACGGCTGTTTGTGAGTCTCGCTCCTTTCACACATTTCCATTAATCTGACAGTATTTGAATCAGCTTTATGTCTGAATGAGCACCTTGCTCCTGACTGAAACCCTCATATTGCACTGCTACACTCACATATCATCATTTTAAACAAAAGTGCACGCCGTTTTCTTAAATGGGAAGGGCACAAAACTACGTCTGTTTAGAATAGAATAGAATAGAATAGAATAAACCTTTATTATCCCATAGATGAGAAATGTGGGTGTTATACAGCTCTTATAGCAAGGGGTACATCAAATATAAAATGAAGGAACAAAGTGGTGCTATATACATAAGCAACTGAAATTTGCATATACAGATAACAATGTACAGAAATATGTATATATTTATAAAATATGTATAAATGTATGTATGAGCACACATCAGTGATTGACATTGAACTGGGCATTTTTAGCTTGTTAGGCAAATGTGTAAACCACTGCACTATGGAGCTCTGTTTATATTACTACTACTACAAATGCTTTGTCATAGTTTTCCAGTGTTTTTTAGCCTTTTTTAATGTCGTGTTTTTACAGTGAGTCTTAGGGGAAATTCAATATGTTAGAATTTTTTTTAATTTATTAAATGTAAATGTATTATTTAATTTAAACTATCCTCACTGCCGTGGAGACACTATGGGAGGGTGTGCTTTGCCCATTTTCCTCCTCAGGCACTGTTTCAGGTGTTACAGTCAGACCTTCTCCTTCTTTTTAGCAGTGCAGGGTTCATTCTTCTCTCAGCACTGTCTGCACTCTACCCAAAGGTGAAACTGTTTGCGTTGATTTAGAATAATTTTTATTCACTGACATACCACAGTAAATATGCTCATGTGCACATTTCTTGAACACAACAGTAATTTTGTGTGTGCACTTATTTGTTTCATTGAGTACAAACATTTCTACACATTAGAAAAAGGAAAATCTTGGAGTGAGACTCCTGCTCTCAGTCGGCCACAGAAACACTTCAAAATGCTCTTTGAGAAAAGACAAAAAGCAACGAACAAACAAGCACAAAAAAAGAAAATCGACCCATTTCAAACATGTCGGCACCAACAATAATCTACAGACATCAAAGAGTGCACAACAGACACACACCTCATTGGCCTGAGTACACAAAGACGGCTCCAAAAATCACCGTTTATGTTGCGTTCACTACGATAGTGAACTCTATCACAGTGAAAGACATATTCAGTGAAGGGCAGATTAACTATGACACTCACAAGTAACGACTTTTTTAAGAAGCAGGAGAGCAGGACACCGTTCAAAGGGAAAGACTGGGGTTGTGATGAGTACAGTCACCAGACCTTAACTGAGTGATTCAGCTCATTGTTTCACACAATTCACAGAATGCGTCATCTGGTGAGATTACCAATGAGTCGGGGAGTGACAGAAAAATTCACAGATGTGCTGGCACAGAAACCAGGCAGGTCTGACATCTCTTTTGCAATAAAAGGATTTAAGATATTACATATTTTACAGCTAAGTTAACACGTTCTAAAGGTATCTTTAATCCATTGAAGCCTCAATACAAATCACATCGTTGAAGAGGCTTCGTCTCACAATCTGAACCCATGTTTACAACTGATGGATTGTTCAATGTGGCTTGGCTTTACCACTGCAACAATCAATCCAGTGTGTCATTACAGAGAAACTAGAACTGGGTGTGGGCCAGATTCCATCCACACCAAACGGAGGACTGAATGTTTAAGGACAAAAAAAACCTGCAACTCAGCAGCTAAACAAGAAGGAACGGGAGATTATTAGAGAGAACAGCCAGAAATGAGGGGCAAACAGCTGAAGAGCAACACTTGGCTGCGTTAGCATGCCCAACAAGCTGCATGTGCTTAATCACAAGTTCAGCACACTGGAAGAAAATTTCCTGGCTCCACATGAAACTCTTTGTTTCAATACTAGCTGAGCATATAATCTGAGAGGAGAACAGCAGCTCTAAACGGACATAATTAGATCAAAAAAGAGAGAAAAGTTTACTGGAGTAGTTTGGGAGTGAAAAGCTGAAACAATCAGTTCTTCAGACTCCAAAATGTCATCTTTATGGATGAATTTCACCTATAGTTTTATCTTATAACGTTAGTGCAGATAAAACACTATTAATTTGGTCTTATATGCAGGTGTGTGACTTTTAATGCAACATGACTTTGAGGATGAGGAAAACCCCCAAACCCTAAAAGAAAACATGATTTGCATGGTTTGAAAATGCCCAGAGGGATCCTTCATGACTGACTGATTTGATGAGTTCAACATCACCAGCTTGGTGTATTCCTAAATAGCATCCAGTGATTGAAGTCTCATGGGTAGCGACAGGCCATCCAGCAGAAGTATCTCACACAGACTCTACATCCTAAATTATCTTCAGTAGACCCGGGGTCTTTGTCTTTGTCCCTTGGCTGTTGCATCCATTACCATCGCTCTTCTTTAACACTTCTAACACATTCCAGCCCTCTTCCTCTTTTGCAGATGCACAGTTTCTCATCAGTTCTTGTCCATCTTACTTGGAACGCCCACGCTGATAATCCTAAATTTGGACCTCATGTCATTTGTTTCTCCTGCTTCAGTTTGTGTACAGTGGCAAGCTGCCCAGGTTATGCATGTGAATGATTTTATTTATGGCAGCAGTTTAAAGTTTCCTGGATATCTGATTACACTTGTTTTGATTAGACTTCCTAAAAGCTGTATTTACTGTACTAAGAATACAAACAACTCACTTGAGAAAATTTCCCAGGAGTACTGTAAACCTGCCACATCACTCTGAGCCATTCCACATTTTATATTTTGACTGTGATTTGATTGTTTTGCATAACCATACCTCACAAAACCTCTGAAAACAAAGCGCTTTTGTAAACAACTATATTATATGTAAAACTGAGGGGTGTAATTTTTGGTGACCATTTTCAATTTCCCTAATTAAATTAAACGACACTGAGTCAAGCGTTTCAAAGAGAGGCAAAAACAAGAATATACATGAGATGACAGGGCTGCGCTAGTCCATTTATATCGGCACGTTAGCTGGAAGTCTAGATGAAATGTAATTCTGACTGACTCATTTTATATGCCAGTTGATTTGCTGAGACCATAAAAGGATCCTTAAATAGGAGCCACGGATAAAAACTGAAACAAGCAGTACTGAAACTATAGTTTGCAAAACTTTAAAGTCTCAGTCAGCCTTACTGTACTGTATCTAAAGAAGGAGCCAGCTCACTTTAAATGCTGACTAAACATTAAAAACAAACAAACAAATACACTGAAGTTAATTACATCACTGCGACTCCCTGTAATACGTCTGGCTGAATAAATTATTCCTTGTGAAAGCTTAATGATTTTGGGGAAACAGAAGGAACAGTAAATCCATACACATCTCCATCAAGACTGAAGGATAGAGTAGGACACTGGTGCTGTGGGACGTTCCTTTTTAGAGCCGAGGTCTTACATAACAACCGCTATCGATTCGGAGACGTGCCGGCTACAAAAAGAACAAATGGTTTTCAGCAAGAAGCGAGGAAAGGGACAGTGTGAAATATTTCAAGCCCCATGCACTGTTTCACATCTGTTTTTATACCAGCATGAATCTTTTGCTTTTTTGTTTTTGTCAGCATAGTCAGGGCCACGATATTGGCTGTCGCTGGCAACGAGCCTGTCAGGTTCACTTATGTTTAATGATCGGTACGCTGAGCCAAAGCCAGCCAAAGTCAGGTTCCATCACTGTGGTAGCACTTGCACTGTTTTAGCCTGAAGTGAAAGATATTCAAGGGCTGAAAGCCCGCCTCAGTAGTACGTGTGTGGAATTTATCTCATATTGCACTGCTAGCATGTGAGCTGTTTTTTGGCGTTAGACAAGGTATCAGCAAACACTTCCAGCATTTTTTTTTAAAATAAGAATTCTGACTTTTGATTAAATGTGTTGGCATCACTGAGTTGGATGAGAACATCTATGAGAATGTTAACAAAACCAAAATGAAATTTCAGCAAGTGGTTAACTTGGAATAAGATGTCAAGGTTCAAGTCAAAGCTAACACAGTTAGCCCTTCTAAAGCTCAGCTGGTAACATTTTGTTTGTTTTTAATTTTCTTACTGTTTGAGATCAAATGATGTTTTTCCCAATGTATTACTCTCTCCTGGTTAACATTTAAGCTAACCATTTCTTTATTTTAGTCCTTATGCTGAGCTAAGCTAATATAATTGCAGGTGTATAATAACAACAACAATCTTATAAAAGCAGTTCATGTCTTTAATTAAATACTATTTCCCCCAAATGTCCAACTAACATCATAAATTATGCAGCCTAAGCACTAATCCTGGTTTTCTATGAATGTGTTTACATTATCTATGCTTCCGATTAACCGTCTCCCAATCAAGACCAGAAGTGGGGATGTATTTCCCCACGTGAGAAGCAGGTGGGTGAGGGCAGGGGGCACTAGCTGAGCCCACCAGGCTCCATCTATCACACTGTGACAGGAGCCATTAGAGCATGGAGGAGCATCTGTGGAGCCTCAGTTAAAATGTGTGGGGTGGGCTGTGTTTCTAATGCACAGCAAGGGTATGTATGGATGTCACATTTGTATACAGGCTCTATAAGTTTCATACACAAACTGGCATGTAGACACGCACTACACGTGTACATGCTGTATGTGTGCACGGACCTCACATCTCCCACATGCGCCTCCAGTCTCATGAGGTCAAGTCTCGCTGAACCCACCACCTGCACAACACCTGAGCACTCAGTCCAAGAAAACTTTCACCCTTCAGACATGTTCCATCCATGCACACACGCCTTATGCTTGTGCACTTACCATACAAGCGTGAACAGAAAACAAAGAGGTGAGGAAAAAATGATGCTTGTGATTTTGACAATCGCTAAGGGCCAGCTGGGTCTCATCCTAGATTTAGAAATGACTTTCCAGTGGTCTCGTTGTCAGATATTGAAAGTGACTGCAGAGGACTGTCTCATGTTTCTTTTAAAGATGTAGCTGAACTCTTGTGCACTTGGGAGTTGCTATGGCTTGTGCAATATTGACATGACATCACCAAGACAATTCCTCTTTATCCATTTTACACTCTTAAAGCATCAGATTCCGACACCGTAGCTTCAAAGGATTGCTCTTGACACAGTCGTATCAGTGGTGTCGGGGCCTTAAGAACTCAGGCGCATAAAATGCTCATACAGCATACTTTCAGGAAGGTGAAAAAACATCAAGACTGTGTTTTTGGTTAAATAAGGACATGTTTAATATGGCCATGATTCAAAGAGAAGAAAAATGGGCCCTTAAATAAAAAGAAAGGCATTTCATGAAGGAGAAGTATATGTCCTAACAGGTCCTGTTTTTCTCCACTGTTAGAACTTGCAAACAGGCCAGTTTCACTGTCTTCAATTGTCTAAACATGTATTTTATTGGTGAGCTAACAAAGAAAGAGCACCAGGTCCCAAGAACAAACACTTTATTGCATTATTCTATGGAATAAATTCGTCAGATCACATTAAAAAGCATTCCTTCCTCAGCTAAATTAGGACACTTAATTGCGTTTCAGTATCTCTTATTGAAAATGAGCCTATTAGCTAACACTGTGCAGGAAATAGTCTCATAAAAAGCACGTTTTTCCACATAAACTGTGGTTACACCAAACATGCGCCACTGCCAACTATGCTACATTTGAATGCTATAAACTCATTGCCTTTGGAGTAGCAGGACACATAGCAACACATGGCCATAAAAGCTTTAATCAGGCACAAAGCAACTGGTGTGTATCAACACTGTAAAGGTCAACATGAGTAAACAATTTAATGACGGTTTTTCTTTTTTTTTTCTAGTATTAGGAGACATCACACGTCTTAGAAAGAACTAATTAGCAGCCAAGGTAGGCACAAGGCAGTAGTGACAGATATTAACACAGTAAGTGTTGGTACAGTCAACAGTAATCGCACACAGGCTAATGACTGCACGGAGGAAAAGTAAGTGGGGGAAGGCGAGATTCTTCAAAGAAACATGTCAAACTGTAAGTTCGACATTTTCACAACCGCTTATCCAATGTTACATTCTGGAGGTGAGGGCGATGGGACGAGGGGTACGCCTGCAGATACCATGAATCTGGCATCAACGCTCATGCAACACCTGTTGTTGTTGTTTTTTTATTACCGTCTGCACCTATTGTTTCCCTCTAATCTCTTTCATTGTCTTTCTTTCAGAGCAGCGAGCAATATAAGCAGAAAGAGTCCTACACTTTGATTTCATTCCAAATGCAACATGTGTGAAACATTCAATGTTCACAATGCAAATAAATCAAATTCATGAACAATAATTGAATTTAAACATTAGGTTTTCTCTCTTTACAGATTTTTTTTATGCACATTGCAAAAATATGCTTATCAACCCTTGCAACTTCCAGCTTTAGCAGCAATAGCCTATTTTCTTGTATGAAAGTGGGTAACCAATAGTAATTGTGTGGATGCCTCAAAGGGCATCCACACTATTGAGTTCCTGTTTCTCTTTATTCTTGATCTTCAAGTTGCTTCCGTACGTTTTTCGGCGTTCAAATCTTAAAAAATTCTGCTCTTTCTTGCTATGACTTTTGGTGCTCATAACTTCTATACTTTTTGAGATGTTGAATTTTTTTTGCAATATTTTTTGCCCATTTCTTCCACATTATCAGTGGGGTCACTGATTTTCCTTGTTGGGTTGACCTAGGTTTTAGCTCAGTGAGATGAACAGCCGTCCTCAGACTGGGAGGCCCGGGTTCAAATCCCGCTTATGGCAGCATTTCATTCAGTTAACAGTTAAACTTTTTTAACTCTTTTCAGCAAAATTTTCAGTTTTTTCTGCTGTTTTCAGAAAAAAAACTTTTCTGCAGAAATTCTGCTCATTCACCTCTTCTGCAAAATTTTCAGCCTTTTCACCTCTTATCAGCACAATTCTCAGCAGCTTCTGCTCATTTCAGCACCTCTTCTTTGTGAGAATGAGTTTGGCTCAGTGAGATGAGTAGCTTCCTTGAGACCAGGAGGGCCAGGTTTGAATCCTGCTCACGGCAAAACTTTTCATCACTTTTCAGAAAAAATTTCTCCGTCTTTACCCCTTTCAGTAGAATTTTTGGCTTTTCACCACTTTTCAGCAAAAATTTCTGCTTCTTCACTTGTTTTCAGCAGAATTTTCAGTTCTTCACCGCCATACAATTTTTTGCAACTTTTCATCTTTTTCAGCTATTTTCAGCTGACAGCTTCAGCGTTACGGCATCCACACAGCATTTTCGCAGGAAATGCAAATTTTTCTAGTTGAATTACAAATATGCATACCCCCTTTTTCCACATCCAGAGTTTTACAGCAGTTAATATGTCCTGAATTTCATTTTAGTTCCAAACTAAAGTCACTGGAACAGCTTCTATACAAAAAGCCTGGGAGAAAGAACTGTTTTATTTGGGGGACAAAAGTACAGGAGGAGACGATCTGTGAACATGCACGATCAGAAAGGAAGTATATTATGAGGCTCAGAGAAAAAGACACTAGTAGCTCTAGTTTTACATATTGCATCATATGCACATAATTCTCATGCACCCAGATCTGTTATGCAAATTTCAACACATTACGAGAAAAAAAAAATCAGTCAAGATAATACCCATGCATTAGCTCCTGCCTCTGATTTGTATGCAGAGAGTCTGCAGTCAAAGTCTCGATGAGATGAGTTATGAACCTACATGGAATTACAGTGACGCCGAGTTTCGACTGCCTGCACTCTTTAAACTGCACACAGAAGCCGCAACGACACAAAGGGAGATTTGCAGCAGATATAAAACTCTAATGTAATTGACTGTGCGCCACAATCAGATAAGCAACACTAAATGTCAAATGACTCCAGCTGAGTGGAGCTTGGCGATAAAATATATAGTGCCCATTACGGCGTGTCAGTCATTCACCGAGCCCGCCTCTTTAACCTGAATGAAGAATAGTTCCTTGAAATCAAACGTGGAAAAAGCCAGGACAGGCTGACAGATCCTCTCTCTTGCATTTTATGCCTAGTTTCCCTCTTATCACAGAATATTAATGTGCCACTGTGGGTACTTAGCAGCCAGATTTTCAGCACCTGATAAATCTCAACCCGCAATTTAAAGCGCAAACTGTATTTATTTTCACTGCGATCGTCATTTGCAACGCTGTATACAATTTAAATTTCATATGGGCGGCTGAAGGCTCAACTCGCCCTGAGGAATAAGTCCCCCTCGCGTACCATTACTCAAAGTGACTGCCTCGCTCCACGGAGAGAGAGACAAATGTACACGGTGCAGTAATGAACTGTTTGCCATTTGGGTAAGCGATTGGGTCACGAGACTCGCATACATACGTACTCACGAGAATACAGTACTGCAGCATTTCATCACAGACGTTCATATAAGAAGGAAACGTCTCGAGTTAACATGATTGAAGTGATGATGACAGGTCTCTGGCTGTTCTTGCTTTTATGTTGTCTGTGGTGTGACTAAATGATATGCTACGATAATGATGGTTGTCAGCTAAAGTTAGGAAAATCAAGCAAACTCACTTCCAAAAAATATGCTTTTTTTTACAGTCTTGCCTCAAAAAAACTTTGTTTTCCCCGTGTGCCTGACAGCCCACAGCTCCTTATTTGTCTCCTCAATGCACAATAACCCACTGCGACCTGACTTCTCTTTGTCTTGCAAAGATCTGTTATTTTTTCATACCAGTTTTAAGCTGTTTTGACTTTGAGTGACTGAGCACCCGTGACACTGCTTTAAAGAAAGGTGATCTGATTGATGCAAACACCACGAGGATACTCGGGCAAAGTTTACTGTTAATAAATTGCATACTTTTAAGTGGCTTTGCAATTCTTGAAAAACAACTGCAAGACAATCTTTGAAGCAAATGACAGATGTGACTTGTATTCTGTTATGACAGCTACAGTAGAAATAAACACTTTAGTACTGAGAAAAGCTGACACACCACACCACACCCATTGTAGCAGCATTACACAGGCGTGTCCTCTTTTATAGAGCTGATAAAAAACCTTGTATTTCGATTTTACACGTCTCTGACTGGCTCAGCACCAATAAGACAAAGTAACAGCAATGGGACGGACGGCCTTTATTTGTCATTTCCTGCAAAAACAAAGAAACATGCTGCAGACAAATCTTAACACTTCTCTTTTTAATTTTGCAACCTTGTTTACTTCAAAGAAATACATGACTCTTATTCTATTTTAATATCTGTAAAAAGCTTAAAACATTTTTATGTAAAGCACTTTGGCAACACACCGAGCTACAGAAGCTACGCTGGATGAGCAGCGCAGCAGCAGAGCATATCTGACCCCGGTGATGTTTGCCAATTTAGCTGCCATGATGGCAAACCATGAAAGACATCTATAGGGCCTGCACTGTGCCAGAACTGTAACTATGTTCCAGTGGATTTTGTTTTCCTGCAAAGACAATTGGATCAGCAGGGTTTTTGGACTTTCAATCAAAAGTAGAAAAACTGTCAGCTTTGAGGCATCATCTCCTGCAGCCCTTTTGGCCCCGTTTCCTTTCTGGTCTAGCCATGCCTGACAAGCCATTAGCAGGTCTGTCCGCCTGCCGCAATGGATGGGCAATATTCCAGACAACACCGGGAGTCTGATAAGGCTTAAATCATGAGAGGACAGCTTGGACATGAAGCTAGAGTCCCGCAACCATCATTTTTAGACTATGCTGCACACTAAAAAGGAGAGGCTTCTCATTTTCTTCGTTGCTTTTTATCGTTTCATCTGTCTGTCTTATGTTTTACATACGGCCTTGCTGACCACAGTCCCTCCTTACCACACAGCATTTCCAAAAGAAAGATCCCCTTTCATTGGCTCCTCTGGAACACTTTTGTCACATCTGTGCACATGTCTCATTGAATTTGTGATGATGGGTAGGGATTCAGGGATGTCACAGGAAGTAGACAGCAAATAGTAAATACTTCTGACAGGAGCTGTTGGGGGAAAAGGGCTTCTTAATGGCTGGATGCTTCAAAGGCGACAAGAAAATATAAAATGACCATCGCTTTTTGTTATCTTAGCTGTTTCTCCTGAAAAATATTTTCATTTCCATCTCTTTTTATCGCTGCACGTCATCTGAATACACAAACACACACACACACACACACACAGAAAAATGGAGAAAACCTCCAATGTCCATTGCATAAAAACAGCCCACTTGTGAGAGGATTAGTAATTTGCAATTTAAACATAAGAGGAGCACTGAGTGATCCTTCTGAATCGCTGCACAAAGAGACGATATGGAAGGGGGCAGCCCAGTTCAGATTAAACATGGACTTCACTTTTAAAAGGCTTACCTTGTTTTGCAAACATGAATGGCCAAAAAACTCCAACAGAACAAACAGTTTACCTTGTAAAGGAGCACAATGATCTGTCGCAGTTTGAGCCTGTGGAAAACGCAGACGTCATACAGCGCTGATACAGCCAGAACGGTTACTCCGAGCTCCTTCCAGAGCATGCTGCAGGCGGCGCAACCCAAGCTACCAAGGAACCAGGCCACGAGCCGCCAGGACCCAGCACACCCCCGCAGCCTACAGTGACGTATGTAACACAGCAGGGACAGCAAGAAGAAAAGGGCGGCACCTTCATCGGCTCGGCCGACTACACCTGCCACTGCCTCGGTGTGAATTGGGTGAGAGGCGAAGAGCAAGCCAGCCAGTAGGCTCCACAGTCCTCCTCCGAGCAGCAGGCGAGCGAGTGAGGTAAACAGGCCTGTCACAGCCCCATGGAGGACCACATTAACCAGGTGGTAACCCCAAGGCTCCAGCCCACCCACAGCATGATTAAGGCGGAAGGAGAGGGTACACAGGGGTCGGTAAGACTTATGGCTGCCGCTGTGTGTGAGTAAGGTGCCCCAGAAATCATCGTAGAAGATGTTTGTCCAGGGCGTCTCTGGAAGCAGGTCCTGATTGGTCTTAATTGCACGGCTGTAAAGAGAGAGAGAAAAAATGGTCAGACAAGAACTTCTGATTGCAACAAAACAAGAAAATAGTTATCTACACGGACAGATCAATCAGTATTTGATCTGAATGTTGCGTTGAGTACTACAAAGACTACTGGTCTCTGACATTCAACAAACGTGTGACAACTGAAGACATTATTTGCTGCTGTGGGTTTCTACAGGCAATGCCTGAACGTGTGGTCATGTGGCATTCACACAGAAAATCAAACGGCGAACTTTAAGTACTGGGCATCTTTGCCACCACCACTTTGGGATTTAAGCAAGAGAACCACACCCAAACCCACAAATACAGACATCCGGTGTGTAATTTTCTGAAGTTAAGAAATACGGTAGACTGAGACGACACCAGTTTGATTTCTGCTGCAGAGACCGAAGGAACAGATTTTTAGAAAAATCGAGGTAAGTGTCCATGAGTAAGTACAAATTAAAACATTTAATGTGTAATTTTGGCCTCTGCTGGCAGCCGTGGCCACCAAATAAAAGACCAGTTAGACATCCCCTGACAGGGTTGAAGCTACATGACCTATCCTAATGCTGCTACATTAGCCACAAGCTGTGTGTCAGTGGTTGTGGGCACGGCCGACAGGGGTCAAGTAAGGGGCAAAGGAAGGCACATTTCTCCCTACGGGAGTCCTTACATAGATGTAAACTGATTTCCTATCTCTTCTGTCACACTACAAAGTGTCCGACAGCTCGTCAAACCTCTGCTGCTTTTTATCTGCTGATGATTTATCGACTCTTCAAATCAAACAAAGACATCAAAAAAAGCGTAGCGGTGTAATTGCAAATGTGATAGGTGGTGCATGACAGGTGATAACAAGCCAAGTGCACCCCATTGTAATCTCTCCTCACGGTTAACACACGATTAGTCTGGAGACAGATGGGAGAAGGTGAGACGGAGTGTTCAACACCTCATGATGAGCAGTTTTTTTAAATATATGATTAAAATAAACACAAATTTGAGAAGAAATTATGTATAAAAACCCAGTTGTCTCAAAGGTAATGAACTGCTTCCTCGGCCACTCTGAGACTTTAAGCAGAACACCTTGGCACAAGCCCAGCTCTCAATAGCAGAAAGCTCATGAGAAGTTTGGTGAGGTGCACTTCAGCATTCATCAAATCACAAAATGATCCATCACCCAGTCTCTGTGAAACTGGTGAGCAGAAATAGCTCCACCTATGATGGATCTAAGGAAACTACAGGCTGCAGGATGTTGGAAAGGGCATGGAAATAATCAACAGGGATATAATAGAAATGCCTTGAATGTCAGCAGACAAATGACTGGATTTTTTCCCAATCTTCTCCAGTCACACTGAAGAAGCAGGCTCACGAGTCAGTAGCCCAACTCTACACTTCACCCCTCAGATACGCCAGTTCGTTTTCTCTGGCCCATTTGTCAAGCGAGATCTTCATTCCTCTGCAAAATCCTCACATAAGAGGCATTATGGTTCAATTACATCTCAAAGCCATTCTGGATAGAGTGTACTCTTTTTCCATTGCATAGTGCGGTGGAGCCAAAGAGGCCAGATAGAATATATATCGCCTCAAAACCACACCAGATTTTTCTGGCAGCAAAGCACAGACAGAAGCCGATGTGAGGCAGGCAAAGACCCACTGAGCCACCGTGCCAGGGCTCACTTCTGAGATTGTCTCTTTCTTATATGTCACAGAGGCAAGTGAGCACCTAACACACTCAACAAGCAGGGAATCGAGGAATACAGAGAAAGAGGAGGTGTGACATCACAATCCACTTTGCAACAAGCAAAATCCCATTGCTGCACCAGCTAAGAGGCCAGCTGGAGAGGAAGGTTCAGTTTCTGTTGTTGGCTGGGCCCATTCCTCGGTAGAGCTGGCAGCAGGAAGGACCTCTCTGTGCACTGCGAGCCTTTTCCAGGCGAGAGCACATTCCTCCTCCAACCGCCAGCCTGTACTCCGACTCCCGAAGGAACAGACGGATCATGTGGCCACTAACAAGAGAAGCCTCAGAAAAACTTTTCTACCTCCCATTACTCTTTCTCAATCATCTGCTTCTGGCTACCATCCTCAGTTCCTCCACAAGTTGTCTGGATCTCATTCACGTGCTTTAATCGGTCACATTTGTTTTCTTGTCAGAATGTGGACTGAAACAGGGTCGTGTCAGAAACTGCGCTTTTATCCCTGTTGAGATTTGTTTTTTTATATGAGCAAAGTTTTTGATTATTTACGAAACGGCGTGTTTACTTACACAGCATGAAATATTTAACAAGAAGAAAAAGGCTGTTAAGGCTCGTGAGCCTGGAGTGTGTGTTCTACTACGCATGCTGCGACCAATTGGAATAATTGTGGTGAAACTAGAAACCTGAGAGATGTTAAAAACATTTCCTAAACTCAATATTTTTAGAAAAGTGTAAGGTCACCAAAACAAGAATGTGTGTGTGACCCCGCTGAACTGAGAAAATAAAGACAGCATGGAGTCTGTTTATATCACATGCCTGACTAACTCCTCCTCGTCGCTTTACAAAAATTATCATTTCCATTCTCACACCACTTCTGAAAGCTGCCGGGGCACGGACCGATTCTCGTATACATCAGTCAGTCCTTCTGGTTTGTCAAAGACTCTTTGTTCATGGTTGACTTGGAAAGAAAGAAAAAAAATCCCTACTTTTCTTTGTGTCTACCTGTTTGCGAGAACCTACAAGGCTGAATTTTGTGAGATATGGTCGAGGGGTCACGAGCCAGGGAAAAATCCCATTTTGATGCTGTGTTTTGGAAGCAAAGATTATTATCATGGGTTTGGTTACAAATTACATATTAAAGATGAGTGGACTACCGGCCTTGGAAGAGGTCTGCTATGACCACACAATGCAATTATAAACCCAGAATAAAAGCAGCACATCCATGAGAAATCTCCCCATCTCCTTACTCTCTTAGGCAGATCAAGAGAGAAGAGCTACTGGAACAATTTCATGTATAATAAGAATGCAGAAGGAGCAGGGTGGAGAAAAATATCCACATCTAATGACTGCAGGATTCCACGTAAGGCCATCGAACATTCAAGATTGATTGGCTCTTTATGGTTGAGACTAAGCAGCACATAGGAGACAAGCCTGGATATTAAAAAGGAGATTGAAATCCAAGGACATGTAAAGGGAAAATCCTGATGACAAGTACTCAATGAATTTGAGATGAAGCCATAAGGGAAACACAGCTGTATGACCAAACTAACCACCCCCTCCTTTTTTAAATCCTCCAAAGCCTGAAGGAAAATGACATAAAAATAGGCAAACCATTCTCCCCACAGAATGCATCCAGGCTGGGCATGTGACCAGAAATAAATTACACAAGAGTAAAGGTTTTTGTAAAGTACCAAGTGCCTCGTATGCCTATGAAGAAAAAATATTCAGCAGCACTCAAGAAGCAAATAGGAAGCATTTCAATAACCAATTTTACAAAGTGGAACACTTGAATTTTACTAGTAAGAGGAATCTTTGTACGAGTCAGGCGTTCTCATCGGATTCTAATTCAATCAGGTGATGAAGATCAGACTAAAGAACTCTCAGCCTGGACGCCGGTACACTGGAGACAAAGTTACCCTTTCAGAATAAAATACTTATTAAGATTTCAGCATGTAAAAAGAAGAGAGTTTGGTGAAGATCTGCCAATTTTATGTCATCGTGGAGATTCGATATCTAAACGAAGCTCACTGGTATTTTCGGTCTCCCCACTCAGACGCAGTGGTAGCCCACTCTCTGTTCCCCAAGCGTTCTTTCCAGTTTTCCTTCTCATGAGCACGCTACCCGGTCATTCTCCCACTAGGTTACACTTCGTATATGCATGAGTGCGTTTTCTACTTTTTAATTGACTAGAAGGATAAATAAAGAAATAAATAGAGCTGGTTACGACCCCAGATAAATGGGGACGGTTGCATCTGGAGGGGCATCTGGCGTAAAATCGTTGCCAAATCAAGCATCAACAACAGGGATCTACAATAAATCTATAAACAATATTAACAAGAACGTGTAAGTGTAATTTCAGCTGAGCAAAAACAAGTTATTTGATTTGGCTTGCTTTTACATCCCCACACATTCTGCATCTTAAACCAAATTTCATTATCACTGCAGTTTAAAAGAGCCAGTGACTGATTTCATAGATTATGCATGAAAAAGAGACGACAGTTCAAGAAGACAAACAGAGCCAGTGCCATTGTGGGGTATCTGCTGAAGCCAACACACTGCTGGGGCCCACCATAAAATCCCCATTGTCATGAATGAATAGCTTCTTTCTTCCACTTGACACATGTGATTAGCATGTTTATAACACCATTTCTTAAAACGGCCCGAGTGAACATTACGGATATTTCAGTCTTCTTCATTTTAATGTAATTGATAAGAATTGAAAATTGGAAACAAGTTCAATAAATATTAAAAGAAAATTAAGAGCACTGTCACTCCTTACTGTGGATCCCGTTCAGTCACTTTAATTGATGAGGGTAAGGGTGGATGAGCCGGTGGCTTTGTAGGCAAAGTGGCGGCTAGAGATGAGGGAAATCGTGGTTCCTGCCAATTACGTGGATATAATTTGAGCCTAGCTCTACAGTCTCCTATGTATGTTGAAGAGTTTAATTACTGGTGGTGCACCCAAGTTTATATTGCCCGTTTCCTTTGATCTATATTCTTACTTTCTTCTAATGGACATGCACTCCAGTACTGTGGATAGTTTGCTCTAATCTGCGCTTAAAGTTTAAAAACTATGTTTAATATGCACACACAATAAAAAAATAAAGACAAACTCATTCAAAAGGATCTAAGTGGTCTTCAGAGTGTAGCAAGTAACACTGTGTCCAAATCACCCAGCAGCACTCCTAAGCCTCCCCAGGTCTTCCCCCCGAGCAGTGTATTTGCATTGCTTCACTGGCACAGTCATGGACCCTTACTCCATTTCATGGCACAGTAGACAAGCAAACACTGGGACACTGAGTCTGAAGTGGGCCAGGCTCGTCCAGTGAGCTTGCAGAGAGCTCACTGAATACCCCTGCCTGCTGCCTAGCATCCCTGATCAGCCTTTCAGTGGGGTACAGGATGGCCACAGCAGGGTGTGAGCTGAATACTGATCAGCTCAGCAAACCATCGAACCAACCAGTGAATCACACTTCTATTTGGCCAAAACAGAACTGACAAAATAAGAATCCGGCCAATCTAGTACTGCATCCCAAGGGTGTGCTTACTAACCTGTGCATTTAAAAACAGAAGTAAAATTTTCCCCGAATAGCTTCGGTTCAGGGAAAAAATGCATCACAAGGATAAAATATTGTCTTTCCGTTTTAAAGAATGATGTTGGCGATCTTCAAAAGACAACACGGACCCTCAATCACTGTCCAAAGCCACAGAATTCTGAGTAAATCATCTAAATGTCACATTTTCGGGCCAAGTGTAAAGTTGTGTGATGTTTATGGTTTATTCCAGGTGCAAGAGACAATTATGAGGAGCTGCCCGTGCAGAGCTGAGTGATATAAACTCTGATTATTGCATCTAATAAATCTGTCAGCATGTGCAGGGCTGAGAGAGACAGCAAAGAGCTGCTGGGTCACCCCTGTACTCCCCTCTCTCACACACATGCCTCTCTTTCTCAAGCACTAACTCTTCTCTTTTGTGTCGACTGTTCTGTAAGGAACTGCTCGCTTTAGCATGTTAACATGTTTAAAGTGTCAGTGCTAATCTGAAACATTCAATCGCGCGGCGTCTTTTTGGGCTTTTTACCAAATTAAGACAAAATCTGGAAATGTTTCCATTAAGTTTAGTTCCACTGAGTGTTTTAAAATAAATGTCACAGCCCAACAAGACTAAAATTGTTATCCTCAGACTATTCCAACTGCATTTTCCCCCAACGCTGACCCATGTCTAATGCCGTGGTAGTCACACAGGCCCTGCTTGGAGGGGGCCACTTCACAGCACTCTTCCTCACAACAGGGGGCTTTTGTCGTGCTCTGACCTTCTTGGGCACACGGTAATAAATTAGTTTGACTTGTTCCTTCTCTCGTGTTCAGGGTGCATCTTTCACACTGCGAAGCAGCAGAGAACCTACTCTTCCTCAGTTTGCGTATACGACCCCTTCAGCCATTATTGGGCTATTTAGGCATTCTCGCTCGGGTTGGGAGTATGATGAAGCATGGAGCTTTTCATTCCAGCCCACATCAGATGGATGGAACAACCACAGCAAGATGGAAAAATCCTGTGGAAGAGTTCATGTATGCAGAAAAGCAACACATGAGTGCATTTGCTCATCTATCTAGCGTTTTGCCATCATATTTCCCTTTTTACACGAAGGCATTTTACGAGACTCAGCAGCCCCGAAGGTTGAGCATGAATCACGGAGCATCACTGCAGAGACCTCTGTTCAGTGATGTTTATGGCAGGGGAGCTTAATAGCAGGAAGGGCCTTTGAGAATGCCAACAGAGCAGAAAGGAGAAGACATCTTTAGTACCCCTAGCATCTTATATCTTCAGTATTAGAACCAGCTGCGCCTCGTCTCAGATCTCACGGCTATGTCTGTTTAAATATGAAGAAGCTCCTTTAATGCAGCCGTGCTCACAGAGCCCGTCTTCTCTGGGCATAGCGGTTAGTGGCTATTTTCAAGAAGTCTTGCGATCAATCAAATGCGAACAAATATGACAAAGCTGCAGAGGGCGGGGCCTTATATGTAGTAAACATGCTGCAGTCAACAATTTAAATATATAAAGAATCACTGCATTAATGAATGGCAGCATTCAAGGATGCAGCGCTGACTAATTGATTAGATACTATGACAACAGGCCAGTGTTCTCACACTGCTCTCAACCCAGCCTTTCTTAGTGCTCCCATTTGGACTCCAGTGCTAATTGAATGCACATGTAGCAGATTCACAGAGAGCCCAAATCAACAGCCACGTGATAGTAATGAGGCTGCTGTCGGTGTTAATGTGGAGGGATGGGCCTCCGGTGCTCCGTCAGGACTCAGCACAGATCTGTCTATGACAGACTGGACTGCATTAGTGTTTGCTTCCCTTTAGATAACCAGTGTGAGTGTAAGGCTGTGCACAGTGATGAAGAGTAATCTGTTATTAATTTCAACTGAAACTGGAAACGAAAGATTAGTTTGCTGAAGTTAATACTTTGAAGATCAACAACAGTCTCAGCTTCTGCTTGATAAACGAGGTTTGTCCATGAATATGGAAGATGGGAAAAAATGACTGAAATAAAACGAGGCTCATCTCCGTGGCCTGAAGTTGTCTGTTAATACAAATGGAGCTCACTGTAAATAAGGGGCGATCGTGGCTCAAGAGTTGGGAGTTTGCCTTGTAATCGGAAGGTTGCCGGTTCGAGCCCCGGCTTGGACAGTCTCGGTCGTTGTGTCCTTGGGCAAGACACTTCACCCGTTGCCTACTGGTGGTGGTCAGAGGGCCCGGTGGCGCCAGTGTCCGGCAGCCTCGCCTCTGTCAGTGCGCCCCAGGGTGGCTGTGGCTACATTGTAGCTTGCCATCACCAGTGTGTGAATGTGTGTGTGAATGGGTGGATGACAGGTTGTGTAAAGCGCTTTGGGGTCCTTAGGGACTAGAAAAGCGCTATATAAATACAGGCCATTTACCATTTACCATAAATATCTCCAGCGTTGCGTGAGACTGCTTTACATCGTAAACTCATAAACATAACCACGAAAAAACCCAAATAGCCTCTTATGTGTTTTTAAATGCTTTGTCTTCCACATGGTGTCAATTTGGATTTTTGTGAGAGGCTCATTTACGCATTTGAATTTTTACAGCCACTAAATTGCACAAACCGCACTGACTCCTTAACCGAGGACTGTGCTTTTTACAGACCCTGAATTTCCTCATTTACTTTTCCACTTCGAAAGTGCAAAAATCAACACAAGTAAACAATCTGATGGGGCACAGTTAAGCCATACCTTCAATTATTACTGAGGAGCTTGTCCACACACAGTTCCTTTTTTGTTTTCCAGTGTCACAGAAGATTTTCGTACAAAACGTTCACCCCACTCAACTGACACGGTGAATAATTTCAAATTCACTTATCTCACCTTGATTTTATTGGACAGTCCTGTTTTCTCCTGGGTGGCAGCGGTTAGCACAATGAACTCTTGCATCATCTCCCTGTGCCTGGGCACACCAGCTTCTTTGTACAGTCTAAATATATGCATGTCATTCTAAGTAGTCCAAAGGTGTGAGAGTATGTTTGCTTGCTTTTCTGTGTGAGCCCTGTGATGGACTGTGGGTCTTTCTCAGTATACCCCACCTCTTGCTCCATTCTCGTGTAGCATGAGCTCCGGCCCCCCAGCATGGCCCTGAATTAGACGGGTGGTAAGAAAATGGATGAATGAATCTTTTTTTTTTCTTTTTTAATCACAAAAGAAAGAATACTGCTACACTGATACAATTACCAGAGCAAACAGAGAAAGACCCATAAAATTAAGCATAACAATCTAATCTAATCTTTGTGCTTTGAAATAGCAAAAAATGGGAAACTTCCTCTATTAACAGCACTGTTTCCTGCCATGTCTTCTTCATGTCTTCTCTGTATTGTATTGTTGCTGCTGTCACTGCTCCACAAAAGACTTTCCACAGCTAATCTTTTTCTCCAAGTCAATAACATTCAGAGGCAATTTTCTTCAGTTCCCTTTGTCGAGCTAAATTGAATCCCAAACTAAGATGCTGAGCTGCTCTGCAACAGTCAGCACTACCAGGCTTTCCAAAGCCAGCTGTTGAACACAGACACTCCCGGGTTACAAAATACAAAACACTGAAATAATATCAATAAAGTAACAGTTGATGAGGCTGTATCACTAGCTTTAATCGTTAGCTTTAATCGTTAGCTTTAGGTCAGCGGGCTTTGAACTAACGTGAGCAGAAATCGATGTGTTTGGGTGGGTGTCTGAGAGCAGGTATCACACAACATCAATCTATAGTCTCTGTCCTAAGGGCGGATCTGGTTGCTAAAGAGGCTGCGTAAATAATCAGCCATGTGACTCCACAGGGGGAGTTGCTCGATTGGATCATTTTCCCTGTGGTAAGCTCATATTTTAAAATAAATAAAAGATAAATGTTACAGATTTACAAAAGTTTGTAAAAGATGGTGTGATGTCACAGACCGTGTCTGGCAATGAAATGTTGGTCAGTAAAGCGAGTTTAACATTTTACACGCTAAAAATGTATGTTTTAAACTGCGTTGAATGCTGCCGACAGCACAGTGACCTGAACGGGTTAAACAAGAAATCCTTTTTTTCAAGGTCTCTTCTACCCAAGTTCTCTTTGAGGTTTCTCTGTAGTGTAATTCTGGTTAGCCGCGAAACAATAAAGGACCATGTGGTGCAGAGGTCTGATGAAATGAACAACTGTATGCTGTGCTTTATTCTTCAGCCAGACTGGCAGCACCAATAAGTCATAACCATTCGTATGGTAAACCAGAGCAAACCGGTAAATGACTCAATGAGATCCATAAAATGACAGTTTTAAAATATCTACAGAGAAATCCTTCTAAAATAAGAATAAGGTTATAAATAAAGTGACATAAATTAACATCCCGTATGCCTCGTGTTAATAACCGGTGCTAGCTGCAGGCCTTGACAGAAGTTTTCTAAATTAGCAATATACTGAAAAAAACCTGACTGACATTTGTGTCAAACATCAAAAGGCTCCAGTCTGCAGATACAAGGAAAAAAAGGAAACTTAATAAGGTTTGCACTTTGCACATAAAGATTTATGCTTGCAAAGTCAGACACCGCAGTAAACGTGGAGACATGAGGGACAGATATAAAGGACGCAGACGCAAGACTGATGCCTGTTTTTTTGGCTTTTTAATTCACCCAAGTACGATAAATATGTCTACAGGTTTGATCAAAAAAGCTGTGATGGGAGTTACGTACTGATGCGGGCTGCGACGTTGTCTGAAGTGCAATTGTACATGAGATTTGAATTTCCTTATTCACTAGCATCATAAAAACAACGAAGGAGATGGTAGTTTAGTCCTTTTATTACATCAATGCTATCAGCTCATCTCAATAAACAGCCCCAATCATCAGCAGAGCAACATGAAACTAAAAACCTTTTTCCCCTCTTCTTTACTTAGGCTCTGTTCACTGTGACAGAAAGACATGTATTCACTGCATTTCTGAAATACTTGTTGGTGACATATTGTAGGTGGATCGAACAAAGCTGAGGGAGTGGACGCTGGGGCACCGGGCCCCCAGATAGGAGGACAAAGGATCCCGCATAGCTCCAGCTATGTGAAAGGGTCCTAACAAAAGGCTGAGAAGAAGAGTGCTTTATGAAGCTGGCTGGAAGGAGAGGAGGCAGAGTCGGGGTCTGTGCCCACAAACCGAGGCCCCCGGTCTTGGTGAGTTACTGGAGCACGACCATGTGTGGTCCGTAATCACACCCAGCAAGCAGCAAGGACCACGCCTCCCTCAATGGAAAGACGGATGCCCCCTTCCTGATTGCTTCAAGACCTGGTAAGAAAGGCTCAAGGAACAAAGGAACCTGCCCTGTTGGGAGAGGGCCATTCAACAGGTCGCAGGAGCATACCTCTCTGGGTTTACTCTTCTCCCGAGGAGGACAATAGATTTGACAGGTGCTGGAGGAAGAAAGACGAGAGAACGCGGTGAGAGAAAGAGACAGATGGGTTTGAGTGCAGAGGTAGACGACGAGCTGAAAGAAGAAGACCTACCTAATAAGCAAATGGCTTTCGGAAGGGAGAACAACAATTAGCATGAAGCCAACAACGGAAACCGAGTTATAGGAAGACACGTCGTCAGCGACGCTGCCCATTGTTTGTCCCATTCGTTTATAGAAATCCTTGACAAACAAACATGTTCAACGTTATTTAACGGCCTTGTCAATATTTCCAGCCTCACACGCTCAAGCAGAAACACTTGTCATAACATGACAATAAAGCGATGACTCATCCTTCCGTTTATTCATTTGTCTTCATCCTGATCTGCCTGCAAATGCTGCAGCCTTCAGGAGCAGGAAACAGATGGAACAATGTCCCTCATCACACCATAAAACCAGCGACGCAGTTCAGGCACTTAAGTGCCTCGTCTGCAGTCTCCGTCTGCGTCAGCTGCTCTTCGTACCGTTTCCAGGTCATCTGCCAAAAAGGGGGAAGGGAGCAAGAAGTGTCTCTTCCCAGGAAACCTTTCCTTAAGGAATTAGGGTCAACGGCAAGGAGCAGCTGACCTCTCGAGTGCTCGGGATCAGAAAACGGAGCAGAATTGGAAGGAAGAATGGGAGGACACTTACGTCATTCGCTGTCCCCTCCTGCCCTGCCTTTGGTGATCAGGTCACTTACACAAGAGGCTTTAGAGCCGCATTATCCGCTGCTAACAGTTCACAGAGCAGAGGGCTGGTGATGCTGCTCATGAGATCCCGCAGTCCTCGTCCTGGATGCTTAGGCCGTATCTTACAAGTGTCACTGGGTATCCATCAGCACTGAGCACTGTGTTGCAAATACACACGCACACTTCAAGCAGCACTCAACGGCTTATTACACAGAGTGATGGATGCCTCAGTGTAGCCTGGATGTGCTCAGGAAGCTCAGCAGTACTCCTGTTTCCATGCAGCCAGCCATCTGAATTCAACTCAGATAAGGTCGTGTGTCTCAGTGCTGTAAAATATGATATTTAATGTTACGCAGCTGTAAAAGCTCCAGTTTTAAAGTCTGTGCTACTCATAATTGCATTTGAGTGAAAAAAAGAAGTGAACAAGTCATTCTAACCGTGCGTTCACACTCTGAGTAACAAGATCAACAAGTCACCAGAGGGCCTTTCATTTCATACGGAGCGCAAAGAGGAGCTGAGGGAGCAGGGAGGCTCACGCTTGTGCGAGAGGCCTCGGAGTTATTAAAAGGCCACCATATCTGCATCTTTCAGGGCCATCGGCTCACGAACAGGCCACGGCTGTGTGTCAGATGATATCTGCAGATATGTCAGAACTGACGTTTAAGTCAGACAAAACAAAAACTGGAAATTCTGTTAAGATACTTTTTTAATGAAAAAACGACTCAACTGGATATTTTGAGACAGTTTTTTAAACAGAAAAACAACACAGGAGTAAATTTGTTCATTTTATCTTTAAAGCTATTTTCTGTCTGTTTTTCCAGTGTTTTGTAAAAGTCCCAGGTTCATGGACACGAAGATCTCCATGAGGTGATTTTATCATGAAGTGGGCAAGAAATATTGTTACAGAATATTATGATGAAGACCTCAAAAAGGCGGTCAGCTTAAGAAAGTCGCCCACATCTACAGAAGAAGGCTCTGATCTTACAGAGATCATCTTCTTTAACTAAAAGTAACGAAGAGTAATGCCTATTTTAAACAACAGATTTGGTCAAATGGATTGTCTTCATGTATTTACAGTATGTGATCATGATCCACATTGTTTTGCTCCACCCCCACCGTCTGGCTTTCATCATGGAAGGCATAAAGGACGGGAGCATCTCTGGGGTCGCATCCTTTGGAAAGGAAACACCTATATGAGAGTTTAGTGCTAACTTCTGTGGGCAGCCAGTTAAATAAACAAACACAAAAACAATATCTGGTTTACAAAAAACAGGCATTAAATGGCCATTGTGAAACATTACCAAGGGTGTGACCACCCATGTCCGGCATCTGGGATTAAGTTTGGAAATGAGTCAAACGCTATCCGGCTGTGTGCAACATAAAAAGAAAAACTGCCCACATGTTCTTCCTGTGGTGCAGAATCAAAGCTCTTCCCTCCAAGATTAATATCATCCAGCAGAGTATCACACACATCTTTCATCACAAGGCCAAATGTGGAGGGGAAACAATCATTTTAGAGTTTGTGCAAACAACATACAGGCTAATTTCCAACCGTCTGGGAATTTCTGGGGAAGAACAATAAAGTCACCCCAGCCAAGAAGACTTCACTGTATCTGCTTCCAGTCACTCCAGCGTGCTAACCTTTGCTGCATGGCTTATTTCTCTCTGGACTGTCTGAATTAGCCTGGGAGATGCTGTATCACACCATCAAGACAGGAACATTTAAACAACACTGCAGAGCCAGCTACCTCGAAAGCCTCTGCGCAATCTGTCTGGCCTAAGACGAGGTGACACGTTCATCCTTATTCAGCCTCCCTCACTCGCTATCATTTCACTCCCACCTCGCCGTCAGATAAAGGCACGACATCCAGATATAAACCGAAAGAGGAGATCAAAGATGCTTGAGGTTAGCAGGCCAGAAATACCATTCTGAGGTGAAAGGTGCTCTCCAAGTATACGTCCGAGTAACAAACTGTCATTTCTGGTATGTGCTACTGAATATAATTGGCTGGGAAGCTGTTCGCAAAAGTATATTTTCATCTTGCAGCACCTCTAGCTATAATTCATGGAGTACACTCGGGCATATGCAGAATATTAATAAATCAAGACAAAAATCATCCAGAGTGCTGCTTTTGGATGTTTCTTAGACACTGGGGAGTAATTTGTTATTGCAGGTGGCCCCTTACAAGCCCAGTGTTCCTTCTCAAGTATCCCAAATAAAGAAAACAAAGGCTCTCAGATTAGAACTGCAGTGGGCTTTTTACCTTCGCCTGCACAGGAAGCACAAAACACAGAAATTGTAGGTTTGGGTAATAAAAAGAATAAAAACTGTAAATACAAACAACTTTTGCAACAATTTATTCCCACTCTAACATTAAGCCTATGCCAGGTTTGTGCGGTAAACATCAAAATACGTAAATTCGCAGAAGTAGATTAGTCCATTCCCCCCATAATCCCTTTGTTGCCTAGAAGGAGGGATTTGTGGGTCAAGCCCGTGGCGGCGGCGGGTGGGTGGGTTGGATGTTTCCACGTATGGAGAAGCTACGATGCTTTAACCAGACAAGGAGATGAAGCATCCGTGCCCATTCCCCCTCCCCCCACCCGCACACATCCAGACACACAGTCAGGCGCATGCATACATCCTGCCTCAGACAGACCAGGAACAAACCATAATGGCACAATGACCTACAAACCACAACCCCATGGGAATTATGCACAAGCTTTCAAATCAGATAGCATTAAAAGTCCTCTGCAGCAGCAACACCAGAGAGAGGGGGGCATGTAACTCTACCCCACCCCGAGCGCATTCTAACACACCATCATTTCATGATCTCACAAAAGGCCTGCTAAACATATGCTTTTGTTTCTGATTCCCTGCATACTCGAGTCATGATTAAACGGCTGCGGTCGGTGACTACATGAATCTGTAAAAGCAAACGCCTAAAAAACAACAGCGAGCTACGTGTGTGGCATTTTTCTTTTTCTATCGCATTAATGTGGAGAAACAACAACATTTGTACTCTCTACTGTGAAATTTATAGAAACAGCTTTATGTACTGTATGTTAGTAATTTGTAGCTGCTTAGTGTGACACAATTACTGCTTAATATCACGCAAACACTTTACACTTATTGTGAAGTCAAACGAACGTTGTGTACAAGCGAATAAACTGGAATTGCAACTGCAAACAATTAACACTTGTACCACATTTCCAGCAACACTTTTAATTGCGCCTGTATAAAATTTGCTGTTTGTAATGCGACCAAATTGGAGGCGGGGAAAAAGGCAGCGTTTTCACGGCCCTGCTCACACAGTGGTCAATAGCATCAGCCAACACACAGAGCACCTTTCAGGTTTTCTTGAGCGTTTATAGTATAGAACTTGGACAGACAGACGGTCCAAGAAATATCGTATTGATGATTTCATTTTCGTACTGGATGCAGAAAAAACGTTTTGCTACTGGAACATAAATAACCGTCTCTACGCACACACAGCAAACAAGCATTACCCGCTAATTCCTCTTTTCGCCGTGCTCTGAGGGACCACCTGTTAGACGTGATCCTCATTAGACTGGGGACTGAGAGGCCGCCGTGGGGCTGTTCAATCAAAAAGTCAGACTCATCCTGGAGGAATCCAGCTGTAAAACGCACCCTCGCTGGGAAATCACTCAAAAGAGCTCATAAAAAAAAACCACACACACAAGCATCTACTCACATAAGCTCCATTTCTCTCTCACACACACACACACAGCAACAGTACACCCAAACAAACACACATTTTTAAATTCTAACTGCTTTCCAATGAACTCAGAGGCAATTGCTATCGCTGGTCCTCGAGGATTCAAAGGCCCATTATCCAGCAGGCTGGGATTAGATTTTCTGTTCGGGTGGCTCCGGCGTGACAAGTTGCTGGTGGAAATAGATTCTCTCACCAGGGAGTAAGAAATAACTTCCTTCAGCACACAACAGATGATTTCTTGTAAACATATTGCGATTCCGTTCTTTTGATGGGTCCGTGTCATCAGCGTTTATTTGGAGACGACTCGATCCTTAAAGATGTTCATAAATAAAGCGTCGAAGTAGAAAATCTGTGGAATGGGCGAGAACAGCGCAGCTGATAGTCCTGTGCCCTCCCCAGGTAACCTCACCTCTGCAAAGAGTGCTTACAGTAGTTACACATTTCCTGATATCTGCTACATGTGAGGCGATAGAGGCCAAAGTAACTGCAATGTTTATTTTAACAAAAGGTATTTTGAGAAAACAAAGATGCTAATCTGTCCAGATTTTAAAGGTGTTAAAAGGTAACAGATGCCGTTTCTTTTTACGTCCTCTGCTGGACTGTTTCTATCCAACTCGCCTTGGGAAGCGGGAGCACCTACACCAGATTGCGGACGATGTTAAGTCTCCCACAAAATATTTCAAGCTTCAGGTTACACTGTTTTACATGAGCACGGGAAGTTTTTCCAGAGGTAATGAGAATCTGTGCCAGCTCGGAAAAAGTGCAAAGCGCACTCAGCGGGCCCCAGGGGCAGACAAAACAGCATTAAGTATTAAGGTTGCTTAAATGGAAAGAAATTCACTGTGTCAACTCAATTTCCTTGTGAAGGAGCGGGAAAGCCGGAATCTCAAAAATACCATGTTGACAGAAAGTGCGCGTTTAACGCGTGGTATTGACCAAAACGGCGAGGTGCTGAGAAATTGCACTGGCTCTGTTTGTGATGCTCTCACAAGAGCAAGTAGTGATGAAATATTCAAGCCTATTGTATGACTAACATGTATCCATACTCACAAGCTATTGTGTTTTTTTAAGTTGTGAAGTGACTGACTTTAAGATATTTTAAGTTAGAGAGCTTTAGTCGTCCAAACAAAGTGTCCCAAACCACCCAAAAGCTGCCTCAGGGTCTGGAAAATGGTAAGAAGATGTAAACAAAACAGTGGGATTCAGTTATATGAACCTGCAGGGTTTTATGCCCGTTTTGACCTAAAACAAGTCAGTGAATTAAAAATGGGAGGATGGATTCATTTCAGCCTCCTACCTAGTAAGTCATATATAATCCAGAATTATGATTAAGTCAAACATTTTTGGCTGCATACTACATTCTCTATATCACCTCCCTTTTATATCTTAACTTATGACCCAAGAGCAGACAAATACATTTTTCTTTTTAGAATAATGTTACAGGTGTTGTCATGGTGCGTGATGTTTTAATCAACCTGCACAACATTTCGTCCAAACATAAAAAAAAAAAATCTATGAAATGTTTCTCGGGAGCCTCTTTAGCAAATTCACTTTAGATTGAAATGCAACAAAAACTAGAACATAACACAAAGTTTGGAGCACGTCTCCCTACATCAGGGGTCCAGGCCTCGAGGGCCGGTGCCCTGCAGGTTTTAGATCTCACCCTGCGTCAAAACACTTGAATCAAATGATTGGTTCATTACCAGGCCTCATGTTGAGGAGGTCATTTAGCCATTTAAATCAGCTGTGTTGGATCAAGGACACATCTAAAACCTGCAGGACACCGGCCCTCGAGGCCCAGAGATGGACACCCCTGCCCTACATGTTTTCACTTTCTTAATCTATCTGCATTGTACCTGCTATTCATGAGCATATTAGCTTCTTTATATTGGTTCTTGTCCAAAGCACCACTGGGCAAAAGTTCACACCCTCCGTCCCACCTTTCCACCAATGCTAGTTCTGTGGTAGCTTGTGCCAGTTTCAACTTTTCCCCTTTTCCACCAAGGGCGGAGTCGGTGGCTAACAAGTTGTTCATGTTCTGCTTCCAAAAATTCCTCTCCCAGTTGGGTAAACTGGGATGCTTACAGCTGCTTTCAGTGGGGTGAGGGCTGAATTATGCTAGCCAACTATATGAACTTTGTGAATGCAAGTGTGAATTTATAAATGGATCTAAGTGTCCTGTGGTTGCTGTGTTACTACAAGCATTTTTTAATATGGGCATTTACACTGCAAATGGCAAACGTGAAATGTATTCAGCAGAGGTTCATTATGAACTAAGGGTGTGTTAAGAACTCGATTAGCTTTAAATCATGCACTGTCGTAGAGTTGCTAGCGTGGCGAGAAACTCTTATTCTTGTTAAGTATGATTTTCACGTTTTGTGATGAAAAGCTCGGTTCTTTGCAACAATGAAACCAAAGCAAGTGACATCAAGGTCATTAATCAGAGCCAATGCTGGTCTCTGGTGTTTCCTACAGCTTAGATGATCAATCAGTATTGCCAATCGTTTGAGCAGTTTAACAAAAGACTCACACAGCACCAATCTGTACACATCTGTGAGAGTAAGCACCAAACAAATGGTCATTTGCCCGTGTATCTCGTCATAATTCATTCAGCGAAGTTCAATTCCAGCTCGGTGCTAAACATGTTGGTGGGTGTTAGCGAAGCTCTGCAAACCACAAAATCAAGTGCAGTAAATGCAATGAGACTCTGCAGTCTCCCAACCCTGTTATTTCAGTGAAACAGAGTACATTCCTGGAGCTCAGCAGATATTAAAAATTCAAGTCATGCAAACTGGGTTAAAATGCCACACAGCACACACATTTTGTTCAGCTCAGTAGCCGAGGGTTTAAGCCAGACTTCTGCATTTGTGGCAAAGAAATACCCTTCTGGGACTTTTTAGAGTCAACTGGCAGCTGTGGACATCCAGAAGGAAAAGACTGCTAAACTATGACTTTCTAAATTTATGGAAGTGTCTCATCATTCTTATAAGTGTGTTTTAAGGTGAAGTACGTTAAACACATGTATCAGTTGTGTGGAGGCAGACAGGATGCACACCACTCCTCTCCACCTCTGAAAGCTTACAAGGATTGCTCTGAGGCTGTCAGTTGAGAGACCTTCAGCATAAGGTCTTCAGCAGCAGCACTTGAGGTGTGCTCACGGACTTTATGAGGTGCAAAGTGAGCTATTATCCCTCCAAACCTTCAGCTGCCATTCCAGAGGCTGAAAAATTCTCTCAAAACCCCAAAGAAAAATACTTGTATATGGATTTTTATGACTTGAAAAGTGCACTTGCAATTGACCTATCCCCTCTCTTGGCTGAGAAATGCTGACTGTGAAGATGATGCCAAATTCCACACTGCATGGTTCGACTGTGCACTGCACCCACAAATAGATCAAAGACAAAATGAAGGTGAACCCAAACTTAAAAAACATGCCCACAACATCGCTGCCTCAGTGTCCTTTGTTTGTATTATTCATGTTATACCAACAAATTATTCAGACTTTGCCTGAAGGCAAATGTCAGTATACGGTGGAAAATGGACGGACACCACGTTGCTCCACATGAGTCTACGATCCAAACATGTGAGCTCAACGATCTCTAATAGTAAAGACGGGCTTGAGTTTGAATCTTTTCAGCAACTTTTAATGTGGGATTTCTGTGTGATGTCTCCCTTTATTTGTGGTGATTCCATGTCATGGTGCTGGATATTAAAAGGCTATTTTGGGCATCCACGTTGTATTTTATATCCTTGATATCACTTACAATGGTGAGCAGTTAAAAGAATTATTCTCGGCCTTGGAATGGAAAAACCACATGGCCAGTGAAAACAAATGGCCTATGTCACTGATATAAGTTTGTCTTTTTTGGCAATTAGATTCCAGCTGTAATGTGGTAAAAAGGCTGGTTGATAGCAAAGGCTGAATGAGAACAAAGGGCTGCAGCAACATTTCCACAGCTTTATCGTGTAGTATTGATCTTCCTGTTGGGTCATGGGTTTTCCTTTTCCCCTCTTCCAGTCAGCTATGCCTCAGGGCTGTAGTTGGCATTTCATTTCACAAAGCCAGGAGGGATCCTGCCACATGTAGTACCAGCCGTACTGGATAGCTGGTTATAGGCAACCAGTTATCCTTGATGTAGGGAGCCAACACAATGACTTACAATGTCTGATTAACCAGCCCATTTTAAGATCATTTTGCTTCGATTAATTAAATTCTATGAAAGCTGAGACAGAACTTGGTAACCTGCATGTTTAATGGTACGTTAATTAACCATGTGCTGAATGCAAATAACCACAAGTAGCACAAAGCATTCTTTCAGTTGAAATCTGCAGAGTTAAAATTGTTAAGTAATCCCAAATACACAATATACAGTAGAGGTGGGAATCACCAAACATCCCACGATACGATATTATCACAATACTTAACGCACGATACGATATTATTGCAATTTTTAAAAATATTTTGCGATATTCAGATTCTGTACATAAAGGTAAACTTTATCAATATTGATTTTATCTAATATCAAAGTCTCGCACTCAGTCTTTCTCTCATTTCAGTCAGTTTTATTGTTGACAAACTGAACGGTTTGTATTACAGTCTAGTCCAACTTAACTGAATGCAACCATCTGGTACAATTATAGCTATTCTGAACTATGCAATATGAAAACTATGCAGCCCATTCAGCAACTGAAGAATTTGAAAGTAAATTAAAACAAAATATAATTTTACTTTAAATAAAAAAGTTTTAAACTTAATTAAAATAAAACATGTCTTAAATTAAAATAAGTAAACTGTCATGTTTATTGCTGCCAAAAACAAGTTAAACACATTTGGACAGTGAAGGAATGTCAGGATTCTTGCTCAGAAAAAGGATCAACATGCTTTGAAGTCAGAGCACAAAAACTTTTTTTGTAACAAAATATCAATTTCTGCTGTCCCTGTATCGATACATTATTAGCAAACAAAATATCACGATACTACACAGTATCGATTTTTTCCCCCACCCCTAATATACAGTATAGAATAGAATAGAATAGAATAGAATAGAATTCAACTTTATTGTCATTGCACATGCACAGGTACAGGGCAACGAAATGCAGTTTGCATCCATCCAGAAGTGCTTTAGTGATAGTATATCTGCAAACGTACCCATTAGAGCAGCAAATTAGTGAATTAAAACTAACCCTGGATTAGTAACATTTTTAAGCAAATCACTGAACTCTAATTTAGAAGCAAAAATGGATGCCTTTACTTGCTTCTGAGTCAAACTCAGAAATTTCACGAGTTTCTTAAAACCAAAAGAAGTTTTAGCTATACCAAAACTCTCGAGGTAAAGTCTGCTGAACATGAAGCTCTTTTTTATATATATCCAGCTCATAAATGTCTAAATTGCCTGAATAGACGTACTGTAAGCTGCTGGTCCCAAATAAACAACTCTAAATCCTGAACAAATAAACACAGTCCCAACAGCCATAAACACATCGCCCTGAGCCCATAATACAGACCAGCGCTGCTGAAAACAACGCAGTAAATATGAGCTCAAACACTGCAGGCATACCAGAGAAAATACTGATGCTGGTGCTATGCCAGGAAATGTTTCCACAGCAGTGCATCTAGTTATGAACGACGTAAATGAGATTTAGTCATCTTTGCTGAAAGATTGAGGCAAGTGTTTCTGCATTGCTGGAACGACTTATTCACCTGCATCAGCTTAACAATCACCACGAGGCATCGCCTGTTATTTCACATTTTTCCAAACATGCAACACGATCTTCTCTACTTAGAAAGTGTGGCTGACCTGTTAAGCATTAGTGAATGAGGGGAGTTTAGAATATCCTCTATTTCTTTAAAAAAGGGGAAAAAGCAGAAAACTGTAGCATATTAGGAACACAGTTTATCCCGAGGAGACTTAAGGCGAATTTTCCAGTAAAACTAATGCTGGCTACTGCACAAAGATGGCAGGAGACGGATTCAGATCAGACAGCGGTTGCACCACACACGGCTAAACTTGCATCATTGTGGTTTTTATTACGTTGACAAGGTGAACGCTCTCAGCTGCTCCAGATTTTACATCGTCTTGTCATGCTGCAGCGAGTTCTGCGTTGGGATCATACAAAATCTGCCACGAGCTATTTATATAGGAAACAGCTGACTCTGAAATCATTTGTGTTGCTGTTTATTCTCAACAAACCACAATATCTATGCACATGTGAAAATATTTAGAACTCGGCATCCACGTCATCTGTGCTGAGGTTTATGAATATGCGAGTGACCTCTGCTTGAAGGTTTAGAGCTGTCAGAGGGAGTAACTGTGCTGTGGCCATAACGCTGTGCATGCCCACAGAGGAGAACTGGGTTTTCATCCCGTACTGGGACGGAACACGTCGATGCTTTGATCAATGTTTTAAATAAGAACACGATGTTTGACCAGTTCTGATATTCTTTCATCTCACTCATCAATGCTGTGATGAAACCTGTGTTGGAGATCAAATGCACCTTACCTTCAAGGCTTTCTGTTTCAACTCTAAGAATCATGAATATAGAAAAGCCTGATGTTGATTTTATTTTTTTATTTGTATGGGAGAACTATTCAGACTATAGCACATGCACCGGCATAAGAAATCCCTCGCAAAAGGATATGGATTTAATAAAGTAAGAGAAGTAAAGCAGGCAATTAACCACAGACTGAAAGATTAAACAATAATCCACTTTACACTGTGGCTGCAGCTGAATCATCCTTACAGTAAACCAAAGTCTGAGAATGGGCTCCTTTGTAAAAATAACATTTTTATATACACACACACACACACACACATATATAACAATTCTTTCTACCACAAAAGATGTAAAATTGTGAAACGCTTAGATATTGATTTCTTTTCTGCACTGGTCTGTTTTATTACAAGAGAAAGCCAAGCTTCTTAGGGAGACAGTCCATACTCAGGAGCTGGGACTGTGTGGTGATGGTGCGACACTTTACCTAGTAGACCATGGAGCACGTTTTTCTTGTATTTTTTTTTCTTGTGAAATACTGTTATTTCAAATTTAGAATCATCTTATTTCTACATTTACGTTTCCTATTAGTTGGTTTTTGTATTTGATTTGATCCACTTTTAGTGTCCTTTCAGGAGAAGCTAATGACCCGCCTGTGATCATGTTTAAATATCCCCAAAAGTTGATTCTGTTCATCTGGACGTAGCGTTTTCACTCATCCAGGTGACTTCTTCAGTCTCAGCTGACTCCAGGTTCATCTTATGACCAGTACATTGCAGCGGTTGTTGGTCAATGGTCATGAGAATCTGCATATTAATGATGAAGGAACCGACCTCCCAGCCCATTGTTCCTTCAGTTGTTTGTTTACTTTTAAAAGACAACGTTGAGATTAAAAATAGGTTCTGATGGCTTGCTTGAATAAAAAGGCAATATTTTTTTGAATTGTCATTTTCTCTATCAATCACACCGTGGATGTTATGTTAAACAGGCTACTTTTTGAAGAAAACCAGAGGTCTTCTTATTAAATGCCATGAGATCATTCATAATGATAATTATGTGATGATGGCAGGGCTAACCATGCGTCCCTTCCAACAATACTCAGACAGCATATTTAAAAACTATTAGACTTTGGCAACACTGAGCATGAGATGACAGGAATTTGAGTAATTTGTTCAGAAAGTGCTTTTTTTTTCATTCATATTTCTACTCTAAATAATTTCTATTTCCATGTAAAATCTAGATTTTTTTTGGATTATTGCAATAAGAAAGCTTGCCTTGTCTGGAGCCCAAGCATAGCTTAATCACGGCTCTCAAAGGGGAAATTATAATTGCACTGAGTGAGAGCCAAGTTTGTAATTTAGTGTAAAACACAAAGTGCCTATGAAAACAACAGCCAATTACACTGAAAACAATACAAATGTGCAACAATAGCCAAACTGAGAATCAGGGATAATTATATGTGTTAAACAAATAAATACTATAAACTAGCCATGAAGGCAAATTGTGTCTAATAACTGCGGCTCAGTAGAAAAAGTGGAAGCTGTACTGACTAATGCTTCATGTCTCTTTTTCTTACCCTGACACCTTCTTTTATGTATTTTGTGTACTTATAAAAGTCGGCCTGTTTAAGGAAAGCTGGACCTAAATAATATATTTTAATAAGCCCCAAAAAAGATGAAGAAGAAAAACAAAGCTGCATGAAAGTAAAACAAGCAATTTATCGGCACTCTTCTATCAGGTATATGAAACAGTTGTTTCGCTCCTTCACAGAGGTCTGATTTTCTGATTTCCAAATACCCATAATTTGCCGATGTCAAGTCGTTACCGCAAATTAAAAACTCATTGAGCAGGAAAACATGCCAGCGTGTGTTCCTGCCAACTCATCTGTTCATAGTGACAACTGGCATCCATCATTCATCCACAGGATTTACCGCCAAACGTCTCCAACAGTAAAGTATCAGATACACAGTAATCCCCTTTATAAATCTGACCTATAATTGTTGGCTACATGCAACAGATCACACGCAAAACACAAAAGAGATTATTTTACATTCTCATGTTAGTGCATCTATTTGGATCAAGCCATAAAAAAACAGGGGGAATGACCACACGTGTTAAATGGAGACGTAGGCTACTGTGACGCTGCAGGCAACAGAAATATAAGTAGGTAATTTTTACCTTGCAGGGTTACACTTCGCTGAATGAATGAATACGATTTGCACCGGCTGGAGGAAGAAACAAACGACATCCTTATTCATGTAATAAGCACCATCCGTCTGTGGCACTCGCAGGGAAACTATGGGAGGATTTTTCTTTTTCTCTTCGCTAAGAATCAATAACCTCTCAATGAACTGGTGGGTTCCTGTGGACAATCAGCACTTCAGAATGTGTTGTTTAGCCAATTAGAAAACAGAAGCACCAATCAAGGTCTATTCTCCTCAAAGAAAAGGGGCCACGTCTCAATGGAGCGCACAGGAAGGTAGGTTACCTGCCTGCTTTACTTTCGCTCTACTTTACTCGCATTGTTTAAGAGTCACCAATCTTATCAGTTAAAGTAGAGCGACGGGTATAATTAATTAGGAAATGTTTAGGCGTTACATCAAATAAACGGTGGAAGCAGTGAAAGTGCTCATGTTCAGTTCTGATAATGCATTTTTCTTTACACAAGTGAAGGAAATCTGCCAAAAGGATAAGATTTCTCACTTATTGACTTGCCTCAAGACATTTCTTATTAAAATTGTCATTCTTCTCATTTGTCTTTTTGCGAGACGGCGCAGTAAGCTTCATGTGGTGGCAAGAAGTGGGTCTTCTGTAAATGCTGGACTCTTTTGGAGAAGCCACTAAGGGGTTTGGTTTGGGGCACACTTGACATTTCATCAGGTAAGTATTATAAGGCACTGCATAGTTAAATCAGAAAAAGACCTGCACACAGCAAAAAAATGTAGACTTACCACCACACTTTCACAATCCAGAGTCAGACTTCAATTTACTGCCTTAGTATTGAGAGCTTGATATGGTGGTTTTCTTTCTCTGTGGTTGGAGAAAGGGGGGAAAAGCTGTCTTGGACACCTTTGCTAAACTAAATGTTTCTCTGCTGACCAGGAATAAACCTGTGCCAACTGTGCGAGTCCACCTCGTGGTGAAGATGAAGACCTTACTCGGCAGAACGGCTGAAAAACGAAAGTCGCACACGTAAAAGGTCAAAGTTGAAGAGAAACACCTCAGCCGCAAATGCCGAGGGTCAGCGCCGCGAGCCAAAATAAACCGCCAAAATCAACCCTGTAAACAATCACGATCCCATCAATCAGTCACCGGGTTGATTGTGTTCACAACGACAGAGAAACAGTGAACTACAGACTTGGCCCCGCGTGTGAAATACTATACAACACAAGCTGTTCTCCATCTGGAGAGATGTCAGACTCGTCTGCCTCACCGAGCCATGACAAGCTACATTAGAAGCAGTCATTTCACACCACATTCGATTGGATTTGGTAATTCCACCTTTACATGTCCAAACACAAAAAAGAAAATTAAAAAAAAAAATGCCCCTGATGTATTCATCATACTTCTAACTCATCTAACTTTACTTCTAATTCATCATATTTCTGTATTCAAAATACAGAAAATCATTTATTTAAAAAAATAAAGAAAATAACCTGAATACTTTGCAGGTGTAGCTGCCGGGGAAAGCACATGTACCAACAGGAAAAAAAGTAGGAACCTACTTCTTTATCTTGTATGGAGTTTCGTATCGCACACAACTATTTAGAGCGCAGCCCCCCAAGGCTAAGATTACAGCTCTGGATTGGATTCAACTCTTGCCCTCTCCCAGTGAAGCTATTTGATGAAAGGCTTGGCAAAGGCCACATCCAAGTGTGGTGGAGTTTTCTTCCCCCCTTTTTTAATTCACTTAAATTATATGAGGTCCTGGACCAGACTGGTCGTGTGGTTGTAAATAACCTGTGGTGTCCCAGAGGGTGGCATGCTGCAGGCTGTTGTGCTTTGCACGCATTTTTTCAGAGCGCTAAAACCACACTCTGGGTTCCCAGGGCTCAACAGTATCAATTAGAGGCAGCTTGTGAAAAGATGTGCTTCCTCCGTTGCTGTGGTCTGGTAAGAGGTAGGAAGTGAGGGAAGAGAGAGGGAGGAGGCAACTCGTACTGCTGGGACTGTCCGGGTCCGCAAGAATTCAGTCTCCAATTTGCTCTGTCAGCTTCTCCATCCACATATATAGAAAAGGAGTGCAACAACTCATAAACAAGCAGTCCTTCTCATTTTCCTTTTTCTCATCTGAACTGTGCAATAATCTGCCCTCCGTACAACCTCAGCTCAATGGCAAACAGCACACAACTTCAGAATATGTGCCACAAAAGGCTTCTGTTAAGTCCCAGTGTTAAAGGTCCAGGGGGAACAGCAGCTGCAGCAGGTTACCCACAGTAGCTCAACCGGCCAGACCACAGGCTCTACTGCACTGCATCTGACTCACTCACTACACTTAGGAAACACCAGATACTGTAATCATATGTGAAAACCACTTAAACCACAATAATAACAGAAGTCAGAGGATTTCTAACACTTGTTTCCCTTAAAGGAATGAACCTGAACCTGACGAAAAGCAGACAGAAATCCTCAACCCTGCAATGTTAAAATAACTGAAGCAACGGAGCATTGCTCGAACACACCATCTAAATGCAGCAAAGGTTGATTCACAAACATCGGAACCAAAATACAGTCCCGATCAAAGGTTTAAGACAACTTGAAAAATGGCAAAAAAAATCATCATATTTCGCATGGTTGGATCTTAACAAGGTTCCAAGTTGAGCTTCAACACGCACCAAGAAGGAAGGGGAGTGAGACAAAAGACTTTTTTGAGCATGCAATTTATTGAAAACAATGCTTAATACCATGTTGCTTTTTTAGCAATAATGTAGTTAGAGCACTGGCATCTACATTACCCGTGTTTAGTGCATTTAAATTGAACTCGGGTTGGTTTTCGTCCCTGAGCACTCAGGTGTGGACCAAAACAACTGCCCCAGACCCTTTACAGGACGTGGTGATGGTACGGCTCAGCTCGAACTCCGGTGCGCTTCGTTTGAACGTGATCCGACCTCGATGTGAAGCGACTACCAGGTGTACATTACAAGTACTATAGATGTGTCACGCTCTGTACAGGCTAGCAGCCATGAAATGAACATAAATTCTGTGTTTTCTAAATATTCTCACACACTGTAATTTTTAGTGGAATTCACTTGGATTTTTCTCTGTGTGAAAACAAACCACAGAGAAAAGCTACAAGTTTACTAACTCATCAACTGAAAAGAACTATAGGTGTGAAAAAACCCTTAGACTATGAACTTTTCTTACTTTGAACTAATGAACTTTGTTCATTATTAAAACATGGTTCGAAAATGACAAACACTGTAACTGCTATGATGATCAATTTAAACAAATAAATGAACCTACTGTATCTGGCAGCTTTGTTTAAGCAGGTGACTCGTATTCAGTTTGGAAGTCACGAGTGCACTGACAGACGTGATTTTCCAGCAATACAACCAAGACACTGGATAATTTAGCTGGCATATTCATAACAGTCGGGCTTCTTTGGGATCACCAACCGTGAATCCTCTGACCTCATTCCTCTGTCTTCTTACCACTTGAGAACAGCCAGAACTTTGAGAGCATGTAACAGAGCACGTACAGCCGTAATGGGATTGCCCAATTGGTTCTGACAGGTTTGGTGCACAATGCTGCAGCAGTTTTCTGCTCTGTTCAAACAGTGACCTCTGGGGTCTTGATTCTTTGTCCTTCATAAACAACAGGACAACACAAACGGGGATTAATTCCCCTCTATTTGGCGACAAATGGTCGCCTTCACTGGGTCCAGGGAGAACAGAGGGAGCACACAAAGCTTTCTTTTTACAACGAACAAAGGTGCTGGCTCTGAACCGGCCAACTTGTGTCATAACCTTATCGAAATGAGCCAGTGCTTCTTGCCACAGAGATGGTGAGGCACAGTGAAAAGAAGCCTTTTCCTCTTCATTGATGAAAAGGCCAAACTATAGCATCCCTGTTGGATATGGGGGACAGGGAAGTTTTTGTTTCTAATAGCTCGGGGTTCTCTGCTTACACGCCCTCATCCATAGTGCTGTTAATCCCATTAATATGAAGAGAGCCAAGAGCCTGAGAGTGGCCGTGGCTTAAGAGCCATCAGCCAGCATTAGCCCTGGAAATCCAAACCCTTGTCTAGACCCATTGCCAACTTAGCCCAACAGAGTTTAATCATCTGAGACATATTTACAACGACGGCAGCAAAACCTATAGCTGCCCTTTACCAATCGATGCGCTGATTCTTGGCAGCGTTAATGCCTTTCTCACATCACTGAACTGTGGTCGTGAATGTCTGCCACACAAAACTGACCGTGGGTGGGATTTAGACTGGTATTACACATTGTTTAAGGCAATTAGTGTGTGTGTGTGTGTGTGTGTGTGTGTGTGTGTGTGTGGTTCTGTCTGCAGTACACTGTGCGTGCAAGATCTATTAAGCAAGACAGTCTGTCAACTTTAATTAAACAGCCAGCCGAGACAATGAGAATACTCAAAGTGGACTATGGTCATCATCTTGTGTTGTATTCTAAAAACTGATCTCTAATGCCTCAATCCACCACCAGGCAGCACACCCGACAGCTACATATGGACCATTTTTTATCCCACTGCATGGCAGTTGGGTGATTACCCTGCTTCAGAGCCTGATTATTTTAAAGTAGCTATAAAGTATCTCGATCTGGCCTGGTGAGAGCACAGAGGTGGCTTTCAAGGACTCGTGGGCATGCTATATATTCATTATCAGCTTCAATCTTACAATGAGACAATGTATTCCCTTCATTTTAGCATGCAGATATCACAGCGTGCCATTTGATTAGGAGCATATCAACTATTAGAGGTATTTAAGACTCATGTATGTATCGTGTTTCTCCAACGTCTAGACACCATCTGGACCTGTGTGTGTCCAGAAGCGAGGAAGGAGCATGCTCCCTGTGTAAGATGGATTACATATTAGGTTTAAAAAAACCTGGTTTAGCATTACAGCCTTGTTGGTGTGCACAACCTAATCAGATTTAGTAACAATTAGAGCAGGGCGATATGACCAAAAATATTTATCATGATATACATTTGAAAATTTGCGATAACGATTAGGGCTGATCGATATATCGCATTTGCGATAATATCGCGACATGATCAAGTGCAATTTTCTAACCGCAAAGGCTGCGATTATACTCTGGACATGTCCAAATTCATGGGCTGCATCCTCCTGAGGCCGCATTTGTAGACCGATTATGTCACAGCGACGCGCCGAAGGCTGTCCAAATTACTACCATATCCCAGAATTCATAGCGCGGCCCAGCCAAACTCCAGTTTCCAGCAATGGCGGCCGCTACTAAGTTTTAAAATTACTCATACTAATCTTTCTGGGTCACAAAATAAACTTTTAACATATTTTCAGGCGAGAAAGTAGTTGTGTAAACATCAAATATCTGCTCGGTTTATCAAGATATCCCATATTTGCAAAAGTGCTTCGACGTTTTCAGAGGCATCTGCTACCCACCAGCTCGACAGCTAGCCGGGAGCTCGAGGGTTACTGATGCGGCCGAGAACGGCACAACTCCCGGCACATCATTTTCAGATCACCGCGGAGTTTCGCTGCTCGGGTTAAACGTAATATATAAGTCACTTAGACAACCTAAAAATGTTATTGTTGGGCTTTTTTCAGTGTTTTGTTTGTTCGTGAGTAAATCGGTTTGGCTGAGATTAAAGTTATTAGATTAGATAAAATAAAACTTTATTAATCCCCCGGGTGGGTTCCTCCTTGGTTTTCACACAGCTGACTAAACGTCAAACAGAAAACTTATTAAACAGAAGTATGAGACAGTCGAGAATTTACACCAGTGTCTGGTTATATTTTAGATAGCAAGAAGCAGACGGCCGAGTTTATTAAACTCCACCGAGACAGCGGTGACGCTAATCAGAACTAGACCGTCCAATTTCACGCCTTTAAATTTTAAAGGCGTGTTTGTGTGTGTGTTTATACAATTGCTATTATGTTTGCACTTTATGTGTAATGTTACTGACTGCAGAGATCAGTAAGATGTGTGTATTTTTTATTTATTAGTTTTATTTATTTAATATTATTTTTTAATTGAATGACTGTCTAGTAGTTCACAGATGTCGAAAAACTGAGTGTGGTAAAGCCACTGATTTTGTTTATGTATATTTCTGCAATCTGCACATTGTACTGACTTTCATTTTAATGTTTACACCAGGGTTCCTTGTCAGCACTTTATGCTCAGATGTTTGTAAGCTAAAAATAAACTATTGTGTATGTTCAAATATACTGTTGTGATTGAAGAAGTTAAATAAAAATGTCAGTCATCAATTCATGCATCACCTCATGTCATCATAACAGAGGTCTGTCTTCCAGGAAAGAACAGTTTAAAATTAATGTAATATAGTATTGGCCATACTATATGATGTATTGCTTGTCTTTGTTTAATAATACAGAAGACAAAGACCTTAAAAAATAATCGCATATCGCATCGCAATCGCAATATTGGGGCAAAAAATCGCAATTAGATTATTTTCCATAATCGTTCAGCCCTAATAACGATATAACTGGTGATATAATTGACACGAGACAAAATACTTTACACCTCCACAACTTTATTAGTGCAACCCCCCCCCCCAAAACATCAATGTATTTCCACTTAAACAAGCAGCTTTTTTAAGTGCATTTACCGTAATTGTCGGGCTATAAGCCGCTACTTTTTGCACAAGCTTTGAACCCTGCGGCTTTTAGTCAGGTGCGGCTTTTCTATGGATTGTGCATGATTTTTGTCATATCGTAAGACGATTTGTTTTGTTTGTTCCGCTGTTGTACGGCACTACGTTGCCTGGCGGAAGGGCATGTGATCAGACACACAGTATCGGGGTTGAAGAGTGGTATGTTGGTCACATGTCCATCCGCCAGGCAATAGTGCCGTACAAGTAGCGCGAAAAACAAACTTCAAAGTAGCGCTACGCGTTCAGCGGGAGGCGTGGATGACGAGCGGCGATAAACTTGCCGCACATGCGCAGTGCCTTTGTTTTCATACACACATGACGGCGACGCAGAATGAGAAGAGCGAAAGAGGATCGTTGAATGAAATGGATGAACCAGAATTGGTTTGTAAAAATGCTGCAGCTTCAGTGGTGTGGAACTGGTTTGGCTTTCGTGCGTCAGATACACAACAAAGCACTATTTTTGGTAGCGCATGCTAGCGGGCCGTCGTTATTACCGTGTTGTTTGGAAAATACGGCACACTTAAAATCAATCCTTTGATTTTTCTGAAAGTCGACAGAGCCCCTTATAATCCCGTGTGCCTTATGTATGAACTCTGGTTGTGTTTACTGACCTCGAAACGATTTTATGTGCACGGCGCTCGAAAATCTGTCAAATGTTTTAGTACGACTTTGCTAAGCTACGAAGCCGCACCGCTTGATGGATTGTCGGAGCGTTACGGCTGTCGTAGTCAGGAGCCTCGCGGAGTGATACGCACTGTGCTTCAACATAATATTACCGTATTGTGTGTGTATAACCTCTTTTTAGGTTTTGTGGATATTATACATGGTTATGCTGAGGATATGTCGGCCAGTTTCCACTGGAAATGCCTTTTGGTTAAACTGTCAGCGAGGAATTTGCTTGTTTAAGTGAAAATACATTGATGGGGTTTTTTTGCACTAATAAAGTTGTGGAGTTGTAAAGTATTTCGTATCAATTATATCGTCAGTTATATCGTTATCGCCAATTTTCAAATGTATATCGTGATAAATATTTTTGGTCATATCGCCCTGCTCTACTGGATATTTTAATAGTTGTAAGAGAAATTCAAGGCCACTTTGTTGTCATTGTTTTCTGAGGCTATACTCACAGAACAACAATGCTATGAACTAAATGCTGGGCTGGAGTTTATCCCAGCTGGCAGGGTCCACCCTGGACAGGTCACCAGTCTGTCAGCGAGAGACAGAAAACCTTTCATGCTCTCATTCACACCCGTGACCAATTTAGGATAAACAATTAACCTAACATGCACATCTTTGGACTGTGGGAGGAAGGCAGAGTACCAAGAGAGCGCCCGTGCAGGTACGGGGAGAATACACAAGTCTTGGCAAAATTGAGAATTTATCCTCTAAAGACCATGAATACGAAAACCAAATTTCACAGCATTAAATTCAAATTGATTCTTAATCCATCTTGCTGAAATCTGCTTTGTATTTAATTAACAGTTAGTGGTTTACAAGAAGTCACACAAAGCATTGTGGGGAAAAAAAAGTTTCCAAAAAATCCCAAACTTCCTCAGACCGCAAACGCTGTACAGGAAGTTGTGGCTGAAGCATTCAGTGCATCAGCAGGTCCTGCCGTGCCACAACCACACGACCGTTTGCTGAATGTTTTTTACTGGTTCAACCACCAGAATATTCTTTGTGTGCATTTTTACATGTTAGGACATCCACCAATGAAACGCTTTCTCAAGTTTAGTCTCCATTGCATGTTTACAGATATGCAGGTCTTTCTGTCTTATTCCCCCCTTTCTGTCCTCACCACAGTGAATGCAACATAAGAGCCAACATTTTTTAAATGAACTTCAGGAGTTTCGGTGCAGTAACAAAGATGCAGCGTGGCCATATTCTGGGCCCAATGACAGTGTGTAGGAGTGAGAGTAGCATCGTTTCTACTCAGCTGATTCCTATTACCCTGAATATGAACTCACTCCATCCAAGACGCATGCTTCGAGCAATTCTGTGGGGTTTTGTTGGAAAGAAAAGAAACATATCAGAACCCCTCATTAATGGTATTTTTAGAAACAAACGAATTTCTGCCAGGCTAGCTTATCTTGCAATTGTGGTGAGAGAGAAAATAACAATTTCTACCCTCACTGGCTATCTGTTGGAAAACGAGAACTTGGGAAAATTGAGATCCAATCTTTCTGTGGTTGAAAGTGAGCCGATCTTTCCGCGCTGGTGTAAAGGAGTCATGTTTTAAAAGAAGAATCTTCTTTCTTCCTTTTCTCTTTCTGGTACATTTGAAGGGAAATCTGAGAGATACTGTAATGAAGATTTCAAAAAGTTGTCACATTCACCGCACACTGGCAGCGCTCACACGTGGAATGTCAACAGACTCACACTGGAGCTAAAAATCTGTAACTGATAATCAGAAACATTCCTGCTAGAATATTTATTAGAGAAAGTGTGGAGCCACCAGGAGTGAGTAGGATACCTCCCACATGTCTCCTTCCTATCCTGCCAGCAGATTATACAGTCTGGCAGTCGAAGGAAGGAAATGCAGGACCCAAGGTTCTTACCGTTGACAACAGAGTCGCACTGAAGAAAACCATTACAGCTCTTTCATCTGTGCTTTTTTAAAACGAATTCTTTGCATTCTTAACTTGATTTAAATTTGCAATATACCTTTTTTAAATTTTTGTTCTAATATATTTGCGATAACTTTGAAGATAAGAATCATTACATATGTTAATGTCCATAAAATTTCAAGATCACAGAGTCTTTCAAGTCAAACGTGAAGGACTTTGACCCAGGAGATTGGGGTTCATGTTTGTTTGCATCTATGACTGCTGGGTTAGGATTAGGTTAGTTTTAGGAAAAGATCACAGCTTTGGTAAAAACAGACCTATGATTTTTTGGGTCTATTTTAATGCTTTCTAACACGTGTAAATGTTTACCACATGTTAGAAAAGCCCTGGCTGAGTGGAGAACTCTTTCCCGTTAAAGGACATTAAGTTAAAAAGACTTAATATGTAAAGTTTTATTTAACTGAATTTAACAGAACAGCACTGCAACCTAAAACTAACAGATTAAAGAGTTCTTCACATTTACACAGAAGAGCTTTAATTTTCTTCAACTGAATTGTTCGGGAATAGAGGAAACCTGACTCCAATATTATTTCTGCCTCACTTTTTCAGTCTGATACTTGGTGCTGGGAAAAGCAATCGAGGAATATGAATCTGTTGTGATGGAAAACCATATAAGAGCGGTGAGAATGAATCAAAGCAGCTAATCTGAAGGCCGTAACATAAATGATGAGTTGAAAAATGCTGGAAAGCTCTGTGTATCACAGAGTCAGGTGATAATTATGTGCACGTTTGTCATTTTGGTTGCATTACACAGATTCGATCTATTCTAAACAGTGATTATGGCCCCTTTGAAAAACTAAATACATGAGTTTTAATGCATTATATTATTTTGTCTATCTTCACTGACTGTCAGCATGAACTCTGATGTCTCCATCCTGGCAACTACAAGCAACAAACAACCTACATTTGAATCCACTTCAAATGCTCCCCCTGAAACTGGTGATGGGAGAAAAACCCTAAACTGCTTATCGAACGAGACCATCTGGAGACGCTGGATGATAGAAGCCGGGGGCCTAAAGGTTTTTGGGGGGGGTAGCTGAAAGGAAGAGAGACGGAGGGAAAAAAAGATGCAGAGAGAAACAGCAGCGTAGCTACATCTACGAAACCATGTCGTGAGTCCCTCTCTGCAGGCAGGACGATAATTACAGGGCGCAGGCTAAGAAACCCTGACTGGGAAAAAAAGAAGAGATATTCAGGCTGCTGGGTTGCCGCCCTTGGGCCCTCAAGATAACCACAATGCTAAGCAGCAATCCTACAGTATAGGCTATGAGAGTAGGGTTCAAGATCACTGCAGTGACACTGTGCCAAAGAAGAGACAGCTATGGACAAGCCTATACTGGGGCAGGTAGGTCAAAGTATTCTGGTCTCCACCTCAGAGGCCAGATTAAGGTTGTCTACACGTCTCTGAAGTTAAACTTGAAGAAAACTTGAATTAATCTGAACTAAAAACAAATATTTAATAGTTTCTTTTTCCTTCACCATATTTACTATAACATTTGGGTGGTGTCAACATAAGTCACCACCCAAACCTCACATAAACTGCCTCAGCAAAGCAGCTTTTGGTTCTGCCCTCAATCCCAACTTCTCTAATAAAACTTTCAGTGCGTGGAGCTGTACGATGACTCGCCGTTACCAACTGTCTGACCATTATAAATCACTGGCCATGCCCAGGGAGGCTGCGTCCTTCAGCGTGACCCACAACCTTCACACATCCTCACACAGTCAAATTGTACACCATAACACGAGGCTGGAAAAATGAGGTGGGTGCAGTTCATCACATCCATCAAACTCCTGACAGTGAACAATAATCCATAAAGCCAGTGTGTGTGTGTGTGTGTTTGGGGGGTGAAATATATCTTAAAAACAGTCCAGTGTTTACAGCTACTAAATGGAGAAGTTGGCAGCTTTTTAAGCTTCATTAAAAACACCGTCACCTTGATTAACCTGCGCTCAACAGGTTTTTATAACCGAATAAAAGAATCCTGCAATCAAACCACGGAGGTCTTTTCATTATCACGCGAGTTCCTGGTGCACACGGCTTACAGGGAGCCGCAGAATATTGCACCAGTATTTCTCGTCTGACGTTTATCTGAGCTCTCCCATTCCTTCGCTCAGCCCTAACTGTAGATTGCAGCAGTGCTGATATGAACTACATGACGTATGATTCCCATTTTCCAGTGCAGGTGTCAAAGCTGTGTATGTGCTAATGATGACTGTGTCCCAGGGAGGGAAAGGAAAAGCCCCCTCCCCGCGGGAATTTGGCCGTGGCGAGCAGGTCGCTTCTCCACGCTGTCATTCGTATCAAATGAGGGGCATTACCGGCTGCAGGGTCAGAAAACTGACTTGCATGGAATTATTTTATTTAGACTCTGGACAAAAATAATTAAACATGTGTAAACAAAATTTTCCCCTCTCCTTTTAAATGTGAACTTCCTTGGTTACCGCCTTGGTTACCAGGCATAAAGTTATTAATGTGTAACCACTGAACACACATATGATAAGACGCATGTGACCGAGGCACTCCTGATACCATGAGAAGAATGAATTTGAAGAAAAAAAAAAAAGCACTGCTACAAAGCGACTATGAATCCTCAGGTGTCTCTTCTATGGCATCTTTGTGCCTCCCAGGCATTTTATGCACACTGCAATCTTGAATTTTGATTTAAAATCACAAACTGATTTAAGTCTGGGCATTAGTTTCACAGCCAGCAGCAAAGGAGAAACACAATCTATCTTTTCACCGACAGGAATCAATGCCGCCTTGTGAAAAACAGCTATATTTATTTTTTTCTCCTCAGCTGTTTACCATAAAAAGTTCAATCGAAGCTATAAATCTTTATTTTGGGGCATGCCGTCGTTATATTCTGTAACTCTGGTGTCCTTTTAGTTTATGAAAAACAATATCTGAATGATGCATAAATTAGTGTCACAGTTTAAATAAATCCACTCTAAAGGCTGCAGGGTGTTTAGTAATGGCAAGCTCGAAGTCTGATTTATTGCCATTACAAATTTAGTATTTTCCATAATGACAGCATAAAGACATCATCTTTTTTCAAACCTAACCCAGCATTAGCAAGTCAGATCAGTTTGTATGCCCAGGACTGTTGTACTTAAAATGATACAGCACCGCCGCACACACCCTTCCTCTCTCCTCCCTCCTCGCTCTCGGTGGAGCCCAGGGGGGGACAGGAGACGGCTGCTAATTGCAAGCCTGGAACACACGGTGTTAAAAACAGATAACGCTGGATGTGACAGATAGCCTGCAATAGAACAAGATGTCAGAGACAGAATACTGTACGTCAGAGCAAAACCCCGGCTGGGATGGGCGAATTCGGTCACTCATCTGTTTCACCAAAAAAGCCAGAAAAAATTTGGAGCCAAACTCCTGCGGTAATAAATAATTATTTTACAATTATGTTAACATCTCCTCATAGAATTATCAAGGTTTGGCGTCTGTATTACATTCAAACTTGGAGGGGCTATCCAACAGCCGGCTCTCACCTCTCCACCTTCCTATCATGTAAGTGTGTGAATCACCCGACCTAAGCACCAAGTGCAAAACGCACAGCAACACACAACTGTAAAAGAAAAAGTGTCACACTTTCAGCAAAAAAAGAAAGAAAGAAAAAGACCAGGGGGGATGTGCTCAGCAGGAAATGTTCTATATCCAGAGCAGTGAGCAGAGATGTGCAGGAAATACACCACGTTCAGTGTTTGTACACTAAGCTGTATTCTCTGTGCGTGCTTTACTCTTTAAGACACATATAATAAATGCACAGCACTGCACAATATTCTGTTCAGAGAAAAAGCATCCCAGACTGACAACTATGAATACTGGCTGTAGTAATATTGATAGGATGTTGATACAGTGATAGGAGCATAAAATGTGCATGCAGCTGACCTACATCAAGGCAATGGATGGAGAGTAAGGAGCCGAAGGCACTGACAACCATTCAGCCATCAAATATCAAAAGGCCAGCTATGAGTAATGCATTTCCCTGCATAACAGCGACTGAGCCCACAAACCAATGAAATGGGTTACAACGTTGCCTCTTTTAAGTAAATGAATAAGAAAACGCTCTGCACACTCGTGCATGTGTGGAACTGCTGCAGAGATATGAGGCACGTTTTTTTTTCCTGTTGGGATCAATTGATTCCCCAGCACATCTCAAGACTTTGAGACTTTGAAGAAGTTATTTCTGAGGCGTACGGGCGCGCTGCCTGACTACACTTTTCAACTTACGGAAAAACAACAAGCTGTGATCCAAGACAGATCAGCTGTAACACGGGAATGTTGAAATATTCGCCCAAAGGAATTATCTTTCAAGGCAGCTGCCACACATGTCACAAACAAGCACGTGTCTGGACTGTGGACTCTGACAGTGACTTTCAAAGCAGTGAGACATTTCCATCACTCAGCTTCTCCTCAGAGCACAAACTACCGATACGTGATACCTGCCTTCAAGCGGACTGTTTGTAGTGATAGACACAACGCTCTGTTTTGATGCTGACGCAATGAAATGCCTCCTTCCTCCAAGTTGTAAATCATCGCTTCTCTACAGAACTGATGAGGTTTCCTGCTAGTGGATACAGCACCGTGCGTTTGGATGTCATTCATTCACTCAAGTACCTGTCATCGTAGCAGAAATCGGCGCCCAGAGTGTTGACATACAGGACCAGAGCCACGGCGCCGCACAGCAATTCTGCAAACATTTCTGCCTCGCACGCGCGCGGGGAAATACTAACAAAAACAAAACTAAACAAACTGGGAAATGAGAAAAAATAAAGAAAATTAAAAAGCTGCAAAGCGAGACACAGAGAAGCAGCGAGTCCCGGTTTCTAGTCCCTCTCAGTCCCCGTCTTTGTCAGGATGTCTCTGCGAAAACAAGTCCATTCTCTCCCCCCCATCATCCTCGCTGAAGTGCGCAAAGTGGATAATCCATAGGTGGCTTTCTTTCTAACCCATGTTGGGTCTGAGCCCGAGAGCTTTTTATCCCGCTGAGAGTTGGGCAGGAAATAAAACACGAGCAGCGTTTCGTGGATCTGTGACAACACACGCAGCACGCCTCCCTGACACAGAGGAGGATCAGCCTCTGATGCTCAGCGGCCGCTGCTGGCTAAACGTCGCGATTGAGACAGAGGTCAAGTCAGACAGTCTGGAATTGTCCAACATCCGAGTAGACTTTCAAAATAAACTTTCCAGTGAGCAGCGCGAACAAAAACAGGTGTCCAAGTGCATCTAAAGGTTGACAAAAGAACACGGTAGCCTTATTTAATGAAAGTCCTGCGATGTAGTGTGAGGATGTAGATGAGCAGATAAAACAAGGCGTAAAAGACACATAACTGCTTTTTGACCACACATGAGGTTCATTTTAACAAAGCTTTATATTATTCAGTGAGCTCCCCCATATAGGATTTTTATATATAGCCTACTCTTTTAATAATTAATATTTAGTTTTCTAATATAACTTCATTTCTGTCAAACCTTAAGATTTAATATGGACGATTAATCTACTTTCCTTCCGCTCCAAACCTTCGCATTTCTGCAAACTTGACGCAGCTATGCTCCTAACACATGTGGTTTGAGAGAACCCGAGCGCATGCGCACCTCCCCTCCTCTAGAAAGGGGATAAATCACACTAGGTGGGGCTGAGAACCGCTGGTAGGGGTCACTTAATACCGCTAAGAGTAGTCCATAATGTCAAGGTGGTCCTTAGAGTGGAGTTCGAGGGTATGCTTCATGAACGAATATCATATTAAATTTCATAAAACCTGTCACTGTAATCTGTGGCGCTCATCTAATATCTACAAAAGACAATAACATATAATATATTTGCTGGCTACAGCTATTATTGCTTACGTAGGAGAATTAATAATTAAAGAAACACAGGCTTGCTTGGCTGTAAGAAATATTTCCCTCTACTTTAAATGTGGCTTCAGTTTGCTGCACATGTAGACATACAGGGAGCAGCAGCTGAAGCAGACACACACATCCCGTGCGCTTGCCTTGATGACGATTCTTATGACAGAAAAGGTAACAGTTACTTATTAAAAGCTACATTATTGTAATTTATGTCAGTCCAATGACAAGATGGTGTGAGAGCAGAGATCACTTTGACCTAAAAGACTGACTTTCTTAGATAAATGATGACGGGAAAATCTTTTCCTGCTTTTGATGTGAAGAGCAGATTATATGTTTACCACCCTGAACAATGAGTCGCGACAGTGTGTTTTCAGGAACTTCTTTCTCCTCAACAAGGGTCGGAAAAGTTGTAAAGCTGGGCCCAAAGGGACCACTAGAGGGCCCTTAGGCCAAGAATATCTGTGAGAAGACTAAACAAGGTAAATTATTTCAGCCTCTAATATACAACTGAATGCATTGTCCTTAGCTAAATACCGAACATTTCCGATGATTTTCCCGTGATTGCACAAAATTGCCACTTTAGAAGTGAACAAGCAAAACAAAGCTGGGTGTTCTTTTTCATGATGAGTAAATTCAGTGTCTGGTAATTATTAAACTCTCCCAGACTTAGTCTTTTATTATCAGTTTTACATGGCCAGCGTGTTTCTACATTTCCAAAAACAATACATTGCATTTCGAAATTAAAATGATCATCACGACCGTCAACATGATTCTTGGACTTCCTTTAAGAGTATATTGCACAACACAAGGAGGTATTAGACCAGCGGCAAAGAAAGAAGAGAAGAAAAGAATAATTGCAAAAGTGTTGCAGACAAAGTCAGTAGTCTGGCGACTGCTGTTGATTCAAGGTTGTTTCAATAGGCAAGCCCCATCTGTCAGGGCAGCATTTCAATGTAGCCTTTCACAGGACAGCAGCAGGACACTGTGATGTAATACATTTCAGGAATTAATTAGTCTGATCAAAGTTTTTCTGTTTTTTGGCTTAGAGTCTCTGTTGACTGATTATTCATGCTCCTTTTTATTTATTTATTTTCATCAGGTCCATAAATACATTTATTTTCAGGTTCAAAGCGCATAGATTACTTACCACACCTCTGATCACTGGATCCTTAAATAAAATTCATAATATATCATTATGAACATAACTCACTTGATATATATATATATATATATATATATATATATATATATATATATATATATATATATATATATATATATATATATATATATATATATATATATATATATATATATATATATATATATATATATATATATATATATATATATATATATACATATATATATATATATATATATATGATGGTTAGTTCTCAGCGTCACACATATAAATGTTTCACCAAAGTTAAAACATGTGCGTCTGGGGGTGAATGAGAGAAAGAAGAGTGTCCTGGCAGGGTGGAGGGAACGGGAGTGTTGCCCGATGTATGTGACAGAAGAAGACCTCCCTGTACGGATCCTGGACGGTAAAAGAAATTACAAGGACACGACTAATAGTAGGTTCAACAGCACATCTGAGCCGCAAATCGCCCGTGCATGAAAATAATGATGCAAACGTGAGCATGTTAAAGCAGAAAGTGACACTAAATGCAGGCTTTCTGAAGTATGGCTTTGCATGAAGCCAAGCAGCTTAATCCACTTTGTGGACGGTTTGGAGGAATATGCATTCTGCACAATATCAAATAAGAAAACATTTAATATCAGCAGAATGTAATAAATGTTATCTTGACCAGGGTTAGGAATGTGAACTTTCTTTTATTCCTCGTGCGTTCTCCCACTTTTGTCTGCAGGATATCAGACCTCAGCTTTTTAGCAATCAGGGACAACATGACATCATTAGTTCGAGATACGAGCTCCGAATATCATCTCGACACTGCTTACTCAGCAGTAAACTATCTTGAGCAAATTACTTTTCGCTTGAGAGCTGATGGTGGAAGCATCAGTGGAAACATAATGCTGAGTGGAGGTAAAAAAAAGGAAGGTGTCCATCAAATGAAGAGGAGTGGCATTTTAATTAATATAATTTGTTGTTCTCTTTTTCACTGGAGAGTTTGCAAGTCTGTCCACACGACAGGCTCATTAACTCTGACTCAAACTGAGGAGAAGGGAGTTTGATGGACTTTCTCCAGTGGATGGTGTCGTATTGAGCACTGGTTTTGGGAGATTTAAGGCACCTGCTCGTGTGATGTCAGGAAGATTAGACTGAACTGCTTCTAAATATGGCGATAACAGTTCTCTCACATAGATTCTCTCTCCAACACATTTTCGTGGGGCGCTGGTACATAGACAGAAACAGATCCAATTTAAAAAGCAATTAAATTGTGAGCAGAGAAGAAAGCACTTTCTATTATCTTTAGGACAAACTTGCCCAAATCAGAGGTACATAACCTCAGGTTCTTTAACTGTTTTTTGAAGATCTGCACTACCTTTTTCTCAACAAGTATCCACAACCAACTTAGGAATCCATCCACATACTCTGCATCTTCCTTTGAACCGCGATGCCTCCTGCAGTGTCAGGCGTGCTGCTCTTCTCTTTTTCTCTCAAGTTTAAGTAGAGAAGGAAAGTCTTGATCTCTGGCGAAGAAGGGATTTTTTTTTCCTTAAAGCCAGAAATCTTTCTGAGAAAGATTCGTGTGATTTTCTATGTGAAAATTAAAACAAGCTATAGAAGAATAACTGATTTTAAAAAATGTGCATGCATATTATAAGTCGTCTCTGCTAATGATGTAAAAGCTGGCAAGAATATGTTTGCATTGTTAACATTTCATAGACTTTAAGCATAAAAACATCTGCCACAACAACAGAAATGGTTTAAAGCCAACATGGAAAAGGAGAGGGGATTTTTATGGCCCAAAGACATAAAGGAAGGAGAACAATAAAAACTGTCTACAAGAACAGAAAACCAGAGAATGATGGAGAAAATGAACCATTCCCATGGTTTATTGTAACACTGTGAAATGTATAATATTAAATGTCTTCTTGAATTTTTCTTATCATTAGCAACGGTGGCTTTGGTAACTTCCCTTTCTTCTTGTTTAGGAACCAAATTCTCCACAGGAGCAGATGCCAGAACAGCAGCAGCCTGCTCTAGCTTTCAAAAAAGGAAAAAGAAAAACAATAGATCCTCGAATAAAGTTAAGCCCAGGCTGAGCTTAGCCAAGATCTTCCATCTGTTTATGCTATACAGACATAGGCATTGTCAGAGGAATGCTGTGGCTTTTTTGTGGATGCCATTTTTCCTGTTAACTCAACCCAAGGAAAGTGGACAACTGCAACTGATCAGGAGATCACTGCGGTGGCGGTGGTATACAGATTACCGTGCCAGGCCGTACGTGTGCTGCCAGCAGCACGCCGCCCGTGTTCTTTTCAGCACAGGCACAGAGGCGCTCCTTCTCATCTGCATAATGAAATTACCCGCAGCAAGGTCTTTCCACGGATGAATCAACATCTCCACTCCAGAGAAAATCACTGAAACCTTCGTTATTCCTAACCTCTGCCTCGATAATGGCTGGTACTGGACCGACTCCACTGAACAATATAACTGTGGGTCGTGTTTAATCTTTAAAAGCTGCAAAAATGAACATTTATGTCTTTCTATGGCACAGAAATGATCTTCTGCTTGAGCAATCTTGTAATATTGTCTCTTGATATTGTCCTTAGGATACTTCAACAACCAGACATGGTTTAAAACTGTTTAATAGACCCTGATCCTTAACAAAGTCTCAACAAATAAGTAAACGAAAGCACCATAAGGAATATTTAAAATTATACAGAAAAAGGAAGAAATGGTTTGTAGAACAGGACGAAGGAGCATGAGAAGCTTCAGAAGTAACAAAGTCTCAGAGAAGAGCTCGAGAAGATGTGGAGGGTGAAGGTAACAGTGGTCCCAGTGGTAATCGGAGCACTAGGTGCACTAGGTCCGGTGACTCCCAAGCTTGGCACGGGGCTCCAGCAGATCCCAGGAACAACATCGGAGATCTCTGTCCAGAACAGAGCAGTCCTAGGGACAGCTAGGATACTGCCCAGGACCCTCAGGCTCCCAGGCCTTTACCAGAGGCCTAAACCAATAAGAACACTTTAAAAACAAACCTTTTAAATCTGGATGCATGTTGGGTTCATTTAAAATGTGCAGGTGTGAAGCAGATAAAACTTTGAATTCTCAGTAAGAGTCCAAATATATAAATATATAGTATTAAAATATATAAAATATGCATGTTTGCCTTTCTTCTTAGCTGTGTTTCGTTGTTCTTATTTTACTGATACTTTCACTAGTATCTGGCAAGGTACAAAAAACTACCAGAGTGCAAACACATGCAGCTTATTAATGGGATTCCAGCCTTAAGGGCACATTACTTAATTTTCTGAAGGTGTCAAACATGCAAACGTTTTTATGTTTGGGGATTTTCTCGACACTGGGGTTGTAGGTTTTAAAATGTGTATTTGTTTGTGAATGCTGCCAGAGCATGTATGCATACTACTGATTATTGATTATATTATCATCTTTGAGTCTAGTATCCTGAATATGTACAATACTTGATTAGATATATTATATAAAAGTGCACCTTTTGGCCTCAGGACTGCATATAGAGAGGAATGTGCAGGTAAATCTGATGCAAGGACATTTTTCTCTTATATCTTTGTTGTTGTTTTTTAATGGCATGAAAAAAGAAAAATAAAGAATCATTTTAACCATTTAAAGATTTTCCAGTGAAATCTGTCACCCAAATCCTATAAACATATCCCGAGAGGATGTTTATAATCTTTTTATTGAAGACACAGCTGAATCTGTCGCAACAACCTGAGCTATGAATCCCAGGACTGTAGTTGTGTTGTTCCACTGCGAGTGTCTAGATGTGTTGCACATGTATATAAACCAGTGTGTCTGTTTATAGGAGCGTGTGTTTATTTCAGGGTTTTTTTCCCCAAGTGTAACATTTGATCCTCAGCCTGAGTGCCTCTGATGAGAACCACAGCTGATCAGAGCTAATGTGTTCAGCAGAGGATTGAAGAAGAAAACCGAGTCGAAGATTCCTTCAAACGTCAGCTCAGGTCTCTTCTGCCTGCAGTCTCTCTGCTCTCTGTATCTGCTAAATGCACGGCAGAGGAGGCCAAACTTTGAATAAACGTCTTGGTGATGACAAGGAATTCTGTGTTTTCTGATGTCTTGAGACTTACATAGAATTACATGGTGGTTGGTCGCGAGTCTCTCGGCTCTTCTGCAGTTAGGGAGACGTTTGAATGAGGGAACATGGATGCAAACAACCAGAAGGAAAAAAGGAAACATGTTCGTGAATATGACACTGGCCAATTACTTAAACAGCACAAAAAAAAAACCCATGCCCAAATAAATTTGGACATAATTCGCAAAAGGAAAAGTGCAGAAATTACTCATTATTAATGTCCCTGCAGCCCATAAAACCATGACAAATACAAAGCACTTAAAACTTAGGGCATTTAAAATTGTGGACTTTGGATTGTTGATCTTGAAGTTTCTTAACTAATAAAAAATTCCACACAAACCTCCTTTATTTGGTGTATTTGACGTGTTTGTTGACACTTTGTAGACTTTCTGAGGTTATAAAATACAATCATGAGCAAAAAGTCTCAAGTCACCTGATTTTGTATATGTTTCAAGGCTATGGGAAATAGGTGCTATGATGTTTTCATTAAAATTTGCACAAACATGAAAATATAGCGTGTGAGGCAAAAACTGAGTTTTAAAAAAATGTGTTTATCATTCTAACAAGTTTAAAAGTTTGGTATGACCACCTTCATTTTTCAGCACAGCCTGAACTCTCCTTGGCAAGCTTTCTCAGAATTTCTTTAATTAGCCTTCACAAATAGTCCTCTGGGCTTCTCGGAGGACATTCAAGACTCTTCTTTAAACTGTGGTAGAGCCTCCACCCTGTTTCACAGATGGCTATACTCACTGTTGCACTTTCCCCAACTTCTCTGCACATATTGACAGCTAATTAAACCAAAAAGTTCAAATTTTATTTCATCAATCCATCAGACTCATTGCAGCTGATTTCACTGCAGTTCTTGTGTAATTTGGTGTGCCTCAGCCTTTTTTTCTTGCTTCTGTTCTTTAAGAATGCCTTCTTGACAGCGACCCTTTTATTGCAGTCATTTCTGATGATTCAGTGAAGGCCCCGACACATCTCTCAGCTTCTGTTCTTTGGTGGATTTTTGACTTTCAGATACTGTTCATCTACAAACTGTGCATTTTTTAGGCCTGACACGCCTTCTTTTTTCCACCACTTGTGCATTTTCCTCATTTCTTTTAAGGACACGCTACACATAATATCAACATATGCAAGTTTTTAAGTAATGGCTCTTTGGGAATCACCTTGTCAATGAGCAGTGTTGGTCAAGTTACTTGAAAAAGTAATCAGTAACTAATTACTGATTACTTCCCCAAAAAAGTAATCCCGTTACTTTACTGATTACTTATTTTCAAAAGTAATTAATTACTTAGTTACTTTTTAAAAACACGATTTACAACCTGAAGAGGTGATAAAGCGATAGATCTTTCAGCCCAATTCTACTTTTTCTGCATAATCCATCATACAAAATGTAATCAAATGGAAAAGTCTCTTTTTAAAACTTGTTTTATTAGTTTTAATCTTTTAACTTTATGCATCAAGCAAAAATTTAATTATCTGCAACATTCTCTGACTGGAAGAAATTAGTTTAACATTTAAACCTATTTTCTGCACATTCCAGCACATAAAATAAAATATTTTTGTGTTTACACTCAGTCTTTCAAATAGATGCAAGTAAAACACAGCAGAAAATAAATAAAGTCAAAGACTCAGCGGTCCTGTTGCTCTATTTTCACCTGTAAAGCAGGAGTTGGGTAGGCGGAGGTTTACCCTGGTGCAGGTGTGCCGCGGTCAGTGGAAGAATCCGCGAGTTTCTCTGTGAGTTTCCCATTACGTCGTAGCTACTCGGTGCTTGCTTGGAAGTTTAGGGGTTTTTTTCGCTGTAAAAGGAAGTTTTCTTCCCACGCACAGCGGACACTAATGTTTTTGTCACTTTTTATGGAATCAAACTCAAAGTAAGGTCAGTACTTCCACGCTTTAAACGCTGCACGCTCATACTCTCTCTGCACTCCATATATGATCCATTGTTGATCTGCACACAGCTGTTGTCACGAACTTCGCTGTCATGAGACATTCTCACAAAAAATCACGGTTTTAGTAACGCAGTAACGCAGCGTTCCTACGGGAAAGTAACGGTAATCTAATTACCGTTTTTGCAATAGTAATCCCTTACCTTACTCGTTACTTGAAAAAAAGTAATCGGATTACAGTGACAAGCCCATCTCTATCAATGAGTGGAAAACAAACAAAAAAATAAATAAACAAACAAATGATTTAATGCCTAAGTATATTATCTTTGACATAAAGCTCAACTAAAGTAATGGGAACATATTGTTATTATTATGGTTTATTACTATGGCTGCTATGGTAGCTGGGATAGGCTCCAGCCCCCCTGCCACCCTGATAAGGATAAACAGCAGAGAATAGATGGTTGGTATTATTGCTATTATTAATTATTGTTGTTGTTTTTGAGACTGTCTGATGGTAACACATGAAATCTGTTTTTGTGTAGTTGCTACTGTCACATACGAAGATGTGAAGCCAAGATGAACCTTCATTGCTGGTGAGGTAATGACGGCAACTCGTCACTCTCTGAAAGTGACCCATGATTGTTATTGTCAGCTGTCCAAGTCAGTCCTCTCTGTGAGATATTTTTTGATGAGGCCTCACTGTTTTGGGCAGACCTCAGAAGTGGAGCCTTTTTGGAGGATGCTGGCCTGACAGCTGCCTGTTTGGCAACTTTTATTTCGCCTCTGTGCAGCCCTTGAGGACAGCCTGGCTGTTTGTTGTCAAGTTTGGAGAGACTGCAGAGTTTCACTGTGTTCCCATCGAGTGGTAGGGGATAAGGGATGTTGTGGTGCTGCAATCCGTGTTCTCGTGTCCTCAGAATTTACTTGATGAATGTATGTTTAGATTCTTCTGTATCTAGAGCAGCATTATGACTTCTGGAAAACCATATCCCAGAAAATTTCCAAAACACCTAGAATCTGCTTTTAACCTGAAAGTTTCTCTTTTTCAAACACATGATTTTGATATTAGCTCAAAGTAGCTATAAGCAGTCAGACAGACAATATCGCAGAAACTGTAAAAGGTAAAATCATTTAAACGAGTTCCTGGAAGATGTTCTTGGGAAATAAGAATCTATTGTCAATAGACAGTCCAATAATTTTATCAAGATGTTCTTCTGATTGTCGTCAGCACAGACATCCAGCTAAGACTGCAATCTCTGCACATAAAATGAGAATGTGAAGCACTCAGAGGGGTCTCGTGATGTGCTCTGCATCAGCAACACCATCTCTGTCAGTTTGCTCCTGTGCTGTAAACATGTGCTATGATTTATAGCGCAGCGAACACATAGTCGGGAATGACTAGTCACTGAATTCTAATGTGCCCAAGCAAAGCCGTGCATGCAAATGTCTTCCTCCTCTCGCCTTTGCCAACACACTTGTCGCCCTATTTCTCCTTCATCCTCCTCTCCCTCTATTTCTCCTCTGTGCCCACTCTCCTGCTCTTGCTGTCGCTCTGACTTACTTTCATGCTTTCTCTCAGGAGACGGCACTCAGTCGACAAAATGTTCAGCATGCTTTTTACGTAGTGGAAGACAACACATAAGTTAGGCTAAGGCAAGTTCCTCCAGTTTCTTTGTCCTTATTTCTACTGCGTTCTTTTCTTCTCGGCTCAAGTATAGAATTCAGAGCCAGGAATTCACATGGTGCTTCAGTGTTTAAGTGGTGCCACACACCAGGATATTAGGATGGATTGATCTGAAGCAGACGTGCGGTACCCACTGTTTAGGACTGAAAGAAATGCACTTCTGCTGTAATTTGTCCATATAATGTGGTTTCGGTGATTATGTGTTATTATACTTCAGAGAAAACCAACATCTTTTTTTGGTAATAATGTCTATTACATATATGATGCAACAAAGACGAATGCTTTTAGAGACAAACAAGTGGGATCAAATAAATACAAATGTTTTTTAAAAACACTTAATAAGTTTCATGTGTGTTTGGGCTAGAACTGAGATTTAGTGACACTGCGCAGAGCTCGTCCCTGTCACGATGCCATGAAGCTTCATGTACCCGAAGCTTGATCGAAAAAGACATGCTATGTTTGGATTTGTTGTTCAGAGATCAAGGCACCAACGAGGGTCAAGATACATGAAAGCGATAAAAGAACATACTGCATTGGTTTAAAAATATGTCCTGAATGCAACTGATCTAAACCCTGTAATAACTAAACTCCAGTCTACGGTGCATTTCCTAAAACAAGCTAAGCACAACAAGCACTCGGGCACTCGCTGCTCTCATGTTTGCCAGCAAGGCCAAGAGATGACAGATACTAAACAAAGGCTGGCTGCTCAAAACACCACAACACCACAAACAACTTCGACATATTCTCCATCAAATGTAATGAAATTGGATTTAAATGTCGCATGTACACAAGAACATCTGCCGGGCCTTACGTAGATGGATCTGACTGTGAGGCAATTTGGGTCGATGTGCCAATGAAAAACATGAATGATGTTTATTCTTTTCTTTTTTTTTTATCTCTGCCCCTCACTCTTTGGGCGTGTCAGACAAATGGAACTGAATTGTTACAGAAGACTGTTTTCTACTGACAAAGAATAAGATGCAGTAGGAGTTGTTTGCTGCTGATTAGCATTATTTCCAGTCTCAAAAAACCAACCAGCCCTCATTTTTCAGGAATTGGGCTAAAAGCTAAAGCCAACGTGGAAGTGCCAAATCATGCAGTTCCTCAAATAGCCACTTGAGGCAGAATGGCTATTGACTCCCATCCATCCTTTTTCAGGGTTGCAGGGGGGCTGAAGCCTATCCAAGCTGTCTTAGGACAAGAGGCAGGTTGCACCCTGGACAGGTCACTAGTCTGTCACAGGGCTAACACATAGACACAGACAACAACACTTATGGGCAATTTAGTTACCAGGTAACCTAACCCCACTAACTGCATGTCTTTGGACTGTGGGAGGAAGCAGGAGTACCCAGAGACAACCCACACAAACACGGGGAGAACATAAAAACTCAGCACAGAAAAACCAGCCTGATGGCGGAAGTGAACTCAGGACCTTCTTGCTGTGAGGCACCAGTGCTAACCTATTGTCTCCCATAGTATTACAATACTCAACTTTGGAGTAAAAATAGAAACATTTACATTCGGATACAAAAATATCTCTGGTCTTCGTGGCTAATTTCATGTTGTAGTATTTTATTTCTAGTACTTTACTTCTGTCACTTAGTTCTTATTTCTAGCCATCTGTCTGTTTTATATTACAGATGTACAATGATAACCACGCTTGCTAGCATCTACTGATAATTTAGTGCACTATTATCTTGTCCAAATATGGTCACTTTTGGCTCCACAAAAACAAAATGATCATAATCGTACAACTGAGTTTATACAAAGAAAAAATGTGTAATGAAGGCTACAGTGACCTTTTGTACACAGAGTCTATGAATATTCCTGCAGAGCAGATATTAGAGTGCACTGTGTTTACCAGTTTACTGATGCGGTCGATCCAATCACCCATTAATGTAAATCAGAAATGAATAAGTAAGAGTTTCTGAGTGCACACAGTGTATGCACAAACCTGCTCGTTGCCAAAACCCTGGAGATAATAAGAGGAGAGAAATGGCGCCAAGTCCAATCTGAAATTACAGAGCGCTCCGATACAGCATCTCAGTGGCCTCGTATCACAAGTAATGACCGTGGGTGAAATCTTTCCACATGCATAATGATGTCTTTTGTCCTGCGCAGTTCTTTGGGTGCTGTGATATTTCAAACTGTTTATATCATCAACTTAGATTACACGGACCCTCTGCTCTGCAATTCCACCACACTTCCCTGTGATATAGGATACAGTGTCACTGAGGCTCTAATGGACTCTTTAATCTGCACATCTTTTCAACACAGCTGCCACACGCAGCAGACATGGGTGGGGACAGATGTGGAGGATGTCGAGGAAAATATTTTGACTGGTGATAAACAGTGGCTTGGTCGTGTTTGGATATTTTTCCTCAACATTTCAGTTTTCAAGGAGATTGCGTTGGGCAGGTCCGTGTGTTTATTTGAGCTCTTTTCTGTTCTGGACATCTGGAAGCAATTCAAAAAACGATTTCTTTTCTTTGTTGTGTCCAATCAAATGTGGGCACGTGAGCTAGCTTTCTGTTTTTCAATGCTTTTAATTGGCTGTCCTGGGTTTTCTATGACACACATATGTCTAATTTAACACACCAGCTTATTGCTGAGTATTAATGCTGAGTTCTAATAAAGAAATTCAAATGCTCATCCCGAGTTGTCATCTTAGTTAATCATTAAATTTTTAAACAGGGGATTTTCCCGCTACTCAGTAGGAAACGCTGTGTCCTCACAAATCGAGAGCAAAGTAGATTCGTTTCCCATAAAATATCCTTATTGCCTTGAAATTCAGACTTTGACATGACACATGTGTAAACACTGCCTCTTTTATCATAGTTAGATAACATAATGTCTTGGTGGTCCAAACGGAAGTGACAGTCAAATCAATTAATCCTAGTGACTCCAAGAGGGTCTGATGGGAAACAGTCTCAATGCATCGATCTGCTTCTGTTCCCTCGATTGAAAAAAACAAGAGAAAATGGTCAACACCTTTATACAAAAGCAAACACAGAGGTAACGAACCGCACAGTGTTTCTGAGTAACAGAGAAACACAATCTTTGGTTCTCGTGTAATCTGAGTGGTCATTAATAAAACTGCTGTAAATGTCAGACTGTAAAGGTCCAAGTGTTGCTAAGCCATCACTTATTGTATTGTCATGAACACTAATGGTAGACTTTGAATCGCAGGCTGTGGTTTGATGAAGGCAATAGCAGGTTAATTATTACGATGATGATCAGAAGTTTTTTTTAAGCAACCTTTTGTCCTTGCTGCAATCATTTAATGCAGGTTACACAAAGTTCAGCTGAACAAATTGCTTTCATAACGGGAGAAGAGCAGAGAGTCGTGAATAAACAAAGCGCTCTCCAAAGTCAATGTGAGCAAAGCAGGAAGAAACTTCCTGTACTGGGACCCCAGTTAAAATAATTTAAGCGAGCACTGATATCCTAAAAATGATCTGAATTTTAAAAAAGGAAATAAAATGGAAAAAAAAAGGAAATTAGCAATGACAGTAACCTGTTGAACTTGACTTATTATTACAGTATATTATATGACAAATCTAATTAAAACAATTCCAGAGATGATGAGTATAAATTCATGAATAAAGACATATATAGATATGGACTCAGAAATATAGTTCATAGGGTCCATCTAGCACTGGGTTTCACCCTCCTTTTGCCTTCAGAACTTCCTTCATTCTTCTTGGCGTAGATTTAACAAGGTGCTGGAAACTTTCCTCACAGATTATGGCCGTGTTGACATGATGGCGTTATACATTTGCTGCAGATCTGCTGCACATTCATGATTTGAATCTCCTGCTACACAACCTTTCTGAGGTGCTACTGGAGTTAGCTCTGGTGACTGTGAAGGCCATTTGAGTACAATAAACACAATGTCATGTCCAAGAAACCAGTTTGAGATGATTTGAGGTGTACCAAGAAAAATATCTCCCCATACAATTTCCCCACCACTAGGAACCACTGATGCAACGCAGAATGAGTCATACAGTCATGTTGTTTACAGTAAATGGTGACGCTGCCATTTGAACGAGAGCAAAAGTCTTGACTAACCATGCAACAATGTTCAAGCTTTCTCTTATCCAATTTTGGCAAACCCACACAAGCCTGCACCACATTCCCGTCCTTTCCTCACAGGAATTCTTCTTGCGGTCTTCTGCTGCTATGGCCCACTTACTTAAAAGTTCAACATATTGTACATTCAGAGATACTTTTCTGCGTATCCTTGGTTGTAATGAGTGGCTGTTTGAGTGGCTGTTGCCTTCCTCTCAGTCTAAGCAGTCTGGCTATTCTCCTGCGAGGCTTTTTAACCCAAAGAACTGCTGCACTATGGATTTCTTTTAGGCCACTCTCATTACCAGGAAAATCTTGACCTCAACAACCATGCCACATTCAGTTTGATTTAAATCGCATTTGTCTCCACTTTGATACCCGATTCCAACTTCAGGTCATCTTAACTATGTCTACACGCCTAAACGCACCAGTTTCTGTCATGTGATAAGTTCATTAGATATTAGCACACATATAAGCAGTTGAACAGGTGTAACGAAAGAAGTGGGTGAGATATATATTATACATATAAATATAACAGGCTATGTAGTGCTATACAGAAAGTCAGTAGAATATATCAAAAGAAAAGAAATACATGATAGTGAAATTATACTACACTAGTACATCATAGGATTATTACTACAGGCGTAGCATGATGTATTGTTCTATTGTGGTAGGGTGACGGCCGCTACTGTTTATGCTACTACTCTCATGGCTCCATTCATTATGCATCATTTTGGTGATACATAATGAATGGGACAAGATGCAAAAGGTAAATGCAGATTGTCCACATTTTAGCCGTGCAATCAAACCATCTTTTCAGAGAGCTGCCCTCACAAAAACCCTGGGCTTCTTCTTTGCCATTTGTCTCAGCACTTCATGCTGTTGAGCATCATCTAAACACAGGTCAGTTGCAATAATATCTTGATAAACAAGTATAAAGAACCCTTTGTTTTTATTTTAAGAAAGAGAGGGGAGCGTTTGTGTGGAGTCGTGGAAATGCATGCTATTCTAGAACCCTTTGGCATCTGTCGATACCTTTAATTAGTAAATATATTCATAATGTGTTTAAGATGCTGAAGAAAACCTCTGGGAACCAGGGAGTCTATTTTTTCTATTTGTACAGTGAGTTCTTCCCTTTGCACTTCCCATGAAGGGCCTTTTTTGGATTCAGCACAAGTTGTTAAGGGCATCTATTCCAATACTCAGACTTGTTTTTTTACTCTATGTAGGAAGTGATTTATTTACAGCTGTTAGACACATGATGACAGCAGCCATTGTATAGCTGCATGCTTTCTGTAAGCATCACACAAAGCATGTGGAGTGGAAGAACAGCCGTACAAACAACAGGATGTGACAATGCAATGCCCCGAGTGGCCCTCTTTCTCTCGGCTTTAAACCAACATGCGAACATCTTGAAGCGCTTAATCAGATCAAGGCCTCCTTTTTCCCCTCATGTAGCCTCTCTCCTTTAGAAGTGGTGGGCAGCCCGGAGTGAACATACTCCACCCATATGCAGTATCCCAAAAAGTGAGGATTGAGGTCCGTGAGAATCCAATTAGCCCCTGGCTAAATCTTTTGACGATGATGGTTTTTCCATGGGGCAGAAATGCAGACAGATATATTTTTCAGAAATATGTTTTGACCTTTACTTAAGAGTAAATAGGTAATTATATTTTTGATTGGACAGCCCATACAGTATCAGTAATTCTAGAGTCTGATGAAGCTCTAGGCAACAATTTACAGTAGTGTCCCTTCAACCAGCATTCATCACCGTTCTAAACAATCTGACACCAACAATAATAACCGTAGTCGTATAAAAGCACGGGCAAAACACGAGAAATAGCAGAGACCATGTTTACTTCTCTAACAATGCCTAAAACCAAGCTGACTAGTTATGAACTGCTGTAGTTTAACGACTAGTATAACTACCAGGTGTCATGGTCTACAGTGGGTGGCTGGAGTTTCCATTAGGCTCCTGAACTGACCTGGGATCCGCCCCTGGGCAGGGCCAACTCCAGCTCCTGCACACCTGGAGCCTATTGCAGGCTATCAAGCCAGAGGGATTTAAACCACACATCGATGTTCACTCACTGCCAGTTCGTCATCAACCCATGTTGGTAACAGGTCTTGTGTTTCAAATTCTCGCTGTGATTTATCTTACTAACAAAGACTCTTTTGTACTACAGTTGCTGTACCCACCCTGGCTCACTCCACCTCCGGACTCGGGATACCTAGTGATCATTTTGGAAATCCCTCTGTGCCTCACCTGCCTGCCCTCCTGCCATCACACTCCATCTGGAGCCCCGGATCTCAGGTCAGCCTTTCCACGCCACTCAGCCTCCCCTGGATCTTCATCATCCCCCTCTCAAACACTCCAGGTCCCTAACTGCAAGTAAGAATTGCTGCTCTTATACTGGCCACTTCTGAGCTGCCTTCACTACCTGCCTAACTCCTATATCCTCTCCCCTCAGTGTGACTGTTCCCCACTCAGCTCCGTTCCACTTCTCAGGCCTCGTCCCCTCGCCCTAGCCACGTTCCCCTGGGCACGCCACACCAAGGCTCCACGTCTCGTCATTTTCTGTCTTTGCCACGTTTCCCTTTTTTTCCCCCTTGCACTTAACCGTAATAAACTGTTAAATCATCTACTGTCTCCGCTCTGGGTTTCTGCACCTGAGTCCTATTCAGTACCGGCCATCCGTCGCCGTGACAGTACGAACTGGCCAACAAATGGACTCAGCAGACCCAGTACGTGCAGCAGTCTCCAAGCAGGGAGCCATTTTAGGGGCTCATGAGCAAGCGTTGCAGGTTCTCGACACCCGGTGTCAAGCCATAGGCGAGACCCAGGCTAGGATCTTAGCTTCCCTGCAGGAGATTCAGTCGGCTCTTTCCCCTCCTCCAGGCCCATCCTCCGCGTCCCCTGCGCCCGTGGCAGAACCTCCCCAGTCTTCCCCAGCTCCGACCCCTTCGGGCTCCGTGTTTCGCGATGCTGCATTCCCAGAACCCGAGCCGTACTCTGGGGAGCAGGGCCGCTGTACGGCCTTTCTACTGAAATGTTCTCTCGCGTTCACGCATTCACCCCGTTCATTTACTAGCGAATCAGCTCGGGTAGCATATCTGGTGGCTAAGCTACAGGGCAAGGCGCTGTTATGGGCCGAGGCGTACCTGTCGGCTCACCCGCTCCCAACCTGCTCGTTTGATTTTCTGTGCGAGTTTAAAAAGACCTTTACTCACCCAGTATCGGAGGGTAGTTCTGATGAAAGGTTGCTCGGGTTGCAACAGGGGAGCCGGAGTGTCGCTGAGTTCATTATCGACTTCCGTACCGCAGCCGCCGAGGTCAATTGGCCCGATCATGCCCTTCGGGGAGTGTTCCGTCGCGCCTTAAACGACGAGCTCAAAGACCAGCTCGCTTCCCGCGATGAGCCCGAATCCTTTGAAGACTTGGTCTCCCTTTCCCTTCGGATAGATAATCGCCTGAGGGAAAGGGAGGCAGAAAAGAACCAGAAACATCGTAAACCTGCGCCTCGTACGTTTTCACTTCCTCCACCGTCACGTCCGGTGTCAACATCCGCTCCCGTTTCCGTGGAAACGGACGCCGCTCCGGAGCCTATGCTAATCGGCCGCTCTCGTCTCACACCAGAGGAGCGAGAACGACGGCTTCGGTCGGGCGCGTGTTTTTACTGTGGCTCAGTGGAGCATAGGTTAGCGCAGTGTTCGGTTCGGCCAAAAGGCTCCGCCCGCCGGTAATTTCGGGGATACAGGTGGGCGGATCCTCTTTCAGTTCCAAACCCCGGTTAATTCTACCAGTCACCCTGTGTCTAAATAAGGTTTCTCACCCCCTCCATGCTCTCGTTGATTCCGGAGCAGAGCAAAATTTAATAGATTTAGCTCTCGCTAGACGCCTTCATTTGCCACTCAAGACTCTCGATCCTCCCATCCCTGTTACCGCATTAAACGATCAAATATTCTCTCAGATAACCCATCAGGCTGGCCCCGTAACCCTCGTCACCTCTGGAAACCACCATGAAGCCATTACCTTATTCACCTTCTCTTCTCCTGATTCACCACTCATCCTAGGCTACCCCTGGCTACAGAAACACAACCCTCATATAGACTGGTCTGGAAGTAAAATCGCTAGTTGGAGCCCTTTTTGTCTAGCCCACTGCCTCAAGTCTGCCCTATCGCCGGGTGCCCCTGACACTAACACCTCGGGCGTTGATCCGGTTGACCTCACACTTGTCCCACCTGAGTACCATGACCTCCAGGAAGTTTTCAGTAAAGACAAAGCGTCGTCCTTACCACCCCACAGGCCTTATGACTGCGCTATCGACCTTCTACCTGGTGCTCCGCTTCCCTCTAGCCGGCTATTCAACATCTCCAGACCAGAAAGAGAGTCCATGGAAAAGTACATCCACGAGTCATTAGCTGCAGGTATCATCCGCCCATCCTCCTCTCCAGTGGCCGCCGGCTTCTTTTTTGTGGAAAAGAAGGATAAATCACTCCGTCCATGCATAGACTACAGAGGGTTAAACGACATCACCATTAAAAACAAATATCCTTTACCCCTTATCAGCTCAGCCTTCGAACCCCTCCATGAAGTCACCGTATTCACCAAACTGGATCTCCGCAATGCCTACCACCTTGTCCGCATCAGGGAGGGGGACGAATGGAAAACGGCTTTTAATACGCCCCTAGGTCATTTTGAGTATTTGGTCATGCCGTTTGGGTTAACCAATGCCCCCGCTGTCTTTCAGAACCTGGTCAACGACGTGCTCCGTGATTTCCTGAACCAGTTTGTCTTTGTTTATCTTGATGACATACTCATTTTCTCCAAGACCCCCCAGGAACACCATGTCCACGTCCGAGCAGTCCTCCAACGCCTCCTGGAAAACCGACTTTACGTCAAAGCCGAGAAATGTGAGTTTCATGCACAATCTGTCACTTTTCTTGGCTATATACTCGCAGGAGGGCAGGTGAAGACTGATCCAGCCAAGATCCGCACGATCCTGGAGTGGCCCACGCCCACGTCACGCAAGCACCTACAACGTTTCCTCGGCTTTGCCAATTTCTACCGGAGGTTTATTCGCAACTACAGCCAGGTAGCCACTCCTCTCACTACACTCACATCCACCAAAAGACAGTTCATCTGGACACCTGAAGCTGAGGTAGCATTCAGTAGGCTCAAGCGCCTATTTACTTCAGCTCCAGTATTGTGTCACCCAGATCACTCCAAGCCATTTGTTCTAGAGGTAGACGCGTCCGACGTCGGCGTCGGAGCGGTCCTTTCACAGCATTCAGGTTCCAAGGCCAAGTTACACCCATGTGCCTTTTTTTCACGTCGACTCTCATCAGCTGAACGCAACTATGATGTAGGAGACAGAGTTGCTGGCTATTAAGTTAGCCCTGGAAGAGTGGCGTCACCTATTGGAAGGAGCTGAACACCCATTCACCATCTTCACAGATCATAAAAACCTTACTTACCTCAAAACAGCTAAGCGTCTAAACGCCCGCCAGGCCCGTTGGTCTCTGTTCTTTGATCACTTCAAGTTTGCCATCTCTTTCCGTCCAGGTTCCAAGAACGCCAAGGCTGATGCCCTGTCTCGTCTTTACGACCCAGACGCTGAACCCACCGAACCAGCTCCTGTGCTTCCTGCCTCCTGCCGCGTAGCGTTTTTATCCTGGGACATAGAGGAATCCATCCAGCGTGCTTTACTGGATGAACCAGACCCTGGCACAGGTCCTCCGGGCCGCCGCTTCATTCCCACAGCAACCCGTTCGGCTGTAATTAAGTGGGCTCGTACCTCCCGGTTTTCCTGCCATCCTGGAATCGGCCGCACCATCGCACTACTACGTCGTCACTTCTGGTGGGCAACTCTGGAACATGATGTGCGGGACTACGTCTCTGCCTGTGACGTGTGCGCCAGGAACAAGACCCGAAATCAGCGACCATCCGGTCTTCTACAACCTCTAGCCGTACCTTCTCGTCCTTGGTCCCACATTTCCCTGGACTTTGTCACTGGACTGCCTAGGTCAGCAGGTAAAACAGTGATACTCTCTGTGATCGACAGGTTTTCAAAAGCAGCTCACTTCGTTGCCCTGGAGAAACTACCCACTGCCACGGAAACTGCAAGACTGATGGTTGACCACGTCTTCAAACTCCACGGGATTCCTGCCGAGGTCACTTCTGACAGGGGACCTCAGTTTACATCCCAGGTTTGGAAATCTTTCTGCTCTGCCCTGGGTGCTCGAGCCAACCTCAGTTCTGGTTACCACCCTCAAACCAACGGGCAGACTGAGAGGCTCAACCAAGAGCTGGAGTCCATGCTCCGCTGCATGGTTTCCCATAACCCGGCTACCTGGTCAGCACATCTCCCATGGGTGGAGTATGCGCACAATTCTCATGTTTCCGCATCCACTGGTCTCTCTCCATTTGAAGCGTCCCTGGGCTATCAGCCTCCCCTCTTCCCTGAGGAAGAGGCTGATTTGGCTGTGCCTTCCGTCCAGCACCATCTCCAGCGCTGCCGCCGCGTCTGGACTCGGACCCAGGAGGCACTGAAGAAAGCTGCTGCCCGCCACTGCCGCTATGCAGATCGTCTACGGTCGCCAGCTCCTCGGTACGCTCCAGGGCAGAAGGTGTGGCTGTCGGCTAAGGATGTTCCCCTTAAAGTTTCCTCCCGCAAGCTGGCTCCTCGGTTTATTGGGCCGTATGTCATCCACTCGGTCATCTCGCCCTCTGCTGTGAAGCTCGAGCTTCCTCCCAGTCTGCGGATTCACCCGGTTTTTCATGTTTCCCAAGTCAGGCCTGTGCTGTCCAGTGTGCTGTGCCCGCCTTCCGACCCCCCTCCACCCGCCCGGCTCATCGATGGTCATCCGGCCTATACGGTTCAGCGGATCGTTGACGTCCGTCGCCGTGGTCGGGGTCGCCAGTTTTTGGTGGACTGGGAGGGGTATGGGCCTGAGGAACGTGCCTGGGTTCCTCGCTCGTTTATCCTTGATCCTGCTCTTGTCTCTGATTTTTTTCAGGTCACGTCGCGGGCTGGGGACCGGTCGGCCGCCGGGTGGCGTCCCTTGAGGGGGGGGTACTGTCATGGTCTACGGTGGGTGGCTGGAGTTTCCATTAGGCTCCTGAACTGACCTGGGATCCGCCCCTGGGCAGGGCCAACTCCAGCTCCTGCACACCTGGAGCCTATTGCAGGCTATCAAGCCAGAGGGATTTAAACCACACATCGATGTTCACTCACTGCCAGTTCGTCATCAACCCATGTTGGTAACAGGTCTTGTGTTTCAAATTCTCGCTGTGATTTATCTTACTAACAAAGACTCTTTTGTACTACAGTTGCTGTACCCACCCTGGCTCACTCCACCTCCGGACTCGGGATACCTAGTGATCATTTTGGAAATCCCTCTGTGCCTCACCTGCCTGCCCTCCTGCCATCACACTCCATCTGGAGCCCCGGATCTCAGGTCAGCCTTTCCACGCCACTCAGCCTCCCCTGGATCTTCATCATCCCCCTCTCAAACACTCCAGGTCCCTAACTGCAAGTAAGAATTGCTGCTCTTATACTGGCCACTTCTGAGCTGCCTTCACTACCTGCCTAACTCCTATATCCTCTCCCCTCAGTATGACTGTTCCCCACTCAGCTCCGTTCCACTTCTCAGGCCTCGTCCCCTCGCCCTAGCCACGTTCCCCTGGGCACGCCACACCAAGGCTCCACGTCTCGTCGTTTTCTGTCTTTGCCACGTTTCCCTTTTTTTCCCCCTTGCACTTAACCGTAATAAACTGTTAAATCATCTACTGTCTCCGCTCTGGGTTTCTGCACCTGAGTCCTATTCAGTACCGGCCATCCGTCGCCGTGACACCAGGAAGGACTCCTTCAACCTTAATTCTAACAAGTGGCCAAAATGAGCCTTTAGCACAAACCAATAAATGGTTCTGTGGCAGATGTCTCCATTTTATACAGTGATCCAGTAAAATTCACACCTGAAAAACTAAGATGAAGCTTTACATTATAAAGGATTTATTTCCCTTTCACTGCCAAACCGTTCTTTCACAGTTTCATGTGTTGCCAGAAGACAGGACGAGAATCACAAATCAGGAGTTTCGTGGTAAGTTTGGGGTCACACGGAGACGCACTCTTTGCAGTGTAGTAGCAGAGATCGCAGATTTCTCTTACATCCCTCACATTCACATTACAAAGCCACTGTTCATCCATAAATCTCACCATCTGCAGCCCATCTTCACACTCAAACACACAAGCCCAAAACCATGATATCACTCCTGTCTATCTCATACTATAAAACTTGGGTTCATCTGCACACACACACACACACACACACACACACATGAAATGTCTGGATTATATGCAACAATGCACACACTATTGTGAGTGAACCAGAGAGGAGGGATCAGCCAATAAACAGTGAAATGAGTTAGGGGTGGAAAATTCTGCAGAGCCAGGCATCACATTTCTAAGCTTCAAACAGGAGTTTGACTCAGTAAGCTCAGTTCGGCATTGGCTGTTGGCTTCTGAGTAACTAATAACTTTTTGTGTCAGACAGGTATTCATTTGCCTTGGTTTTAGAATCTCTTGCAAGCAAACTATATTTCACTTTGATGGTTTTCATATTTTCAGAACAGTAAACAGGTGTAGGTCCCGAGGTCCTGGCTTGCATCAAAATACAGCACATACAGCAATTTTTGGATTTTTGCACAAAGCAAAGCTTTTGAACGGTCATATAAATAAAACACCTATCTTAGCCCGGAGCTTTTGTGAAAGCAGGAGTGCATTAGCAGACAAACATCAAAATGTGCCCAGAGTGTGACAAATGAATTTGGGAGTATGGGACCTGGAACTTAAAAAGCTGCTTCTTGATATTTTCGAGGTGCTTAGTTCAGCATTCAGCGTTGATCAGCTGGAAAACCTGTTGCATTCACCTTAAATACTTAAGACTGCCATGACCTGGATGACCCCGGAGCTACAAAGATATATACTTGGGGGGGGAATATAACATCATGATAAATATACTGAATATAAAGAAATTAACTGTGGTGATTTGAGCGCTTTTCTTTCTTTTAACCTCCTAAGACCTGAACTCTTTCATGCATTTTTAATTTCTCTTTGTTATTTGGGCTGATTGGGACCTGATGAATGTAAAAACAAAGAATTATCTTTTTATCTGATTTTGCTCTACAAGGGCCTGATATCCACATACGAGGACACTCGTTTTAAATTTCAGTATAATGTCCTCGTAAGTGGATATCAGGCAGGTAGAGCAAAATTCAGTATCGTGGTCTAGACAGTCCAAAATGTGATGTCCACATATGTGGGCAGCAGGTTGTAGGACATTCAATATAATCAAAAATTATCCCGTTATTATTAATCCAAAAAACACAAACTGACCTCACTGACTGATCCATAAAACACACAAAGATGAATTTAAAATAAAGTCAAAGAGGTACAGTGGGGCAAAAAAGTATTTAGTCAGCCACCGATTGTGCAAGTTCCCCCACTTAAAATGATGACAGAGGTCAGTAATTTGCACCAGAGGTACACTTCAACTGTGAGAGACAGAATGTGAAAAAAAAATCCATGAATCCACATGGTAGGATTTGTAAAGAATTTATTCGTAAATTAGGGTGGAAAATAAGTATTTGGTCACCTCAAACAAGGAAAATCTCTGGCTCTCACAGACCTGTAACGTCTTCTGTAAGAAGCTTTTCTGTCCCCCACTCGTTACCTGTATGAATGGCACCTGTTTGAACTCATCATCTGTATAAAAGACACCTGTCCACAGCCTCAAACAGTCAGACTCCAAACTCCGCCATGGCCAAGACCAAAGAGCTTTCGAAGGACACCAGGAAAAGTATTGTAGACCTGCACCAGACTGGGAAGAGTGAATCTACAATAGGCAAGCAGCTTGGTGTGAAAAAATCAACTGTGGGAGCAATCATCAGAAAATGGAAGACATACAAGACCACTGATAATCTCCCTCGATCTGGGGCTCCACGCAAGATCTCATCCCGTGGGGTCAAAATGATCATGAGAACGGTGAGCAAAGATCCCAGAACCACACGGGGGGACCTGGTGAATGACCTGCAGAGAGCTGGGACCAAAGTAACAAAGGTCACCATCAGTAACACACTACAACGGCAGGGAATCAAATCCCGCAGTGCCAGACGTGTTCCGCTGCTGAAGCCAGTGCATGTCCAGGCCCATCTGAAGTTTGCCAGAGAGCACATGGATGATACAGCAGAGGATTGGGAGAATGTCATGTGGTCAGATGAAACCAAAGTAGAACTTTTTGGTATAAACTCAACTCGTCGTGTTTGGAGGAAGAAGAATACTGAGTTGCATCCCAAGAACACCATACCTACTGTGAAGCATGGGGGTGGAAACATCATGCTATGGGGCTGTTTTTCTGCCAAGGGGACAGGACGACTGATCCGTGTTAAGGACAGAATGAATGGGGCCATGTATCGTGAGATTTTGAGCCAAAACCTCCTTCCATCAGTGAGAACTTTGAAGATGAAACGAGGCTGGGTCTTCCAACATGACAATGATCCAAAACACACCGCCCGGGCAACAAAGGAGTGGCTCCGTAAGAAGCATTTGAAAGTCCTGGAGTGGCCTAGCCAGTCTCCAGACCTCAACCCCATAGAAAATCTGTGGCGGGAGTTGAAAGTCCGTGTTGCTCGGCGACAGCCCCAAAACATCACTGCTCTCGAGAAGATCTGCATGGAGGAATGGGCCAAAATACCAGCTACTGTGTGTGCAAACCTGGTAAAGACCTATAGTAAACGTTTGACCTCTGTTATTGCCAACAAAGGTTATGTTACAAAGTATTGAGTTGTATTTTTGTTATTGACCAAATACTTATTTTCCACCCTGATTTACGAATAAATTCTTTACAAATCCTACCATGTGGATTCATGGATTTTTTTTTCACATTCTGTCTCTCACAGTTGAAGTGTACCTCTGGTGCAAATTACTGACCTCTGTCATCATTTTAAGTGGGGGAACTTGCACAATCGGTGGCTGACTAAATACTTTTTTGCCCCACTGTAGCATACTGATGTTGGGCATAAAAAGGGAAGCTGTGAATCTTCTGACAAATCTAAGAGGGTTTTTTTCATGACTGTGTATAGAACATTTGATCAGTGAGACCCAGGTGATAATTATTACGATTAAACGAATGTAAATTCTGCATGCTAATGTAAGTGAGCCGGTCCATTGGATTTGCCTTGGGAAGAAAACCATCAAGATTCAGCATTTTAAGTATTGGGATGTGTCATGGTCCTGGGTCGTTGACCCAGCGTCTTGCGTTTTTTCTGATCTGTATTAGTTAGGGTTAACCTGAAGTTTGGTGTATTGTCAGCCCTACCTGTGTCTGTCCTTGGTACTCTGTTCATGTCCCCGTGTTGTGTTGTACATCAGTCTGTTTCCTGTTTTATTTTGAAGGCTCGTGTTCTGGATTTCCTGTTCTGTTCTGAAGGTCTGTGTCTGTTGTTATTGTGTTCAGCTTGTCTCCTCCGGTCCCCAGGTGTATTAGGTTCAGCTGTTCTTCCCTCCTGTGTGTGATTACCTGATTACCTTGTGTGTGTATATTTAGTGGGTGTCGGTCTGTGTTCGTTGTCGGCTCGTCTGCGTTCATCCATGTATCACTGCGTTAATCTACATTCATCTGCGTTCTATGGTGTTCCTGTCTCTGCGTCTCTCTGCCCCGCACCCCTTTTGTATGGTCTCAGGTTTGTCACTTAGTTTCTCCCAGTTTAGGTTTCCGTTTGTGATTACTCATGCTTCATTGCCTGTTTTTGCCACTACCACCCTGTAAATAAACGTCACTCGTATCATCAGTTTGCTGCATTTTGGGTCCTCCTTTTCCTCCACTCCACACGGCTCTCCGCCAGCCGTGACAGGATGTATCTAGAAGACACAACAAGCACAGTGACATTTAAAGGACACACTGAAATGAATGTCTTCTCCTCAGTAATTAGGCCTTTACCATGTGTTCTGTAATTACTGTAAATTCTATACTGACACGTGTATTACCTTTCCATCATCTCTGTTTGTGTATGTGTGTTTATGCAGTCGGATGGACATGCATCCTAAATGGTGCCAGCAGTTCTTGCAAAAGCAACCCAAGTCTGTCAGAGACAAAAGAAAAACAATGAGCTTTCAAAAAAAAAACCTGTTTAAATGAAGGCACGAGATAAAACAGCAGTAAATGCATAGCTAATATAAAATACTATATATTGAGTGAAATGTTGACATGCTGTTGACATCCATATTTCATTCAGAGCAATCTTCGCAGCTTTGCTAGGACAAGTATGTCAAATAAGGAGATTATCCAACACGCAAACAAAGCAAGCAGACTGCAAAAGAAACCTTAAATCACTGGCCATATGGGAGCCATCAGTTCTATTTAGGATTACATCATGTCCATAATTTACTACTCATACATTCACGCAGAAGTGGACTGTGCTTTCTGGAGAACATGAGATGAACTGTGAGGTTCAGCCCCCCCACCAGGTTTGGAAACAGCAGGCCCCAGGTGTGAGTGTTTATGAAGCAATTATATGACAAAGAGAGTTCCCTTTGCAACACACCCTGGTGTAGTGGCCTCAAAAACAGCAAGCTTTGAACTGTAATAGGTTTCCTGTGATGTTTCTGTTCTCCTGTGATTTGGGCCGTACGTCGAGAAAAGGTCAAAGCTTTGATTAATGCGTGAAGACTAATTCTAAATCTCGTTTTCAGTATAAAAAGTTTAAATGGAGGTAATTTGTTCAAAATCTGACCCTATCGTCTGAGGTGCAGAAAAAATACACACTCTGGTCCCAATGTACAGTACACTGAGAAACAAAGGTTATGCTGATTCATGAAGCAAGTTTTAAAGGATGGTACAACGTTCTCCTGATCATAGATCTTCTTTCTTGTTTCTTTTGCCAAACTGTGAGTTTAGGTTCACACCAGCCTAGAGTCGTGCTGCCAGGCTATAATAATGCTATAAAGATGTTAGTATGCTGTATTGGAGTTGCATTGTTTACTAGTGTTCAGACACTACATTTAGACTTCTAGCATCTTAACAAACTGTACTGAAGACAAAGTATAGTTGAGGGTGTACGGCTTTCAAATGACACAATGTTATCTGTGATAAACAGCAGCTCAAGTGATAAAGCAGGTCACCCACTAATCGAAAGATTGAACCATCAACTATGGTAGGTTGGTGGTTCGATCCCCGTCTGCTCCTGTCTGCAGACGAGTAAGAAACCCCGAGTTGCTCTCTGATGTACTGAAAGGGCTTTGAGTGCTCAGAGTAGAAAAGCGCTTGATAACAAGCAGTCCATTTACCATTCATTCCTGCATATTCAAAAAGGTCTTCAGCTAGAATTACATGTTTATCATAACTAGGTATATTCAATACTGCAAGGTTATCAACAAAAACAAGCATCTGGATGCTGTTGATGCAAATAATCGTGGATTCTCTGTGGGAAGAATAAACATGACATAAAAACATCCAGCAAACCCTGGTGAAAAAGTATGTTTTAATAATCACTCCATGGAACCAAAGAACAACATCTGGTAGAGTACTGCTGGAGCCCCACAGCATCATCTGGTAAACCAGCTAAATTGCACAAAGTCATCTGCAATACGGAGGTCATGTGTTTCTAATTGGATTTGCTTGGATGCACAAACAATTTGTCTCTAGCTTGACAATTACAATTTATCATGAATAAAGAAGAGAAGTTAATCGAACAGTGGTGATGTTTCTAAAGTGCTCTGATGCCAGCAAAGCTACGTAACTAATCAGAATGTTTTATTTGAAATAAAAATTCACTTTGGTTTATTCGCAGCTTCAGCTAGAGTGTTATGACAGACAAAATAAAACCCACTGTTGCAAGATGTACGTTAATGACAGATCCACAGATGGAGAATATCTGAGGACCCCTCTAGACTTTTTGTAATCTGACCAATGAGGACATGCACAGCCACATGTTGTCCTTCAGCTGATGGCTTTCTTGTTAATAGTGATGAGGCCTCACTAAGTAAGAATACTGTGCTATTAATAGGGACTAGAATGAGAGATCATACTAATAAAGTTGCCATATTAGCTACTCCTCATTGGCCGCCAGTCCAATTCTCTCTCTTCACATGCAAAATCCTAAATGATCAGATGCATTTGTATCTTAAAGACAACATTTCTAGAGCTTCTTGTGTCTCCAGAAGTAGAATGGTGTGCTGACGTCAGCTTTAAAGTTTCTCTCATGTGTAATCGGCTCCCAGCTTGGGCTTGGACCACAGACTATTTATCTATTTTTACATTTCAGTTTAAATCTTTTCTTTTGAATAGCATAGGGATAGATCAACTAATTCTGTAGAGTCAGGCTGCTGGGAGACTTCCTCTTGTGCTAACAGTAATCCTCTCCTCTTCTAGCTCCCCATGCATTTAAATGCCATTCTTATAGGTCATTAAATTTTGCTTGTTCTCTCCCATAGTCTGTTTTGCCCTGTAGTTGCCTCTCTATGCTCTTCTATCATTTCACCCTTGACCCTTCAAACCAGCCATGACAGAAGACTCCATTCACCCGAGCCTGATTCTGTCAGAGATCTCTTCCATTAAAAGATAACTGCAGGTTTCTGGAGCTCGCTCTGATACTGCACAGGGTCTTTGCTGTATAATACTGGAACGATCAGGTTACACTCATAACAGTGCAATGTGTGGTAACTCCCAGTTATGATTGATTGTGGGTTTATCTAATATGTCAAAAGTTGTTTGTAGGCATCTTGTGTCAGAACATTAAATGCCTGCAGCTTCATAGGAGCTGTAGATAACCCTATGTAACCAGGATTACGCACAGTTTCTCTTTAAAGACGGGATTAGATGGCTGGTCAGCCCCAGACAGTTCTTTTTTGTGCTGTTCCTACCCTCTGACTTGAAATTGGCTTTTCAGAAGTTCAGAAAGAGGTTTATGCAACACAAAAAAGAAAGAGCAAGTATTTAAATGTAGCCTGAATATCTACCAGGCTGAGGCAAATTAATCCTAGATGCATTTGCTATGAATGAGAAGATGCATGTGAGGACACTTGTAAGCTTACAGCTTACCAATTCTACGCAGTAAATATTATGCAGAGTTTTCAACTGTTTATTTCTACATAAACACGACTAGTTGGTTGCAGTGTTACACTCCATCGTGCTTCTGATTTGTATGATCAAAGACTTCCATAAAACAGTTCTAAATGTTACACAAATAGAGCTCTAGATGCTGCGTTTATTTCAGTGTTGAAAACTGTACTTGAGAACCTCTTCATCAGGACAGCTTAGTGGCACAGTAGCACATGTATATTAAATGAAGAAAAATGTTTGCATGATTAAAAATATTCATTCGATTTATGATGATCCCTCCCAAATTCAGCTTCATAGAACAGCTTGAATTGAACATGAAACTTTCTTCTGTCTGTATTGTTTTTAATGAGAAAACCCCAAAAGTCCAATATACTAATCAATACTGACTGTTAGCAAGATCTATTTTCCCCTATGGTTTGTGCACAACTCAAAACTAATGTGGTGTTATACAATCAGGACAGATTACTTTAATATGCAACACACACACACACACACACACACACACACACACACACACACACACACACACACACACACACACACACACACACACACACACACACACACACAGCACTGATTTAGTTAGCTTTCTGAAGCTATGCTCTGTTTGTGGTTTCTACATGTGCTGTGCATATGTCTTATAAGATTAAATCTGGAAAACAAACTATGCTACTCAAATCACAGACACTAATTTTTGTGGTCTATGTTGAGGTTCGGGTTAATATTTATTTATCATATCACAAAAGAAACAAAAGAATACAGAGAATTTTAGAATAGAATAAGTTCTATCTGAAGATTTGCTTATAATAAAACATTTATTAACACAGATTTAAACATCAATCACTTGCTTCTAGTTGTCTACCAACTTTTACAAAACAGCCACGTTTAATGACCATTAATATATTATTTTTGGCAGACATGCTGCACCTAGTGATACTGCAGTTTTGTTAACATAACATTTTTTATTATTTCTGATTGGCTAGTATATATATATATTAAAAAAAAGTTCCCCACTCGCCCCTGTGGGTGGTCAATCCTGCCTGGGAGCTTGAGGGTCCTGCGCAGTATCTTAGCTGTTCCTAGGACTGCGCTCTTCTGGACAGAGATCTCCGATGTTGTTCCCGGGATCTGCTGGAGCCACTCGCCTAGCTTGGGAGACACCGCACCTAGTGCTTCGATTACCACGGGGACCACCGTTATCTTCACCCTCCACATCTTCTCGAGCTCTTCTCTGAGCCCTTGGTATTTCTCCAGCTTCTCGTGTTCCTTCTTCCTGATGTTGCTGTCATTCGGAACCGCTACATCGATCACTACGGCCGTCTTTTCATGAATCTTGCCTGAGGTCTTCCTCTTTTCCTCCTGCCTGGCAGCTCCAAATTCAAGCTCTTTTGCCCAGCGTACGGTATCCACTATCCCTCCTCTGCACAGGTCAAAACCATCTCAGCTTTGCCCCAGAAGGTTGATTCTGTTCATCTGGAAGTAGTGTTTTCAGTGTGAGAAAGGTTTTGTCACAGTGCATTTGCACAATGACTAAAACTAGCCTCAATCAACAGTACATTGCGCAAATGTACTGTTTATAAGATTTGGGGAAATCTGCAGTCAGCTGAGACTGAAGAAGTCACTTGGATGAGTGACGAAACGTCTCTCCCACTGAAAACGCTGCGTCCAGATGAACAGAATCAACTTTTTGGGATTTACTTACCTGGATGATTGAGCATGCATCAGTGTGCTCAGACAAATATCAGAGCTAAGATGATTGTAATTGCAGAAAGAAGGCAGAGTCTGATAATCAGTTGATCATTAGCTTTATGGTAAATGGACTGATTCTTATAGTGCTTTCCTACTCATTCATCCTTTCATGCAAGCACTTTCTGTCATGGTCCTGGGTCCTTTTGACTCAGCGTTTTGTGTTTTCTATTAGTGTGATTGTTGGTTCTGTTCTTCCTCTGTCTGCCTGTGTGTTCCTGTATCAAGTCCGCGTTTCTTAGTCTGTGTCCTTGCATGTGTAAGTTCCTGTTTTATTGTGAAGGTCTGCGTCTTATGTGAGTGTTTTCAGTTCGCCTCTCTAGTCTTGTCACGTTAATCACTCCCACCTGTGTGTGATCTCCCTGTGTTCTCTGAGTGTTTTTAAGTCGTGTCTTCTGTCTTAGTCGTTGCTGGTTCGTCTGTGTTGTTTACCTCGGTCTCCCTGCGTCTCTCCATCCGTCCTCCCTGCATCTACGTTTCTGGTTTGTTTTGTTAGCTCTGCCCAGTTTAGGTTCCAGTGTCATGTTCCCGCGCCATTGCTGTTTGTATTTTCTTTTGTTTAATAAATACTCACCTGCATCAGAGCTGATGCATTTTGGGTCCTATCTTCAACCCCACACGTCTGCCACACCGGACGTGACACTTTCTTCTATACTTTAAGTGCTTTCTATCTAGCATTCACACACACTCATACTCAGATGGAGAGAACCTTGGTTAGTATCCTGCCCAAGGATATTCAGCATGCAGACTGGGGCAGCCAGGGATCGAACACCAACCTTCCGATCAGCAAATGACCTGCTCTGCCCCCGGAGCTACAACCACCCCAGTGTGGGCTCGTGTGCAATACATCACTGCTTTGAGGGTCTCGAAAAGCGCTATATAAATGCAATCCATTATTATTATTATTATAATCACAAGTCAAACTGTATATATGGTTACTCCACCTCAAATGGTACAATTTCCTGTGTTTGGGTGAGTTTAATTCCACACTCAATCTTTATGAGTAAAAGACTTAGTAAAAGAAGTGTTTCATCTTTTTTAAAATGTCTGTTTCTTTGATTCGCATTTTCCAAGAAAAAGATTCCAAGACTGTTTGTAATGAAGCATCTGGATAAATCACAGTGATGTGATGGAAATAAAAAATTAAACGGAACGTGAATTTCATCTGAAACAATTAAGATAGCCCGTGGTAGGTGTCCTGTATGAAACGCTCAGCTGTGGTGTCTGTATTCAAGTCAAATATTTGAGAAGCAGAGTAGAACTGATTGATCTTTTCATCCTGTATATGTGTTTGTCTGAAGGTTCAGCAGATGAGCTGCCTGTGAGCCAAGTTTAATTTACTACACACCCAGATGGAACACATATCAGCAACTCTCCTGATTTTTCTTTGTGTTTATACATTACAGCCCGCTTATCATAAACGTTGACCGTAAAACATAAAGAAACTGGTCACATGTGATTCATTATTACAGTGAACTGGCTTTAGGTTTTGAACCGATCACAGATGATGTAAACATAAAAGGAGCCATATTTCCCCCTTTCCTTTGATGCTGACACATTCCTCCTCATCGTCAGTTTAAAGGGGCATTTGTAAGAGAAAATTAAAAGGATGCTACCCGCTTACATGATCAAACTAAGTACTTAGAGCATAATAAATCTAACACAGCATATTCTTTTTTCCAAAACCAAGAATTCAAAACATAAAAACAAAGACATTACTCATTCTAATGAATGCTTTGAATAGTGAATTCAGTTCATGCTTCATGCAGCATTTCTCAAAGTCAAATGCACCGTAAGGATATTGGTGACACTGCACTGATTCCACCTTCCATAATGCCTGAAGTGATGGTCTGCTACATGACAAAGTCACGATCCCAGGTAAAAAACTGTATTTGTCCAGCACTTCTTTCAGTTCTACATTTTGAATACTATTTCCATTTCCACTGTATGCTGATTATCTATTGACGCTTCAGTCATTTCTTTCTTTCCCACTAATGTTTTTGTAGCTCTATTTAATAACGAACAAGCACGGATCGTTTGACACTGACACTTTTATAATCTGTCAAAATAAAGTACATTCGTATTTAAAATGATCTAGTCTGATAGTAATGATGGCTTTGAGAATGACAACAACTGCTTGTCGTGCATATGGCGGGCCCACACGATCATAACAGAGAGCCAAAACATTCCCTTCTTCATGAAAAGCCACAATGTCTTAGTGTTACCATCTGAAACTCGTTAGCTTCCTACTTACAGAGGTTTTGCTTTCGGTGACTGACATCTTAAAAGCCCTAAAACTTGTTTTTAATGATCGACTCTTGCATGATAGCTGCAATACAATATCCCACAATGGTAAGAAGTGATTCTCATGCATGCAATCGTTTAACATCTTGTGAACTTTTCCTTGTTCGAAGCTCACACTAACCAAAGTTAGGCCTTTAATTATGTGTCTGTAAGTTTAGCTGTCATGGGAAAATAATATTACTTCTGTAATAGCGAGCTAACGTTGTTTTAAGCATCTCTGCTTGCTGAACTCAAGGCTTCTTCCAATGCACTTGTTGTTGATCTTTCAGTTGGATTTCAAAGATTCATTAACGGAGCTCTAAGGTGAGGTTAAAGTGTAACGTGAGTCTACGCACTTTTTTCTCAGGAACAAAATCCTTGTAGTCATTCTCATTTCAGCTGAAAACTGGCAGTCGTATCAATGCAGAATTATCCCAAGTGGCTATTCATGTCATTTTTGTTTGTAACAGTGAATTGTAGAATTCATCATATCCAAAGGTCATCTTAGTGCTATCCAACAACGAGAAGCCTGGGACGAACCACTAAAATATTGGTCGTTTCAATTGGAGAATTGCAACATTTATGCGAGAATTAAAGAATATCTTTTTGTTAATTTCATGATATTTGTACAACAAACTTTACGCTCTGTCTCAACCAGAGATTACATGCAGAATGCAGAAGAGCTGTTTTATCCAGGTATAGTCCAGGAGAATTTATTGACCATGTGGTGTGCAGATTCAAACAATACATCATCATACCATGGAAAACAGGACATTTGATTCATGGTTTCTTGCTCGACTTGATGGCTCTTATCTTTTGTGTGAGTGTGTGTGTGTGTGTGTGGGAGAGAGAGAGAGAGATCAGTCCTCGCTTTACAAAACCAAAACAATAAAAAATGGAAACATATGGTGAGATGGAATAAACCCAAAATGACCTGCTGTGCTCTCCACATCACCCACGAAAATGTATGTGCTTTCAAATGCGTTGTCAGTCTAGTAGTTTCGTCAGTACGCTCTATAAGTGCATTACTGCTTAGCTAAGAGCAGATGATTAGGTCCAAGTGCAGCCCAATAAGTAGGCATAAAGTGAAGCTAGAAGAAATTTGTAATCAAGGAACAAAAACTGATTAGAGTGGTGATTTTATTAAATTATCATTAAATTGTTGTTATTTTTATGTTCAATAGACATGAAGATGTTGCATCACAATTTTAACTAAATACTACTGTATTAGTGAGCCACAACAGACTACTGGTATTTCAAGTACTTGCTATAAAAGTCCATCCAAAGAGAAGCTGAGTGATCGCAGTCAGAGATTGTGGGCAAAGTTGGTCTTGGGTTAAAGAAAGCTACTCCTGATGTAGGATTGGAAAACAAGTTCAATAACTTTGATTTTGAGACAACCACAAATCTGCATTAGCTGCACAAGAATTGTGGTGGAATCTGAGACCTTTCTCAGAAACTGACAAATAACTTTTGTTGATTGAAGCCAAAAGCTGCCTCCTCTGTCACTATCAGATTATCATTCCTGCTATTTTTTTCTCACAGTTTGCACTTACTCTGCCAAAACTAGAGCTTATTTAAATCCAGTTCCAAAGTGTTCCCTGTACTAGCAACACTCAGAAATGATTAATATGCTGTGAGCGGCTAGCAAAACACTGCCATTAACAGAACTTAAAAAGCAGAAACTGAAGTCAAGAACATGCAATTCATCATAGTTTAAAAATGATTTTATTTGAGGTGATTTCTTGGAAGGATGTCTACACAGACATCCATTACAACACGCATTTCATTGGTTTTATGTCAAGATTACATGCACAGCGTGTTTAGAGTATCTGGTATGTTGGCCCAGTGTGACAGTATAAGTAAAAGAATGTTTGAAGGAATATTTGATTCAAAGGGGCTAAAACCAGCACAATGTACAGCAATCAATCAGGTTAATGTCACGCATATATACAATTCTGATTCAGGTTGATGCCAAATGAATGTTTTTATCTTATCTTAATCTTATAATAAGATAAGACTTATAAGATATGAATTTACTCTGTCTGCACATAATTACCACTTCATAATTATAAGAATTTAGCACATGCACTAAGAACAATAACACAGTAACACACTCATTTTGGGGCGATCGTGGCTCAAGAGTTGGGAGTTTGCCTTGTAATCGGAAGGTTGCCGGTTCGAGCCCCGGCTTGGACAGTCTCGGTCGTTGTGTCCTTGGGCGAGACACTTCACCTGTTGCCTACTGGTGGTGGTCAGAGGGCCCGGTGGCGCCAGTGTCCGGCAGCCTCGCCTCTGTCAGCGCGCCCCAGGGTGGCTGTGGCTGCAATGTAGCTGCCATCACCAATGGGTGGATGACAGGTTGTGTAAAGCGCTTTGGGGTCCTTAGGGACTAGAAAAGCGCTGTACAAATACAGGCCATTTACTATTTAATTTTGCCTCTGTATTTCTGTATGACACCACAGTGGTGTACAGAGGGACCTTTAATCCATCTCAATTTAAGGCTTTTAGAAATGTAAACTGTTTCTGTTGATTGCTATTTTTATACATATCCCCCCATCGGCAGAGACTCAAAGGTAATTTAATACTTAAAAATGCTTTGCACTCAGTGACCGTCTGAAGAATAGAACTCATCAAATGGTGTGTTTTCTCCCTCGAGATGCTCTGCTGGCTTTGCTGCAGCAATCTTCAGCTGCCGTTTGTTTGTGGGTTCAGATCAGGTGACTGACTTGGCCGCTGAAAAATACAAACAAATTTCTTGCCTTGCGAAACTCTTGCGTTGCCTTTGCAGAATGCTTTGGCGTTATTATCTGTTTGCACTGCAAGTGCTGTCCAGTCAGTTTTGCAGCATCTGGCTTAGCCTGAGCAGAGTGTAACTGGTATGACTTTTGATTTTTTCCTGTTACTTCTTTCAGCAGGCACATCATCAGTAAGCACTAGTGACCTGATTCTGTTGACAATCATGCATTCCCATGCCATGACTTTGCCTCCACCACGTCTGAAAGACAATGTGGTATGCTTTGGATAATAAGCTGTTCCTTTTTCTTCTCCATAATTTTCTTTTTCCATCATTTCGGTGCGTGCTTTTCTGAACCAAGAAAAGAGAGAATTCTGTGATGATCTAGTCAAGTTTTCTTCCAAGTCTTTTGGTTTTGTTGAGCTAGCGAATGCATTCTTTGTTTTTTAAGAATGTACCAGATCGCTGAGCTGGTTACTCCTAAAGTTGTTGTTAATCTTGGGATAAGTTTATCTTCAGCTTTCATCCTAATGATGGTCTCCTTTACTTGGACCTCACTGTGGTAGTTCCAGTGAATGCAAGTTCAACACCTGAAATCAAGTAACTTATTGAGGGGACGGGTCTTACTTTTGAGCCTCCAAAAATAGTGGCTTTTGTATGAAATGGCTGTAATTCCTAAACAGTGAATGGAATGGTTTTTACTATTAAACTCATTCAATTAAAGCTAAAAGTCTGCTCTTGAATTATATCCTGGCTGTTTGATTTCAAATCCACCGTTTTTTGTGCACAGAGACTAAACTACAAAAACTGAGTAACTGTCCCAGTACTTACAGACCTAACTATATTTCCAGTCTATTTAGCTGCACCTTGTTGTATCGTATTCCTGCAGAACAAATGAGTTCACCACCATGACTCACACAACACAGTTTCCATGAGTTAACTGTAAGAAGTGAGCAAAAACTTCAGTGAAACTTGCAGCCCTGTAAATCTGTGTTGACACAGACATGGCAATCGATTCAAATAATCCCTAACAAGTACCAGAATACTTCACACACAGTCTATTCATGAGAACATCTGCAACAGCTCCAGGATGTAGTCTCCAAAAAGGCACTATAGTTAGATTTATTTCATGGCATACAGGAATGGCAGCTACAGTAAGTGGCTTGGTTTTAAGATACCGAGAAGCGACAGCTCCCACTTCACACTTTGACAGACCCAAATCACATCAAACATTCAGCTTTAGATGCACTCTGGATTTAAAGTTGACCGAGAATTATATTGCTTGCAGTATGCGCTTTGAATATAATAAACTGAGACGGTCCAAACCCCTTATGGCTGAAAGGTCAAACCATATAAGTGTTATGTTTTTTAAATTGCTTTAACTGAAGTAAACAAGTCACTCACAGAATAAAAAAACCCTCACTGCATCGGCGCATTTGTCTTTTTATGGAATGAATGCAGATGTTTTATTCCGGGAATAGCTGGTCCTTTCAGCCACCTGGCTTCAAAGCCTACAGAATGTATTCAACACAGCTTCAAGGGACACTTGGCATAAATACATCAGGAAAAACGATTTACCTGTAATGCTTGTTTACTAGGTTAATCCAGAGGTCACTCATTGGTCTTACCAGCTGTTGCATGTTGGTTTTGATCAGTGTGAAATAATTTTATATAAGTTTAAGCAAATCTGCATAAATCACTTCTGAAACTCTGAACTATTTCAGCCCATTTAAATTAGGCCTTTGTTTCCTAATTGCAGCTGAATCTTCCCTACAGTCCTCACCCTCTTTCCTTTCATTTTTGTAATTTTAGCCGATTTGTAATTTGTTTGTATTATATTTTTGTCACGGTCCTGGGTCAGTGACCCAGTGTTTTGAGTTTCTTGTGCCTCTGAGTTTTCTGTATTATGTTCTTAGTTCTCTTTGTTGTCCCAGCTTATTCTTTAGTGTAGTGTCTTAGTTTGGTTTTCTTGTATTCTGTTTAGTTCTCTGAGTATTTAGTAGCTGCCCTCTGTGTTTCTTAGTTGCTCTGTCTCCCCTAGTCTAGTTTGCATCTGTGCTAATTCCTGTTTTACTTTGAAGGTCTGTGTCTCATGTGAGTGTATCCTACTTTGCTCCCTTGTCTCGTCAGTTCTGATTTCTCCCAGCTGTGCTCTCCTTCTGTGTCTCATTCCCCTCGTTACTTCCCATTGTATTTAAACCCTGTGTTTCTCTGAGTCAGTGCCGTGTTGTCCCTCAAGCTGTGTGTTTCCTTGTGTGCCTCGCTGAGTGTGAGTTTAGTTTAGTTTAGTTTAGTTTAGTTTAGTTTAGTTTAGTTTAGTTTAGTTTAGTTTAGTTTAGTTTAGTTTAGTTTAGTTTAGTTTAGTTTAGTTTGCTCGTTTTCTGTGACCAGCAAATAAAGCTATGATTTTGAGTTCATCCCCTGAGTCTGTGAGTCCTGCATTTTGGGTCCAACTCCTGCCTGCCGCACAGCGATTCATGACAATTTTGGTATAATTCCATATCATACCATATCATTATTTTTAAATCCATTTTTTAAGAAAATAATGAGCTAGAGGAGGTGGGTGGAGAGAGGGAGGTCTGGGCTTCTCTGCTTAGGTTGCTGCCCCTGCCACCTGGCCCCACATGGGCCTCAGAAAATTACTGGATGGAGTTCAAACAAGCCAAAGTAGCTTTACTTGACCTTTGATTTATCCCTAGAGCATCACTTGGTAAAGTTAGCTACTCTATGTAAAACTTTGCCAGAGTTATCCTTTGTCCCAGTGTAGACTAGGCTTTATGGACAACAGCAGTCAGTACTGTTAACGATCCATTAGATGCTGATAATCAATACTTGAAACCTTAGCGAGCACTTTTTCTCAAATGATGCTACTCTAACAGTCAAATCATTCTTCACTTTGCTCTTCCCTTATTTCCCAAAGGGTGAACACAGCAGATGAATCCACATGATTGATTTGGCAAAGATTTTACACCAGATGCTTTTCCTGATGCAAGCCTTCCAATTATCCAGGCTTGGGACCAGCACTGGGAGTGAACTCGATTGTGACCCCCTGAGGCCGAATTTCCACTTCTCCCAAACCAGGGATCTTTCACGTGTAAGGCGAACGTGTTAACCACCACACACGTAGCACATCACAAACACTTTATAATACATCCAGTAAATTACAGAATTTCTGCTTGAATAAAATGTCATGATGGACTACAGGTACTACACAAGGATGAAAATTGTGCTAACACTATTTTTTTTTTTTGTTTTTTTGTTTTTTTTGTTTAAAGGAATAATGCAATTTTTACATGCTGTAAAATGATTGATGTGAAAATGCAATTTAACATTAAAATATGAACAATGTGGATATATGATTAAACTTAGATTAATTTGGAGTATGTCATGCACCTTAAATAATGTACCTTTTTTTTTAAATATGTATTACTAAGGATGTGTCATTTTCATATTAAATTCAGTTTTGAAAACATAGAACTTTAAAGAAACTGTTAAAAGGTACTGCCATAAGAAACAAATGTTACTTTACTTCTGCAGAATTCCATTTGGTACTATGTAATCAATTTGTAATAAACTGCATGAGTAATTCCAGTGATGCTAAATAATAAGTTCATCGCTTGGGTTGCAGGATTTCATTCTGGTAAAATCCTAGATGTTAATAAAATATTAACATCCATCTGATTCCAGTCCAGCACAAATCAGTGATCTGAATCTGATGAATGAACGTGAGCCATCACAGTTTGTGGAGCTCGTAATTGTCTCACAAGAACTTTAACAGTACAAGAACAAAACGTCTCCTGCAGAAACATTAACAGAAAAGGTCTGTCATCTTTGATAAAATGCAAATACCACTACTGCCAAGTCAATCTAGAAAACAATTTGAGTTATGAACAGCGGTTAACATTTGCAGTTTTCATCCTCAGCCAAAATGTACTTTTAGGTTTCCACTTGGACCAGTGGACACTATCCTAAATCATGACTTGCACAAATAACAGAATGTTTCTGGTGTAAAAGAGCTCCCTGGAAAAAAGGCTGACTTCACAGAATGCCTTGCTGCCATCGACTATGATATATGAATGGGAAATGTATCAAGTCTGTAGCAAAGGAATGGGATGCATAATGGATAACATACATGAAATTCAGCTCTAGTTTGAGTGATAGCCCTGAATTAATATTTGGAAATGCTTTCACCAACTTTAGAGCAACATGTATTTCGTCAAAGTACAATATTTAAGTTAAGTCACATTTGACAGACCAATGAAAGTCAACCAAATACTCAATCATTCCACAGGATGGTTACAAAAACAACCTGTTATGCATCAGCCTCTCTACTCAGGCCTGTGTGAGGTTGTGAAACCTTTCTTCTTTTGCTTGTCCCGCTGACTAACTAATTCCACGACCTTCAGAAAGCCCAGCCAAGCACGTGGTTCAACCCCTGTGGTATTTGCCTTCTGGTCAGAGCAGGCATTTACAAGATGTGCCACCCAGCGAGAAGGCTGTGCCCATTCAGCACAGTGATTATCAGTGGGAGGTCCAGTCCCTGTCTCTATCTGTATGTTTCTGTCTGTCTCATTATATGCTTTATCTGCAAATGTCTACAGGTAAATTCTTTGCACCTCCAAAGGTTCAAGATATAATATAGAAGATTTATTTCTGCACTGACACATAAAAAACTGTAAACAAATTACATGAACTTCAAGAATCATGTGATGCATGACACGATGCAGGACATCCATAATTCAAATGTGTAATATACCATCTGACTTTTTATATAACATAATGCATTTTGGAATGTTGACATTGTTAACACAACCTACTGAAGCTCAAATTAAGCATCAAAATAGGGAAGAAACTTCATTTACTTTGAATATGGCATGGTTATTAGTTCCACTTGGATTTTCCCATAGAACTACTTTACTTTTTACTTGCAGAAAATGGTCAGAAAAAAAAATATTCAGTCACCTGCAGGTCAGAGGAGAACGGCGAGATGGGTGTGTAGGTTCTCAATCAGTCAGGTGATGGTCATCGAGACTGATTAAAAAGAAGGATAAAGAACTCCAGTGGCCTTCTTTTTAAGCAGTCAAGACAAGAATGTCCAGACTGTTTCATGCTGATAGGAAGGCAACAGGAACTCAAATAACCACTCAATAAAAAAGGGTCTACAGAAGAGCACCTCTGAACACATGTTGAACCTTGAAGCACGTGGGTTACAGCAGCAGAAGACCACACTGGGAGCCATTCCTGACATCTAATAAAAGGAAGCTGGGGCTGTAATTTCCATACACTTGACAAAATTAGACAGCATAATCATGGAAAAATGTTGCTTAATCTGATAAGTCTAAATTGCGGCTGTGATATCTGGAATGGTATGCCCAAATTTTGGCGTTAACAACAGGAAAGCAGAGATCCCTCTTGCCTCATATCAAGGTTTCAGCTGGTGGTGGTGGTGCAGGTACAGGGGATATTTTCTGTGCACTCTTTAGGCAACCTACACAGCCTACCTGAGTATTGTGGCTGACCGTTTCCATCCCTTTATGACCACATTAAACTTTCTGATGGCTGGTTCCAGCAGGATAAGGCATCATGTCACTCATTTCAGCTCAAATCAACCTGGTTTATTAAACATGACAGTACGTTCACTATATTCAAATGGCCTCTGGAGCCATCAGATCCCAGTCCTATAGAGTCTTCATGATGTGGAACATCAGATTTGCATCATGGACATGCAACCAAACATATTGACAGTAACTGCATGAGCCTATCATGTTACACTGTTACAAAAAACATCTTTAAAAAACGGTAATAGTCCGGCAGCTTGGGCGCCAAAATACTACCGTAAAATAACAGAAAATAACTTTCTCATGAAAATACGGTTATTTTCAGTATGAAAATAGAGTTTGTTGCGTTAATTTTACATGGGATTCTGCCTTTTCCAAGTGCTTTTAGATTAGGAACATTTTAACGTGATCAAACAAATCATGAAAATTATGTTTTATTACATTACAGTGATTTAATGTTAATTTACATTTGAAATGTGAAATCAGTTTATTTACGTAACTTTAATGATATTCTAGAAGAACAGAACAAAACTGTAAAATGCAGTAAAATACTTTTATATTAGGATGTTTTCCTACAGTGCTGCCATACCCGCGACCTTGTGGTTGTTAGTTCACATTCACTGGCCGATGCTTAGCGTCGTGTTATTATGTGTCCCAACATCCAATGGCATGTCACATTGTTTTCATGGCCACACCCTCACCCCAGGTGCAGAGGCCTATTTCTGTTCAGGAATGTTGTGAATACTTTGAGATTTATATTAATTGCAATCCCTACCTCTACATTTATTTTTTAAAATATATAATTAGCACAGCGTGGCCGTGCAATGTTTTATATATATATATATTTTTTTAGTTTTTATTCCTATTAATTATATTTTCACTTGTTACCTCTAAATTATTGAATCAGACCTAGATGACGTGTAATTTTCAGCAAAATTGTAATTCAAATACTCCTTTAATTATTGATTATTCTCATTAATTTTCTATCATTTTATATAATTTTCCATAGTATTACATTTGGATTTAACAGACAAATATTTGTGAAATTATGATACATTTCTGACTGTATTTTTACAATCTAAATATGCATATGTACAAAAAAATATATTTAAAAAACAAGTAAATTGTGTTTTACTATATTTACAGTGATGTTATGTTATTTTACCTTTGACATGTAAAATCACAGTCTACTTATGTAAATTTCATGGTATTCTAGAAAGAGTACAAAACTGTAAAATATACACTAAGATACTTTGACATTACTATTTTTTGGAACAGTGGAGTATAGACCAAAATATTTGAGGAATATTTCCAGGAAGTTATTGAATTTGTGGCATAAAGAACAAAGTATTGAAATGGACATTTTGATAGATATATAAAGGTGTTGGTCTATTAAATTATTAAAATCTGCCTTTCTGCCATCCTACAAAAACACAAAAGCTCTGTCATGATGTGACAAATGTCAGGAAAAGCAGATTAAGCATTTTATCTGAAAAATTCTAATTTTGGGTGTATTCCCTTCCTTCAATTCCCTTTAACACAAATCTCAGACATCGCAAAACAGGTCTTTATGATTGAAATAACACCTGCAATTCATTTCTGCAAGCAGCATTTATCTTGAAGTTATGTTGGCCAGAAAATTGGCTTTTTTTTTCTTCCTTCTGGTACAGAATTCCACTCCTGTGGGTTGTAAAACAGGACTTGTGAAACCCCAGGCCAACTAAAAGATAAAAAAAGATAATGTTTTCACATGCACGAGTTACGAAAGGCTAAAAATAAAGAACTTGGGGTTTTACACACCATAGTTGGTAAGAAACTGGGAAAATGATTCTGCTCAGCTCAAGCTGTCAGATATCAAATGAAAAAAGTATTTTATCAGAGTCAGATAGATCCCTCTTATTTTATTTCATCAAGCTGGAAAAGATTATTGGGCACAAATGGGAAAATAAGAACTAAGTTCTTTAAGACTCTGCTTACCGACCGAATCTGGTTCAGGTGATATTATCTAAAGGCAAGCAGGACATGCTCAATCTCAAGTGGAAAATTAGTGTGGTCATTGGGAACATTTGAAGAACAATAGAAAACACATGTTCTATTTTCCTCTGGGAGAGGGGCCGTTTGCTTGGCAAGTTTCTTATACGTAATCATATTTTCTTGGAGGAATTCAGGATCAACAGGGTGTGGAAATCCCTGATGCAAATATACAATACCAAGATAAGTAAGAAGATTTTCAGCATTTCTCATCACCGTAGGAGACTACTACTCAGTCGCAGATAATCCGAAGACACCAACTATATTCGCTATATGGTAGCACTGACGCAACAACGGCAGCTTTAGAAGCTTTCCACTATTTCTGTTAAAATGCTTCCCCTCTCTGCAGAAATCCTGTAAATGGAGCACATAATAGCTTGTCTTGCACAATAAGACTTTGTGTGATAAGAAGCGATACCGGCAGCATGCTTGGTTTGCATGCACAATATGCCATTCCAACTTGGCAACAGTCAAAAGCCAGTTTGCCACATGACTGCACTTCAACATTGTCACAGTCTTGGAAAATATGTCAGATGGGTCAGATCTATCATCCCTGCGATGTAAAAAAAAAATATGGCAGTAACAGCACACAGAGGGACAACATGAAGGATGGAGCTGTTTGTGAACAGAAGTTTTGCTGTAACGGCAAATTAACCATAGTTCCCAGACAACAGCACATTAAAACCAAATCAACATTTCTATTTTAGATTTACGCTCCCAGTGTACGAAGCAACGAGTAGAACATTTCTCTCTAAAAAATAATAGGACTTCACACAAGCTATCATAAAGGACTAGAACATTAAGGATTTTCAGAGATGTGGAGATGAGAGAATGGAAACGCTTAGCTCACGCAGATCATTAATTGATTCAAGAATTTATATACAGCTAATTCCCCACTATCTCCATATCCAGAGTCATTAGTGAGAACTTAAGTCTACAGGTGCTGAGGCATGTTTCACATTAACATGCCTTTTTTAGAGAGCCACCTACAGGTTCCAGTAAGACAATGAAATTCCAGTGGAGGTTTATGTTCGAGACAACTGTCATATACTGAAAACCCCCCCAATACATTTTGCATTACAATAAACATGAATAATTTACCTACAAGCAATGATGACTTCAGCATGGCAACTTAAGTTGATCATTTTTAAAACATGGTTGTAAGTGCTTATATAAAAACACCCATATACTACAGCAATGACATTTATGCATAAAACCTGATAACCAAGCTTAGACGCTTTAGCTGACGACCCAACCCTCCACCCTCTGCAGCATAGCCCAAGAAAAAACACTAAAGATGAGTCTGCATGCAGAGTTCATAATCAATAAGTGATGCCACAGTGGCTATGTTCGTCTTTTAATTCATCTTTTAAATACAGTTTGTGGTCCTCACCACTTTGTTGTCAATAGCGATACAATTTTTTTGCTGAAATCCAATTGGTTTTTTGTGTTTGGCAACAAAAAATGGCAATTTCATTTGGCTACAAAGTGCAAACTTGCCTGAGATGCTTGTTAAGTAGATCGTTTGACATTTATATCGAAATCTGTGGGGGGAAAAAATGGAAAATACTGTAATATCAATTTTTGCAGTGCCCTCTGGCATTACATTGCCACTTTATTTTCTCTTGTCTCAGTCTTGCTTCCTGGAACAGATAACTCAAATCCTATACTGCGTCTTCAGATGAGAAGAAAGAGAGCTACGAGTAAAGATGCACCCTTTGCCAAAGTCTTTCTGGCAATTGTTTTGACAAAAGAATTTATTTATAAAATAGATGCATTAGTTGTGATGTGATTAGTTGTGATGATGATGAAGATGTGTTTATGGTTATTCAGACATAAACACACCACATAATTTGAGCAGAGTGTTCAATGCAATGGCATGAATTATAGTAAAAGAAGTCAGGGAACTATCCCCAGTTATTGTTGCAAACAGACTTATCTTTTAATTAAACCTAAAAAACAAAACATGGTAAAGTCATGTCAAGGCCATGACAAAAAATACAAGTGAACCTTAAGAAAAAGGGCAGTGAAGGAAATGAAGCCTGAATGCCAGTCTTAAATGAAAGAGGCAAATGCACTGCCTACATTTCACTGTGTGTTATACTTGTATAACTATGCATGTGACAAATAAAGAACCTTGAACCTTGAAGCTGTCAAAAATGATCTAAATCATTAGATCAGAATGGGGGGAAAAGAACCCTTTAAAATATGGATGTGCGAGTTTTGAATTGTTTATCCAGTGATTGTGAAATGGATCAAGTACTCTCCATAAAGTTCTTTTTTTTTGATGCAGTACAAAAATGTGTTTTTCAGTTTTTCCTGGGATACATACATAATAAAAACCCAGATCCACAGTCTCAAAGACACAGCAAAGGCCAAAGCTTTAAATGGAAATGCTGTCCTCATGCATGCACTGAGACAAGGATATCTCTGATCATAGCCAGCATAATCCCAAAGACATTGAAAGACCACTAAAGCAGTGGCACAGATGACTCCAGGCCCCCGACCACACACCCCCTCATACTTTGAGATGCAGAACAGAATGAAAGTCTCCAAGTGTGATGTCAACCCTTCCGAGACCTTAAACCAGAGCTGTGCGGTGACAGTGACTATACACGTCATCCTCTCTTCTCCACCAGTCATCTCTTTTTGTGAATGTGCACTAGTTCTTCACTGTACTGGTAAAACTGGCTCCTAGATTTCCTATTGTAGTAGATTTCTGCATGGCTATGAGAACAGAGACTATCTAATTTTTGTTTTAGGTATCAACTTTGCATAAAAACACATACAAATACAGACTTGAAACTACATAAAACATTGTGAAATATATTTACTTACTGTTGGAATCTTCATTCATGGAAGAAATGTGTGCTATGGCATTGATCATTACTCAGTGTCCCCCAGTGTAAACACATCTGGCTCTTAAATCTCAACTGAAGCATCACTTTGCATGCATCTGCTTGCTGCAAATCAGCCTTTCAAAAACATCCTCAAGAGGAGGACACTGAAAGCTCAAGGGCTCTCATCATTGTCACACATGTGGAACATCCATGTAGTTTCAGTCAGTGAAATTGGAAACTGTGACAATCATTGCCTGGGAGAGTGCTTTCACACCTGTTTGGCTGCTGCACAGACACATTTTTATGGCATATTATAAGGCTTCCCCCTGCAGCTTAGACTCACTAGTTATAAAAGTAGGTCCAAACTCATCTGCACCATTTATTAGAAAACACCAGGCCAGATGGACAGCCAAGAACTTGCTGGAGTGTGTTGAAAGGTCAATAACTACTATAATATCCTTTATAAAAGCAGCTTAATAAACATAAGTTTCCTGTTTTATGATGGCAAAGCTGGTGTTGAAAAGTGTTTGAGTTCATGTCAGCAAATCTATAACACATCCTGTAGTGCCCTCATCTGTTACTCATTGGTATTACAAAAAAAAGAAGATAGAAATGAGGTTAATTTCTGTTTTTTCCTTTTAATTCAGTTCAGTTCATTTTTATTTCAAACATTTCAAACATGTGCCTTCACAATCATTACAAAATATCATTCCATTATTTGTTTGAAAAGGAGTAGGCAGAAGTATTTACTTGTTTGTCCCTACCCCCTCAAGTTTTACCTCTCATTCATTTAATATTTTTTTAGTCTTAAATTATATAAACAACATATGAAACAAAAGTAAAGCAAAACAAAACAAAACATGCATAAATCAAAAACAAGAAATTAGCAAGCCCCACCACAGTATAGTTTCTTTCATATGAAAAATACAGAATGTGTATATTTCCAGATACACAAGTTATCGAAAAACAAACAAACCAAAACAAAAAAAGAACCACAGCACCATTACCAATTACCATTAATAAATACTTTAGAGGTACTTTTGTCTATTTTTGCTTCACTACATTTCAGAGGTAGGTTTCATTACATGACACTCGATTACATGTTTTTTTTTTTAAAGTTACCCAATGCTTTTAGTGGTTAAAAGGAAAATACAGATTAAATCGCCCAATGACATGACAATCACCTGGCTATTTCTGCTGCCGAATCAGTACGTGCAAGGTATTTTCACATATGTAACAGTTAATTATGTTTGCAGGAGGAGGAGGTCAGGAGCAGAGGTTCTGGCTGTCCGAATCTGGCTTTGGGAACATGGAATATCACCTGTAGCTCAGTTAACCCTGAGCTAGTGCTTGAGGTTGACAGTATATATAGGTAAGGTTAACCTCAATGTACAGCTTGGGCTCTGAAACAGAGAGAGGCCAGACTGTCACTCTGGAGTTGGCACGGCTATCTGGTTAGCTTCATTCAGGTGATTTTCAGTGAAAAATATGTTGAGGCTCAAGACCTTGAATTTCAGAGTACAAACAGGCCTATTTTTTTTTTTTTACATAAATTGGCCAATATAGTGTCCCTAGCCTAGTCTAGTTAAACTCGCCCAATATAAATAGAATCATGATTTTGTTTAGTTTATAATTTTGTCCTTGATAATTTTCCAAATAAAGTGCTTCATCAGTGTCTACCATAAACAAAAATGTGAATATCACTCACACAATACGATGGATCTTGTGTAGACATAAGGATTCATTACACGTAAAACCTGTAACACAACCTGTAAAACAACGACACGACCTCTCTTTTGTGTCTTAAAACAAGCAGCGACTGCAGGGCACATTCTCTTACGAATTTGGGTTATTTCCTCATACTTTACAAAGTTAGTGTAGTATGAGGAAATACTGCTACTACTACCAAGAAAGATAACACATCTTACAAGATGTATAAGTTTCCTCGCGGATGACGGTGGCTCCTGAGTGGCCGCTTACCGCGTGTGGACTTCCTTGTTACCGTTGCTACGGTTACCAGCGATGACTTGGCTGAAGTCCCTCCCTCCGAGTTTGCCCCGTCAGTGCTGCTCACTCAAGTTCCTTTACACACACACACACACACACACACACCCAACCAACCAACCAACCAACCACACAAGGGAGTTTATAGTAAACAGTGAACTTCATATGAAGCGGATGAGGCCGATACAGCGCAAGATATTTATTTTCTTCTACTTGAATTCTACTTTTTAGTCACGGGTACGTACTTTACCCATTCCCCGCTAAATACTTAGTAACAGGATGCACATTGTCGTTGCTGCTAGCCAAACGTTACAACTGTATGTTTTCGGGAAGACTTTTTAATATGTTCATGCAGTACGTTTGTTTGCACTGTTGTTATTGCAGTATTTTTATATTGAGAAGATTTCAGTTGCCGCAGGAAGTTTTACAACATCGGAAATGAAGTAAACATTACGTTTTAACTTGTCAAGCCACACGTGAACTGAAACCTGAGCTATTCTTTTCTCTTAGCTTTGTCTCGTTTACCACAAGCGTCGTCCCCGCTTTCTTTTCGCTATATGTACAATGTGCATGTGACGATTAATTTGACTGCTTGACAGGTGTAACTGGTATTTATTTAACAAATTGAAGTTGGACATACTCCACCCTGTGGCGGAAAATCGTCGGTTGTTATATTTAGATGCTGTTGACTTTTTAGGAAGTTGAGTGAATATGTTTGTTTGGCAGCCTGTAATACGTGAAATATTCTGCCGACACATGCAGCGATATAAAAACATTGAACGACTTGGCAGAAGACAGGAGGTTATGACCCGCTGAACTTAAATAAAAACAGTCCCAGTCATTTGTTTTAAGCTGTGCATTAAAATGTATTTTCTGTAAATACAGGTTCAAAATAAGTGTGACACTTGTGACCAATTTTTATAAGAGGAAGAAAGCAGAGGACAGTTTACATGTTGTGAAATATTCTGAAGATGTGTTGCAAAAAAGTCCACTTTTTTTTTTAGTCAACTTGTTAAAAAAATTTCTCAAGAGGATTATTATTAGACTTTATATTTAATTGTAGTTGTCATGAACAGGTCTGAGAAATGGCACCTCGGTTTTGCCAGTTATTGATCTGTGACAGGCTAGTTGAAAGAATGGAAAATAAAGGTTATGGCTGTTGTGTTTAGTTGGAGACCAACAACTTAAATTGTCTCAGTCTAGCCCTGACCACAATGTTTGCTTAAATGTTGCTAACTGCGGTAGCTCTAACAGCTGTTACATGCCAACCCCAGAGACAGATAAGGCAGCTATGCAAAGCAGGTACCTTTTATGTGTTTAAACACTGGATCTTAGGAAAAGGACAGTTTTCTGGCAGTGAAAACAAGGATCCAGGCATTACATAGGTAGGTTTTTTAAAAAAGTATTTATTTGTTTTCTCTAAAAGTATTGACAACATTTCCAAGTTTTAACACAGGAGGCATTAACCTTGTGTGCTTATGTGGTTAAAGGCTGGAACGATTATAGACAATATTATTGTTGATATTATGAGCCTGAGGAAAAAAGAGCAATTCACCTTAGTTCCCTTTCTTGTTTCCTCTGAAATTCTTAATCATTGTCTTTTGCATAGACCTCATGAGGCTTGACACGCTAAATGTTACACAATTGTTGCATATTAAACAATAGCTAATATTGCTTACCAGTTTATGCAACCATTGAGATGGCTGAACACCAAATGCTGTAATAGATAAATGTAAAAAGTTAAATCTGTGGTAAAATGTTTACTTTATCGTCAAGGTTTGCCAAACCAGTTTAGATTAAATATAATACAGACATTTTAAGTCAACTTTATGAGCAAAGCAAATATGAATCATTTGACTTGTCCTTCCATGTGGGTTTGCCAGTGTGTGTCTGAACCTGCTTTCTCATCTGTTCTTTTACCTGCCTACATGCATGTCAGATTTTTCCTCTGTCTGTTCCACATGTCTGCATTTGCGTAGGTCATCACACACAGCTTCAGAAGCTGCCGTTTATAAATCGATTGAGCAAAGTCACGGTGCACAAGTTGAAGGCAGTCTTCCAAACCAATGCACACAGAACTGTTGTCTGCATAAAACCCACCAGTAATAGAGTAATCAGTCAATATTTCCTGGTAAAGACCACCCTCGTCATACCACAAGTTTCAGCTGCAGTTTTGGGTTTACTTGTCAGATGACATTACTTTCAGCAGCAGCCGTCATCCCTGAATGTAAAGAGAAGAGCAGCAGTAGTTTTAGGTGTGCAGCTAGTACTATGTAGTTTAGGTGTGCAGCTAGTACTATGTAAGTCAAAAACAGAATCAGGATTTGTAGCAGAAAGAGAGAAAGGAACTACACATTTTAAATGAGTGATTCTTGTCTGTTATACGATTGTAACCAATTAATATTAGTTTAATTAGATGTATCAAACAAAACTCCCTTTTATAGACTTCATGTTTTCATGTTTGCACTTCATGCAAATCTCTAATTTCTATACAATTTTATGTACTTTTGCATATAGAACAACAAAAAAAGATATATTTAATGGGAAAGCAGTCATAACTGAACACTCTTTTTGTCTCTCTCATAGGTTTGAGCTGGTAATTAAAGAGGTGGTTGCTAAGAGATGACAGTCGGTGACATTGGTGAAAGCCTCAGATGTTCAGCAGACTAAAGCTCCACTCGTTTGGGATCTTTTTCCTGCACGCCTCAGTCTGTACCTGGCTCATATGAAGGACGTGGAAAACGGTCTTCTATCAACAAACTCATAGTTACCATGGCAGCTTTTACTGCTCCATTTGCCAACACCAGTGCCATGAACTCCATGTTGGCCCATACCGCCTGGCAAAGCCAAGAAAGCAATGATGAGGCAAGTACGAGTGGGAACGGGAACGTTGGACAGAACACTATTCTGGAGAAAACCCACGAGTTCTTCCAGATGTGCGACATCGAGAACAAGGGTTTCATCACCCGACGGGACATGCAGGTGAGGCTTCTGGTTTAAGGACGACTGATAAAGTTCTGCTATCTTTAAACTAGTGTTATAATCTGTTTTAACATTACTAAAAATAATTTATTTCATAGTAGCCAGCAGAAGAATTAGAAAACATCATTACTACCAACTTTAATCATTCCTAATCAGTTACGTTTTTGCACTGTTTCAATCATTATTCTAAAACCACAGTTTACACATCACATTTTTATTGTGTTTAAAGATAACAGGTCATCATTTATCCAGAATAATATGCAGGGATGTGTCCGCACACTCATTAATGATGCTGAACAGGACACGGATACGACATGCACACCCTTTTCAAAGCAACATAATAGACACTCAGAGACAGAGAGCCACGCGGAAGCTTTGTCATGCAGCTCCTCCACTCACATTATTGTGCAGATTCATTTGCCCCTCAGATATTCATCCAGGCCACGGCTTACACTTTGATGAAGCACTTCTAGGCTCTTGCTCTGAGGAGGACAAACACGTAGAAGATAAGCTTTGATCTGCGGTTTATGATAATGGTTTCTAATTTAACTAGTAATGATGACGAGAGTCCAGTCCTCAAAATTATTTATATGAACATCTGCACTGACTGCTCTCTACTTAAAGGCAATACTTGTCGTGTTACAGGGTTTGTTTTCACACTTTGCTTTCAGCTGACAACGACTGTGACGATATAACAGCTAAATAAACAGCGCTGCTTAAGTTTATTTTCACTGTTGACATTGTAATTTCAGTGGCTGAGTCATTTTCACTTGGCTTCACAGCTTAAAATCCATTTCCAACCACGATCACGAAGGGGATGGCTTTACAGTTGAACTGTTTGCCAACATAAGGGATATGTTCTTCAGATAACACTTCAGAGGAACAGCTGATAGTTGTAGAAAGATGGTATCATTTCTGTGTCCCTGCCCTAGATTTTAAGGGTGCGCATCAGTCAACATTTGCAACAGTGTAAACATCACATAAACTCAAATTGCTTGCAGAGGTGTGGCTGTGTTGGCTTTTGTTAAAGAAAAGAAGTTGCTGTCATGTGCAGTTCTTTAGGAGAATCTCTCTTTCCCACGTTCCTTTGGATTAACCTTTTAAAGCCTTAAATTCTGAAAGATTATGAGAGATTGATAGTCTTGCATCGCCATCATTTCCAGTGGAGATGCCAATGGTCACAAACTGAAGGCTGTATCTACACGAGAAAGATTGTTTCACTGCATGAGTGTGAAACAGTGTTTTGCTAAACAAGATATATATCCGTTAAAGAAGCTCTAGAGCTTATTTGGTTCAATTTAGAATCACCAGGAATAAAAGGAAAATAACCTGACTGTTCCTTAGCTCACAATTTCCACTGCGCACGACTCTCCTTATAAAACTCTACTGTTAAGTTTCAGTTCTAATAATATCCTTGAATATCTGCTGTATGTTCTGTCTTGATTAACAGAGGCTGAACAGTGAGCTTCCTCTAAGTGCGGAGGAGTTGGAGAATGTATTTGATACCCTTGATTCTGATAACAACGGATACCTCACCCTGGAAGAGTTCTCCTCTGGCTTTAGTACGTTTTCTCTCCGTTTCATGTTCAAATAGGAGCATCACACTTCTTATTAATCATCTAAGCTCTTGATCTTTTTTTAGGTTCCTTTTTGTTTGGTAATACCATTGCTGAAGAGGAAGTCATGGGGGAGAAGAACAGCTTGCCAGAGGTCCTGTACCAGACACACAGAGAAGAGGGCCTGGCAAAAGCAGAAGAGGATGAGGAGGAAAAACACTTTTGCATGCTTATGGAGAGCCTTGGAGCTAACAATGTCTTTGAAGAGTGAGTACTGTATGAGTGTCTTTGCACACCTTTGTGCATTTTGTACATTAAATTTGAAATGAAAACCTATTTAAAGCCTGACACTTTAATCAGCATGAGAAAAACTTTGTTTCCTCTTATAAGCAAACCTCTTGGTAGAGTATGTCTGCTTAAAATTTCAAGTCATTTTTATATGATTACATTAAAAACATAGTAATTTAGTGTTACGCCTTAAGATTTTCAAAGAAACTTGACTTTCTCAAAATCTTTATACTTAAAACTGCCTTCACAAACCTCATTAATGTAAGCTTTCATGTTTTTTCCTCTTTCATGACTGCTTCTTTGTAACTGCTGTTGAGGTCTGTTTAGAGTTTTCTTTGTTAGCATGAAAACTATGTAGTGACAGACTCTTACGAAATGCATGACTAGACTAACCTTTAACAAGCAACTCTATAAATAATAAAAGCAAACAGTAGTGGAGGTGGATGCCAGACTTACACATCCTGTTGGCTTCCACCTACCTGGTTAGAGGTGAACAATGACATTTTAGTTCAGATGAATTTGTGCAGCACTAACTGATATTGATTTTGGGAAGACCTGGAGAATAAATATTTCAAAATGTTTCTGACTTTCTTAGTCTAATAACTTAAAGGCATGTTGATAAGCTGTTGTTGTTCTGTTCCATAGTAGGAACAGAATGTAACAGGTTATAGATGTTCCAGAAATCAACACTTATTGCTTTTATTTAATATATTTTTCATTTTGTGTAATGTACTGGGATATTTATCATTACAGCTTTTTGTATTTATTAGAGCTGTTGTTATATTTTCCATATTTTGTAATTATATTTGCAATATATAATAAATTGTATTATTTAATTTAGTTTAGTTAGTTGCTATTATTACTGTGTTGGAGAAACTGTGACCACATAATATCACTGGGATGAATAAAGTGATTCTGATTACAGCCGCTTAGGAGGGCATTGGGGGCTCCACCTGCATTGACCTAAAGCTGTTTGGTCTTTGACCAATATTTAGCAATTTCAGGGTCTGAAGGTGTGAAAGACTTTCAGGATGGAGAACCTTCACACAGCAGCTTGTGACTTTCAGTATTAGTGTCCCATTTCAAATCAAATGCTATAATTTTGCACCAACTACATGATACCCACCTTAAAGTCATTGTTTGTTTGTTTTTTAGCACCCAGATAAAATAAACTGAAAATAGAGTTAGGCGATCTAAAATAAAATACAGCAAATTTTATAGCAAGATAAACTAAATGAGGGAAATAGAGATGAACTAACAGTATAAATGTGGCATGTAGTCGTTGCCAGGGAACAGAGGCGAACGGGAACATTTCTGAAGAAATTCTGAGTGTGCATATGGTACTACAGGGTCAGTTGTCAGAAGACAATAGGCCGTACCAGGTTGGATGAAGACCAAATCAGAAGCAAAGGACCTGCTCAGAAGCTGATTAGTAAAAATCTGTGAGGAGAGGTTACTATAGCGACTCCTGCCAGTGGCGGTGGTTGGGGGTGACATACACTTCTGTGTACCTCAGGGTCAGACACAGAGAGCTCGCCAAACAGAATTTAAGCTCTGAAGCAAATGCTTTCCAAGCAAAAATCAAAAGTTGTATCGTAAGAATTCCTTCACTGTGAATAGCTGCAACTTCTCGACTAGAAAATACTAAATTTTCATGTTTGTAGAGTTTATTATATGGACGAGGTGACAGTGTAAAAACAACCTCTGACTCTGATTTTCAGACTTAATGCTATTTCTGTTTTCTTAATGCATTGGTTGTAGACATTGAAGCACATAAAAAACATTTAAACCAGCATGAAGAGCGTTATAGTTAGATTCTTACAGTGCAATAATAATTATCGATTTCTCAAGGTTAAACATAAAATATCCTTTTAAAAATTATGTGATTACGGAGGAGCTGCTTTTCTTCATTGTTATTGTCATGTGCTGTTGCTGTGGTAAAATCTCTAACATTCCCCACCGCATTACTTCTATTTTTCTTCCAAATAACGGTACTTATTTCCTCATGAACCCTTGTGACAAAGACATCTGATATCAGTAAATGAATTGGCTTAGCCGCTGCAATTATCTGCTTAATTTTGTCCCATCAGTCCTGCTGAAGTGCGCAGTCTTTGGGCCCAGCTGCACCGGGATGAACCACACCTTTTATCCAATTTCGAGGACTTCCTAGGTAGAGTGACATCCCAGATCCGAGAAGCCAACCAGGAGAAGAGGGAGATGGAGAGTGCTCTCAAAAGGTCAGAAAACATTCATGTATATTTGATGCAGTCGTCATGAAAGGTTGAAATATTATTGGAGGTTTTTCAGATTTGAATGACTGACAGTGCTGCGACAAAGCTCCTTAATCACTGTGTAAATCATTTACAGAAGCTTTTTCTCTCTAGTGCATTATTATTTTAGTGATCAATTTTATAGATCTGTTATGTCAACAGGGTTATTTATATACATTGCACAATATTATATCTAACTGTTATATCTAAATCAGGAAAGCAGCAACACATGATAATGAGATCCAGCGACTATACGAGGAGATGGAGCAGCAAATAAAAAGTGAAAAGGAGAGAATTGTGCTGCAGGTACAAAGCAATCACTGGTGTTTTCTGTTAGAGTCGACTTACCTTTGCTCTGTCAGATGTTTTGCATTTTAATCTGACTTTTCAACTTTGTTCTTTGTCCACTGAAGGACTATGAGCGGTTTCTGTCTCGCAGTCAGGACCTGGAGCTGCAGCTGTCCCGTAAGGAGAAGGAGCTGGAACAACTCTTCCAGAAACAGAAAAGAGTGAGCTGAATTTAGCAGAATGATTTCCACCACTGTCCCACGCTGGAGTATTTAGATGAAATCTAATAGAGAGAAAATAAATTACAGATGAAACTCTTTAACCCAAGTGAGGTAAATTCAGTTGTTAAAACATGTGAGACACGACAGATAACAGAATGGAGTCATAAAGTAATTCACTCTTCACCATAAATGCTAGACAGATAGTAGCAGGTTATATCACACCTTTATGCTTTTATGATTAATTACCAAGCTGAAAATTAGTTCTGGTCATGCTGGTTTGCTGTTTATGCAGAACAATCAACCACACATCATAATGGCTGCTACAGCTTAAGCAGCATCCAGTCTGATAATGCTGATTATTCTCTTTTACTGGTTTATGCACCGAATGCACTCCAGACCACAAGTGTTTGGACAGTTTCACATGGCTCTGTCAGCAGCACCAACATTTTAAAACGAAGGCATGAATAATGCAGTAGGAAAATACTCAACACAGTGTCCAAAAGTTACAACGCGGAAAACCCAATTTTATTTTTTTCTTTGTGCATCTTTGTGGCATTTTGACACCTGTGGGATTGTTATTCTCCACAGACTTTGAGCCTCTAGTTGAAACCGCACACTGTTTTATCCTGTTACTTGAATCATAACTGGAAAAATGCCTAAAGTATACAAGAGCATCCTGCACGCTCACATTCAGCGTATTAGACAACGTCACATTACTAACAAGGACAAGAATCCTAAACAGCAGGGTTAAGAGGCTGTATAATCATGACTGGCTAATTTAATCTGATCTTAATGCAGTAACATATCTGATGTTACTGTATCCTAGCTTCATGCTGTCCTCATATTAATAGAAGTTAAAGTTACATCAGGCATTTATAATGAGTATTCATGAAATGCTGTCGTATTTAAGGAGACAGTGTAACCAGTTATATTTATCTATCTTATCAGAGGTGTCTTCTTTTCCTTTTTTCTTTTTTCGCTACCCACCTACCTCCAGTTGGAGAGTCAGTGCCAGGAACTACACAGTGAGCAGCATGTGACCAAGGTGGAGAATGTGAAGTTAAAGCAGACAAATGATGAGTTGGCACAGGAGCTGGAAAACACCTCCCAGGAGCTGATGTTGGCACAGGAGCAGCTGAGTTTACTGCAAGAGCAGTCCACACGACTACATGAAGAAAAAGAGATGTAAGCGATGACTGATCTCGGTTTATCTGATGTTTTGGTACCTCGAGCTCTTGCTCTCTCAATTTCTTATCTGTTGCTGATTGATTAGGATGCAAAACTTTGATACTGAAGACATAAATATAATTTGTAAAAACAAAGTAATGTCCACCATACTTTTTACTGCCGTCATGCAAACCCGACGGTTAATAAGCTATTAAACATCTAAAAATATTTACAAACGTATATGGACTCGTAGAACTCATACTCTTACTCATATTGTAAGTATTTCTGATTTCATTGGCATTTATTCTTATATATTGAATTTTGTATGAACCCACAGTCTGTCAGTTGTGTTTTTTTTTTGTTTTTTTTTATTACTAATGCTGTAAAAACTGTCTCGAAACACTATAAACTTGTTCAAGTCATATGTGAGAAGTGTAAATGCAAAATACAGTATAATGCAATGACAGAGTATTAATAATCACTGATGTCTTGCTGTTTAAAATAGAGAAATATACAGAATAACTGAAGGCCTGCAGAGAGAGCGAGAAAGTCTCCTTAAACAACTGGACCTGCTAAGGTATGGATCAGAATAAAGAAGGTACAGCTGTACATGTCTGCTTTAGAAAGAATTGGAGTGTACAGAAACATGACATGAGTTTTGGGTGTTTTGTCTCTATTTCTTTCCCACTGATGAGCTCCAAAGCCAATTTTCGCAACCGAAACAAGTTATCCAAAAAAGTAATTTCTTTCTGTTTTCATGTGAGATTTGTTGTTTAACTAAATCAGAACAGCACTGAGGAGCAAACATCTCAGTTGGTAATTCATCTTTTACAAGTGTACCAGTCCCATAACAAAGAAAAACTGATTAGTTTCTCAGCCTCAAAGCCTTTTCAGAAGATGAGTTTTTGATCCTTTAAGGCTGCTTTTGAAAGAAATGTTGCTTTACAGTAAATGACAGCGATTCCTATCCGATTATCCAAAGGCTTTTTTCTGTATCAGCTCCAGACCGCGTGTTTGGACGGTTTCACGCCTCTGTCTGCAGCACCAACAATTTGAAATGAATGAATGAATAATGCATCAAGAAAATAACTCAACATGGGACAACCCCTTTTTTTGTATTGCATTTTTACGTCCAGCATGATCGTTATCCTGCACAGACAGTGGGCTTCCATATGAAATGGCACACTGTTTTATCCCATTATCTGGATCACTGGAAAGTATGCAGGAGCATTCTGCATGCTCACATTCAGCCAGCTCCTTTAAAACGTATTAGACAACATTTCTGTATCGAGCATTACAAGAATCCTAATCATCAGGGCGAAGATGTGGCATAATCATGACCGGTGAATTTAATCTGATCTTAATCTGACCGAGTTGCGTTACACTTGCTGTGGACCGAAACGACAGCAGTCGCAACAACAACGACACATGGGCTGAAGTGTCTGAACTGAATCTAACAGAGAAAAGTTTCTGCTGATGATTTAAGTATAAAGAAGGTTTTTCAAAAAGATTTAATTTGAAGAACAAAGAAATTGCGCCTTGTATATATTTGAATGTTTGAACCACTTTGACTGAAGTTCTCAGTCTTTATTTTTTATCCCTTCTTTCTTTTCAGGGAGATGAACAAACATTTACGAGATGAAAGGGACATTTGCTATCAGGTGTGTTTCGTGTGTGAATTTCATTCCCTTGATTATTTAAATTTATCCTCTCAGTTCATTTTATTTTTGCCCTTTTTAAAAAGATTGCAAATACAGTATATATATAAAAATATCAGACTCTCGTGCCATATTGCAAATAAACACTGTGACTCTGCAGAAACCAAAGAATTCTAAAACATCGGGTTTGAAGCCTTTAATTGGTGTCGGGAAACGCATAAATACAGATGTCTTCAAAAGGTAACAAATGTCATTACCTTGAATGGAAGGCAAGCCAAAGCTTATACACCCTTGGCTATTTATTTTATGTATTAATGTTTATTGTATGTGCAATGTTACTTTCTATCTGCAGTGAGGATGAGGAGGAACTAACCTCCAGCTCTATGAGGCACCGCTTAGTCAATGGGTCATGCCAGCCGTTTTGTGCAGCACAAGCAAGAGGCCAAGGACATCTCCAGAGAATCATTTCAATTGAGGAGGACCACCTCCCCTCCTTCCTGATTGACTGTCAAGTCCAAACCCCACTTCAAGAATGCAATGAAGGAAAGAAGGTCTCAGATAATGAAGACAATATAGACTTGGTGATGAGTGATATTCATGCTCGCATGTCTTCAGCCTCGCACCAACAAAGCATGGAGAAAATGGAAACCCCCTCGTCTCCGAGAGGCCAGCCTGTTGGCAAAGAGAACAGCATGAATGTAAGCTTCGTCACGCTGTTGTAGCGTCAACTTTCTCACACATGCAATATGCGAGCCTTTGCTGACTGGCAATAAAAAGCGAGTTCTCATATTCTTTAGGTCTTATTCCTGTTCGTCCTGTTTCTTTAGGAGGAAATTAGCACTTTAGCACCTGAACGCCTCTTCAAGATCGTCCTGGTAGGAAATTCTAGTGTTGGAAAGACCTGCCTCCTCCGACGATTTTGTGATGACGCCTTCCACCCCGGCACCTCCGCCACTGTGGGTACGTATTTTATAGTGTAAACAGACATTAGCTGGTTTAAGAAAAGCATTCGAAGCTCTGTGGTTGACCTCGAGCTTTGTATGCGTTTGCCTGTACAGCACTAAATGTAACAGTTGGTTATGACAGTTTTTTTCTCCTCGGGGTGCAGTGCTGTCAGCAATGAACGTTCAATCCAGGGCTGAAATAGCCTTAAACACGATCAAACTGTAAAGTATAATAACCTTTGGCGTTATATGCTTATGATGTCATTTGTTTTGTCTGAATGTGCAGGTATAGACTACAGTGTAAAAACAATAGCTGTGGATAACAGCCAGGTGGCGCTGCAGCTGTGGGATACAGCAGGACAGGAGAGGTGAGCTTTTCAGACACTGTCAGGTGTGGATTTGGCTGAGATCTTTAAACTTTCTAATCTGTTCTTATTTTTTTCTCTAATGTGATCAAATGTTCTCAAGTAACAGAAGCAATGATCAAGCAAAACGTTTTTTTTCTTATGCGGTGACAAAACCTTCGCATGTTTTTACCTGAGTAAAGAGGCAGAAAAAGTACTTTTCCATTATGTAAGCTGTACCCATAAATTTGCTACTTCCTCCTGCTTGTCCTGCAGGTATCGAAGCATCACCAAGCAGTTCTTTCGTAAGGCTGATGGTGTGGTTGTGATGTATGATATCACTACTGAGGAGAGTTTCACAGCTGTAAGACAGTGGCTCACTAGTGTTAAGGTAAGGCAGTACCAGTCACAAAAACACCACAATCCCATTTTTGTGTTTTGCTTTATTTTGCTTACCTGCTATAAAAAACAAACAAATTACATTAAAAAACAAAAAAACAAGGCTGTTTTAGCCTGTGCTCTTTCCTTAACTTGCTTCACAGGAAGGGGCAGGTGAGGACATCCCCGTCATGCTCCTGGGAAACAAAACAGACAAGGAGACTCAAAGAGAAGTTCAGAAAAGTATCGGCGAAAGATTAGCCAAGGTCTGTGTCTGTTGTTGCTGCTAAGCATGAGATTCTGTTTTAGTCACTGTTAGTTTCTGGTCAGTCATACTACAAATGAAAGAAACATGAAGAATAATTAAAAGAAAAGAATTAAAAGAAGCATGAATGAATAATTAATATTCATAATTTAGGTTTTTTTTTTTATCCTTCTAATCTCTAGCGGGTGTTGTAGTTTCTATAGTTACTGGACAGAGTCTTGTGAACTAATATTGCTATATAAGAAATGTTTCTTTCTTAGTGCTTTTACAATTTTCAGTGTAGGATTTATCGTCTACATTTCTCAAGGTAGCACAGAAGTCATTTTAGAATAGAATAGAAATATCCTATTTCCCCATGATCGGAAGGTCGGTGGTTCGAATCCACTGAACAGCTACCCTGAGGTACCCCTGAGCAAGGTACCGTCCCTACACACTGCTCCCCGGGCGCCCAATGGCTGCCCACTGCTTCACTGAGTGAATGGGTTAAATGCAGAGAGGAATTTCCCCAAGGGGGTCAATAAAGTACACATTCTTTCTTTTACTGTCCTTCATTGGATCATTGGGGAAATTCATGTGTTCCAGCAGTTTTAGTTTTAGTCAAAAGTTTTAGATTTCCTTGTAAGATTCTTTTAATCTGTCACCTTTTGGCTCTTTTAGGACTGCCAGATGACGTTCTATGAGTGCAGCGCCTGCTCTGGGTACAATGTCGTGGAGTCCATGGTTCATTTAGCCAGGTGAGCAAAAATAATGACATTTCAGCAACATTTTGCCCTGCAGGAAACTTCAGTTTGGCAAACTGTGGAGTGATTATCAGTGAGACTCTTCCTGCACCAATATACATCTTTATATGTGACAATACACTACTTAACAAATTTATTAGACCACCTGTAATAAAAACAAGAAAACAAAAATATATTAGAAACATGTTATTTAATTAAAAAAAAAAATGAATCCACATTTTTATAGCCAAGTTTGAGTTGGCACACTGGACTTCTTACTTATGAGAAGTCAATAATTAATCAAGCTTAATGTTTAATCACTAAAACTTATTTTTCTGCTCATGAAATGGCAAATGGCCTGTATTTGTATAGCGCTTTACACGTTCAGTGAAGGTAAATAAATAACTAATTTGGCATTAAATAAAAATGTGCTTTACTGTTTTCTACAGCTTTTTTGTAAAACAGCACATTTTAAAATTATTCAGTAACAACCGTAATTACAATTTGGCATTAAAAATATAGTTTCAGTTACACAGCTTGAGCATACTACTGGATTAACCATTACAAAAACATAAAACATTTGGTATTTACCACTACTTTTAACTGGTAATTACTGTGGTAAGTACTGTATAAAGACGTAAGTCAAAAGTTTGTAACAATAAGAAAGCAGTCACGTAAAATGCCCAAGTGAAAGTAAAAGAGTAACAGTAACCTGTTTTATGAAATTACTGCTAAAAATTAGGATACTGTAGGTTTGTGAATCTAGACAGCATTATGGTGTGAGTGAGGATTATGGTTCTGGTCTTGGACACAAGAAACAAAAGAAAACAAAATGGTTACTAGAATATTTTTCGTTCTCTGAAAACGCAGTGAGGTATCTCACCATGCGAAGGGCCCGATGGCATGATCAGTCCCTGAAGCTCCAGTATCACTCGGCCTGTCCAAAGGGAGCCCTGTTCTGCAGGCAGTAGAGTCTAATAAAAGTATGTGATAACACCAGCACTTGTAAGCAGGGCCCACGAGTAGCCATATGTCTGATGGAATGCACTCACAGTTATACAGGAGGTTTCAGTCCTTGGCACACATACACCACCAGCCAGCTGCTCCTGGGGAAAATAAAAAATCACGAGTGAGAGCTCAGGACATGGACTGGTTGAACTGGTTACCTTTTCAAACATCCCTAGCGCCTTATCACTATCTGGCAAATTACACAGGAAGATAATGCATGTCGTACACAACAATGAAAAAAAGGTTCCTTCACACCATCTCTCAAACGTCAGCACTTACCATTATGAGCCAAACGTGTACTATAGTTAGCACCCAAGTATTCTGAGTGGTTTCTGTCAGTCCTCAAGGGGGGAGTCCATGCACAGTGTCAGCAGCAGCCACAGACCACGAATGTAACACTAGAGCGTCAGAGATACCCACTGCCATGCATTGCATATAGCAGCACTATTAGCACAGGTACTCTGACGTGCTAGTCTGCAATTTTTGCTGTCAAATAAAGTAACTTGTTACGACATCTTAACCACTTACAAAACAAACCCAAATGAATGCAAGTGGAATTTACATCATGGTTTCACCAGAGGACCCTTCCCATAGTGAGAAAAAACTAATCACTGATGAAGACAGAGCAGAGTTAATGCATATGCACGTTTGCATTTTCATAGCAAATCCAACTCCAAAGGGCGAAGCGCATCATGATGCACATCAAGGCTCCTGTTAGAAATTGCTACATTTTTGTTTCATTATGTCTCGTAGAATTCTGAAAGAGCAAGAAGACCAAGAAAAGGAGAAGACTGTCCATCTCGTCAGTATCCACTCAGAGAAGAAGAGATCCTGCTGCTGACAGATAAACAGTTGACACTTACACAGAAGCACTACCCTTTACGTAGATACACGTTGTAAAAGTGTGATCACATGTGCAAGCGAGAACATATCGTGCTGATTGTCATCACAAAATTGTTTACTCTTTGCATTAAAAGTTCTCTGTTATAAATGTGTGATTTGCCAAACTAGTGACAGTTTAAAAATCACTTATTCACGAGGATGAAGTAAAACACGAGTCATAGCTAGTATGTGGATTTCCCTCCGTGGGTCAGATGTAAATATCACTGAACAAATGTTAAGCTAAGTTCACTCTTTTTCAAGTCAAACTAGGACATTTTTAATGAAGGATACTTACTCACATTTGAATGTAACTCACAAATTTCCAATATTTAATAATCTTCCAAAAGCTTTGTAGTATTCAAATGTGGAGTTTTTGCTTTTAATATATGAATTCAGTGTTTAAATGTTTCGCCTTTACATCTTTTTCAAACATTTCAGGTGGACTTAATAGTGTGAATAACTGTAGCATATGACTCATTGTCAAACAACATTACATTTAACACTACTTTTGAAAAGCCTTTGGTGTTCAGGTTTAGATCGCTTTTTAAGTTCGTGGTTAGTCTTTGGACCAAGATTAACTGTGGTGTTAAATAACATTTCGGGATATTATGGTTGCTTCACTTGGTGAACTGCAGTTATATCTTTTTAATGAACAAACAAAAAATGTCATTTAGTATTTGTCCCACAGCTGTTATTGTTCATGTTATTTTATATTACAGGTGTTGTTATAGCAGTACTGCAAGTTACTAGGCTACATGTGTATTAACATGAGAACTCATCTCAGCTTTATTTTGAAAGACACACCTTTGTTCCCAAGAGACCAGACAGTTGACAAATATTTATTCAACTTTTCACTTTACTATGTTTGGTGCCAAGTATTTATGAAAATGATATTCCTGTAACTTGATATGTAATTTGTAACAATGTGGTTTTGGTAAAAAAAAAAAAAAAAGTACTCTCACTAACAGTGAATCACTACTGCCAGGATCTTGCACATTACTCTCATGTAGACATACATATGTATATAAAAAATGGAAATGCCGATAACTTAATAATAGCTATGTGTACAGTTTATGTGAAAAGCACGGTAGGACTTTGTTTCCTTTCTGGCACCATGAAATAAAAATATATTGTACAGCATCACCTGGTGGATATGTTTGGACATTGCAGTTTATTGAGTTTTCAAACTTACAGTACATGACAATATGTGAAACAATATATTCAACAATAAAAAAGTAATACATGTGCAATCAGCATGCTGATTTAATAGATTTTTTATAACTTATTCCGTCGCCATGTTTGTGTTTAATAAGTCGGATGTTTGTCCGAATATGTTTTCTTTCTGAATCTAAAGGTGCTCTTTCGATGCAGGTATTATTATAGATAAATAACCTTTAATTTGAATTAACTGTAAGCATAAATGACTCGTGATATTGCTTATTTGTGCCAATAGCTTTGATCCTGTACACACGATGATCCTGTATAAAATGCACACGATCAAAGCAATTATCAAACCGTGTGCTCTCAGAGGGCAACGCTGCAGCTTGATGCTGTGCTTTCTTTTAGTTGGTAATTACATGAGTTTATTATGATGATCTTCATTCACTACCAACATATGCACACATTGTACATTTTGCTTAGAATTTGGTAGTAAGGGTAGGGGTGGGCGATATAAACGATACACGATAGAAACGATATAAATTTGGCCAACGATAGAGATTTTGACTCTATCGCGATAGCGCATGTTGATGATGTCATCAAGCTGCGCCTGTTTTGGTCGAAAGCAGCGGCTAAAACCATTATCATCTGCAAATTATGCCGGGCGACAGTCATAGCAAAGAGATGAAGCACTTTTGAAATATGGGGAAAGCCAAAAACTGCGCTTCCTCCACTTCCGTAACATTGATTCATTAATGTTGAATTCTCTCGCAGCTCCGTGTATAGCATCCTGCTATGCGATTGCATTTGTCCCTGACCACCAGAATCCCTCACGTTAACTTTTAATCGAGTGGAAAAAAAGTTGGCGTTCATCCTCCAGCTTCACTGTGCTAATGTTATGCTAACATAGCTGTGTCGCTAGCAATCACGTAGCACAACATTATATACCAGGTAGTCCAACTTCAGTAACCCTACAAACGCCACTGCTGTTTAGTTTTCTGTCTTCATTTATGTTGGAAGTGGTAGCAGAGCTGTACGTTTGAATTAGTTTCAAAAATCTCTCAGTCAGAACATGGTATGAAATGTTTAGGTGTAAACTAGCGAGCTAACTTCCTGTTAACTTCTAACTCCGTTAAATTTAATAAATTCTGTTTTCATGGATGCCTGGATGTTAAACTTAATTGTTACACCCGATAAAGCAGCAACGCTGATGATTTAATTAAAGATGAAAAAATTTCGACCGTTTTTAACTCTTAGTGTTCGTTTGACTTTGGGACCTGAAGCGGGCGGAGTTTTGGACCCAGATTACTCCGTGAAGCTCCCTCACTACGGCAGCCCTAATGCTCTGACATCCATCAAGCAGTGCGGCTTACCAAAGTTGTACTAAAACATTTTTTAACAGATTTCTGCACGCCCAAATTGGTTTGAGGTCAGTAAGCACAACCAGAATTCATACAATTAAAGGATTTTAAGTGTGCCTTATAGCGAGGAAAATACGTTATACATAAGAAAAGAATATATCGTGATATATATCGTTACCGCACATGCTTCAAATTATATCGCGATATGAATTTTAGGCCATATCGCCCAACCCTAAGTAAGGGCATCTGTGTGTTTTAAGAATGGAGGCTGGATTTGGCAATGTCAAGATCTGTGACGCGTGAGGCGATCCGGAGCACTAATGCGAGGTTTCAGATATGTAAATTATCTGCAGATCTTTACTGAATAAATTCTTCACTGGGTACCTTGGCAATGACTGTAGTAAGAGTACAGGGAAATGAAAAGATCCCCATCAGTACACTGAATCCAGTGTGAATCAACAGTGTGCAATGCAGGGGGAGCCTGAGATAAAAACCAAAGAACCATATCTTGTGGTCCGTACGTTTGCTAGAAGAAACCTCAGTATCCGTCAGTTTGGTTGAAGCCAAGATATTGGGATATAACTAAAGCAGGTCATCAATATTTTATTGACTCCCTTTGTAATAATTCTTTGTTGTCTGTCTAGGATCCAGCTGCATTATTAACAATATGAGTTACGCAGGCTTTCCTTTGATTCCTTGACATGAATTATGCTCAGGCATAGACTAAATGGCTTGAGGCTAGATTTGAAGAACTGCTTAATCTTAAATCAACAGAATAAGAGTGGCTTGTGTCTACATATGAAACCACTGTAAGAAGCTAAACTCAGCAGTGTGGAACAAAACTAGGTACACTTCGGCACTTGGTCAAGGCATTTAGGATGGAAAAAGTATGTTTTTGGCAGGTCAACATCACAGCTCGAACTGACAACACAAAGCACACCGGATGTCCAAACAGTTTAGCAGTGTGAACTTTGACACCTTCTATTTTACACGCACTGTAAACCACTACTACACTGACTATGCAAACACATTACCTTTCACATTACACGTTTCTTTGTCCTGGCTGTGGTGTTCAGTCGCTTCTAGTTTTTCTCGCATTGCTAAACTGATACAACAATAAATAAATCATTTTACTGGTAATCATTTGCTACAGTACATGACATTTAAAAAGTTAAATGTATTCTCTACTGTAACAGAATGTGGACATTAGAGTAACTCATTACTGTATTTTAAAATGCCAAATATCGCTCCATAAGGTCCGGGTTAGTGTGGAAAAACAAATACTGAAGAAAACACACAAGTACATCACTCCATCTCACATATACTTACGTCAGTAATTAACATTCATCAAGACTAGAACAGTTTCTTAACACATTTTGTCAGAGTTACATTCAGAATTGCTTAACAGTCAACATCCTGTCTTCATCATACAAGTAGCAACCATATTGATATTGTCAGTGGTGCCAGCTAAACCGGGTCTTTAGCCCGGTCTAATTTCTTCCTCTGTGAGTCTCGGTCCCGCTGTGCATCTGTCTGTGGTCATGAGAGCGTCTTTGTCTCCCTCTGGTGCTCAGGAGTTGCACTCAGCGGGGCACCAATGTCCCCGCAGTGAAACTTAACGCATCTTGTAGTCATGTGATATGGCTGCTTCACACAGCTGCCCTTTGAAATCCAGCTCAAAGGTGAAGTCTAAGTCACGCTGCAAGTGAGCAGAGAGACAGAAATAAAAAAGATGGTGTTCAGTGATACTTCAGACAACAACTGATCAAATACACAGCAGAAAGAAAGAAAATAACAAGTAAGACAAGAGATGAGATCTCCTTTTTGACCAGAGTGCAGAACATGGTATTACGAAAGCAGAGTGTTTGTGAAGAGAAAGCAGGCGCCGCTTCTCCATCCCGTAGGGGAGGAGAGGACACTGACAAGGTCAACAATAGAATCTGTTGTTGTTTGTTGAAGTCACTGCAGGGCTGCTGCCTGCATGACAGGAAGACAAAACTGAAGAGGAAACAGCCTGCTGTGGGCAGGGAATGACTCATTTACACATCTATCTATCTATCTATCCATCCATCCATCCATCCATCCATCCATCCCTCCTAATTTCAAAATATATCCATACCAGTACTTACAACATTTTTCTCATTGGGCTTCATAGCAATTGAGCCAACGATCTCTTCTCCTCTTCGGACTGTTAAATAGTCCTCCAGGTAAAATACTGTCTGCTTCCAGTGGGTGTATGGAGCATCTGGAGCTGCAACACACACAGAGAAACACTTTCACAATACTCACAATGAATGCCTAAAATCAAGAGTAATCATAAATGACTTATGTCACTAATGACTTTCGTAATGATAAACAAATCATTGATCACTTATAGGAACTGTTGACTAGTTGGCAGTTTGGAAAAAGACCTTTTAGTTGGTGTTTATTGCCACATGTCTGGATTAAAGTCTTGTTACTATTTACTGACTTTAATGAACAGCTGCAGATATCTCAGGTGTTTAATTTGTGCAATACACCAACTAAATAACCCAGACTGAAGACAACAATCAGTCATCCCAATGCAGCTGTGCACATAGTTATCCCTTTTACAATGTTTCCAAAGATCTGAATACTATGCAAGCATACAAGAAATTAATCATGAGACTTTTTACCGATACACAGCTGCCTAAGTACCTGATGTGAATTTAACTAAGTGCAAAAAAGGCATGTGTCTTCACCTGAGATCCAGAATACAGCTCTGAAGTAAAATGCAGATAACAAATTTCTTGCCTCTCAACTAAAACTTTTGTCAGACTTCTTCCATTACTATTTCACTTTGTGTCTTTGTAGTCTTTCTTTATCTGCACTCATTAAGTTTGCATGAATGTAAAACCTGAAATCCCAGTCCCAAAACCAATGTGAGCATTGGCCAGGATTCTGACCATTGCTGTCAATACCACTTAAAATAAATTAGACTTTTTGTTAGCTTTTGTGTGGCAGCTTGGTGGATCTGTGCTTTGTGAGTCCATAGATAAAAGGGCCTGCCAATCAGCATACTGCTACGCAGGCCAGGGTCTTTTTTTTAGGGCATAGTTCAATAAAGGCACTGAGAAACTAATTCCGTTTCATCTAATTCTGCAACTGCAGTAGATGAAATGGTATTTTTGTACTGACCTAACCTTTTCCTCCTCACCTGACAGTCTGTGTGTGTGTCTGATACACTGTCCTTCACGGCCGCGTGAAAGACTGATGGCCCATTTTAGCCTTTTGTGTGTAATTTTTAATCTGTCTAACCTTTTCAGGAGGAAAGGCCCAAGTTTTGACACTGGAAACTTTGCTTGGCAGACACACTTACAGAAAATCAATAGACGGGACTGTGCTTTGGCAGAAAAAGCCAATGTTAGGAAAAAATACATCTCTTTGAGTATAAGTCACAAGGTCTTGATGATGGTGTACTTGACAAATTAAAGGTGACCTGTGCTTACACACATTTTTTTTAACCAAAAGAGCCAAAATATATATTTATTAATCCAACAGTTAAGACAGTTTATTACATTTCAGTTCAATGTTCTCCTTCACCAACAGAGGTCAGTCACACACAGGTTTTAAAATTGCAGTTATTCTCTTAGAATGCCACAATCTCAAATCTTTGGATTGGCCTAATTTCACACAAATTGGGGCCTCCAAACATGCAAGGTGAGAAAGCACTGGTCTGCCATCTATGAAAAGAAGTGAGCACAATGAGGAACACAAAACCTGACAGGAAGTGTGGTTTTTTGCCTTTCCCACTGGGCAAAGTATACAGCTCTGATTCTCATTGGACTGTGATGAAACACAGGGCTTCAGAAACAGGACACTCTTTAACCTGGGGTCTTCTGAATCTATCACTCCTAATTTAGACTGCAGAAAGTGACTTGTGTTATTTGTATGTCCTACTATGAAAGGGATTGGGTTTTTTAAACATAAAGGCAGGTTTTCCCTGATGTGATTCCATTCTTCTTGCAACTGTAGCCACATAATACCAGTAGAAATCCATGGTCTTCTTATCAGGGTTTATTGTTAGTTTCCACACTCAAGACAAAAGGAGACCGGGCCTTTTGAGGTTGTTGCTCCAAAGAAAGTTCAGAATTCTCTCAATGGAATAAAAGAGACTAGTTTTAGAAAATAGTTTTAGATCTGTTTATGTAGATTTGTCTTTATTTAATTTGTTTTTTTGTTTTTTTTAAGAAAAAACTGTGCAGATAACTGGATGTTTCTATCTGGTTATCTCCAAATAATGTCTGTGCTCTATTAATTGCTGATTAGTCTCTAATTATGTGTCATGTCCAAAGATGGGCAGTAACGCGTTACATGTAACCCGTTACTGTAATCTGATTACTTTTTTCAGGTAACGAGTAAAGTAAGGGATTACTATTGCAAAAAGGGTAATTAGATTACCGTTACTTTCCCGTAGGAACGCTGCGTTACTGCGTTACTAAAACCGTGATTTTTTGCGAGAATGTCTCATGACAGTGACGTAAGCGAGTGCGACGTTCGTGACAACAGCTGTGTGCAGATCAACAATGGATCATATATCGAGTGCAGAGAGAGTATGAGCGTGCAGCGTTTAAAGCGTGGAAGTACTGACCTTACTTTGAGTTTGATTCCATAAAAAGTGACAAAAACATTAGCGTCCGTTGTGCGTGGGAAGAAAACTTCTTTTTACAGCGAAAAAAACCCCTAAACTTCCAAACAAGCACCGAGTAGCTACGACGTAATGGGAAACTCACAGAGAAACTCGCGGATTCTTCCACTGACCGCGGCACACCTGCACCAGGGTAACCCTCCGCCTACCCAACTCCTGCTTTACAGGTGAAAATAGAGCAACAGGACCGCTGAGTCTTTGACTTTATTTATTTTCTGCTGTGTTTTACTTGCATCGATTTGAAAGACTGAGTGTAAACACAAAAAATATTTTATTTTATGTGCTGGAATGTGCAGAAAATAGGTTTACATGTTAAACTAATTTCTTCCAGTCAGAGAATGTTGCAGATAATTAAATGTTTGCTTGATGCATAAAGTTAAAAGATTAAAACTAATAAAACAAGTTTTAAAAAGAGACTTTTCCATTTGATTACATTTTGTATGATGGATTATGCAGAAAAAGTAGAATTGGGCTGAAAGATCTATCGCTTTATCACCTATTCAGGTTGTAAATCGTGTTTTTAAAAAGTAACTAAGTAATTAATTACTTTTGAAAATAAGTAATCAGTAAAGTAACGGGATTACTTTTTGGGGGAAGTAATCAGTAATTAGTTACTGATTACTTTTTTCAAGTAACTTGACCAACACTGGTCATGTCTATCAAAGGTGCAACACGTTTTTCACAGGACTCTATGCAGTCTGTTTCCACACTAATTAAGAAGGTAAAGTAGCAACCAGGTGCTGGTAATCACCTTTAGATGATCAGAAGTTTCTGATATGTAATAATTATGTGTGTGTGTTTTATCACAGTGCCCAGGAGGAAAGACAAAAGCAATGAATCCTGGTAGAGTTATAAGGCCCTTTCAATAAAAAAAAAAAGCAGATAAATAAATAAAATGAAGACATCTTTCATTCTACAGTGAGGAAGATTATTCACAAGTGGAAAACATTCAGGACAGCTGCAAATCTTCCCAGGAGTGGACACCAAGGCAAACTCACCTCGAGGTCAGACTGTGCAATGCTCAGAGAAATTGCAAAGAAAAACAACACTACATCTCTCGCTCTACAGACCTCAGATTCAGAGGGCCAGGAGTCAGACTGCTAGTGGCTGTAAGGCTATTTTTCTCAAATTTTTATGTCTTGATGATGACCAGAAAGTTTAATTGTCACATTAATAGATATAATGCAGCTCGATTACTGAAGCTGTGCATAAACTGGCAAACAAACAGATAGATGAAGAGGCCTTGTACAGAATATGAAGTAAGCAGAAGTGCTGGGTATCTTACCTGTGGAAAAACCTGTCTTCTTGTGACACTTAGTAAATTCAATGTTAAAGTAAGTGACCAGTGCGTGGATGTAGTCATTCCTCTGGATCTGCAGGCAAAAAGATGATGTGAAGGACAGGTCCTCAGGTTTTACTGTGTAGATGTCCACTTCCTGTAAAAGTAAAAAAAATTTTTTTTACATAAACAAATGACAAGTTTCTTATGTGAGTCATTACATTAAGTTCTCCCTTTCACTGTGATTCAAAGAAAATTCTCAGAAGTGTGCTTTTAGAAATGTATATGAATTCTTTAATAGAGCGCTTTGCTCTTACCTTCACCGGACCTTTTATTTATTCACACAACAAGAAATTAAACCTACCAGTTTTAAAAGGCTGTAAAAAATAAATCTGCAATACAGCGAGGAGAAAAACGACCAACATTAAGATGGAGCCTACAGGAAAGCTTCCACTTGGGTGGCTGTAGCTCAGGAGGTAGAGCAGGTCACCTACTGATCAGAAGGTCGGTGGTTCAATCCCTGGCTCCTACAGTCTGCTTGTCAAATATCCTTGGGCAAGATACTAACCCCAACTTGCTCTCCGATGCATCCATATGAATGTGTGAGATTGGGTGAATGAGGCATGTTGTATAGAGCGCTTTGAGTGCTCCGTGAGAGTAGAAAAGCGCTATATAAGAATCAGTCCATTTACCTCCACAAGTAGAAGCCAGTAACCGCTGTGTAGGATAGACAAGAAGAAGGAGCTGTGCCCATACTTGTCATGATCCAAGTGTTGGGGATCATGTCATGCAAAGCTCTACAACCCAAGTCTATAAATGTCCCCTGATTCCAATCAATTTTACAAGGTCTCCCATATCATCCCAGTGAGTCATGCTAAGTGTGGAGCACGTTCCTCCTGATTCTGGTTTACTGTCAACATAAAGAATTATCTATGATTACTGCACAACATAGCAAAGCTTACCTGAAACCTGCTACCACAGCATAAACATGAAGGCATTTCACGTGGCATCAGTGCTAATAGATATTCACTGATGGCTTTGGTGCCAGATGCCACATTTGCTGCAGAGGAATGAGCCTTATGTTTGGTGACAATAAAACACTGCAACAATAATATCAGATTTCCCCGGCTGTCTTTAAAAAATAATTAATCCCATAAACACATTTACGAGATGTTTACTCTGGTCATGCAGTATAAACTTCTCAAAGTCACATTTCAAAGTTTAAGACAGCAATATACTGCATTGCAATGTTTATCCTCTAGCAATTACTCCTAAGGCAAAATAAACATTTTAAGAGCACCATCATACAGGTTGTTTTCTTCACGATCATACTTGCTAATGATGCTCCCCGAGTATCGTTACAGTAGTTTTCAGTCAAGGTTTAATAACACGGGGTCCTGTACGTGCTACTCCTCGGTTATACAACTTTAATGAGGTCAATCAGTAATTCATTTAAAGTCAACACAGTGACTTTGAATGGATTTGCATGTCTTTAAAAGGCCTTACACCATTAATACCACTCTTTTCAGTGTGGTATCAATGGTGTAAGGCCTTGATATAAAAACAATCCCAGAGGCAAAACAACCCTATTCCCATCAGCCTCACACACTTTTTATCTCAAGGGCTGTCTGCCTAAGTCAGCTTATACAGAGGGGGAAAACTGAAACTAAAAAACTAAGCTGCAGTGATTTAAGTTACTGGAACTACTCATATGAACAACTAGTTTGCACAAGAAATATTGAACAGACCTTTGCTTTGATTAAAAAGACTAACATGCTTATAAACGCATGGCACAACACAGAAGAGCCACGTCAGCAGGACAAGACTCGGTTGTTCACCTGCATCTAAAGGACAAAGGTCACTCCTTCGAGGATGCCAATGTTCACATTTTGGACAGAGAAGACAGATCCATCCATTCAAGAAAGAGGAGTGAAAGAAGCCATCCATGTCCATCTTTGAACAGAGGCGGTGGCTTACGACACCAACTGTCTGCCATCTGGAATCCAGTTTTGAGATCCCTTCAGACACCATAAGGCCCAATCACATCCTGGGCCATTTGACCTCAGGAAGTCACATGATAGGGTGGCGCTAGGCTTCACCCAAAACCTTGGCTGATTGTGACCCACACCTGTTTTCACACCTTGGCTCATGTGATTAGGTAGAGCAGCGGTCCCCAACCTTATTTGCGCCACGGACCGGTTTATTCCCGACAATATTTTCACGGACCGGCCTTTAAGGTATGATAACAAAATAACGCTGAAAACCGATAAAAACCCTGAAAAGCATACATTTCACACCTGAGCCTCAACTCTTGCGGCCCGGTACCAAACGACTCACGGACCGGTAGAGGATCATTAAGGGGTCCATGACTCTCTTGGGGGGACACTTCCATAGGGCTTAAATCTGGGACTCTACACCAATTGCTCTTAGAACTGAAGAAGCTTCTCGGATGAGAGTTGAAACATCTTCAAGGAAACTTAAAGAAATCCAGATGCTTTTCTTTCTAAGCTATTTAGACTAGGATGAGCTGGATGACTGAGAACCTTCACAGAAAAGAAATCTCACTCTTTTTATTTTAAGTGAGTCACTCTTTTTGCTACTTGCAGTTGTCATCTTTCACTGCTCTCTGAGCTCAGCTTATTTTAACAATACTGGAGACTGCACTCTTGTAGTGGGTGCACTGCAATGCTCTATAATACATCGTCAGTTTGACTGGAAGCAGAAATTGTGCTGATAGTGCTGAAAATCATAGCATTTAGATTTCAAAACACCGTGATACGTTATAATTCTGTGATACTCGCCATAGTCATATAGTTGCTATGGGACCATAGCAGCTTTGACTCTAGACAGTTCTCAGATCACAGTATATGCTATATGGGCAAAAGTACTGGCCCACCTACATGTTACACCTTGGCAATGGAAACCATGGAACGATGCTCCTAGCACAGTTTTTGTGCTGATGTTAATGCCTGAGGAGGTCTGTGGCTCTTTAGTTAACATGTGCCTCAGCGCTCATCGATCTCTGCAAATTTTCTTTGTGGCTGAGTTGCTGTGGTTCCTAAATGCTTCCTTTTGTCAATAATTTCACAAACTAAAATTGTTGCAACAATTGCATCCTATTACAGTAACACATTCAAATTCACCGACCTCTTCAGAGCAATTATTTCTTTCACAAATGTCTGTAAGGGCAAATGGGATGCCTGCGTGGTAATAGGACTGAAAACAGCTGAACTCAAAGCGGTGAGGAAAGACTTGTAAGGTGACAAAAGTATGAGCTAAAAGGGGAACATGAAAGAGGCAACACTGAAATGAAGGTATAACCGCACAACAATATTCCACCGGGACAAAGGTGAGATAGGGCAGAGCCATCTAATCAAGGCCAGCGATAAGAAGGTCACTATGACAAGGAGCACAATCAGGGAGACTAGACAGACTGCTATTGGCATGCATGGCAGTGTGATCAGGCAAATAAACACAGAGGGAGCCACAGACAGAACATCGAGGTGGCACTCATAACAGCCCCGGTATGTTAGACAATACGTTTGCCAGTCAAACAATGTCATTGGGTAGTTAATCAGTAGTTAACGTGCAACCCTGGTGTGTTTTACCAGGTTAATTATGTCACAAACAGAACTGCTAAACTGTATTTCCAGAGCAAGAAATGAAATCTGAAGCTCAGAATTGGCATTAAACCCTTTTTATTGTTGCTTCAGTTAATAATCAGCAATGGCAGCGCTGCATATTGGCTGATCAGGCAGTGAACATTACCCATGAGCCAAAATATGATTCACTAACCTTGACCAGGCAGGAGTTGGTCACCACCTGTTTGGGGTCTACTACGTCCACCAGGGGTTCCTTCATGGCCACATTACGGATACACGTCATGTCAAAGCCATACACGTTCTCCCACCCTGGTAAATACAGCGTCACAAAATGATTTGTTATCACATTCTAAACATATTTAGAATTAATATTTTCTTCTGTTATATTTGCTCCAAGTTTCTATTTGGTTTATAGAGCCGGCAAAAGCCACAGGATATGTAAACATTTGGACTGAATATGAAAAAATAAATAAATAAAAATCTCTGGTTGGGGGCTTTGCTCGTCCCAGAATAGTCTCATCTAAGATCCTAGAGAGATATATCCTGACATTTTGGAATGATTTTCATTTTGACAGATGAAAGTCACATTGTATATGGCGATGAATTGTCAACACGAGCCCCTTGAACACAGGCAGCATTCTTTCCCTGAATATCCTCGTTGCGCAAGTGAAATTGGTGCATAAATTATTCACAAAGCACCTTAAGAGAGTGTGTGAGCAAACATCTCTGTTGTGGCCCAAGAGGCAGGGAAGAACTACTTGAACGCGCTGAAATACTGGTGATAATGAACAGGTCACAAACCCCCGGGGGCTTTTGTAATGCTGTGTATTTGCATTTCCTGCTGCCCACTTAACTTACTCTGCAGCCCAGAGAAGCACTAATGACTGCAGGATGCTCTTAGAATGCTGGAGTGCTACAGAAAGGCACTTCCAACTGAGATAAAGGTCGTCTTTGGCTCCGTGCCACTGGAAAAAGTTTGCCGTCAATATGTACACTTGTCTCAGCGTGACTTTGTGCATAGAGCACTTCAGAGCCACAGCAAGCTTAACTGAACTAGCCAGACATAAGAAGACCAATATGATATGATTGGCTAGATTTTATCTGGTGCACTGTGGTTGTATAATTTCCCAGATGTATGGAGGAGTGTGAGTAGGAGGCCTACTGACAATTGTGTTGTCATTTTGGGTTGTGCGCAGACTTTATGCTGCTTTATGTCCAGCAGCAATAAATCGGCCACAGTGCTCCTTGCAGGGTTCATACAGGGGATCATACAGAGATGGAGAGGCTTGTTGACTTATAATATCAATTATCGCGCCCAGTCTTGTACCTCAGGAATAGTTTAAAATTATTTGCAGAGCTGGAAAGGCTGTGTGTGTGTGCCCACAGTGGAGAGAAGAACGTGGGTGTGTTGATGGTGCTTTCTGCATCCATCCAGCAAGTCGTATTTCTGGTTACCCACGCTATGTACAGGACAAGTAAGTGGCAAAAACATGATTTTGGCATTAAACTGCACTTACAGTGTATTTTGAAGTCTTTGTACTGCCTGTCCTCTATGGCCACCACATACAGGGAGGCCCGGTCAGGAAACATTAATCCACCAGGTTTCTGGAAAAAAACCCAGAGATGAATTAGGAATGCATCGAAACTGCAAAACGTTTGACCAAAATAAAATAAAATTAACTGAAAACTAACATGTAGATCTTTTTTTAAAAAAATAAATAAATAAATAATAATAATAATAATAAACTTTATTTATAAAGCACACTTAAAAACCAAGGGTATGCCAAGGTGCTTAACAAGTAACATAGAGAATAGAAGGAAGATAATAGAAATAGGACCAAAGCAACAGGTACAGAGCAAACAAGAAATTAAATGAGCATAAAAGTGCATAATATAAAATCATAAAAGAAATATTAACTAGATGGAAAGGCAAGATTGAATAAGTGGGTTTTTAGTTGTGATTTGAACAGTGCAATGGAATCAACCCGGGACTTCAGCCGAGATCTGTTAACAGCGAGTGCAGACAGCTGTGAGTGTTATTAGAAATGTAATCCTGAATCTGTTCAACTGTCCTAACATTTGAGAATATTATAATTCCAGCTTTATACTTTCTGTGTTTTATTACTTTAAACATTTTGTGTCGGTGGTGGTTGCTTGGTTTGAATTTCGTAGTTTCTGAGGTTCTTCTGTTGTTCCTCTGTGTAAAGTTGAGAGTTTTGTGTTTATTGTATTTTTTTAGATTCGTGCTTTGACTTTCAAAGTTCTGATTACATTGTTGTCTCTTGCTGATTTACTTTGCGGCTTCTAGTCGTGAGTTTTAGTTTTCTTATGCTTTGTCTTGCTTCTGTTTCTGTCACACCTCCCTCCGTCTCAGACTGTATTGATGCCTCGGTCCCTTTTGTTTACTTGCCTCTTGTTTAGCGTTAGTATTCGTGTCTCCCTCGCTAATAAAACATTTTACTTTGAAGCGTCTTATGTGAGCTTCCTGTCTGTCTCCCCCTGACTTCACGATTGTTTTCACCTGTGTCCCTAATCTTCTCCTTTCCAGATCATCTGTTAATACTCCCTGTTGTGCTGCTGATATTTTCTTCAATGATCAACAGCTCGTGTTTATTTAACTCCATCTGCCTACGTGTTCTTCATAAGCGTATCAGGTATCTTGGTGACTTGTGTTGTTGTAGGATACACAAACGCACACAATCCAGACGCCTTACCAGCCACTTGTCTCTGGCAAAGATGACAGTGTTGAGCATGGATTCATAGAAGAGGCAGTAGCCCATCCATTCAGATATGATGATGTCAACTTTTTCAACAGGAAGCTCCACTTCCTCAACCTTGCCTTTGAAAATGGTGATAACTGAAACACACAAAACATTTTAAAACCGTAATATAATAAAGTTTAAATGAATCTTTAAGTCTTTACAATAACATGTGGGAATTCTGGGGGCTAAAAAGTATAAGGTAAAGTATATTTTAGGGGACGTATGAAAGTTGTATTATTAGTTGTTTGTTACTTTTATTATTATTAAAATTATTCTTATTATTTTGCTGGGTGAAGGAATAGCTGCACCATCTGTTAAACCACTTCCAACAAAAACGTAGTTTATTACTAGTAATTTTAGAAAAGAAACTGTGAGTGGTGACACACCTGTTCATGCTTTGTAGGCTAACACAACAACCATTGTGTTGTTATGAAAATGAAACCAGCTGGGGACTGCGGTGGAGGAGTCGATCTTCGCCCTGCCTGAGATTAGCTGACTTCAGCTTTGTTTGTTCTGCTTTGGAAAGAAGTGACTGAAGAGTTTCCCTGATTATACAGATGTCTTCACAATGACACGTCAACCCTGTTACTCCAACTGCTGATTGCTTATTTGCTTTCCAGAACTCAGTAAACATACCGATAACTCTTTTCTTCGGATACTTAAGGATACTTGTTATTCATAGGTTTAGAAATAAACGGGGCATTTGCTGACAGGGTGGTTTATAGCTCCATTATCTGGTAGGTGCAGAGTCAGGGGCTTGGCAGGAAATTTGACGCACAGCAGGTGCTCTGATCATAACATACACTTTGAAGTTACACAGGATGGAAGCATATTTCTGCTAATGAATACAAATGAGTCAGTGTAAAGAACAATGATGAAGGAATGTTTTAAACATACTCGTCGTTATTATTATTCATCATACAATATTTAACCTAGCCTATTGGTACATGCAGTGTAATTACACTCTATTCACTCATCTATTCAAATCATTGAATTCAGGTGTTCCAATCACTTCCATGGCCACAGGCAGTGTTGGGGAGTAACGGAATACATGTACCGCCGTTATGTATTTAAAATACAAAATATGAGTAACTGTATTCCGTTACAGTTACCGTTTAAAAAGGTGGTATTCAGAATACAGTTACTTTGTTGAAATAAATGGATTACACGGCGGTATTTTCCCGTTTCATATTGTCGCGGGTCAGGACTGTTTGGGTTTTGTTTGTTCTGTTGTTCCAGGCGGCAGCGTTACGGTTACCATGGTTACAGGGTGACGCTCTCTCTCTCTCTGCGACTGTGTGTTTCCTGGGTGAGCGAGCGCCTTTTTGTTGTTGTTGTTGTTGTGCTAAGCTAATAGGCAGAATGTTACAGGCATAGCCCTAAAGAATGTAGCCTCATGGGCAGTGTAGTCCGTGTTGCACGGAGATTGGACTGTCATACCCGTTATGAGTCTGTGAGCGCGAGGAGGGAGAAAAAGGAGAGTGGAAAACTACAAGTTGTTATCGAGCAAAAACGGGAGCTGGAAGCATGTAAATATAATAATAACCACTGCAGCCAAGAAGAGAGCCTGACGAGCCCAGTTGTAAGTAAGCTATTAAGACTCGACTGTACACCGTGTTCGTGTTTGTTCCATTGAAGAAGCCTTTCAACCCCTCTCTCTGTCTCTCGCTAGCAAATTTGACCCAGACAACAAAGTAAAGCTATTTACTCAACACGAACCCGACGTATTAGCCAGAGGTCCCTTTACCACGGTTCGGAGCCGCGGACCTTCAGTAATAGCAATAAATCTTTACATTTAATACATTACAAAATACATTTTGGGGCATGTATTCTGTAATCTGTAGTGGAATACATTTTAAAGGTAAACAAAATGTAATCAAATGAAAAAGTCTCTTTTTAAAACTTGTTTTATTAGTTTTAATCTTTTAACTTTATGCATCAAGCAAAAATTTAATTTTATGCAACATTCTCTGACTGGAAGAAATTTGTTTAATATTTAAACCTATTTTCTGCACATTCCAGCACATAATTTTTTTTTTGAGTGTTTACACTCAGTCTTTCAAATAGATGCAAGTAAAACACAGCAGAAAATAAATAAAGTCAAAGACTCAGCGGTCCTTTTGCTCTAGTTTCACCTGTAAAGCAGAAGTTGGGTAGGCGGAGGTTTACCGTGGTGCAGGTGTGCTGCGGTCAGTGGAAGAATCCGCGAGTTTCTCTGTGAATTTCCCATTATGTCGTTGCGCACTCGGTGCTTGCTTGGAAGTTTAGGGGGTTTTTCGCTGTAAAAAGACGTTTTCTTCCCACGCACAACGGACACTAATGGTTTTGTCACTTTTTATGGAATCAAACTCAAAGTAAGGTCAGTACTACCCAGGATGTGAGTGGGCGTTAAGGCGTCTGGGAAGGGATCTCAAAACGTCCCAGACGCCTTAACGCCCACTCACATCCTGGGCCATCTGATCTCAGGAATTCGCATGATAAGGTGGGGCCAGGTTTCACAATGAACACACCCGAAACTCTGGCTGATTGGGACCCACACCCAGTTTCACACCTTGGCTCAGGCGATTAGAGGATCATCAGGGGTCCTTTTGTCCCTCTGTGGGGGGAAACTCCCACTAGGTTTATATCTGGGACTCTCCACCATTTGACCTTAGAACTGAAGAAGCTTCTCGGCTGAGAGGTGAAACGTCTTCAAGTAACTTAAAGAAGTCCAGACGCTTTTCTTTGCAAGCTCCTTTGACTAACTGTAATCTAATTACTGTTTTTGCAATAGTAATCCCTTACTTTACTCGTTACTTGAAAAAAGTAATCGGATTACAGTAACGCGTTACTGCCCATCTCTGGTTAGTGGTATTACAATGAAGTAGTCACATAGTAGTAGGCCACTTAAAATCACAGCAGGTGCTGAGGTGCGTAGTCCACAGAGGTCGCTAGCTTTCTGCAGAGTCACTATAGACCTCCAAACTTACTGTGGAATGTGGAGTGGATTGTGTTTTCACGGCCGAGCAAATGCTTTTGGCAGCACAGTTAAATTTTTAATTGGACATTTTATTTTAGATCAAATGAAATGCAAGTCACAGCACTTAGACAGAACCAGCAGTATATACAGTGTAACCTAGTCAACGAGCAGTGAGTTTGCAGTGAGCAGTTTTTTTTAATGTGAAAAGATTTGTAAGTTGATCATCTTTATATATTAGCAGTGATCCTGGACAGCTGATCACATCTCTTCTTGTTCTCTTCTGCCACTCCTCCCTCTTTTATCTTCATTCACTATCATGACTTTAACCTACTTTACTGCTCTCTTCACTGACGATGGAGTGCATGTGTCATCAGAATTGTGAGACGAGGAACAGCTGCAGCTCTTACCGCTGTCAAGGTGGTTGGACTTGATGATCCTCTCGGAGTACTCCGATATACTGGAACACTCAATCTGGCAGAAAAAAAGAAAAGCTATTTAAGTGAAGAATTTCACAGACACTTTGCCTGTACTCACAATAACATGACTTCACTTATAATGCAGGTGATTTTAAATATTACTGCCCTAATGATGTTTCCTGGGAAGCCCTGGAGCCAAACTACCGCATGTTACGTTGCTGTTGCAGAAACTGGAAACGTTACATGCATACTCCATGATAAATTACAAAAGTAGATAGAAAATAAATAACAAACTTCTAACAAAAAATTTATGAAACTCTTGAATCCGTTTAGTCATGCAAATACAGATATATTACATATTGGCAACAACAATAAATCAAAGCATAAAACCAAAAAGCTTCAGTTTCATCCTTGCGACTGATACTGTAACAGCAGTCTGGCGAGGAAGGAGCGGATAGCAGGTCCAGCATTTGTAGAGGTTAGCCAGATAACTCGAAGCCAGTCAGTTAAATCGAACAACAGATCTTTATTTGTTGTTAGCAACATAAGACCATACAAGCCAGGTCTCCACGGCTCTACATACATGCACGGAGATCGGTAGTCGCCGGTGCCAGCCCGTTACAATGGTGAGGTCTCTCTGAACAGACACATGAGCAGCATGTAACGGCTGCCACTTTACTCACACACACTGGCTGTGCTATACCACAATAATAAAGGTTGTTACAATATGTCATTTTGTGTGATATTTTTAAAATTGTACTTTAGCAGCATTTTCCAAATGTAACTTGTTAAAGTTGTGCTAATTTTTGTGCGGGGCATATTTCCAGAGTGTAAACAAACACTTAGCACACTTTATTTAGTCTCACACACGCGAATTTAACTGAAAGCAGCACCTTTTATTACTGGAAAAAACTAACATTAAATACAAAACTAAACTAGAAATTGGAAACAAGAAACTTCAACTAGAAAACAAACCAGGAACTGTAAACTTGGAAAAACACAGCACTGTGAGGGTACGACGCGACAAAGGGCAGCACAGCTGGGAGTAATCAGACCTAACGAGACAAAGGAAGCAAAGCAGAATAATTGACAAAGGACACAGACTGTCAAAGTAAAACAGGAAGTATAACACAGAGACGCAGACTTGACACTGAGACGGAGACACGACTGACTGGAAAGACAGAGGGAACACGAAGACAAGTGTGACAAGACGAGGGACACGAGAAAGCCAAAATCCTAGCACTAAAAATATAACACAAGCACAACCAAAACCCACGAATTACAATAATCAAAGAATATAACTGAAACATCTTAATCTATCATTTAAAAATGACCATTCCAACCTTTTTGGATTTGGTGGAACTGTTCATAGAGTTTCATAATGTAACAAGAAAGCCCAACCTCTTGATGCACTGTTGCAAGATGGCACAAGTTCGTGTAGACAAGCAGTTTGTTCCACAACAAAGCAGTGAATTGTCTAGGATTATTATATGTGTCCACCACAGCTAATAGCTGATCAAAATTTGATCACACACAAGGACACTTTTTTCTTTTTAAACTTTAGAATATTGTCTGACACTTACAGACACTGACAGTGACTTTGGTCACACTGACATTGCTATACTTGATAATCACATTTCACCATGTGAGTTGAGATTAAAAACAAATACAGAATTGAGACTGAAATTTGAATCATTGCTACAGGCAGAAATATCTGTGTAACAGTGTAACCATCCATAAAGCTGTCTGGGGTAAAAACAAGGTCATCCTTGTTTAGTATCTCTAAGCTGATGCTGCGCATTCGACTCCTAAATAAAACAGAATAAAACCCTGAAGGCTTTCACCTGCTTTAACCTGGTTAAATTTAACCTGGTCACTAAACCTGAAAGAGTTGTTAACCTAGTCTCTGTAATACTAATAACAATAACAACAACAAAATCAACTATGGATGTGTGTCCAAAGGACTGCAGTCCTGTATGGGGCATGGAAAGTATTTCACTGAGGAACACAGAGTTCAAGATGAGGTGTAAGGTAGAAAGTCCAGTAGGTCCTGTGGAGCAGTGAATGGGTTGGTAGGTGAGAATTTTTTAGGAAACACTTAACCGGGAACCAGTGCATAAAACTGGGGGTGATACATTTTTCTTTCTTTTTCTGCTCTTGACGAAGGTGGTCGCACTTTCCTCCTCCTCCTCTCCCTTAGCTTCCCTGCTTAGCCTCTTTTGTCCTTGTCTAGTCTCGTGTTTTTTGTATTAGTTTTCCCTGGAACACTCTCTCACAGTCTGTTCTCTAAAACCTAAAAGAGGAATTATGGATTTGATCAACTGGTCCCTAAATGCAATTGACACCCCTTTCTCAACGAGAAGTTTGGGCTTGGGTGAGCCTGAGTGCTGAAGATATCTACCTATTCAGAACCATGATAACAGGGTTCTGGCTGATTGGAGCTGGCTTGGCCCTGACTTATCAAAGAATTAAGAAAGCAGAACCGGCTGTTCAAACCCCCACAAGGCTGCCCGCTGGGATTGAAACGATGGGAAGAGGCGTGAGTTTCTCAAAATGGGCTCATTGAGTGCAGCACGGATAAGATCTTGGAGAGGCTGACGGCTGCTGTGGATACTCAGAATAAGACCTCTGAGCGCAAATTGGATGACATCTTGGAGCAGCTCACTGTGGTCGTGAGTTCTCAGAATCGGCTCTTTGAGCACAAGAATGACAACATCGCAGAGCGCAAGTTTAATAACATCATGGAGAAGCTCACGGCTCTCGAACGGGAGATTGAGAGACCAGTGTTGGACTGTTAGAACAGCTTTGAAATTCATATGAGTTGTTCGCACTAAAGTAAAAAGTACCATCACTTCATGCGGATACCCTTTCGGCGCCAGCTGCGGTCGCAAGGCTGGAGCCCAACAAAACACCCTGATAACGACTGTGTTTAGTCTGTTCCTTCCCATTCCATGCAAGGCCACCTGGGTTGGCTGGAAGACTTTACTTAGCCTGGCAGGGCGAAGGACACTGTCTCAGCTGAACTATGGACACACACACACATAAATATTAGAGATGGCACGATACCACTTTTTTATGTCCGATACCGATATCATAAATTTGGATATCTGCCGATACCGATATGAATCCGATATAGTGTTTTTTAATCAACAAAACTGTTTTTTAAAATATCTTGCTGCATTTTGCAAGTCTGCAAGTTCATACTCAAGTTTAAAACAACAACTACACTAAAGCTATTCTGTTATACCTGTATACAAAAAAAATATTTCATAGTTCAGCAATACTGATCAATCTAATAAACTTAAACCTACACCATCCTCACTATTCTGGTATTTTAAAGATTACTTAGCGTAAATATTAAGAAACCTAACTAATAGGGTTCCAACTCCCAGCAACAACAAAAATAAATAAATAAAAAATAAGGAACCAACCCTCACGCTCCACCTCATGATGCTTAATCGACGTAATCAACCTTAATTTGATGAAGTGTGAAAAAAATGCACAGAAATCAATTATTTTTCAAGAAATATTAAATAGATTCAACATCTTTCTTCAACAAAATTGCAGACTGCACAGATGGTACCTTCCCAAAGGAAAAAGTACTATAGCTTACTAGGGTGTATATATTAGACTTAATAGTCACTATATACAGTAATTGACTTCTATTCATTTTGCATCAGATTAAAACTTTGGGTGTCAGATAATTATTTATTAAAAGCTAGACATTTTAAATGAGAATAAGAAAGAAAAGTATGTCTTTGTGCCCCCTTTTCCCTGTTCATGCCCTATCGGCCCCCCTGGCTAAACTTTGCTAGATCCGCCCCTGCACAGTTACCAGCGTCAGCTACGTAGAAAAAGATCCTCGAGTAGAAAGTAATATTAAATACATTCTAACAACAGCTGATCAAGCTTAAACGTTCTGCTGTTGTTCAGCCGCTGGTTTCCTCTTTCTGGTGCAAAGTGGGCCAAAAACAAACAAGAGAGACAGACTCGAGACAGAAAAGCCGATCAGCTGATCATTAAGCAGTTTCATGATTGAAGTAGCAGCCGGAGAGCGAGAGGCAGTCGCTCGTTAAGCTTAACGCAGGAATGCTTTACAAACATTCAGAGATGGACTTACACACGTGCTTTACTTCTCTCGGGGATAACTTTGTCGGAGATGAAATGCCGGGTTGCTAGCGAAGCTCCACATGCTATCCAGACCACCGACAGGTCCCGCATGCCACAGCTGCTCTATCACGTGATGCATACTGCTCCGACGTGCTAACGTTCTGAGGCGAGTTACGGCGTGTTGCAAGTTTTGTGAGGTGCTTTCGTGATATTTAATGGATCGGATTACATTTTTTATTTTTCTCCGATATCCGATCCAGTAATTTAGGTCAGTATCGGACCGATACCGATACGTAATATCAGATCGGTCCATCTCTAATACATATACACTAATATGCACACACTCATCCCCCCTCCCTTTCCAAACGCCTTCGATGCTTGTTCCCTCCTGGGAACACGGCGGGTCTGAGCCCGCGCTGGAATGGTAGCGCTGGGCAGGATGGCTGCTGTGTTTGCTTCGGATTACTCCTCACCCCCCACCCGACTCTGTGGCTGGTCATGTGTTCCATAATGTTGTGCTGTGGACATTTATGTGCTTTTTTGTGCAGAGGAGTTTTTTTGTTTCCTGTTCTCATGCTGTCCTCCCAGGAGCCCAGCATGAGTAGAGGTCTCTTTTTTTCCTCTTGTACTTTCCCATTGTAGTGTATAGTTCAGTGTTTGTTTTCAGTAACGCTACCGATCTCCGACCTGTGTCCCCATGTGATGTCTGTGTTGTGTGTGTATTTCACTGCAGGGCAACCTGCACGTGGCGAATAAAGCCTTGATTGATTGATTGATTGATTGATACATACATGCAACATACTGCAGGTGTGTGTGTGTGTGTGCGTGTGCAGGGCTTTGTTTGCAACCCAAACAGAACACTACCGTAGCAGTCCATGTCAGAGGTGATAAAAGCATAAATAAGAGTTCCAGCTGCTGAATGAGAATTTCTGTTCCTGAGTTTAAGGGTATAAGATGTTGTCTGGAGATGTTCTTGATGTGGTAGATGGCAGATTTAGAGATAGGTTTAATATAAGATGAAAATGAAAGAATGGAGTCCAGAATGACACCCAGGTTGTGAAGACTCAAAATTAAGGCCCAAATCAGACAGCTTTGAAAGCAGTGACATAGGAGCCACAACCAAGGCTTCAATTTTATTTTGTTCTATTTGAGAGAATTGGTTAAATAGTTTTAGACTGCTGATAGGGGACAAAGCAGGGAACTAACCAGAGGGTTTAGTGCTTAGATATAACTGCGTATCATGGATGCTTAGTCGATGGTGGAAGATGATCTGATCAAGGGGGTGAGATGAAAGGTCCTTACTGACTCACTGGAGCAGAGAATGAAGTAGGTGTCCAGTTGACATAATGCATCCTGAAAGCAGGAGTGAAGACAGCGCTCAACCAGTGAGGCCAAAATAGTTGGATAGCTGGTCTTGGCATATTTTGTACGTTCTCTTCTGCCTCAGAGCTGATTTATTGAGTTGCCACTGATATCATCGTTATAACATAATAAAGCTCATTGATTCATCAAACTACACTAAGGCTTCTCTCAAATAAAATATGGACATAATTCAGCAGAATACATTAATCAATACTAGGCTCTTACAGCACTGGGAATCTGAGAGTATAGATTTTCACCTTTGAACACTGTGTCCCATTTGCTTAGTGTTTTTGTGCAGCATACTGCTGCTGCATGCTGCAACCGACCCATCTGGTTATAGTCACACAGAAGACCCTTTAATGAACCCTGGGTGCTCTGTGTCACAAAGCAGCCGGTCAGGCTGGGGGTCTTGTGGATAAGGTAGCCACAAAAACGAGGCACTTATTTTTGTTCAGTGCAAATAAGTGCATGTTCTCTACTAACTCTCAGAGGTAAGTTGTACAGCTTTTTTTGTTTACTTTATTTATCTTACAGTTTAAGTAATTTGTTACATTAAAAATTTGACTTTTTATACAAAAATTATAAATGTAAAAAATGTAAATGTACATTTTTTAAACAAATAGGTTGTAGATGGGCAGCTACTCACCCAGCTCCTTCCTATTCTGAACACTTAAAGAATTTTCTACTGTAGGGTACATTCATACAGTGCTTCCTTTCACGCCATGAAGCACCTTCTAACTTTCACGCAAAAACTTATATTAGTTCAGAGATTTTTTGATGGCATTTCTCAGTATTTTCAGAGAATTTTCCAACCATTTATTAAATCAACCCATTAAACCAAATAAATTAATAAAACCCCATTTTTACATCAAATTGTTACTAATAATAATATAATGCTATAAGAGATAATAGTGTAGCACTTGTAATCTGTAAGTGCTGCACTATTCAATAGTATGACCAGCTTTTTTTATTTTATACTTAAAGTATATTTTCCTTGTACTTGCCTATTTTTACTTAACTCACAGTTACGCATGTAAGACAGAGTCATTTTACAGTGTGGTGTTAGTTGACCCTGTACTGGCATGGAAGAATGAGGTCTTTGAGGGCTATTATTTACAGGAAAGAAACCAGTTAAACATGCCATAAAACCAATGTTCCAATGCTCCAATCTCTGCTTATTATACTGCAGTAACTCAAATACAGAACATAAACCTTTTGGGTTTTTCCGCAGGCATATAGGCTGTAGGGACTTCACATTAGCACTGACTCCCCGGAGCAGCCTTGTTTTCTGCTGCTTATTAGCAGAGAAAGAGGAAGGAGGCTTCTGCTGCCTCTGGTGCCCATTAAAAAGACTGTACCAAATCCATAAATAACCAGCAAAGGCTAATGTTGCATCAGGTGTGAACATGTTTGTGCACTTGCGGAGACGCATGTAACTGTATTGCTCTATTCATGTGTAATAACAGGTTCTAATTGGCAATCTTCCTCATCTCTTTCTGAGTCAAAGTCATAAGAGACAGCTACTAGCCACGTGTCTGTCATAGTCACGATCCAGTAGGAGCGCACTGAAACCTCAGGGTGTATTGACAGAGGCACCCCCGCACAGGTTGCCTCTCGCACCTCTCGCTAGTGTCAGAAAGTGTCACTGTCACCGTAGACATCCCTGCAGGCTCCTACTGGTATTTTACTCTGGAGACACAGCAAGTAGAAGTTTCTAACTTTGCCCAGATATCACTGTACTTTTTGTCCTCTATCTGAGCTATTAACCTGTGACTTACACATAGTTTAGTTTCTTTACTTTTTATTAGCAACCTTAAGCATTTTATTACTGGGCAGAAAATAAACTCTGCATCATACTAACATAAAGACATTAGAAACACTCCTAGAATAATCAAAGCAGCTACACTGAGCTTAACCAGGTTTTTGAACAATGTATTGTTTTTATCTGAAAAAACAGTACCTGGCTTTTCATGTGTTACTCATCTATTTTCTACAGTTTATCCAGGTCAAAGGGACGGCGCTCTAAACAAAGCTACCCAGATGAATGGCCAACAGAGAGCTATACCTTCTCCCACATTGACTATTTCACTTACTTGCAGTTTAGGAGGCATCCAGCTGGATAGTGTAGTGATAAGACTACACACCTTGTGGAGCGGGACACCTCCCGGTATCCAGTAAGGGTCCTGGCTAGACCCCCCATGCTAAAACCAAGCCCTGGAATGGCACGGCTACGTCTGCAGCCTGTCCGCAGCTCGGACAAAAGCATGGGTAAATGGACTGATTCTTATATAGCGCTACTCTACTCTCACTTGAGAACAAAACCCAGAGAGACTTTAACTCCTGAATTTGAGATAGAATCTCATCCCTGACCTAAAGTGGACAATCTTGTCTTTTCTAACTGGGAAGCAGAGCCTCGGGCTTGATGGTGCCAAAGCCAAAGGCTTCAATGGGACACCACTCAGTGAAGCCACCAGTACTTTGCTATCTGCAAAAGCAAAGATGTGATACTGAGACCACTGAACTGGACACCCTCCACCTCCGAGAAAGTCTGTACATAAAAGTTGTGAACAGAATCAAAGGGCATCTCACTGCTCATTCAGTGTTACTAATGAGTAGATTTATCACACATAAAAGTGAGCTTGAGGAACTGAAGTATATGAAAAAGAATAATCCAGAATACGACCCTCCTCTGCTAACTGAGGACAGCAGCCAAAAGAACGAAGGAATCCAGCCGGCAGCAGGCAGTAAATTCAAAAGGGAGTGAATAGTGTGCTAATAGATTAGTACAAGTCTAGTTTGCCTTGACCCTTTATGATTTTGTGGTGCACAGGTCATGCGTAGGTTGGACATGTTACCTAAGGGTCTTGTTGCTACTTGGAATTGTTGAAGGACTACACTAAACACACATACATTGTCATGTACTGTTCTTATTGATAAGGAATGATCGGGGGTATATTCGTCCAGCTCATGAGCCCGGGCACTCACATCAAACTTCAAAAGCTTTAGGTATGATAAGAAAATCCTGAAACTCCTGTCCCCATTTATGTGGATAAAATCCTGCCAGATGGACCGCAGTAACAAAACTCTGAATCAAATCAGCTAAAGTACTAAAACAGGATGCTAGAGAGAGGGAGACAAAAACTGACTGAGGCAGCAGGAGAGGAAAGGCAAGCAAACACATGACACAAGGCATAGTCACACACACAAACACATAATGTCATTCAGTGGCTCAGAACAAGTCTCTTGGCAATTCCAAGTTAATCATTCCTTCCCTGAAGCACTTCGTCTCGACCCACCATGCAAAAATAAGTTCCACATGGTCATCCCAAGCTAGCAGTGTGTGTGTGTGTGTGTGTGTGTGTGTGTGTGTGTGTGTGTGTGTGTGTGTGTGTGTGTGTGTGTGTGTGTGTGTGTGTGTGCAGCAGGCATTCTCAGACATGCTCTGACTTGCAATTAGTTCTGCCCCAGAGCTCAATAACACTAATAGCTTTCAAATCTCTATGGTTTAGCTGGTCAACCTGCCTGAGAGGTCACACAGTTTTATCACCTGCATGTCAAAAGAAATATTACCCAAGATTAGATGGTTTAAAATGTACTGTATGATCCAACCCACACAGCAGCAGACCTACATATGCACTACATGCTGACAATATAAGCGCCTTGTGAGGCTTGGGCTACATGGAGATCAGATCCTAATTGGTCCACATGTTTGCAGTTTACTGAAGGGAAACACATCTTACCCCATATACATGCTTTGCCCCTGCTTTGGCCGCAAACATAGAAAGGATCCCAGTCCCGCTTCCAACGTCCAGCACTATTTTATCCTTGAAGATGTGCTTGTTGTGGTACATGGAGTTCCTGTAGGTGAGTGTCCTCACTTCATCCTTCAACATTTCCTGGTTTGACATGTGAGAAAAATATAAGAAAGGTCCTGGCAACACGAACTCCTGCAGAAAGCAACAGTTTGTTGTGTGAAATTAAAAACATTGGCTGGACGTCAGTGGTCTGAATAGCTCCGATATCTACAGTGCAGCATTTACAAATAACACACAGCCTTCACCTAATCTTACTCTATTCCCTGTCAGCCCTGTGGTTCTACATTCAAATCCATTGTTGGTGTTTCTGAATAAGCCCTGTGAGCTCGCAGGCTCAGCCTGTCTGCATCTCTTTTCTATCTGTACCTCTTTCACAGTGTGCGTGCATGTGTGAGTGCAAAGAATATTCAGAAATGACTAAAATACACCTGACCTACATTCCACAAATACATAAAAAAAAACATCCTACAGGTCACGCACGCAACATACTCTTTTTATACAGCCTCCAATGCTTCCTGCATCTGTTCTCTAAAATGCAGATGAACTCTGTGAACTCTGAGGAAACCGTGTGGACAAATAGGCATACACAATACACACGTTTAATGTGTTCAAAAGTGGCTCTCTGTTCCTCAAGTTTTCAAAAGTTTCACCACATTTAAAACTGCTCCAGGCAGTTCATCACCATCCTACATCAATTAACAACTGTACATAGAGCTTTGTGGGGCACCTGCAAAAACCTGAGTTTTCCTGGGAAACATTTCTGTCAGGGAACGTTAGGATTTTCTGTCCTTTGAAGGGACTGGCTGATTGTAGCTCCTGCCATGGCCTAAACCATCTATGACATAAAGCTCTCGGTTTAGAGGGCGGAGGGGTTCACTTCAAGAAAAAAAAGAAGTCACACACAATCATCGTTAAACTATCCTGCCCACACACAGGCAAACTGAGGCAAGAACATGTCTAAAAGAGAAAAAGCAAGAAGAGCATATGAAATGATTAAGACAAGGATGATGCATAATCTAATAATTTTCTAAAATTAATTGCAAGTACACAAGGGCATTGCATGCTCTGGTTCTGTGAAATGTGCCGCAGCAATAATGGAAATTAAAATTCCCTGTTTATTAAAAAATGCTTTATTGATCCATAAAGCTGATTGATTAACATATGTGATTTTCATCCACACTGCGATGACAAGGCGTACCTCATGAATGCCAAAGTGAGCATAGGAGTCAAAGTAGTAGTCTCGCGAGGTCATCTCCTCTGGGTTGAGAAACTTGGCCATCTTACCCCTCCCTGGACAGCTAGGGAGGCTGGCGGCGTGGGGCGTGTGCGGTGGAAGAGGAGGCCGAGGCGCATGCTGGATAGAAGGCACAGGCTTGGGTAACGCGGTTGGCTGTGCCGACTGCGATGGAATTATGCGGATGGGCTCTGGTTGCGACTGTGGTTGCTAAAAAACACAGATAAAGAAGAAAAACACCTCTTCAGTGCCGCGGCCTGAGGCGTAAGAAACAAAATAAGTACAGGCTGCAATAAGGTTGTGGTTTGCATTCATAATCAGGGATTTTACACGTAAGCTATTCTCCTTTCCATTTTGTTCCTGCACTCTTAGCTCATGTTCCCAGCACAGAGTTCACAAAGTGCAGAGAGCCCTGTGAGTCTGGAGGATATGCTGATCACTGACATGGAGTCAACAAAAGCCAGAGATGGCAAGAAAGCTCATCTCAGCACAGAAGGTACACCCGTAATGCCCGGATTATCACCTATAACGCCTGCTGGGAAGCTCTAACCACGATGTGCATGGAGAAACAGAAACTTCACATCTCAGTATTGAGCCAATAAGCCATTCTGGTGTTTATTCTCATTCCAACTTGGGCGTCTAAAAATAAATATAAACTGGTAATGCCACCAAAAATAGGAGGCATTTTCAGACAACAGTGATAAGAAACAAAGAAGGAAAGGATAGTGAAAAACTGCAAGACATTTTCTCACTCAGTTTCTACATAATATTAACGATATTTTATGAGTGTTTTCTGCCACTGTTATTGCCTCATTCAGTTTGCATTCATTCAGTCGGATCTTCTAGCAATTTCAGTTTAATTCTACAGCTTTAATTTAAGTTTTAATTATGCTTCTGTATCCTGTACATTTGATTTTGGGAAATCTATTTTGATGCCATGTTCAGATTAAGTATTGAGATTACAACAAAATTATCTTGTATGAAGCCCATCTGTATTTACACAAGGTTATTGAAGGTTATTCAGATAACTGTTTCAAGTATTTTTTTTTAAATGAGCCCAGCTTGTCATCAGTCCTTTAATTTATTCTTCTAGGAGCTACATACATCGTAAACATCTATACGACTTAATGAGGTGGATAACCTCCCTGGCAGATGAAATTATTCAATTCTCCTTTACAGTGAAAGCAAAGTATAAAAAATAGATTTCTATGTGCCGCACTGGCTTTTCCTTGGTTGAAAGAACTGATTCTTCGGTCCCCTTTTCTCTCTTCTCTCTTTAAAATGGCCATCATACAGTATTTATGTCTCCTGCACCTTTGTCCCGCAGGGCTTAAATGGCACACACTGGAATGTAGTTACCATGAAAATAAAGTAAATAATGGGTCTTGAATCATGAATTCAAAGAGAAGCTGATATGATTCAGTCAAATGTCAGGTTTTCACTACTGAGTCATACGAGAAGCCGTGCTACCTGTCTGTTATTTATTCAAATTCCATTGACTGATGATCCTTTAAGTTCTTCTGTAGTTTTCCCATCAAGGTTTTGAAGTTTTCAATGAAATGTCAGATCAGCTACTGTATGCCTTTTAGGGAGACGTAGTCTGGGTGATTTCCAATAAAGCTCCTGATTATTTTTGTCACCACACACAAACAAAGGAAGAAAAGATGATCCCATGAGCTATACTTGGCCAATTATAAGAGATTAAGATCCAAAATTTAAGAGTTTAAATCACATGAAACATCTTAAATATTTTGTTAAGAGAATCAAGACTATGGATATTATTATTATTATTATTATTATTATTATTATTATTATTATTATTATTATTATTATCATCATCATCATTATTATTAAATAGAGTTCTATCTGGTTATAATTGACCAGAAAAGTGACTGAATATCTAAAAAAAAAGAAAATGTGAGCAGCACTTTCTCTGCAGCACAAGAGTAGCATTGAAAGTCATTACTGTCTCTGCTTAGTGAGGTTCACAGGGTTTTGGATGTTGATAACATACAAGACCACATTCTTAATGAGGAGAGACCAACTGTTGAACTTAATACTTAATCCTCTCAGCTCTGATGTTGATCTGCAGAGGAGACACTAGTTCATTGCAGAGCATTACCATACTGCGTGAAGGATTCATTTTCTGACATGTTACTCATCTGGATCACCGAGGCGACCGGTGGCCTAAAGTTACACTATGGTCAGCTCAGAGCTGCACACCATAGATGCAATTTAAATCTTGAGACCGTGTTAAGAAAAAATTACTAGCAACAGTGAAAAAAGAAAAAGAGCTGACAAACAGCTGGCACCAAGAGAGCACTGAGCAAGTCAATAATTATAAGACAGAGTCGCAGAAGAGGCGATTAAGACTGCCAAGTTTAATACAGAATCTGTGCAATGCAGGGGGAAAGAGTCATTGTGGGACAGATTAACGTGAAGTTAGGGGTACGGTCGGAGGAGAGCAGCTGCAGTGAGTGTAACCGAGATCTCCTGACACAGGAAAGAGAGGGTGAAGCACATCCTTGCCTCTGACCTTCAAAACAAATAAACACATTCAGGGTTCTATTTCAGACTCCTCATCTCTACACTGAGGGGAGACCTGTTATTCGAGAAGGACACACACTTACACATGAGAGGACACCCACAGCCACGTTGTAGCTGTGTGAACGCTGAAGTTTAGCCTGTAAGTTTATGCTGTTGCTTCTAGTCAGTTAGGATAATGGAAAATGGTGATGAACTATTATTTATTCTAATAAATGCACTAAAATTACACTAATTGTAGTAGCTGTATGTTAGTCGGCTGTTCATATTGGTGAAGGCATTTCACTGAAAAAGTCCTCTAACAGGAAAGAGCATACCTTTGGTCTTCTGCCATTATGCCAGAAGGCTCCCAGTTGCCTTTAGGATTGATTTTAAAATCTTATTGCTGGCTTTTAAGGTTTTAAATGGCACTGCACCTTCTTACCTGTCAGAACTCCTTAGAACTTATCGCCCCAGGAGATCTTTGAGGTCAGCCGACCTGATGCTTTTAGATGTTCCCAGGTATAAATTAAAGACAAAGGGAGAGAGGGCGTTTGCTGTGGCTGCACCCAGACTGTGGAACAGTTTACCTCCTCACGTCAGACTCTCCAAAAGCCTAGAAACTTTTAAAACCGCTCTTAAAACTCACCTCTTTTCATTGGCTTTTAGAAAGGTTTAATTTATTTGTTTTATATATTTTTATTTTATTTTTATCAGCGAGGTGTTATTACGAAATTGTGTTCTATTGTATTTTTATCTGTATTTACTGTACAGCACTTTGGTCAGCCTTGGTTGTTTTTAAATGTGCTCTATAAATAAACTTGACTTGACTTGACTTGACTTTGGGATATCTGATTCCCAAACAGGATACAGCCTCAGTGGCGGGGATATTATTATGAAGTATTTCCTACCATCTGCTCTCAGAGGTCAGAATGTTGATCAGATGTAATGAGTGTGTGCAGGGCTTCTTTCATGAACTTGCTTAGAATGAACTTTTTCTGATTAATAATTACAACAGAGCATCACGGGGTGTGACGCACACATCGCAGGGTGTTTGAATCTGCTAAGTATTACAATCAGCATCCCTCCTGTATCGACCTTTAAATTGTCAATTAGTGTCGATTAGAGTTAGAGTGAGGGGTGGGAGATTTAGTTCAAGTGGCTGAGACATGACATCTTCAGCAACCTACTCTACTTTCTGCAGAACTGCTTCACACCAGAAGTCTGAGCGTTCTCTTTTTCCTCTGCAAGGTGCTGCAGTACCTTGGACAGCTCTAATTCCCATCGCGCGCAGAGTGAAGCAGCTACACACTGTCCTGTTATATCTCACGCTGCTCACAGCATATTCTTTCACACGTAACACCCAGAGCTTCAAATACATTCATATATTTTTTTCAGACTTCATCTCATAGACTCTTGCCGGAGAACGCCTGCGAAGCAGAAGGGATGAGTCGATCCTGCACCTTACCCTGATCATCGTACGGCATCCTAATTTTAGCAGCTACAAAAAACGAGACTTTTCCAAGTGCGTTTGAGGTTGGGAATACTAATTTGAACTGCCCTGCTCTGCACAGACTGCCTGTTTCCTCGGGAGGGTAAACATCCTTGCAAAGAGGGAGACTATCAGTCCGGTCAGTCTCACTCTCTGGACAGTCGGCATCCTATAATTTGTCCGACATGCAACTTCTACTAGAGGTGGAACACGCAGGCTACTGCAAGAGGCATCCAGGACGCCGATAGATTCCAAAAAACTGGACTCTGATCTTTGTCAGGAATATTAAAGCTGTCTCTAACACTTACCTCAGTGTTCTCAGACTCCGCCATTTTTCTCCTGAGGAGCATGCAGCGGGACGAGTGCTTAATTCCCATAAGGGCCAGCAAAAATGTGCACTCAGAAGTAAAAGAGAAAAAACGTGTGCTTGGCGATTATCGGTCCCTTCAGTCCTTTGACATCAGAGAATTCTCATTTACATCCCAAATTGTGCAGTTCTTTAGAAATTCCAGTACTGCTAAAAAACCCAAAACTACATGAGGTCCCAAAAGCATTGCAGCCACTCTCGCCACAGAGTGCGTTGGATTCCATGGTATAAAAGTTTGCAGTCCACCGGTGTGCGTTCCTGGAGAGCGTTAGGGGGAAAGGCATCATTTGGAATTTGGCATCAGCTGAGATAAAAATGCACCATCCTGTCCTATAACGCAGCAGGCGCAGGCAGGAATGCATTAAGACTGCATCACTAACAGCAGAAGATTGTCATGAATGCAAAGATTTAGCGCCAGTTTGATTGATTCCCCTGCCGCAACATTGTTTCTAAAAATAGAACCGCAGCCGCCGCTACCTCGCAGAGTGGAAAGATTTGCCGCCGAGTGCACGCACGGAAATGTGATGACTCTTAAGACGTGCAGGGGGATTTCTTATAAGCACATGGCACCACTCATGCTGTCATCTTTAATGTAACAGAGCTCCCCCAGAATCAAAGTCTATGCTCCAGTTAAATCGTTCCCCATCTGCACAAAGTGCCGAACGCCGCCAGCCCAGACAAAGTTGGAGTTTACCAGCTCTCCGAGCAGAGCGAGGACACCCTGTGCTTGATCTGCGCACACACGCGCGCGCACACACGCAGAGTGCGAGGAAGTGAGCACTCCTGTCTCACTGGCCGGAGGGGTAATTTCAGAGCTGGCTGCTGTTTGCACATCTATTACGTGCTTCTTTCCTGCTCACTTCTGAGATGAACCAGGAAAGAAAACAAACCATAAACATCCATCACTTTACACACATATACATACATATTTTCCTTTTCATCTAAATCTGACCTTTACCAGAAATGATGACAGCAGTGTTATAGTTGTAACTTTATAACACCTTTAATTCTTGCTACAGCATTTTTTGATGTGATGACAACATAAACCCAGTGCCTTCAGAGCAATTTAATAATGCAGGCATATGCTACTGTATATCACCTCTGAAGTCTTCTGCTTTTGCTCTAGAGTCTATTTTGAGGAGAGGCCATCCCCCATACCACCCACACCACTGGCCACTTGTTACATTATTCAAGAGGGAGGGAAGGCAGACACTCACCACGCAGTAGGCAGGCAGACACCGATACAGAAAGCTGAGCATTTTCTGCCCACAATGTGTGCTAACACGTCACGGATTTATTTAGACCCTAAGATGATGTTTAGCAGGTGTATATGGTTGCACACAATTTTTAAAAATCCAGCTAAATTACAGTTCCTTTTGTCCTTCTTGAACTTTCATAAGAATCAGCTTTGTTGAAATTTCTTTACTGCTCACGTCACATAGTAATGGAAATATCGCCATATTGAACATTTTAATAACCATCCTGAAGATGGTCAGAAGTAATCAATTGCTAGAACTGTTCATGGTGGCCCGTGGCTAGACAAATCCTAACACTGTTCTCTGTCTACAAACAAAAGCAGAAAGAGAAAATAAATGGAATAACCACCAAATTTGTTACAGTCTGTCAGTTTTCTATGTCAGTATCCTGAAAGCGTGAAGGCAGCTGAGCCTGAAAGGGCTCAGGTTATAACACAGAATAGTGGACAAGTTAAAATTTTGATCTAGCGTTCAGTAAAAAGGTCAAATAAAAAATAATCCATTAAATCTCTGCAAAAATTGATGCATGTGCTAAATTTCATGACTATGTAACAGTTGTTGAGATATTTCGATGTTGGATCTAGACTGATATAGTTCGAGGACTTGATAAACCTATAAATTCTGGGTCCTACGAGGGTCCCAACATGAGTAATTCACCACATAGACCATTGACCGTGCAGTCAGGCAGATCACTGCTAAGATGTTCTTTGATCTCAGTGTAATTATTCTCACTCTAATACGCTGTACCATTTCTCACAATGGCAGTGGATGACTTGGCTTTCTCACTGGGTCGTGGCTCCTCTCCGCTCTCACGGGATCTGAATTTGAGATGCACTGAAATCACTTCAATTACCTCATTTTCCCTCTCTGATGTGCGTGTAGCCTCTCAGTCATCCAGGTCATGCTAGTCTCTAGTGCTTGAGAAGAAAGCAACCAGACTTCATCAGCCTCCCGCTGATGTATATCTTCTGTTTAGCTGTCATCACGTGGTTGATTGCTGCTGAAAATATGCTCACTTTTCTTCTTCTGATAAAAGAGGAATGGTAATAGCCCGCTGTCTGGAGTTAGAGTAATTGCTCATCCTCTCTTATGGTGTTTAAGAAGCTACCGTAGACATTATTTTAGATGGGGTACTGCAGCCTCGTGAAACTTCATTAGGCAGTAGCACCTCTTGTATGTGAACATGAAATTGCTGAATTGTAGTTACAAACACGCAAAAGTAACAGAAGCAGCAAATGGCTTAACTTGAATGAAAGATATAGGAAGTGTTCGATATTTCTCATTTGTGTACTTTTGTGTTTATAATTCAGCTTTGAGCATCTATTCAGTTCACAGCAGGTCAGATTTAATACATATTAAAAGTGTACTTCATTTACAATCATCTCACTTCGTTTGATTTTGACTTCAATGCCAGTGTTTAGTGTTTCTGTATTTCTTATTGGTCAACAAATAAAACTTTGAATATAAACTGAGGGGCTGATAATAAATGATCAGAAGTATTGTGCCAGTTTAAATTTGGAGATTGTAGCAGAGGCTTTGATAGACAAAAGGAGTACAGACAGACAAAGTTGGATGGATTTCCTCGCGCTTCTTTGTTTCACATTCGTCCATGAAATGCTTTTCTCGTTCCCATTTCCCTGTGATACAAAGATTGATTTGTAGCCTTGATGACGACATTAAATTTGACAGATTATTTAACTAAAATGATAAGATGTGGAGTTTTGATAAACACAAAGAATAAAAGCACAGGTTGGTATCATTTTCATGAATGGTTGAAATACAATGGCTAATGTCTTCATTTCATGCCAGATTTTCAGTCACATTTCTGACTTGCTGCTTGAATATCTGCTATTCATGTTTTATGAAAACACGCTATAGTGTCCATGTAATGTTTATAAACCTCCTTTCACCAATTGAGATGGATGACATGCATCCCACATGTTGATTTTTGCAGTAAATAAATTTTTCTCCCATGTAACGACAGAGGAGTGTGCATATCTAGCCTGGCAGTCAGACCCTTTTCTATGATAAAGGAAACATTGTTATCACGACTTAAACACGGCCTCTCGACGCTACTTTGCAGGAAGACAAGTATCCACTTGTACGATGTTGTATTGCTGTCAGCTGATCTGCTGGTTAATGTCACTCTGTATTTCTCTCACAGCGTGAGTAACAAAGGCCAGTCAGATCTTTAGTCACAGTTTAATCAGAATCAGAATCAGAATCAGAATACTTTATTGATCCCTGGGGGAAATTATTTTTTGTTACAGTGCTCCATTTTAAACCATTTTAAACCATTCCGTTTACACTCACAGCTTACTGCAGCAGCTCCAATGCAAGAAAAACGTCATCTTATTTAGTGATATTTTGTAAAACACTATTCATTGAAGCGAGTGTTACATTTCACTCACAGCAGCTCTTTGGAGGATTTTCTTCAACTCTGATTCTCAACATCGCTCGTTTGAAGTTCTGAGATATTTGTTCGAAGCCTTTTCTAATGTCATCTGCTGAGGGGAGATATGCCATTCCCTTCTTTCATCAACTGCTCCTTCAGTGACGGTGGTACTTTATATGTAAACCAGTTATATTTATTCCACCTTGGCTTTCTTCCTGCATGAAGCTGATTTCATTTGATTTGGGATTTAAACAATTCACTGAATGCTAACTAACTGTTGAACAGGGTATTTTCTAATACACAAGGGTTTCTTTCAACATCTGCTTATACAGTAATGTGCAGAAGTCTTGAGCTATCTCTCATTTCACTATAGTTGGCTTCCAAGGAGCTCTTACATGTTCTTCAGCGATAGCTCTCCAGGTTTTCCAGAGATCTTTCAAAGCTTTCCTTTTGACATTGGCGGTGATTTCACTCATTTCCAGTTTGCTCAAATAATTTTTGTTTTGTTTTGTTTTTGTTAAGTATAAAACATGAAAAAGGCTCAACAACAGGTGTTGTGCTTTTACATAAGAAACAAGTTAGCAAGGAACCAATTTTAAATGATATATTTTAGCACTTTGTTACTTGCAGCCTATCACAAAAAAAGATTTATTCTAATTTCTTTAGCTGAATCTACAAAATGCCAAAGATAACAGTTTTACAGGTATAAAATGTTTCTGTAGTCGAGTCGAGTTTTTGTATAGCACGTTTAAAAGACATCAAGTGTCAGCCTGAACAGATGGACAATGTACTCAAAATACAAGAAAGAATTCAAATAAATAAGATAAAAAGATTACAAGAAATCCATGTATATGTGCATACACTTATATACAAATGCCTATACAAGTACACACACACACAGGTATGCACATGGACATGAATACATATATACATATACAAATGCATACATCATTCAATAAGATAAAAAAACAAAAGAACTAAGACAGAACAGACCCGTCTGTGAAAGCCTGTGAGTGTAGGAAGGTCTTCAAGTTCAGTCTGAAGATTTCCAAAGAGGACTTTATAAAAGAGGGAAGACTGTTCCAGAGTCTTGGAGCAGCGACGGAGAAAGCCCAGTCACATTTAGATTTTAAGTGGGAGCGTGGGACCAGTAAGAGCATCTGACTGGAGGAATGCAGTTGGAGCGGGTAAGTGCAGGAGATCCGAAATGTAACCTGGAGCCAACCCATGGAGAGCTTTAAAAATGAACAATATAAGCTTGAAACTCTGTATAAAACTTGCTGCCCATGTAAAGATACGAGTAATACTCTCTCTTTTTATCGACCTTGAATAACGAGAGCTCAGACAGAGAGGAAGAATAAAGGTGATCGTAACAAATACAAGCTTGTTAAAATACTACGATTTGTGTTTGTTTATATACTGTATTTAAATCTATGTTTGCACACATTTCAGTAAGTTACTGCAGCTATTTCCCATCTTGCAGGCAAACTATAAAGCCTTCACAGGGTTCAAGGCACTGGTACAGGACTCCCAATAAGTGGTGATTTATAACCGAGCACTGGAGTAAAAAGTGTAGTTTTACTTTCATTATCAGACGTTAATATTAACAGTTTTGTGATGCAGCTCATGACCTATCCAAAGGGCTAAGTGTAGGCACTAAACCCATTCATATAAACACATATCATAATTTGGTCAAATAAACAAATAGATAGAGACATTTTTAGAAAAAGAAACTCAACTCTGCATGTTCAAATATTGCATTTACCCAGTGCATTTAAATATGATGCTTTTCAAAGATCCGTTCAGTACTAGTTGTCACTATTGCTGTGACCTGGTGCAACAGGGCACAGACACCAAAGGATACCTTGTGTGTGTGAATTGCAGCAGGTAAGTCTATAACCAATGAGAATGGGAACTCCCTGCTTGGAAACACTTTGTCCTCCTTTTGCACATATTGTACAGGGAGTGGTTTGAATTTGGACTAAGCTCAAAAACACAGCAACGTACTGTTTTCTGCCACTTCAGATTACAATGATGAGATTTACATTAACCCTAATTGCCAGATGCTTATCCTAATGCTTAAAGTAACTGTAACCATGTCTACTCATCCTCAGTTACTTTAAATGGTTTTGGTGTTTGTCCCCATAATATGCAAAAACATAGATGTATGTCTTTAGAAGCAAACACAAAAATGCACACATGTCCAGTATACACTGTGCAGTACAAGTCAGACAGTTGACAGTCAGGCATGTAAACCCAGGACCTCATTACTGCCACTCATCAGTGTTGTTGTTTCTGATCAACTCTTTTGTTGATAGCTTTCTTCCACTGTTCATCATTCTCTCCTGCGAGACTGGCATACTCACGCCATACCCGCTTTCGTCCACAAACACTGATAAGACACAAAGCACCCACAGACCTGATAACGTATTATTAAAATTTTCTTTGAAGGCCCTCGATATGTGTTGTCAATTCTTGCAGCGGTAGAACAAATACTGTAGTGTTAATCCTCTAAGATGCACAATATCCACACATTGCAGATTAGCGTTCTCAGTCGTTTTTTGTCCTGCGATGATTGCACCTCAGTGTTGTGAAATGAGGCTGAAGATGAGGATGGATGTAGCCATCATTCATGCCTACTGCATCACAGTGAATGGCTAAATGACTGACATATGACAGGCAGACTGGGAACCTTATTAAGCTTTTACTGTGTGCTGTTGTGAAATGTTGTGTTGACTGGATTTCATTGCTTTTAGCTGCTTTCTTAAAACCCTGTGGTCATAGATTTGTGGCACCGACAGTTGTTCCCCTCAGATGATGAAATATGTTTACTCTGACATTAAGGAGAGTCGTGGTGATCCTGGAGGTTTATCGCCAACAATGGAGCCATTTGTTTTGGTGCATGTTGGTGTAAAGCAATAAACAAGAAGCTGGAAACCATAATTATGGTCTGAACTCTACAGACAGTTAAGGACTTCACACCATTGCTACCAAAAGCATCTTTAAAAACAATCTATACAAAATTGTATGGTTTCCACTTTTGCACCTCTCCGTCAAGTCTAATGAAATTTGACCTCCTAGTTTATGCAAAGCCCTGCTGACATACAGACAGACAAACAAGCAAGCAAATAGCAATGAAATAATAGCATCCTCTGAGACTCCAACTCCCAGACAGAGGTAATAAAGACAAGTATTATTATTATACCTTGATGGAAATTTGATGTTTCAAGTGAACCTTCTGATTAACTCTCACACACAAGCCTAACAAGACAGGGATCAAATCAGTGTGGAAAACCTCGATAAAGTGATAACCACATCAATCATTCCATGCAGAAATGACTGACCATTGCTCGAGGTACAGTGAGCATAAGCTGCATGCTGGTGTATTTTTATATTCCACTGAGAGAAAGCTGGGCTAATTATGTGTATCATACGTCTGCAGACTTTTTGCTCACATAAGACGTGCTGTTTAAAAGATAAAGCTTTGTGTTTCCAACTCATTATCGGCTGCTCCGCGGAGCAGTGTGCTGGAAAGGTCTGCATTGGAAATGGATCAAACAGACCTAACTGAATTAATTGACTGTTGCATTTTTATTTTATTTTTTCATTTTGATGAGGCAAGGTGGTAGACTGTACTTATTAGATTCACATACAAGCAACAGGAAAACTTCTAAGGTCTAAGTATGGGCTCAGTTCTTCCTCATGCTGACTTCCAAAGACCAAGTCTGTGATGAAGAAAATACTTAGCTTGCTGCTTCAAAACATCACAAGCCAATGCTGGCTCTTTTATAAATAGCCCCAGCCCCAAGTCTAGCCCGTACTTTAGCCACATCACACAAGAGAAGTCGAGTTTAAGCCAGTGACTAATTTTCAGGTTTAATGTTATTTTCGGAGCCTTTCTCTATGCTATTGTTATGAGTGGTTTTGGTGTAGAAAGTTTGCAGAAAGAGAAATAAATAATTTGTAATACATCCCAAAAGGTTGATTCTGTTCATCTGGTCATTGATCAGAGGTTGTCGATCAATGTTCATGACAATTTTCATATTAATGATCAAGGAACTGACCCCCCAGCCCACTGCTCATTCAGTGGGCTAATTTCAGTCATTGTGCAAATGTACTGTTTATAAGGTTGGGGAAACCTGCAGCTGAGACTGAAGAAGTCACCTGGATGATGACGAAACGTTTCTCCCACTGAAAACATCCAGATAAACAAAATCAACATTTTGGGATTAATTCACCTGGATGATTGAGCATGCAGTAAGATATTTGCAATATATAATAAACAGCCTCTAACAGCCTTTAGTTTAGTTACTGTTCTTACTGTGTTTGAGCAGCTGTGACCACATAATTTCCTCTGGGATGAATAAAGTATTCTGATTCTGATTACAGCCACGTAGGAGGGCATTCGGGGCTCGACCTGGATTGACTTAAAGCTGTTTGGTGATGGGCCAATATTTATTTATAAGTTTAGCAACTTCAGGGTCTGAAGGTGTGAAAGACTTTATGTATGGATACACCAGATTCATACAGCATCTTCCAGTTCAAGTCATTTCATTCTAAAATTTATTATTTTGTGGGGTTTATCAATTCAATTCAATCATATTTATACAGCACCAAATCACAACAACAGTTGCCTCAAGGCGCTTTATATTGTAATGTAGACCCTACAATAATACCAATAATGCATACAGAGAAAAACCCAACAGTCATATGACCCCCTATGAGCAAGCACTTTGGCGACAGTGGGAAGGAAAAACTCCCTTTTAACAGGAAGAAACCTCTGGCAGAACCAGGCTCAGGGAGGGGCGGGGCCATCTGCTGTGATTGGTTGGGGTGAAAGAAGGAAGACAGGATAAAGACAGGCTGTGGAAGAGATTAATAACAGGTATGATTCAGTGCAGAGAGGTCTATTAACACATAGTGAGTAATGCATCATGGGAGTCCCCCAGCAGCCTACACCTATTGCAGCATAAGTAAGGGAGGATTCAGGGTCACCTGATCCAGCCCTTACTATATGCTTAATTTAAAAAAAGGAAAGTTTGAAGCCTAATCTTAAAAGTAGAGATAGTGTCTGTCTCCTGAATTCAAACTGGAAGCTGGTTCCATAGAAGAGGGGCCTGAAAACTGAAGACTGCCTCCAATTCTACTCTTAAATATTCTATTTATTTGTTTGTGTGTTTATGATAATATTTACCTTAAAAGTCGCAGTTTTAGCACCCAGACAAACTGAAAAGAGAGTTAAAATAGAATACAACATAGTTTGCACTAAGCTAAACTGAGTGGGGGAAATAGAGATGATCTAACATTATCATTTGACATCTAATTGTTGCCAGGCAACAGAGGGTTAATTGTTTGTGATTTATGCTCTCTTTCCTTCTAACTCCCGTTTTCCGCTCTCGCGCAAGTTTCTGCAGTTGCAACACTTGCTAGGGAGATGATCCATATTTAATGACCCAAACAGTAGATGCATGAAAATGGGCCACTGTAGATCCCAACAATGGGCCCGATGCCTCCCTATAATGCTGTGCGGATATTTTAGGACGTCAGCTGACTTTTTTACTGCATGCACATCTGTTACCCAATGGGGCAACTATTGTGAGGTTTTAGCTGAGGTGAGGTTTTAACATTTCAACAGTTCGATGACAAAACATATTTCCCGGAAATCATTTTTAATGTTCATTTAAGTTTGTCTGCCCACAGTTTCCCATGTTAACTGGCAGCATTCCTACATCATGTTCACATAGGGCTTTGTCTTTGTTCCCGAGCACATGCAACGATTTCCATGACAGGAGTTTTAAAGACAGTGCTGCCTGAGGGCCTGACTATTATGGGCATCCAGCATGGATTTTTAGCCCTGTCCCTCATGCACATAGCTTTCTCCCTTCACAGAATTATGTTGAGGAACATTATTATGAAATTACTCCACAATTTGTAGATGCATTTTTTTTTACAGATTGGTGTCAACCTCTGCTGAGCTTTCCATCGGAGAAATTCTGTCTTTCTGTCTTATTGCTCTTTTTATATCCACTCGTGTTACGAACTTGTTCCCACTTAACCTAATTTGTCATAAAATCTTTCCTCCAGCTGTTCCATTTTAGTACTACTTACTTTTCCAGCCTTTTGTTGTTGCCACTGAATTCAAAACGAGCTGGTATTTTTCGTGAAATACTCAAGTTTAAATATCAGCGATTAACCACACTGTCAGTGCAAATAAAATTTAAACTAAAAGTGAAGTTTACTTTAGTTCAGATTGTTTGTTTTTTTATTTTACTTCTTTTTTTTTTTTTTTTTTTTTTTTTTTTTTTTTTCTAAATGACATCAGAAACAGCAGTATGCGACATTACGTGATGGCAGAGCTTCAGTTCATCCTTTGTCATTTTTTTTTTTTTTTTAATAAATAGGACAGGGGGAATGAATGAGAGAGAGAGGGGGAGAGAAAGAAAGAAAACCAAAGGGGAGAAGAGACGGTGAGAAGGGGGGGGAAGAGAGAGAAAAAAAAAAAAACTCCTGGGTCACCTGTATGGAGAAAAAAACAAACAAACAAACAAACAAACAAAAACAAACAGAGGAGACAGCAAACAACAAAGAGCAACATAATAATAGAGAAAACAAAGCACCATCACAATAAACTAGCTAGTCATAGATATCAGTATTTACTAAGTAATAAACGATATTGTGCAGCACGCAAGATAGACAGCACACAGTGTGCTTTGAGGCAGCAGCCAAGAAAGCTTTAGTCCGCGTCTGTGAATACCCATGTGTGCATACCTGTGTGGATCAGCATGCTTGCATTCCAAAGGTTTCTCCATGTAATGATCTGCTAGGGAGTGTGGGGGGGCCACAGCCCCGTCCTCCAGGGTGTGAAGCGGGTATGGAGGAGATCAAAACTCCAGACATCCAGAGGCCCCCAGAACACAAGAGACCATGGAAGACCAACAGAGGGGCAGCCGCGCCACTGTCCCAGTAAGAGCTGAGGAGAGTCCCAGATGAGGGCTCGCCCAGCAGCCGCGGAGCAGAAGTCAGGGGGAGTTGCAGTGACGCGCCCGTGAGCTCCGCCGGCCCCCAGCTGCGCCTGAGTGACCGAGCCCTAGGCCGAGAGGCCGGGGGCACCCCACCTCCAAAGGGGCCCGAGCGAGCCCCAGGCCCCAGGCCCCGACAAGCGGCCGCCAAGGAGTGAGCCGGTGTGCACCCGGACGCCCACCCCCAGACACAAAGAACCACCAACACACCGACACCTGAGGGAGTCCGCCACCGGCAGGGGAAGTGGTGGTGGGTGGAGATAGGCCTCCAAACCTTGGAGGGCCTGAGATGTCCCCAGAGAGGTGGCGTCTGGTAGCCTCCTCTGCACCCTGGTGACATACCCCCACTCCAAGGCCCTGCATGTGTGGGTGGTTGTGGAGGAGCGGGAAGAGGGAGGCAGCTGGAGATGGGGAGGGAAGGAAGGGAGGGGCAGGTAACCCCTCCCTGGGGCCAGCTCCCCCGCTGACCCCAGTAGGCACTCCCACCCTCCGCGACCCGCCAGGGAAGGGGGGCCCAGGCCCATCAGACCGGGGCCCAGTGCAGTAGCGCCCCCCGGCTCCACAGAGCCCTGGACAGTCCACCCAACCCCACCACAGAGAAAACTGCACCCACCCCACCAACCACACATCTTCCAGACAACATAAGACGGTAAACGCCCAGGCTGAGATCTTCCTCCACCTCTCCTGTATCTCCCCCTCCTGCAGAGAGTTCCTGAGAGAAGAAAGCTCCTGCAAGATGTGACCATCCCCCCCACCAGTTGAAGAGCCCCCCAGGCGGCTCGATGCACCGGCGGCACCCTGCTCCAGGGCCGGGCCCCCATGCACCCACCCGCCCACAACCCCGGCAACACACCAACCAGGACCCGAGCCCCCGAGGCCCGGCCCGGGCCCCAGCCCAGAGACGGAGCGCCCCCAAAACCTCACGCCCATCCCGGACCCACCCAGGGGCAGCCAGGTTGCCAGGTCAGTAACCCACGTCCGTCAGCACAGACCCTCCCCTAGCCCCGCTGCACGCAGCCGCGAGGAAACAGTCACCTGAGAGCCAACAGAGCCCTCAACCGGACGTGACCGCTACCCCGGGTTGAGCCCCCCAAGGAAGATGCCTCCGGGGAACCCCCCGACGCCCTAAGCCTGTCCCTACCCCCTCACCAATCACAACAGTGAAGGCGGGACCAAACTATGACCCCCCCACCCCCACTAGGTGATGGGGCTGATAAAAGGGGCCCAGAGCAATTGATCTAATGTGGTGGCAGAGGCTGTGTCAAGACTAATGTAATCTAATAGATAATTTCTATATTGGTTAGAATTAAGATTATTTTTATTTTTCCAGTTCATGAGGACTGTTTTCTTGGCTATGCATAGGGCAGTGAAGATCATATGGGCTATATTCTTTTCTGAAGTGACATTATCTAAGCTGCCCAACAAACACACTAAGGGGGAGGTTGGAATGTTACATTTCAGACATTTTGATAAGTCTTCACATATCTCGCGCCAAAACTTTTGCACTGGTGGACAGAACCAAAGAGCGTGGATGTAATTGTCTGGTGTATTGCCTTGACAGTGTGAGCAGTTGTTGGTAGACGTAAAGCCCATCTTGAACATCCGATGACCTGTATAGTGCACTCTATGAAGTATTTTGTATTGTATTAATTGCAGACTGGGATTTTTAATTAATTTAAAAGTTTTTAAGCAAATCTGAGACCAGAAGTTTTGGTCTAGGTTGACTGATAAATCTGCTTCCCACTTTGCAGTAGGAAGGGATATTGATTCATCTAATTTAGAAAGTGTTCTGTATATTTTAGATAATAATTTGGGGGATTTAAGAGTAAGAAAATGTGCCGCACTTAGTGGTGTTTGTAATTCAACTTGACTGAGGTTAAATTTCTTTTTTACTATGGATTTAATTTGTTGATATTCTAAAAACCTTGTCTTGTTGATCCCATATTGTTCAACTAGTCTGTCAAATGGAATAAATTCTGTTCCCTCTAATATATGTTCTAATATATGTTTTTTATTTTACTTCTTACGAACTATGAAAATCTTCTGTCATTAGCTTTATCACCACTGATCTCTGAGCCTCTGAGCCTCTGAGCCTCATCGAGCAAAGAAAAACTGTAGTGAAACAGGTTAAAGCAGAGAGCAAGTTTTTGGAATGATACATAACAATACTTCAAACCTATATGAAAGGATAAACCTCTGCTGCACCCTCATGCTTCATGGATAAATTCTGCTTCTTATCTTCTAAATTTTGTCTTGGCCACATCTTGCATATCATAGTTTAGGGGAAAAAAACTTTCCATTTATGTTGCATGTTTTACTTTTTTCTTCTAGCACGATAAGTATTGTAATTGCCACAATCAGTGTCAGTTTTGACTCAATATAATAATAATGGATTGCATTTATATATATATATGTACAATTCCACTATTCATTCACTCTCACATTCACACACTGGTGGAGGCCACAGCTGCCCTGGGGCAGACTGACAGAAGCAAGGCTGCCATATCGCTCCATCGGCCCCTCTGTTGGACTTTTAAGTTTCAGGTGAGACTGGCACCATTTATTTGGTCACGTGTGCATCTATGCAGTAAAATGTGCATAAATCCTTCCAAACCCCAAAGCCAGGCTGTGAAACACATTTCTCCTGTTCATCAGAGCCTGAAGCAGCAGCAGGCGCTCGCCATGTCTGCTACAACTCTTAGCTGCTGCTGTGATGTAAACCTTGGTGTTATGTCCCCAGGCTTAACATGCAGCAACCTAAACATTTAGAAAAGCAGTACGGGTTACATCAGCCTGTAAGTCAGTGTATATAACACAACCGTCTGCCTTAAACTGTAGTTTACAATAAACACCCAAATCGCTGAGTTTCACCTTTTGGTGTGCTTTCTCCTACAAAAGTGCTAAAATAATCAACATTCATTTAAACTGTGATTATCACACACAGTCAGTATTGTGTAAAACCTGCAACAACGTATATGAACATCCATCAGTCTCTAAGAACCAGTTGGCCCTACTTGGTATGCAGGAGCAAGGAGGGCTATAAAACGGCTCATTGCAGGTGACATCCTCCTGAGGGCTTCTGCCAATATAAAGACTGAAAACGAATTCATTCTGGAGCACCAATTCATATTCATTACTCTCACACATCTGCAAAACATGACAGATTGATTGAGGCTGCCTGAAAACGCAGATCCAAACTGTTTCTCAGTTAGCTAGCTTTCCATCAGCAATTCTGCTTTCCTGTGTGACTTGATTAATTATTGCTGGAGTCTTGGGAGCAAAGCACCAACTGCAGAGGGCCTGGATAGAGAATGAAGAAGATGAAGATCAGAGAGAGTGGTTCCCTCTCAAAGTGGAGTCATATTATAAAATGTAAGACTATTTTAAAGGAAAACGTCAAAGAGGAAGAAGGACATCTGCAGGCGGTGGAAGAACAAGTCTTTCTAATTCCCAACTTTGCTAATATAGCAACAGACCAAGAGCTACATTTCAAACATGTTTAACACAAAATGAGCAAGAATCTGAAAACCTTTTTAGTGCTTTGGTAAAAAGTGTTTAATTTAGGCAAAAAGCTCAACTGGCAAAAGTGACTTTAATATTTTTTTAAACGTCCTTTCAGATTCATTTGAGGGATTATTACAGTTTTTCTCAAATGCTAAAACACATTTCACAAACGTTACCACCAGGTCCCCCAATGTCCAAACACAACACCCTTCTCTAAAGCTACATAAACACAACCACACCTTCCCACTGCAAAACTCAAACTCCCACACCAAGAGAGCAGCTCGAAGCTGTCAAAACTGTAAACACTATACACAGCATTACACACTACAGCAAAACAATTGAAAACACAATGCTCAATTTGTGAGAAGGTTCTTTGTTTCATAACTGCCAATGCATATTTTAGAAACTATACAGTAACGGATCGTCATAGATCTCTGCAGAGGATTAGGCATTTAGATTTGTGAGTTTCATATGAGTAGTATAAATCTATAGAAAATCCTGCATGTACGTACACTACTGTAACACAACTCAATGCAAAAACAGAATCTATTGCACACAACAGTAATCTTGAAAACATGAACAGGGTGTGAAGTTTTTTTATTTACGTTATTCACACCACACACACACCACAATCACTGTGCGGCATCATGTCGCTGAGCTGTTGCTCGCATCTCGTCCGTAATGATGGTGCGAGGTTGTCTTGCTCTCCCTCCTGGACCTTCTCCTCTCCCATGTTGGCCTTCTCCTCTTCCTCATTGGCCTGCTCCTCTTCTTCCAGGGCCAGCTCTTCTCCCTCCTCTGCATCAAATTCCTCTTCCCCTGACTCTGCCTTCATCCATTGTGTTTGTTTGGAATCTTCAGCATACTGTGCACTCTGAACTTGCTTTTACATGTGGGTACAGCATTAGCAACAAGTGTCTTCAATTTTGAGTCATTGTGTGTAGTGAATGACGCCAGGTGTGTTCCCTGTGTTCAAAGATTGGTGACTGTGGCAAGCATTTTGCATCACATGGGCTTTCATTTGAGAATATGAGCAGAGTTGTTTTGCAACATGTGTTTTAGCAAGGAAAAATGTGTTTAGATTTATGAGTACAGAGGGTTGTGTTTTGTGAATTGTGTCTTCATGTGACATGTGTTTATGGTACTGGAATATGGTGGCTACATTTAGTAAATGTGTTTAGACTACTGGTCATTTGGGTTACAGGATTGGCTTTTGTGTTTTAACATTTGAGAAAAACTGTAAAAGGAATTATGGATTAGTGTTGCTTCAAATAAAGGAAAGCTATCCTAGAATTGTACTTGCAGGTTTAATCTATATATGTATCAGATTTGGAAATATCAGAGCCTAAATTAATAATAAATTACTTCTTTTCAAAAGTAATTAGTTACTTTATTACTTAGTTACCAGACCTTTCAGCCCAATTCTATTTTAGCTGCATAATCCACCATATAAAAATGAATCAAAGGAAAAAGTCTCTTTTTAAAACTTGTTTTATTAGTTTTAATCTATTAACTTTATGCATCAAGCAAAAATTAAATTATATGCAAAAAGAAATTTCTTTAACATTTAAACCTATTTTCTGCATATTCCAGCATATAAAATAAAATTATGTTTAATGTGATGCAAGTGAAACACAGCAAAAATAAATAAAATCAAAGCTTCAGCGTCACTGAGTCCTGTCGCTCTTCTATTGTCACCTGGTTAGCAGGAGTGGGGTGGGTGGAGGTTTGCCCGGTGCCACATGTCAGTGGGGGGATCCGGGGGTTTCTGTGAATTTCACATTCACGTGGCAGCGTGCTCGGTACTTGCTCAGATTTGAAGTTTAATTTTTCGCCGTAGAAAGAAGTTTTCTTCCCATGTAGAGTGTACTGTGATGCTAATGTAAGCTAATGTAAGGTGAGTACTTCCAAGCTTTAAGTGATGCATGGTCGCATTCACTCCCGCGCTCCATATTATCCGTTGTTGATCTGCACACGGATGTTGCACGCGCTTACGTCATTGTCGTGAGACGCTCTCACAAACAAAATGACGGTTTAGTAACGCAGCGTGCTTAAGGGAAAGCCACAGTAATCTAATTACTTTTTTTGCAATAGTAATCCCTTACCTTATTCGTTACTTGAAAAAAGTAATCGGATTACAGTAACGCGTTACTGCCCATCTCTGGTGATAATTAATGACAAATATAAAAGTGTTATTTTATAAACTTTCCAAATCTGGAGCCTCTGACGGGAGTGGTAATAAAGCCTGGTGAGAGTTAGAACTACTGGTGCGTGTACTGATTGATGCGCGTCTCCCCGTAGAAGAAGTGACGATGAGGGCTGTATATCAGGGCCCAGGTGTGGCGCAGCAAGATAAGAGCTAACTGGCTGCTATCTGCATGACTTTGATGACTACAGATGACAGAGGGTGATGGAAAGCATTATGGATTTGACATTCAGATCAGGGAGATTAGAAGAGCAGACGCCCGGCCTCGGAGGGCATTGACGAAAGCTGTCTGCAGTCCTTCTGTATTCCCGAGTCCTGTGTTTGCATAACAAGGTTTGGGATTTGCTTCTGTCATTTCATCGAGTTCTCCTTGATTTAAGCCTCAATGACTATAACACACAGACTGTTAATATTGGTGCTGATTGATGATTCATAATTTGATCGTAAAGGCTCATATTTGTTTGAATTCAGATGAAAGTTTGATACTAAATATGTGCATGTTATCTATTTTGAGCATTTTACCTCGGGATATTTGTATTGATATTGTCGCCGAGTTTTATCTTTTTCTCCTTTGCAGCGGACAGCGTGCGATCTCAGGGTTTACCTGACAGCGGATCATTTATCTTGCAGGATCAGAATGCCACTCCTTGGCTCTTAAATCTGATTCTGGCACCATGAACTTCAGTGATAAGGCCACGTTGCTTGCACATAACTGTTCTCATAAAAGAACAGTGCACCCTGTGAAGCAGTGGCCACCTGACCTGAACTGGCTAAAAATAAGTTGATATTTTCTTCTGTGGTGACAGTTAGAGCTTCTCTGCCCCTCCTACTAAGATGCATTTATCTATGAATTTAAAGGTTAAAGTATGACTTTTCCACTGAACTGCAGAATCAAACTGTAGCCAACTTCAGTCTCGGCTTCGTTGTGTTATTAAAATCATGATCACAAAAATGATGACCCTGCAAAAGTTCTGACAAATGTATCATATTTTAAGTGTGATATGTCAGATGCTATATACATACAGTCATTCAATTGGATTGGATTAGTCTATGAGGAATTTAATCACTAAGTCCAGCAAGCAAAGTATAATTTCCATTATACAAGACAAACACCCACTCAGAAAAGTTCCATTGATTACTCTAGTAGGTAAAAAAGAAAGAAAAAGACGACTGCTCATGCTTCAAAGGTAAAAGACATATATATTATTGTTATGTGCTACATTCTGGAGGTACGTTGTTGTTGTCTGGAGAAAAGAGTCAATAGACAGTGAGCTGTGATCTCTCAGTCAAAGCGCTCAGACTGAGTGCTTCCACTTCCCGCTGCTACCTGCTGAGGATAATGCACTTTGTTTGTAATATGATTAAAGTTCTGAGAAAAGCTTTTAAGCTGCATCTGAATTCACTCTGTGGTTGGAGGAAATAGATTCTAACTGACACCAGGTGCCGCGTAGACGTTTGTGTTTGTGAAAATGACTGTTGAATATTTAAAATATTGATGAAAAATGTTTGAGCTCACTGCTTAAGTTTATCCTGTAGGAGAACAACAAAACAGCCACTTAGAAGCTTAAAAATTTATTTTTAATTAATTAATTATTTATAATCCTATTTTTTAAATGTTACATAAAACCTTAAGCCAAATTACCTTATTTAAAGAAACGCTTGTGCATTTATTGGGGACATATTCTCCTTATTTGAGATAATTAATAAAAATAGTTCTTCTATATTCTTTCATATGTTTGTTAAAATTGAGCTAAAACAGTAGTATTTTGTCACATTATGGCCTGTTGTGAAGTTAAACTCTAAAAGCATCCATAAATATCTAAGCTGTCCTGAACACTGTTGTGTTTATCTGCTGTAGTAAAGCAATAAACAAATGATGCAGCTGTGCCACACCTCATGTTTATTTGATACCGCATGAAAATGACAGCTGTAAGTAAGGACGTCCCATTTTTTAAATGTCCGCTGCCTCGAGAGCTCACTCCTCATGTCTTTTCTCTGCCTCATCTACTTGTGTCTCTGTTGGGAAAGATAAAGACATGACGACAGCATTTAAGGATGTGCAGTCATGCTCCATTCGTTTCGCCCGCCCCTATTATTGTCTACTTTGTGTGATCTAATGAACTGCAAAGAAGCCAGTGTATTCCCCAAACTGACTGGCTATACATTTAATCGCCCTTCATTCAGAAATGTTTCAGGATGTGATTTTTTCCCCATTTCATCGCATCAGATTTAGTCATTGTGATTCTCGCTCTGCATCGTTTTGGCTGTTAAAGCATCTGCCAGGTGCTGCGGGGTAAGAGGGAGGCAGGTGGCTCAGAAGGGGGTGAGCGTAGCGTTCGTTGTGTCATCTCCATGTTGATGCATGGTTTCACAGGACGCGAAGAAACAGCTAGGGCACGGCAGATGCTCTCTCATCTCCTTTAACACGAAGGACTAGCTCACACACACATTTTCCCGTTTGCTTCCATAGCTGCTGCTCCGATTATTCCTGCTAAGTTGAACAAATCCATCAGACAGAAGTAAGCGATGGAATGACGGCGGCTCATTTGCTGTAACAGCCATGCCTGTTTGGCAAAGTGGCAGCATCACTGGATGATTTTACAGCAGAGACAACACAGAGAGTCGCTGAAGCAGTCTTTCCTTTCTTTGAGAAAACACGGGGCACCATACAGCTACAAAATCTGAAGACATGATGAATGAGTGGAAATATCTTACAACTACATCATCAGCCAGAAAAATATTAGTTGAAATGAATTAAAACTTTTACAGGAGGCTTTTGAAAAGACAAATACCATTAACTCGCAGGCTTTACTGCCTTTCTCAATGACTGTGCATCCGTCACTTTACAGACAGTAATGGTCCACTCTTATCTCTGAAAGCGTGCTTTTTAATGTTCACCATCAAGAAGAGAACAGGGAAAAGAGGAAGGAATCCAATTTCCATCTTCTGCATAAAGCTATTTCCAGGAGTTTTCAATCCTTTTCTAATTAATGTGAATTTATTGCAATGTAAAAATAGATAGTGTGTGAATGTGTGTGTGCAAGAGTTTCATTGAACATGAGACAGTTTCTTAAACCACATTTACCGCCATGAACAACTACACACTCTCATACACTAGATTTTTCTCCTGTTCTCTCGACATGAGCTCTTTGCCGCCAGTTGACTCTGCAATAAACCAGAAACTCCAACTGACCCACAACAAGGGTTGATGTGTTGAACTGTGCTGGGGTATTTCCACACAGAAAGCTCTGCTTCCTGTGCGTTTGTGCATTCGTATCTGTGTGTGATGCTTTGTATGTGTGGGAAAACATTTCTGTTTACACTGTGCAAAGATATGGAGGAAGAAGGATATTCACAGCATCATTAGACACACAGACGATGGTTGTAATGAGCTGGCCATCACGCCGCGATTAGCATCATTAACCTCTGATGCTTCCCGTCTCCTCCCTGAGCTTCTGTGATGTTTCAACCATGAATTTTTCCATAAAGTTATAAAGTAAACGTGCCATTGTTCAGGGAATCTTTCAAAGCACTGACAACACATCTATGATCTAAACCATGAGCTTGAGTTAGCTACTCGTGACCATAAAACATTTATTTTGCTTTCAGTCATCAAGAACATTTTGCAATTTTGCATATACATGCAGTAAAAACACTTCTCCATCGCTATATATTGATGACATACATTTTTTTTCTTTTTTTCTGTTTAAATGCGCTGTTTATTCTAAGCAAGCACCAGTGGGATGAAAAGGGATGCATGCTCTGTCCATTTCTATAATCAGCCCTACTCTTCAGATTTGGCTTCCTGCTACTTTGTAGTAAAATAAAATTGGTTTAAAGGAATACCTTTTTGATGCAATGCAGACAATTCAGCAGATATCACAGGTATGAGCAGTCATCACAATAGGATTTTCAGTCATCCATTTAAAAGTAGTGGCAGAGCAGGTAGCAGTCCAGAGGTGCAAAAGAAGATAACCTTGAAAATGCATTTTAGATCACCAGCACTAAAATATGTGAAGATAAATCAAAAGCAATGTCAAAATATCAGTAATAACCCCTGTTTGCACACAAAACCACACTGCTTGTTTACAGTAGACTACAATGGAGAGCTCTCCAACTAACCTGGGTTTTGTGTAAAATAACATATTTAAGCCTTAAAGGTTTAAGGCCTAAAGGTTATTAATCAAAATTTCCCTTTAATACATTTTTTTTTTAGCTTTTTTTGTTTTTGTTTTGTTTTTTCTCAGTTGATAGGATAAATTTGTGTCCTTACTAGGGATGGGTACCGGTGTCCGGTGCCATCATGGCACCGGTTCTGACATAAACGGTAGTAACCAGACCGAAAAGCAGCGCACATTTCGGTGCTTTATTTCGGTGCTTTTTTTTCCTGAGCTGTGATACACTTCTAGCCAATCATTTTACGTTTCCGAGGATAGTAGGCGGGCCCAGGTACGTACGTTCTTTTAGAGCAGAGCTACAGATTAAAAATGCCCAAGGCGAAGCGGTCAAAAGTCTGGCTGTACCTCACAGCAAAATATGCAAACTCAGCAGCAACAAGTGCTTTAAGCTGATACTGTGATACTGTCAAAGGAGGTAACACCTCAAATCCGATGAAACACCTGGCGACGCATAGCGGGTTTTTTTAAAAGCCGAGAAATGCACCGTATTTGATAGCTTGCTGCGAGACCTCACACCGAGCACATCTACTGCGGGTAGAGGAGAGTCCTGGCCCCTAGCCCTGCCAGTGTAGCAGAAATGATGAGGATGATGATGCAGCAGCAGCCGTTCTTCTCTGCGTGAGTAGCTTAATGTTGTTCGTGTGTAATTTACATTGAGTAGGCTAACCACGTTATTACATTAATGCATGTAAGGTGAACTAGCAAACACCATCATAGCTACATGCGGCTGTCTTCTTGTTTGATGGCAGATACTCCCTTCACCCTGGCCAAAAAGGCTAAAATGACCAAAGAAAAAGAGGGAAACAGCTAAACATGAGAGGTTTTTGGATAAAGTTTTTAAGCACTGCTTCCAGCCAAGAGTGATACCATATATGCCCCATAGCTGCAGAAAAGGCTAACATTGTTATCTTTTTACAAAAAACAGCTGAACATGAGAGGTTTTTGGACCAATTTTGTGTTCTCCATTCTTTAAGCACCGGTTTGAGCACCGTTTGAGCACCGGCACCGTTTCAAAAGTACCGATTTGGCACCGGTATCGGATAAAACCTAAACGATACCCATCCCTAGTCCTTACTCATGTACCTGCCTGAGGCTTTTCTCCTCCAGTGAATCTCAGTCATTCTCACCTTGTGATGTATTCTCTTAGCACACTGTCTGCCAACAGTTTGGCCCAGAGATTTAAGGCCCCCGGCCTGACCAGAAGGTGATGTTCATGGTGCATACAACTCCCCATAAACACAGCCTGCTCATTCATTTTCACTCAATCCCCCAAGCCCTATGGCCATATAGCAACAACCCTGACAGGCAGCCAGGGGCCTGGTCCCCAGCCCTCGGTCCCACAGCCTCAGCCGCTCAGCCCCAATAGCACAGAGAGCTACACGTGGGCTTCCACCTGATAAATGAGCTGACAGGCCTTCTCCCCGTTACTCATTTCCCTCCTGAGGGAGGTAAGGAAAAGAAAAAAAATAGGAACATTGGAAAGGGAAAAAGACAGAAAGAAAAAAATGAACTGACTTTGCAGCATGGCTATTTTTAGTAAGCCTGTTATATGCTCCATTAGTCTGAGAGGGTAGAAGAGGGAAAAGAGGGGGGTTAAGGAGGGGGACAGGTGGCAGCGAGGGATCGAGTAGAAGATCCAGTGATGGAAAGAGTGAAAAAGTGAGTTTGAAGCACAAATGTGAAATAGGAAGGTAACAATGAACGAAAAGCAGACGAGAGATCAAAATCTTTAAAGGCAAAAGAGACACATAAACACGGGTGTGATGAGACAGCTTGCTCCCGTTCATTTCTTCACCTAATTGTCACTTCTGCAGTTCCACATTGACACCGTGTGAACGTCAACGCTGTTGTTGTTCCCCTCTTGTTAAAAGGGAATTCTAATTCTGTTGGTGTATGCCTGAATAGATCTGACAAAAAATGTTCTTTGGTCTGTTATCTCCTGTGACACGTAATTACAAAGGACAATTGTGTCCAACGCCTGGTTCCCATTTCAAGTGAATATTGTCTGTAATTTGTCCAGAACATCAAAAGTGCTCGGGTAACAGAAAATTGATCGTTTTTCACCAGCGCCATAACATCTTTGTTGGGTGAATATGTGCACCTTCGCTTCATGGGAACATGTAGGAAGCTCTTCTGTGTTCACTGTGTGCAACAAGGTATGCTGTGCAGCTAATTCTAGCTGACTGAATGCTTTCCAAGAATGTTGTTGAATCATAATGAGCGGAAAGGCATCAGTCAGCCATTTTGGCTCTGTGAGGCCTTGGCAAACCGATGCGGCACACTCATTTGGGGTGAATAAAGCGACATGCTCTTCATCTTGGGACTCTGAGATGAAGAGCATGTTGAGTCTTGCACCATCAGTCTTCGCTGTCTAGGACTCTGGTGAAACAATCTTTTAAAAGGGTTTCTTATTTAAATAGAAATTTACTCTGGTATCGAGTGAACTTTAATGCATCCTCTGGATCTATCACACGGGATTTTACAACAGTCCAGTTTCCTACTCGTGGTGACAGAAGACAGACTCAATCTGTTGCCTCTTACCCTCCACATTTCATCATCATGATTTCACAGTTATTTGATTTTGTTAGACAGAGACAGGAGCTTGGAGCTGCATATTTACCTGCATATTAAAACAAATACCCAACTTTGGAATATCAATACAATGTCCTGTTATTCAAAATCATATCATTTTACAACCATTCTTTTCTACATTGAACAAACTGCCCCTCAGTGCAACAAAGATGTTTTGACTTTGAGTTCACAATACTGCCAAGGTATTCCATTGGTACTTACAATTATTTATCTTCTTTAAAACTTTAGTGTGATTGTTGCAACATTTTTGGCATATTTGCCAAGTTGGTATGTGCCTCCACATTTAATCTTTTTCCAACAGTTTGGATATGCATACTCATATTCAGTTAAAGTTATACATCCAAGTTTTCTTACACATCCAGCCCACTATCAGTTCTCCCAACTCTGTGTTGCACTATTAGATCTTTGGGATTTAATGCCAGTCTTATCATCCCGACAAACAATTTTCAGCTGTTTGCCGATCACATTTTAATCATTTCTTGCAGTTCTTATTGTTTGTGTCTAGCACTGTGTTTATCTGAAAAGTGGTGGATTGGGAGAGTGAGAAGTGTAAGAAAAGTTGCTTATATTAGATGTTTTCAGTTGCAATCAGAGCATACCAACAATCAGGCTGTCCAGTCCGACACTGTGACCACACTCACACTCTTCCAGGTCGAGTCCAGGGAAAACAGGCGCAGGTCCGGGGAGGTCTATCCAGTAGTTAAGTCTGACGTCACTAGCCGTGTCTGGGCCTAAACTCCGCTGCAGGTCCATATATCAAACGATCACTGTGGCATTACTGAGAGTTGAAAAACTGTCTAAAGTCTTTCATCTTTAATAAAATGATCAGCGTTCTGCTCTACCAGGTGTAACAATTGAGTTTAACATCCAGGCATCCATGAAAACGGAATTTATGATATTTAACGGCGTTAGAAGTTAGCAGGAAGTTAGCTCGCTAGCTTCTATCTAAATACAATATAGCATGTCCTGACTGCGGGGTTTTGGAAACAAATTCAAACGTACAGCTCTGCTATCACTTCCAACATAAATGAAGACTGAAAACTAAACAGCAGTGACGTTTGTAGGGTTACTGAAGTTTGGCTAGCTGGTATATAATGATGTGCTACGTGACCGCTAGCGACACAGCTATGTTAGCATAATATAAACAAGCTAACTGTTTTGCCACTCGATAAAAGTTAACGTGAGTGTTCTCGGTGGTCAGGAACAAATGTAATCGCATGGCAGGATGCTGTAAAAGGACCAAACTTCAGCCAGGAGAACAACTGAGATAATCCATCCACAATACGAGGTTAGTCATTCATATACTGCTGCATGGGCTGGGCTGTAGTTACATCCTAAGGTTTTAAAAACTGAGCTTAAATAAATGATTAGCGGTAATAAAAGCCGAGGGAGGTCAACAGTGATCACTGACTGTTTTAGGAGCTTTTTGAGATTAAATAGAAGAAAATACAAAACATTAAACATGTTAACAACACAAAAGCCATATTAAACGCAGACTACTTTAGGCCCGGAAGTAGGATTTGTCACGTCATCACTTAACGATCGGATACGGGGAGATGGAGGGTGATGTCAGTAAAGCACTAGGGAAGTGAGAGAGCCGGGCTAAACTAACAAAGGCCCAGCGAGGAACAGCACTCCAACATGGCCTTAAATCCCTTAAATCATCGGTCGTGATGAGCCGCGGGTGCGTGTGTGTGGGTGGAGGTCAGGTGAACCACAGAATGCCGCCCTGGTGAACATGGAGAGTACAGCACTCCAGGGTGGTCATTGAAGAACCATGACAATCTTTAAAGATCACTGCTTTGTGAAAATTGACTCAAAATGCAATAACATCCTGTTGCCTGCATGTCACAACAGATGCCATTGCTATTGTAAAAGTCGATTAGGAACTTTGCTGTTGCAGACACACCAAAGTAGTGACAAAGATATGAAATGACAGTTAGATTTTTACACAATAAAATACACAATAAAACTTCATGCTGAGAGACTCTGATGGGCAGAGGCTAAAGCCATGAATAGGCACGAACAACAGCAGTCAGAACAACCACTTGTATTAGAAGCAAGTTTGTGAATGCCCCAAGTGTTTTGTGCCTGTGTGTGTGTGTGTGTGTGTGTGTGTGTGTGTGTGTGTGTGTGTGTGTGTGTGTGTGTGTGTGTGTGTGTGTGTGTGTGTGCGTGTGTGTGTTCCTAGTGTAAAATCTACTTACAAGAATGATTTGGACAAAGTAGTTTCTTCTTCTTTCCAAAAAACCTTGATCAAACTATACTGGGTCTCTATGGGGCAGTTAGAACTATTCTCACCTAAATCCCTACAGATCAAAACAAAGTCTCTTGACTTTGCAAAAGAGACAGAAGATGAATTTTCCTACCACTGCATGGTAAAAAAAAAACAGTTTACTGCATCTTCTACGTCAATTAACCTGCTGTTGCAATGCTTTTCTGTTTTGTTTCATTTAATACAAACAGGTCCTTAACATTGGCAGCACGGTGGTTAGCACTGTTACCTCACAGCAAGAATGTCCTGAGTTCAATTCCTGGGTCTTTCTGTGTGGAACTCCACACAGAAAGGGAGGAGTGGCTAGCAAGTCTAGCAGGTGTGCAGTCTGAAAGTTAACTGGATAACTAGTCAGGCAGGCAAAACACTAGGCCTTTATTTGGCAATGACAGCCACTTGCTAGCCGCTCCTCCCTCGTCAGACTGCCGTTACAACGTAAGCCTACTTAAGCCTGGCTATTTACTTGTGTACTGTAGGTTAGCACACATGATTGTAATGGAATAAGTAAATGAAAAGAAAAGACTGACATTTTTAGAAGCTCGTGTGGGCTTCTGTACATCTTGCCATATATTACACTGCACATCTTTAAAAGGTCTGCCACAATGAAAGACAACTTTGGTTTTTCTCTTTCTGTCTCCCTTTTATCGACATTCCTTTTCAGTTATTGTGCTTTCTAGCTGGTTGCTGGTATTCTTGATGTGAAGCTCAGTCTAAAAACCACCGGAAACAAATTCATTACAAGAAGAAGCCCTTGAGGATTGGAGAGTACAGATGGAACTGGCGTCATTGCCAAAAAGGTTTAAACTAGACCAAGAGAATGGGCAGACACATAAAAGGAGATAACAGAGGAAGAACTGGAAGAATGATTCTTGACTTACTGCCAAGTGAACAACTCACTAAAGTCCAAATTATGAACTATATTTACAATCGGTAACCTCTGGGTACCTGTTCAAATCTAATTTTTTGGTAGACAAGCAGATACGTACAGTTCCACATCAATTTCCTCATTAATGAAAAGGAAATCCTGCCCCTGGCATTAAAAACACTTGTACTAGTACACTAGTAATTGGATTGCTCATAATTTCATTAAAACTCATGACTGCATTTTTACACATCTATTTTTTATTAAACATCCATGAAGTTGAATCCAGGGCAGGGCGAATACATTCCAATGATTAAATCTCGAATCTGAAAAAAGGCTTACAATTGTGTCCTCAGGAGTAGATCATTCTTTTCTCAGTTTTCCTCACAGCCACTGCAAAAATCTATCATCCACCCATCCCTATTCCCCTCAGCACCACCTGGTAGCTTGTGGAAACACATTGTGATTAAATCTGTCCTTTATCGGTTTCCATTCCTTTCTACCCCACCGTCTGTTTCTCTTTCCTTGGGGCAGTCTCCATTTGTGGTTTATTTAGCCCTTTCTCTTTCTGGCACAGTGGATGAAAAACTGATTTAGCAGTCTGGATGTCCTGTCACATTCATTTTGCAAATGACAATAGTGTGTGTCACTTAGAGCGTGTGAACAGAAGAGGGAGCAGGGAGACGTCTACTGAGCTCAGTCAATGACAAATAACTCGAGCATTGTCCACAGATGTCACCGAGAACTTCTTTTCTATTTTCATGGTCACATACAAACATATGAGCACTTGCACGGAGACTTTTAGTCATAACTAATGTTACATTCGATAAATTGTGTTCAGCTTCTATGTGGCATTTTACACATTTGTAATGAGCGGGAGTAAATGATCTTGGGATGTTGGTTTATGGGTTGTTTTCATTTCCTGTGTGCTGACAGCCTGCCTCAAAGGTTGTGAAAATTGTAGGTACAAAACTGCCTTGTCAATGAAATTGTTTGCTTGGGTTTAGGTAACAAGAATACTTGGTTAGGATTAGGAAGAGATCACAGCATAGACTGACCACATATTTGAACCCTCCATTTTCTTGGTTGACTATTCCTGTCAAATCCACCTACTGACCCAATAGTTTTAAGTCATGTGTCTGCAGTCAAACTAGTTATATTGGATCACAATTTCACAAAATGCCACTGGGGCGAGTGGAAAAATCAGAACGATAGAGGACATTAAGTGTTTGCATTAATTTCAAACCTTAAAAGACAGGAGTTCAAAAGACAAGTTGAATGAAATATGCACAAGTGCAGGGATGTGCTGTGGACATCTCTCTGTAGTTTTCCAGTGTGTATTTATCTAAAACACTGTACTTTTAAATGCATTCTACTGTTTTTGCATGTTTCACCCAAACTTAAATGTCTTAATGGGGAGCACCAAGAAGAAGCGACAGAGCACTAAATGCCTCGTCTCCACAATATCTGTCTGTCTATCTATCTCAGATAGATAGATAGATAGATAGATAGATAGATAGATAGATAGATAGATAGATAGATAGATAGATAGATAGATAGATAGATAGATAGATAGATAGATAGATAGATAGATAGAAAGAAAGAAGCTGGAGTACCCACTTATATCTATGGATATAAGTGGATAAAAACATGTATTAAATACCATATTATGTGTCATGTTTTCATTATTATTCACTGCAGTTGCTTCAAACACTGTTAATCAAATGTTCTTAATGAAGTTAATGGCTTCGTAATTTATTTACATCATGCCTCATCAGCCTTTGAGGAAAACAGAGCCATTCTGTGAGGCCCCATGTGTACACAGCCATCACTCTGTGTGTGTGTGTGTGTGTGTGTGTGTGTGTGTGTGTGTGTGTGTGTGTGTGTGTGTGTGTGTGTGTGTGCAAAAGAAAAAGAGTTACAAAAATGCCTCTCAGCATGCACATTGTCAAGACCATTCAAAATAAACCTTTAAGCTTTCATAAAGCCCCACTTATCCAGTGATGCTGGGTTTCTGAGTGCAGGTATAATTTTGTATCCATCAGCCATGTTAGCAACAACTCTCTCAGGGATGCAGCCTTGTGTTTGTCTACTAAAATATTTCCACATAGAGTTGATGAACTCTCTTTAAATCAGAGGAAAATCTCTTAAATAAAACATCTCTCTGAAGATCCCGTGGCTTCTATTCTTTTGTCTGTACTATGACTGTGAAACAGAAGACGGTGAAGTGTCCACGGTACCAGCAGAGTTCATACCTCAATGGGAGATTTATCCCACTGTAATTAATTAGTGGACAGGTTGGCAATGCTAGGACACACTGATAGTATAATTGTTTTATATGATTAGTACTAAATAACTATGCAGCAAACTTCTAACTAGGAAATCTATAATCAGTTTTGTAAGGTGTTTGTCACATGTGGCAGACGTGCGGAATATATTAGGACCCAAAATGCGGCAGCTCAGGTGCAGGTGAGTATTTATTAAACCAAAAGGAAATACAAACAACAGTGGCACTGGGAACATAAAACTAGAAGCTAAACTGGGTAAAACTAACAAAACAAACCAGAAACGAAGATGCAGGGAGGTCCGGGGAAATACATACGGAGAGACACAGGGAGACCGAGGGGAAACAACACAGACGAACCAGCAACGACTAAGACAGAAGACAAGACTTAAAAACACTCAGAGAACACAGGGAGATCACACACAGGTGGGGGACACAGCTGGGAGTGATTAACGTGACGAGACTAGGGAGGCAACTGAAAACACTCACATAAGACGCAGACCTTCAAAATAAAACAGGAACTTACACATGAAAGGACACAAACTAAGAAACGCGGACTTGATACAGGAACACACGGGCAGAACAGAGTAAACACTAAACAGAGGAAGAACAGAACCAATAATCACACTAATAGAAAACACAAAACGCTGGGTCAAAAGGACCCAGGACCATGACAGTGTTTGAACTCTGAACCTTCCTGCAGTAAGGCAGCAGTCCTAACTAATGCACCACGCCAACCTCAGGCAAATATTTCACACTAACACTTTCTGATAACACAGTACAGTGATGTCTGTGAAGGTTCTCAGTCATCCAGGTCATACAGTGATATTTTTAGTTACATTATGCACATTCTGATGACAGTAAGTTTCTTTTTTTTTCTACATTAGAATTAAAGTGGCATTAGTGTAAGCTGAAAGCACTCCTTTGTCTAAAAATAAAAAAAAGATGCAGGAGTACAGTGATGTACTGTAGTGGCTTTCTGTGTACAGTGTGCATGTTCTCCCCATATTCTCTCTGGGAACTCCTCCTGCAGCCCAAGATTAGGTTAATTCGTGATTCTAAATTGCCTGTAGGTGTGAATGTGTTTGTGATCATTAGTCTGACTCTATTTCTCTATGTGTTCACCCTGCAGGGTAAATCCTGGACAGACTGGCAAGATGTATCCCGCCTCTCACCCTGTGGCACCAGGAATAGCATCCAGCTCCCCCACGACCCTGAATTAGATAAGTGGAAGAAGATTGATGGTTGAATGGATAAATGCACAGGGACAAATATTCATGAATATCTACAGGAGCACTGGACTTCATGCTTCATGGACACAAGTCGAGGTAAGAACTCTGTCTTACCAGCCTGAGCTAACACTTCTGAAGACCTGGACCTTTGTTCAGACCTTATTAGACCCTTAATTACTTTTTTGCTTACAGTGCTTTTAATGTTTGTAATGTAATATGTCACTGAAATTAAATATGATTAATTTGACATTTTATAGTTTGCAGTAGTTCATTAAACAATAGCCCAATGTATTGTAGTGCTTCGAGAGTCTTTCTATTCTAACTGTTTTTTAGTTTTCTAACAGTGTCTAAGTGGATTTAGTGGACTCAATCGATCATTTTTCAATTTCTAGTTCTAGGTTTCATTCTTCAGCTGACTCATTGTCACGGTCTGCCAGCCATTCCTCTAATATGTGTGCATCTTTATTTGTTTGGCTGGCTGGTTTGTTAGTTGGTTGGTTGTTGTAGGAAAAATAAGACTTTTATGTTTTCGTTTTGAATCCGACCTGTCTATGTTGATATTACAGTGATCTTTTAAGGATGATTATGCCTTGCATCTCTGTTAAAGCTTTAACAAACACTCTCTCTGCCCTGTTACCGAGGTGATATGAGTCAGGCCACTTCAACATTTCACAATGAGGTTGATTTAACCTCTCACCCTCTCTCTTTCTGTCTCTCTCACTCTGACAAAGTCACATCATCTGAGCTTTTTTTTTCAATTTCAGTTTCATTCTCTATAAATCAGTTTTGCTCCTTGTTCAGATCCAAATGACAAAAGGGTGTAGTGTGATTTTTGGAAATGTGCAATGCTTCAAGGTTGTTTTCCCACAGCCTGGTGGGTTGGTGCACACAGCAGTCATCAGCATTCATGTCAGGAAATTAGAAAGCTGGGACTGTCTCGCAGCGTTACAGCTGAGTGAGAGCAGATTTCTCACTATAGTTTATACCGTGTAAGGGAACTATAAAGAAAGAGAAACAGAAAGAGGGAGATGAAAAGCTGTGACACAGGGACTGATTACGAGTGCACAGAATGAAAGGCTAGATGGTGCTGGGAAGATAACACGGTGCGAGAAAGTAAAGCAAACACGGATCCAGAGAGCAGACAACGCAAGAGCTGAGAAAACAGCTTCAGGTCCAGACGCCTTTGATACGAGAGACTCACAGAGCTGTAGCTCTGTCAGCACAGACTGTCAAACCTGCAGGCCCACCAGCAGTTACGACCCACAAAGGAGGCGTTGCTCTAGGTTTTACTGCCACACACACACATGCACACACACACACATGTACATACACACAGGCGCACAGCACAGCCAAGCAGGAAGAATAGATTGTTCTCATAAAGGAACATTCCTACTCTTTATATGCCATGTGTAAAATATTTAGTGCCTACGTCTTTGATCACAGAAATCATTAGTGAGGTAACACTAAGTTCATCCGCTCTTTTCCTGTTTGGCTCATGGCAGTACGATGAGAAAAAGGAATTGTATGAGGGATTTAAAAGCCCATAATCTTTCCCCCCTAGTTACATATTCTAGGAGAGTCAAAATGACCAAATTATTATTGCAAAGTGCTAACAAAAACAAATTATATGAATTAATTCTTATTATTTCTATCACTTAGCTCAGGTGTCATTTGACTTTTCAGAAAACCTTGTAGCATTTTAAATTTTGTAGATGGAACTAAGAAGTGTCCTTACCAACAGACACATACCTTTATTCATATACACACATATGTATTAATATTATACCACTAAAAACACTATATAAGGAAAAAAAGAGCTGTCTGCATTCAAAAAGGTCTAAAGGTCTGGGAGACACTGTTTCCCTCAAAGCCCAAATGAGTACGCAGTATAGTTTCTTATAAATGTATAATTTAGAGGCAGGATTGCAGTAGCAGAGTTAAAGCTACAGCCCACAGAGTTCCCTCAGGTTTCTAAAAAATATGGCACACACCCCACAGACAAGGAATTCATGACTTTCTCAGCTGGTGATCACGCACTTGTTTGATCATGGGTCAAAAACTGCAACATATAGAACTGTGCAAACATTTTAGGCAGGTGAGAAAAAATGCTGTAAACAAAGAATGCTTTCAAAAATGGTTAATCATTTATTATCATCAATCAACAAAAGACAAATCGAAATCACATCAATATTTGCTGTTACCACCCTTTGCCTTCTTCTAGGTCCGCTTGCACACAGTTTTTGAAGGAACTCGGCTGGTATGTTGTTTCAAACGTCTTGGAGAACTAACCCCAGATCCTGTAAGCTTCCTCACATCCTTCTGTCTCTTCATGTAATCCCAGACACACTCGATGATGTTGAGATCAGGGCTCTGTTTCTTTACGCTGAAGATAGTTCTTAATGACTTTGGCTGTGTGTTTGGGGTCGTTGTGCTGCTGCAGAATACATTTGGCGCCAATAAACAATCATTTATATTCCTGAGAGCTTTCTTTATTTACAGCATTTTTTCACACCTGCCAAAAACTTTTGCACAGTACTGTAGCTGCTAGGATAGATCTTCATATCCTTTGTTGATGAAAAAATGTTTGATCTGTGAAATTAAAAGAAGAAACATGCAATTTTCTACTGTATCTAGTTAAAAGTATTTATTTAAAAAGTGTCCTTTATAGTTTTCTTGCACAATAGGCAGCACATGGCCTGAACTTTATTCACTTGTATTTTTATTTTTATTCCTATTTATTCTATTTATCCCCTTCGTATATTTTATTTATATTGTCTCTGTATTTATATATATATATGTGTGTGTGTGTGTATTATATATATATATATATATATATAATATTCTGTAACTCTGTAACTTCTGTCGGTGCTGTGCTTTTTTTTGGAAATCGAATTTCCCAGAGGAACCCACCCGAGGGATTAATAAAGTTCTATCTAATCTAATCTAATCTATCAGATATTTACTGTGACAACTGTTATTCACTTTAGTTTAAACATGTTGGATGCACAGTAAGAATGGGTGGACACTGTAACAACACAATCTTACAGTGTATTCCTGTACAATGCAAAACACTGTTGCTCCTGTTGCATTATCTCCCCTCAGTGTATTTGTGTCTATTTTTGGAAAATCTTGGCTGTATTTTCTCCCGTTTCAAGGACATTCCAATAAGGCAAAATGTTTCGCCATCTGGTCTTCAGCCCTTAGCTGTGGGCCTCCCAGGTCAGGCAGAGTCCATCATACCGAGCTGCTGGATACGGGGTTGACTAGCAAAAGCAGCACGCAGACACCGAGGTGTTCACCTTCCTTTCTCCATTCATCACATAAGCCGTGCTCCCATTTACTGCAATTCTTCTGCATGTAAACGGTGTCATTTTAAAGCAGCGTTTCAAGTGCTTAAAAGAAGCGCACTGACAGCGTGCTGTGTTTCAGGGACACACCAGTCTCATTCAAGCTGTTAAAAGGAGCATTTACTGTTCAGTTCAACCATGCAGATGCTCTTCAACCACAGCCTTACTGTGGCTGCTCCATTTACATGCATTCATTATTCAGCAGACGGGCACCGATTCTGATAAAACTGCAAAACAGCTCTCGCTGAGGAACATTTGCATCCAGACTTGGCATTTGAATTCTTTGCAACAAGTTAATAGTGTTTCCTGAATCATTATGTGTAATTAATTAAACTGTCTGTTGTGAAATGCCATTGTTAATACTTTAAGCGCTGCACTTATGCAAGTGCTATTAACTGCAATGCTGCTGAACAAAACACTGTTCAGAATTTAATGTTTTAAATCGTGTCATTGCTCTCCTGTATTTTTAATGTCACATGCTACGTATGTTCTAGTACTTTTTAATTTAATGCTTCTCACCTTCTTTTATCATTTAAATATGTGCGTGTGTGTGTTACCTTGATCATTGGAGCCTTTTGCAAATTCTAGATATTTAGGTGTCATGAATTTTATTTTATTTTACTTTAAAATGAATCATTACCAGTTTAAAGAAGACTGACCTCAGCTGATTTTATGCCGCACTCACATTGACCTAAGGACTCCAAATGCAGTGGATTAATGTGCAGAGCTTTTTGAAAATCGATACTCTGACTTTGACTGAAGACACAATACTGTTGCCTGTTCCTTATTTTGCTCCTTGAAATGAATGAACGTTTGAGCTGCTGCTTAAGATGGATTGCAGTAGTTTGTCAACTGTGTGAGGTTACATCATCATTCACATCGAATCAAACATCGCAGACACAATAAAGTCAAGACAAATAGGCTACTGCCACAATTGCTGCCAGCAGAACAGCTGACAATATTCTTGATCTTAGCCGTTATCTAAAATGACCCAGACACATCACAGTTGTCTGCACTGCTTTTGTGTTTACCACCGGAGGATCTAATCACTCAAAATCTGGAGGAAGACGTTTTGATTAACACTGGCTGTTTAAATTTGAAAGCCTGTCTCTGTGCTAATAAAACAATTGCAGGAGCATCAGATAAACTATCTGCTGAAAGTTGAAAACTGCTAAACAGTTGCCCCCTAAATCCCAAAATAAGGCCCCTGCTGTTCCAAGGAATTCAAACGATATTAAATGGAATTATTTTAACCAAATAGCTAACTTTAGGGAACTTTAGGGAAGATTTTTGCCTATTTTGTCCCATCAAGATGGGCAGCAGGGCTTTTATTTTGTGAAGGATCATTTAAAAAACATCGATGGAAGGGAATCATTTCCATATGGTTCCATCTACACTGATTAATAAGGATGATGTAGGCAGTTTGCACTCTGGCTGGCATTGCTATTACGTGTTAGCAAAACTCTGCTGCTCACATGAATCCAATTAAAGACAACAGTGTTATTCGGTGAAGCTTAATGCTCTATTTAAACTTCTAATGATTGACTCTGGGGTTATGAAGCTGCTTGTCAATCATGCCTAACACGTGTAAGGTCCTCAGTTCGAGACTCAAATCCCAGGCAGGGTTATGCCAGGAAGAGCATTTGTTGTAAAAATCTGTGCCAAATTAAACATGTGGCTCCACTGCAAATATGGAAGCTTTTTCCAGTTCACAATGTGTCCCCATGTCAAGTATATACGTTTGTACATCTGCACTTGTAGGACCAACTTATAACTTAGTATTAAAGTGTCTCTCATTCATTCAAGTCTGTTTTTTTTTTTTCCATTGATGGTTTCCAGATGTATAAGAGCTTATGGAGCCTCCTTATCCTCTCCTCTCCCCGGCTTTGATAACACTCTCATTCCACACACACACACACACACACACACCTGTGTGTATGCATACTCATACATAGCATCGCTGTCACTACCAGATGGGAGCTGAGCAGCTTCATTAATCCTTCTCCAGCAGGATCAGATAATCAGGCACCGTAATTGGAGTTTAAAGACTTTAATAAGTAAAATGTCACTTTTCGCCTCCTCGTCATCCCTGCTGAAGTGGTTCGTGTTTTCTACTCTGTCTCTTCCTCACATTCACTGTGAATGCCATCATGCAGCAAAGGAAACTAAGCTGATTAGTTACACATTTACCACTGGAACATGAAGGATTGTTGCTGTTGTTTTCCTTTATCGCTGTTAAATGGTAATCTTACACTATATAACAATAACTAGTTCCCAAATGGTGATTTATGAGCTTTAACAGGGTTTAATTGGATTTTAAAATGTCATTCTTTTCATTTAGACTCATAAATTGACCAAGCTCACCCTTATGTCAACTAGAACATTATAATCCCCTCTAGTAATGAGGGGAAAATGTTAAGATCACTTGTGGTGTTATACTTGCGGGCACCAGGGCAGAGATTCAAAGAATCAAACCAAGAGAAGGTTTAATAGGCAATCGGAAAACACCAAAAGCTCATTAAACTTTCCTCCCTGCAGACAGACGTTAATGGAAGAGGAAATATAGTGTGGGCTCTTTGTGTCAGCTAGCTGTTGCCCCCCTCTGTATAAGCATGGGACCTAGAGGGACCTCATTGTGCTCTCTGAAAATATCATTATCTTTCTGCAAATTACACAGAAGCATAGTGTGAACAACAGCAGGAGCAAAGGAAACAGGTATCACATTGCAAAACAGGACTAAAATTTGCACGTGCACAATGATGTAATGCAAATTGTTATAATCACAAATTATAGCAGTATATAATTACAATAAATTCTAGTATAGAAATTAAAATATGTATAAATGTAAATTCATTTTACTAGAATAGAGCATGTGTCACTTCATGTGGCTGTTTACACTCTGGTAAATATTGCCACACTAGTATTATATTTGGCCTCGTTTTTATACTCCTGATATCTTTCTTGGCTTCGTCACAGTTTGATGAATGAGACTCATTTACTCGTGCCAGTGACTGATAGTGTTGTGTCCTGAGAAGAGCATGCCTCGAATAGACAGTGAAGAATAGTAACTCAGTTCCTTTTCATGTCTCACTGATTTACTAATCACTAGGTGGCTGCTTCAACATCGTGATGTCCCTGGGTTCTGTATAAACGATCAAATCAATTGATTCTAATAACAGAGTCGAGCTCCGAACTGGGCATTAATTACTGCCCGGGATAGTCTGTGTAATCAAATGACATTGCGCCTAAAAAACAGCAACTTTGGAGGCACACCTGTGACGGGCTGCATCTTTAAAGAGTAAATACACCATCTGCAGCACAAGCCAGCCAGCCAGGGTAAATGTAGGTCTGCTCACAGGTCCCTCAGCCTTGTGTTGATTTGAATCCAGCTGACATCCTCTGTGTCCTGAGGTGGAAACGGCACTCGTGCAGTCGTTCAGCGTAAATTAATCAGTGTCTTGCTTAAACAAATGTTATTGTTCACTGTCTTTTTCTGCACCAATTAGCAGCAAGTAAAGGTCAACAGATTCCAGAAGACAACCGCATTTCCACTCGGTAGCTGAGTGAGCTTTCTGTCTATTTCTTTAAAAACAGCGTCCACTTTGAAACCCGCGTCATTTACAGGACAGTAATAACGATTCAGTCACATCACTGTCCAGCTCTGCCTCCAGATAATAGAGTTTGCCCTTACAGGAGCAGAAGATCTGCTGGAAAGCTCCTGGCAAATGAAAGTAATTGTTAATGAAGTGCATAATCAGCCGAACACTCTGTTGACATTACTGATGACAGTAAGAACAACAGCCTCGGAGATAATAACATGCAGGTAATTACCACCATGTGATTGAAACAGCAAGTTTTGTGTTTTCTGTCAATATTTCAAAACAAAAGTCTGCTTCTTTGTAGTCATTTTGTATCTTTGCTTTCTTTGACTCTTTGTAGTCACGTTGCTGTCTGTTATGGTCATTCTGAACGGTTGTTGTGACCTATAAAGGTCAACATTCACTTCAAACAGAGTCCCACCTCTGACCCACTGAGCTCCCAGGCTTCTGCCAGTCAGCCATATTAGCAATCCTTATCAATCAATCTATCAATTTATTTATTTATAAGCACATGTAAAAACAACACAGGTAGATCAAAGTGCTCTAACTCAGTCACAATTAAAAGCTGGGGAGTAAAGATGTGTTTTCAGATGGGATTTAAAGATGTCGAGTGTTGGAGCAAATCCTAATTTGAAGAGACAGGCTGTTCCAAAGTTTAGGTGCAGTAATCACAAAGGCCCCGTCTCCTCTGTGCTTTAGTCCAGGAACAATCAGAAGCAACTTATCAGCTGACCTAAGAGTGCTGTTTGGAGTATTGATAGTTAAAAGATCAGAGAGGTACGGCAGAGCTGATCCATTTAGATACTTAAAAACAACAAATAAAATCTTAAAATCAAGTCTAGAGAGTACTGGAAGCCAGTGTAAACGAGCCAAGACCGGGGAAATATGGTTGCGCTAGTTGGGCTGCAGCATTCTGAACAAGCTGAAGACGAGAGAGCGGAGTCACTGCACGTCATAGTGGTGGAAAATAGAAAGGGAGCGGATGAGCTTTGTGAAAAGGTGTAAAAGATCTTCCAAAACAAACAAAGTAGTTGCTTCTCCCTAATTGCATGCCACTGTTTGCAAAAATTCACATTCCCTAATTGTGTCTGCAAAAACTGCGTGACTATGTGACACAGGGTAAAGTTATAACCTTAACTATGCAATTCCATGTTGTTTGGTTTCATATTAGAGGCAAAACAGAAATTTTAGGATGGGTCAAAATTTAAAGACATAAAAAAATGTTCATTTGCAGGAAAATACTGTTACAAGAATTTCAGTGTCACCCAAGCATTCAGCTTCAAACATCATCCACATTTACCAGACTTTATGTGAGTCACGAGTTTTTGCATCGTATGGCTCTGTACACGTGTGCCTCGCTCATAATGACACTTTCTGAGATGAGAAGTCAGGGTTGTGCAGCCCATTACCACACTATCAATTTGTTATAGCAGGAAACTGTTATTAGAGGAGCTACTGTATGAGCTCTCTGATTGGTTTGGCCCACATTAACACCACCTGCTGATGTTATATGTTATACTTACTGCAGCGACTGGAGTCTGTGCTCCAATCATCAAACGGTATACTTTACAGTATGCTGTCATATGAGTTTATGCCTTAGCACCAAGTAAAGATGACATTAGCATCAGTAAAATGTTATTACTATAGAAGAATGACAGGTGAAGAAACTCGGACAATAATGGAGCAAAGCTTGTGAAATTAATGTGCGCTGTATACGCACTTGCATCGTGCCTCACCTCAAACAAACATGAAAATGTGTCCTTGTCTGTGCTGCAGTATTTCTCATCTCTCACTCTGACATGAAAGTGATGCTGCTGCCCAACAAATCTGTTTCCACACCCCCAGCAGATACGCGTACACCTAAGCTCCAGGTGGGGGAAGCTTATTCATCAGTCCTAAACCTCTAATATGTAATATGTTTCCTGGGAGTGATGAACAAGGAGCTTATGCTTCAAACTAACTCTGTTCTCCCACATAAATAAATCGTTTTAAGCATGAGTTGTCTGAACTGAACTTTTGGTGGTCGATATTTCTGTGTAATTTGTTGCTTTGAAATCACAAACACATTGCATATAAAGAGGCAGAGAACAATAGTAAAGTGACTAATAGCACTGACTGCTCTCACAGTAACAGGTCAGGTAGGTTTTGTTCATAAGCTCCGTAGGTTGAAAATTGAATCTACTGAAAGGGAGGTTTCAAATATAAAATTTCGAGTTTTTAGATTTCTTTATGACACGCAGAGGGACTGCTTGTAATATCAAGGTATCCTGATCGTTTTTATTTCAGACGGACCACCTATGTTATCTGTTAATCTGTGACGTCTAAGCAATGCTGGAATTCAATTGTGATCAATTTGCAGCTTGTAGCCAATCAAATCGACTTTAGGGGAACTCACTTCCTCCCAGTTCTATATCTTGGCGTCATGCCTTAAAGCTGAATCATTGTTATTTTATTTCTCAGTTTGGATCTCATCAGTAAAGCTAATAAGATTTTTAGCTGAGCGCTTCACATCATATGCTGTATTAAATCAATATCTCATACTGCAGTGTATACCCAGGCACTAGATAATGCCTTTGTACTATTCTAACACTATTAGGGATCTGTCTGTATTCTAATATGATTAACTGAAAAATTGTGACTCACTGGAGGCCCCAGTGTAAAAACTGGAAAGGACAACTTTGCTATCACAGCTTACAAACCTGAGTATTTGTTACCTAAAGGTCTCGGGGCGCTCTTTTCCACTGAGTATCCTGATGACTGTGGAACTACAGGGTGAGTTAAGAAAAACTTTAAGTTAATTTAAATAGTCCACAGGCAAGTTCTGACAACTTCTATCTAGACAATCCATCTGTATCAAAGACAAGGAGGCAAGTCTCTAGCAAGACATTCAATATGGGTTACATATGTATGTTTACAGAGGGTGATTAGTGCCCACGACTGCCAAGGTACACCCTTGTCTTCCAGATGGCTGGCTTATGGATGCTCCTTATCGTGCATACTCAAACACTCGTCATAGAGGCCCCACAGACAGAGGAAGAGACTGAAACAGATACAGACGACACTTTGATCATGTTGAATATGCCGTAGTTATGACAGTCTTGCTTTAATGTCTGGTCAAACTTGTTCAGAGGTGCTCTGATGCCCAACTGCTGCGTTTTGCAACAGTAGAAGGTCTTTAATGTCTATCAGGTTGCAGTAATGTCTACATTATCAGGTACAATCCATCACCGGAACATGAATGGTCTAGTAACTCCTAGCCCAATGAAGTATCGGTCCAAAATGCATCCAAAGATACCTGCATAATTGTACGGGGTGACTCTACTCTCCCAAAAAATCATTTCATGCATTTTATGTGAAGACTACAGTGTGTTTATATTTAAACGTTGCACAGCGCAATTAAATGGTGCCATCGACTTTAGATATTGCAGAATGAGCACATTGCACATAGTGTCCCCCATGTATGTATTCACTTATTGTATATAATGTTCTTCTCTCAACTTTTGCACAGTCGAGGAGCGTGTCAGGATACATTTCGCTGTGTGTTGTACTTGCATAACTATGCATGTGACAAATAAAGAATCTTGAATCTTGTTCTTTGTATTTAATTTTATGAGCTTGACCCAGACTATGAGTTTTTTTTATAACACTAGTTTTTGTTCCATTCCTCAACTAATTGATTTTTTTCTGTCTAAAACTAACAAAACAGAGAGTAAAAGTGAAACTTTAAAGTGGTCCCAGATGAGACTGAAACTCTTGACACTTTGGTTCAAAGTCAGATTTCCTCGTGGCTGGACTGCTACCCAACATTTCTTTTCATAGGTTCTATTAAAGTGGAAACAGTTTATTTAAATGGGCAGTTTCCAGCTACATAGGAACAGATGGGAAGCTGGAGGAGTTGCTGGTCTTGGAAGAAGAACTTGTGATGCTTCTACAGTGCAGCCTGGCCCCACTACAGCCCGAATGAAGCATGTGCTTCCTGCAGCACTCCTGGAGCAGAACCAAAGAGTTAATCTTAAAAAATGTAGGTGCTCTCCTTTAGTTTTTCATTCCATTGAATTTGCTTGATTTGCAACATTTGAAATCATATTTGTTACAATCATTGTGTGGGTGGAAAAATGCACGTTTCTCATTACAGGAATGGACAGATGTTTCTTTTTACTTAAATACTTGATGTGCTTAAACTCCAGTCATTCCCAATTCTCCCTGTGGCTAGATTAGCCTGTTTGCATATGTAGAGAAAGAAGACAGACCAGAGTTGATCAGGTGAGTCATGGCACTGCAGTAAATGAACAGGGGAGTGTAAGCTGCAACAATCTGTCATGACTCCTAATTAGTCCGTGGGGAAGGCATACTCAGTCTGCATGGAGTTTTGTTCAGCTACATGAAAACATATTCACTGTAGTACTGACTTCTTGTGTGTCTTCACCACTCCCTTTTTCTTCCTAGTCTCTCCTCCTTAACCTCATTACCGCTCCACTGGAATAACCACAGAGTCCCAGTTCCCCAGGTAACTGTAAAGTGCCAGCTTTCAAACCATAAAAAGTCTCTGCAGTCATACAAACCCCCTGTTTTATATAGAGTATTTTTTTCTTTTCTTTTTTTTTACCCAGTGACAAAGATCAAATTTAAATAAGGAATTTTTCTTGTGTTTTTCAGAAAATACATGGAAACATTTTTGCACTAGCAGAGGCGTGAGCATGAAAACCTGTTGGCAAAAGAACCAGGAAGCCCTGAAAGAAAATGTGTCCGTGTCTTTAGAAAGTTTTCACAGTGCTGAAGTTTATTGTTCACTAAAAGTCAGTCATTACAGGTGGCATTTTAGTTCTCCATTGTTGAATCTGTTAGACAATTGATCTAGTTGATATGTGGGGCTGAGAGGATGTCCTTTTATTTACAAGACGGAGTAGACTATGTGTAAAAGATAAATGTGGCCACTGTAAGACATTAGTCTGTGCTTTTTTGTTTTTGCATCCAGATGGGATGAGCAAAGGGTGAATCTGAGATGATGCACACTCACAGAGTGGCAGTTTATTACTCACAAAATACTCTAAACGGAGCGATAATTTACGAAATGAACACCGTGCTACATTTGGTAAGGCTTGAAACACACAATCAACACCACAAACTGATTAAGTACGTTTTGACTAAGGTGATGGATCAGTTGAGAAACCATTTTCTTACAGGCTACTAAGCAATCAGGCTTCTTTTTGCACCTAGAGCCTCCTGCTGGCCCTTAGAGGCATTTCCCACTGGCTCCATTTTTCAGACTAGTAGGCTAGATCTTCTATAGATAATTGATCCAGATGATGCACTATAACTACATCAACACATCTTTCTAACTAATTCATCCTCAGAGTGTCTCTAAAAAGGAGCTGAATCTCTGCTCTAATGGCAAAAAGATGATAGAGGGGATGTATGTTTATGTTAGAGTTGGCTCACAATGAATTGTGATGTGTTTAGTTGTTTTCAATTAGCCTGCATTCATCACTTGTGTACAATGTAGAAGAATAATGTAACTCATCAGATGTAGAACCTCAGTTCCACTTGGAGGTACACTCATTATCTGTTAATCAGCCTTTGTTACTTTCTACAAATACAACCAAAGAGCAGCTATTTGACTGTTTCCAGTGCAGCCAAACTGATGCTGTTCAAATACAGGAGTTATAATAATAGCTGCAATCATGTCACAACTAGTTTTTACACATACCGCAGTTGAAAACTGAGAGCAGGACATGGTCAGCTTTTTATCCAGCAGCTTCTAAAGGCTGAAAATAGAAAGACAGTTTTTAGTCTTCAAATTACCATAAATGCTGATTGCAATATTTGACCCCGTTTGTCATTCTCGCTGTGATATTATGCAATTCTTTTACAGTGAACAAAACAATCTAGCAGATATATAACGAATGATGCTGCAACACACGTGTGATATCTGTGCCTAAAATAATGCACGTGAAGGCATTGCACAGATAAAGGTGCTTTTTCAGTTATTGCTGGATTCCATTTATTCAAGATGTGAGATCGCTCCTATCCCTCTACAGCAGTACTGTACACCGTTCAGGTGCAGATATTGCATGTAGGTTGTTTTGTAGATGTGTTAGCGCTGATAAATGCATGCTTCCAGTGACTCCTTCATATATAAAGTCACGCTGTGTTTTTCTAGTTTTGCTAGCAGCATGGATTTTGGCACATATTAGTGACTGCTCAGTCCAGTTTTTATTATTGCTGGATGTTCTCCTGCAAATTCGATGTGCACGGCAATTACAAAAGGACTGAAAAACCCGCAGGGTAAATTATAAAGAGGTTAAAAAGCTAAAGTTTGAGTTTATAAAAAATTCTTGGATCATTCTAGTCTCATCTGTTAACGCCGTACGTTTCAAACGTTAATAATGATGTGTAAAGTTTAAGATCGCAAAACAAATATCTGGTAAGCTGCCATATGTCATAAATGAAAAATATGATTTTCAGCAAATTTCTTTTTGATGATCACAACAGAAGGGTGGAAAAATCGATGCAGTGTCAGCATAGCTCACACCATCGACAAACTCCTGCACTTCTTTCGCGAGGGTTTTGCTGCTGTCTAATCTCACTCACAGTCACTCAGTTTTACTCTGCGGTGTTTCAGTGTGCCAATAACCAGTGAAACAGACGTCAGGGTGTGCTCACCTCAGTAACAACCAGAACAAACAGCCGTGGCTGTTCTGTCTCCATGTCAAAAGGTCAGAATATTTCAAATCAAGCACTCATGGAGGTCTCAGCTCTGTTACTGCAGTGTGTTTGTTCCTTTTCAGAGGCCTGGATTTCTCCATGTCCATATGTCAAAATGTTCCTCACTCTGTTTCCAGAGTCAGTCTGCAGAGGAGCATTGCTACACAAGCTTAGTCCCCCAAATCAATTGACTGTAGCTGTCTTCATTATTAAATTCATATTAAAATGTAGCTTCCATTTCAAACGATTTAAAGTTGGAATGACCATCAGTTTTAGATTTAGCTTTAAATGTATTATACCCGAATGCAGTTGCATTAAGGGACTCATGTGTACTTGAGGTAAAAAGGACCCCAGACCCAAAGCTGAGATGAAAACCAAACCGTGGATCAATTTAATCAACGGCAGAGGGAAGAGGAGCAGCTGCAGCAAATCTTTTTTTGCTTAATAATGCAGCTGGTGAAGAATTTATCAGCAGTTTGCCACATTGGGATCCAAGTCCTTGACCTCTCAGCTGGTCTTCTTGGCCACTGATTGCAAAATGAATGAAGCAGACACTCATCGTGACTGTTGTCAGACCTTTAAAGGTTAAGCTTTTCTTGTTATAAATGACTGATGTGCTGTTGACCTGTCCTTCTCTGTAAGTCATCTTTTATTGCCTGTCTTAAAAACATTGGTTTGTTAAATGTCAATTATGCACGTTTTAAAGCCCAAAAGCATATCGGTCCTCAGTTTCCCCTTACTTTAGGTTCATTTGTTACCTGGATGAATGATGTGTGTTACTGTAATGGCTTTTAAAGTAGATTCTCACAGTGGGAGTGTCAAACTGAAGCATATAGAGCTTTGCTGTTAACAAAGTGCTGGATGTAAAAACCAGGGCGATCCAGCATGTAATCTAATATGAGCAAAGCTATTTAGGATATTATATGAGCTGCCACGGTTAGGTCCCTGTTGCAATTGTTAGTCATAAAACCAAAGCCCTTTTCAACCCTGCAATCAACGGTTAGTGTGACGGTTTAACTACTGAGGGGAAAGCCCTGTGCGTTTGGTCCCAGAGTGGGGAGTATTTTCACATATAGATGTGGAGAAACACGATTTCTTCTATTTTTAAGAAGTGACATTCTCTGTTTCCTGAGATGCTGGCTAGCTTAGTGATGCACAGGGCAATTTTTGCCCCTGAGTTTCTCAGACAATGACTCTGCTGGGATCCTTCTTACCACACACTGTGTTAAAGATCTAAATCTAAATCAACGTGGCAAAGACCAAGGAACTGATCGTGGACTTCAGGAAGACCAGGAAACACTTGACCCCTGTTTCAATCCAGGGGGTCAGTGTTGACATTGTGGAGGACTATAAATACCTTGGAGTTCACATTGACAATAAACTGGACTGGGCTAAAAACACCACAGCACTTTACAGGAAGGGCCAGAGTCGTCTCTATTTTTTGAGGCGACTGAGGTCCTTCAACATCTGCCAGAAAATGCTGAGGATTTTCTATGAGTCTGTTGTGGCCAGTGCGATCCTCTATGCTGTTGCATGCTGGGGGAGCAGGCTGAGGGTCGCAGATGCCAACAGACTTAATAAACTAATCCGTAAGGCCAGCAATGTTGTGGGGATGGAGCTGGACTCCCTCAAGGTGGTGTCGGAGAGGCGGATGCTGTCCAAGATAAAGACAATGTTGGATAACACCTCCCACCCACTCCATGACATGTTGGTCAGTCACAGGAGCTCGTTCAGTGAGAGACTGAGATTACCGAAAAGCACCACTGAACGACACAGGAAATCTTTCCTGCCTGTGGCCATCTCCCTGTACAACGCATCCACTTAACACACTGGTTACTGCTACAGCTACACATGTTTCTTTTCCAACTATTTATTAATGAGTGACTCATGTATGTATGTATATATATATATATATATATGTATATATTGTACTATTCTTAGTTAGCGTATTGTCTGTCTTGTTAATGTTGGTTTATAATGGAGTACTGTAACAAAACAAAAAAAATTGCCCCCAGGGATCAATAAAGTATTCTCATTCTGATTCTGATGATTCTGAAATGTGACCAAAACCTTAGTTCAGGAAACCTTCAGCGCCGATGATGCTGATTGAATATTTACCCACTGACATGTATGTACTTTATAGTGAACTCTTGTTATATAATACTGTGCTTGATGTTCTGCAAAAAAAAGGTTATTTGAAGGGGATTCATTTAGACAGTTGAGGTGGAAGAGTAGGATAAGGTGAATAATTTATGACAAAGTTTCACTGAGTCTCTGATCTTTTACCATATCATGTCAAATAACAGCTGCCAGGAGATGACATTATTAAACAAGTGAGGTCACCTAATCCTTTAAAGTCTGTGTATATTTATTATGGCACTACATTCCTTATTATACTGCAGTGTGTTGTGTCATACTCTTTTTTTTTTTTTGACTATTCAGAAGAGGAAATTAACAAAATAACCTGGATTATCATTTAAGAACATTGTTATTTATTTAGTTAAATTCAGTGAAAATCTCTCTTTTATAAAAACATAGAACTTTTTTTGCTGTGTGACTCTTACTGCTCTCTGTGCGATGCTAGAATCATGAAAATAACCGCAGGTATCAGTTATCCAATGCATGTCTCAGGACACACATAACATTAAACCTAAGCACCACAGCTATAACTCAGTTAAACCAAATACTTTTCAGTCTTTTAGAAAATAGATCTGTGTTCCTTAAACAGAATTGAGACAAATAGCAAACATGAGCGCAGTGTTGGTGACGACTGTCTGACTTCAGTTCCTTGAAGGTCGCGGCTCCTGTCTGCGCTCTGACAAAGCTGATAAAAACACTTTCCACCTGCTCAAGCTACCAATCAATGTGAGGGCCCTGCAGTTACAACAATAAACACACCCTGATTGAAATTAGTGAGTTTTACTTACTTACACGGGTCAGATAAAGTCCATTTTATAGTCTTGTTAAGATGGTCTAAAACTCTTACTGATACTGCAGAAAGACAGAAGATGAAATAAACAAAATCGCTCAAAACTATGTCAATATAAATTATACTCATTTGGTAACATGTGCATATTTGTGCATAGGTCCATATTTACTCACAGCCACTTTGTTAGTTACAGCTTGCTAGTACCAGGTTCTTTTTGGTGTCAGACTTGCCTTAACTCCTCATGGCAGAGATTTGACGAGGTGCTGTAAACATTGGTCCATATTGATATGATAGCATTAGATTTGTCAGCTGCACATCTATTACATCCCAACAGAGCTCTTTGCATTGTATTGAGATCTGGTGACTAGAGGACATTTAAATATAGTGAATTGTTTGTCAAATTCAAGACGCCAATCTGAGATCTTGTGACACGGTGCATTATCCTGCTGGAAGCACCGCTGGTCATAAAGAGAAGCACATGGTCAACTACAAATCTCAGGTAGTGAGCCAAGAAAATGTGCCCACAACATTATATCACCACCAAAATCATTGATCGACGGCAGGGTGGATCCATGTTTCATGTGATTTATACCAAACAACTGAATATTGGAGCAGAAATTGAGACCAGGCAACATTTTTCCAATCTTATGTGGTCCAATTTTAGCGAATGAAGTGTAGTCAGTTTCCTTTTCTTACCTGGCAGGAGTGGCATCTGCTGTAGCGCATCTGCTGCAGGGTTCACTGTGATGTGCGGCGAGAGACCGAACCTTGTTTTTAACATATTGTTGTTTACGTTCCTGTCTCCTTTCTGTCATTTCACAGATATCGTGGTGCTCAGTTTGACCTTCAGCAGGTCATCATGACCATGCATGCATAACAAAAGGCACTGAGCAGCACATACTGTGAGACATTAAATCAAATCAAATCAAATCACTTTTTATTGTCACATCACATGTGCAGGCACACTGGCACAGCACATGCGAGTGAAATTCTTGTGTGCGAGCCCCACAAGCAACAGAGATGTGCAAACACAACAACACAAACGAGCAAAATACAAGAATGGCCAACCTGAAACTAATAAATATATGTACAATATATAATAGTGTATGCATTTCTGGATGTGTATACTAAATATTTTCCTACGTGTGTGTGTGTGTGTGTGTGTGTGTGTGTGTGTGTGTGTGTGTGTGTGTGTGTGTGTGTGTGTGTGTGTGTGTGTGTGTGTATACACATTTTTACAAATTAAATAGTAAAAAATTAAAATAAAATAAAATAATAATAATAATAAAATATATAAAATATACAGAGTTGAATATGTGCAAAACAAGTGGCATTTATATACAGTGTGGAGTGCATAATGTTGAAGTTCCAGTAGTGAAGCTGAGGTGTCTATGACGTGTTCAGCAGTCTGATGGCCTGATGGAAAAAGCTGTCTCTCAGTCTGCTGGTACGGGACCGGATGCTGCAGAACCTCCTTCCTGATGGAAGCAGTCTGAACAGTTTATGGCTGGGGTGACTGGAGTCCTTGATGATCCTCCCCGCTTTCCTCAGGCACCGCTTCCTGTAGATGTCTTGGAGGGAGGGAAGCTCACCTCCAATTATCCGTTCAGAGCACCGCACTACTCGCTGGAGAGCTTTGCAGTTGTAGGCGGTGCTGTTGCCATACCAGGTGGTGATGCATCCAGTGAGGATGCTCTCAATGGCACAGCGATAGAAGGTCCTGAGGATGCAGGGGCTCATGCCGAATCTTTTCAGTCTCCTGAGAAAGAAGAGGCGCTGCTGCGCCTTCTTCACTGTTTTGTTTGTGTGTACTGACCACGTAAGATCCTCAGCCAGGTGTACGCCAAGGAACCGGAAGCTGCTCACTCTCTCCACAGCAGCGCCGTTGATGGTGATGGGGGTGTGTACTTCTCTGCACCTCCGGAAGTCCACTATCAACTCCTTTGTCTTTGCGACGTTGAGGGTGAGATGGTTGTCTTGACACCAGTGGGTCAGGGCGCTGACCTCCTCCCTGTAAGCCGTCTCATCACCGTTGGTGATAAGACCCACCACTGTAGTGTCGTCCGCAAACTTCACAATGATGTTGGAAGTTTGTGCACTACTGCACTGCTAATTGCAGTAACAACTCACCTTCCACAAACCACAAGTGTAATGAAGAATGACAAGGTTAATGACAAAGTTAAGGAGTTTAAAAACACAACGTAAAGAGAAATAATCAAATGCTGCTTGCACTCCCAAAAGTATTTTGCTGAAAAGTGCCCACTAATCAACATGATGATGATGATGATGATAAGCACCATAAGGGCAACAATATTCTGCAACTGCTTTCCCTGCTGTTCAGGTTTTTCTGACTGTCTAATACCAAAACACAGACATTCTTTCACAACTCTGCCAGTCTATTTTTACAGCATTATGCTGAACCTGGAACACAGCATCATGAATTATTTCGTAATTTCAGTAATGAACGACTCCTGGCACTTGCCAGACACTCAAATGGTGCATAAAGACAAAACACCTCTCACAGGCTGGGAAGAAGAGACCACATGACAGGTTTTCAGAATTCACATGCTGTTCTGCACATGTTCATCTTTGATATTACTGAAAGTGATCTTCATGATATGCCTCGCTGGCGATCACGGCCAATTAGTACAAGTCTGGCTCTCGCCCAGGAACGTCCCTAGCTACCTATTAACTCATTCGCTCAGCGTGCTCCACCTGTGCCTCTTTCCCTTGCTGTATATATTACTGCTGCTAAGAGGAAAGGCCAGATTGGTCACATTATGATCCCTGCTGTGATGCAAATTAGTGGTCATATACTACAGTTTGTCTTGTCATTCCTGACTAGAATCCCAAAGCAAACACTGACTGTGCGTGTTTGTGAGCTCATTCCCTGGTCAGCCGTTAGAAATCTGCTGTTTATGGATTTCAGTGAAAGCGAAAAACAAAAATTAAAACGAGAGTAAATTGCTTTCTAAGGATATAAATCTGGTACAGAGGAAAACAGGACTTCTCCATACATAATCATAACAGTTAACACATGGATCCAACACCTGTTACACCTGTCAGAATGCTGGAGCTGATTGATTTATTATTTCTTAAGCTGTGAGCTTAGGAAGTACAGATAACCCAATAACTCTTGCTGGGTCTTGATGCAAGCTCGATCATCCAGGTAAGTAAATCTCCAAAAGTTGATTCTGTTCATCTGGACGTAGTGGGGGAAACGTTTTGTCACTCATCCAGGTGACTTCTTCAGTCTCAGCTGACTGCAGGTTTCAATCTTATAAACAGGACATTTGCATAATGACTGAAACCAGCCCACTGAGGAACAATGGGCTGTGAGGTCAGTTCCTTCATCATAATTATGCAAATTCTCATGACCATTGATCAAAGCCCACTGATCAATGGCCATGAGTACCATTCACAGAGAGTTGGGGAATGGCTGCAATCACAGCATTGTTTTTTTTTTCTTTTTTTTTTTTTTTTTATCTTTTTGGAGGAGCATCACAGCAGCAACAGCTTCACCTAATGTACAAAGTAACATTCAAAGAATCTCACAGAAATGCTGCAGTTTGAACATCAACACTCAGCTACAGTTAGAGCTGAAATGAGCCTGTCTGTCCAGATGGTGGCACTGTAAGCTCACTTTTCCTGCTCTGTTACAGACATGATCTTATATTCTGTTTTGTTTTGTTTTTTTTTTTTTAATAAATAGGACAGGGGGAATGAATGAGAGAAAGAGGGGGAGAGAAAGAAAGAAAACCAAAGGGGAGAAGAGACGGTGAGAAGGGGGGGGGGGAAGAGAGAGAGAAAAAAAAAAAGAACTCCTGGGTCACCTGTATGGAGAAAAAAAAAAAAACAAACAAACAGAGGAGACAGCAAACAACAAAGAGCAACATAATAATAGAGAAAACAAAGCACCATCACAATAAACTAGCTAGTCATAGATATCAATATTTACTAAATAATAAACGATATTGTGCAGCACGCAAGATAGACAGCGCACAGTGTGCTTTGAGGCAGCAGCCAAGAAAGCTTTAGTCCGCGTCTGTGAATACCCATGTGTGCATACCTGTGTGGATCAGCATGCTTGCATTCCAAAGGTTTCTCCATGTAATGATCTGCTAGGGAGTGTGGGGGGGCCACAGCCCCGTCCTCCAGGGTGTGAAGCGGGTATGGAGGAGATCAAAACTCCAGACATCCAGAGGCCCCCAGAACACAAGAGACCAAGGAAGACCAACAGAGGGGCAGCCGCGCCACTGTCCCAGTAAGAGCTGAGGAGAGTCCCAGATGAGGGCTCGCCCAGCAGCCGCGGAGCAGAAGTCAGGGGGAGTTGCAGTGACGCGCCCGTGAGCTCCGCCGGCCCCCAGCTGTGCCTGAGTGACCGAGCCCCAGGCCGAGAGGCCGGGGGCACCCCACCTCCAAAGGGGCCCGAGCGAGCCCCAGGCCCCAGGCCCCGACAAGCGGCCGCCAAGGAGTGAGCCGGTGTGTACCCGGACGCCCACCCCCAGACACAAAGAACCACCAACACACCGACACCTGAGGGAGTCCGCCACCGGCAGGGGAAGTGGTGGTGGGTGGAGATAGGCCTCCAAACCTTGGAGGGCCTGAGGTGTCCCCAGAGAGGTGGCGTCTGATACCCAACCTGACATACAGACACAGACATACAGGCACACACAGACACAAACATCCATTCCCACCCTCATGCTCTCATATGCACTTACTCCACACTCAACCAACGTGGAGACAGACATAAAGAGACGCTGTACACACAATCACACTCCCCAAGCGTACTCTACAAACCGGGTCTAGGTACCCTTGCCCCTGGAGGGGGGAATTGCACCCAGACCCAGGTGGTGTCAATCACAGCATTGTAAGATGGTGACAGATGTACCCTTAGGCCCCCTCCTCGATTCAGAGATGGTCTTTCCCTTTTCACGTAAATGGCCTCCTTGACTCCGCGCTCGAACCAGCGTTTGAGCAAACTTTTGCTAGGAGCTCCCTTCGTATTATCTAAAGCTCACTGAAGCAACCTCCAGTTTTATGTTTCAATTTAAATACAAAATGATGTTGGTGTTGACCTTGTCCCCAAACTCTTTTCTTGCAAATAGATTTGCATAAAATATAGATTTTCAGCCTTAACCTTGTAGTTTTATTTGACTCAGAAACACTGATAGGAGAGAGTAGCACACTGAAGAGCTTTTAAGTGCGCTACCATTACACAAGTTTAAACACATAAACTCTGCTTCATGTTGATGCCATCCATCAGGGGGACCAGAATGTGCAGTCTAATGATTATGCCTTTTAAATTTCTCCCAGTAACACAGTTTAATAGCAGCATAACCGTGACCGCAGGAGAATCTAAGAGACATTCATGGTGAGTGATGAGTTTAACTACCAACGTTGAAATCTGACATGTGGATTAAATTATTAAAGCCACCCAAAAGTTTCATTGTGCGCCCAGATAGGATGCTTTAACCTCCTAGGACCCGGCGTCCACATATGGGGACATCACATTTTGGATTATCTAGACCACAATACTAAATTTTGCTCTTTCAAATGAGCCATATTGCTCAAAGGGGCACAATTGTTGTTGTTTTTTTTTCATTTTGTTTTCATACTCAGGAAAAATGCTGCTGTGTTCAGACACCAAATAAAGAGTTTTGCACATCTTTACTCAGTTCTATCGAACACTATAAAGCCAAACAGCAAAGAGAAATTAAAAATGGAAGCCATTAAAGAGATCGTGTCTTAGGAGGTTAAATCAAGAAGAGCTCAATGCACCTTATGGCTACGTATGACTGCATAACTGTGGGGCTACTGCATTCATGACAGGCTTTGTTGCACATGCATGTGTGGAAATGTGATTTTTCATCCCTGGAAATTTTAGATGATATGCATGAATACTGCCATGTTTACTTTACCAGTGAGCAATTTTATTCTCATCCTAACTTCAGTGTAAATAAAACGATGAGTCCAGTAAAGGCTTGTCAGCTAGTTCCAAATATTAAAATTCTCCATCCACTCCTTTCCTACTAAATTACTGTGTTTATGCTCACTTTGTCAATACAGCTTCATCATGTTTCCAAAGGAAGATTTTTGGGCACCATATTACTCTCACTCTGACATCTCACTCTTTCCTCTACATACTTGCTCTATGCAATCTTTTCAGATACACACACAGCAGCTAAAGGAAAGCCTGGTAGCTTACTGAACACGTTTGTGATTACGAACATTGCAAGGACATAGATTTGCTGCTGTATTGGCTCATGAAATATATAACTGTATCAGAAACACCACTCGCTTTTTAATTAATAGGAAACATACTTTAATTTATTCTCTCTGGTCATCTGTCAAAACTCGCGTTATTATAACTGCCAAACTTTTATATAATCACACCCCTGAGTCACATCTTAATAAATCAAACATGTTTTCTATAGGAGTCCAAGCCTCTGTAACTCATAAAGGTCCGAGTCTCCGACGCTCCAGTCGGAGCCAGTGAGCGAGCCCCTCCTCCTTCCTCAAACTTCATTTCCTCCTCGTCCAACCAGATAGCTCAGTCCTCAATCCATCATATAATATAGCGGCTAAAGACATCTGTCAGGGAGACACGTCCGATTTTTGGAAAGGGTGCTGTCCCAGACACTTTGTGGCAGGACAGAAGTGGGACTACAAACGCGTCCGGCTGGAAAGTTTGGCCAAAGCTGCTCAGCTGAAGTTGCGTGGCAGTCATTTGCCGTCTGACAGCTTCCAGCTACAGAGAAACTTTAGAGTTGGGGATTCACCAGGTAAGAAACTGTTTGCCTACATGCTTTTATTATTGATATCATTATTTTTAAACGTGTCGGTGTTGAGGCCGCTCAGCGAGCGGTGTGTTCGCGGTAAAGCGCCACGCTGCTTTTAGAGCTTTCTGCTCTCCGCTTGACATTTTTTGCATCGACATGCTTGAAGGCTTTAAAATGAAACCACTACAGTACGACGTGATGTGATAAGTAAGCGAACAAGAGTGCGGCAGCCAATTTGCAGTGACCTTTTTTTAAACTACTGTGGGAATATTTTCTTACTATTGCTGGACTGTAAGTTATTATAATGGGTCTGTAGAGAATTGAGTGGTTTCAGTATCCCAGTGAATTACCTTTAATGGCTGTATTATTCCCATGAATGCTATTTCATGACCGTGTTCATTTCTGGCAGGGACTTGGCAAGATTTCAATGTGACACTGTGTCATGTTTGATCACTTCAACTTTTCATCCTCCTGCTCTGTTCTCTCTCTATAAATGTATTAGCCTCCGTCCATTTTAAAGGCTTTTTAAATTTAAGTAAATTTCCCTGTCTTTGGTTTAAGCGAAGCATTTTGCTGCCTCTTTGGTCATATTATAAGTTGATCGTGTAAGTCTGAAGGAATTTGAAGAATCAAAAGCGTATATTCTGGGTCCTTTGCAACAGCTGAATGGGAGGCTGCTATGATACAGCATACTTCCATTCAACAATAGGCTCATCTCTGGAGTTCCTCACTGATTGTCCCTTCTGTTCACCATTGTGCACAGGGCGTGTTTAGTAACAGACATTCTGATGAGCCTAATAAGTATCACCCCATCTTTTTCGCCTAAGGATGCTGCAGATCTCATTTTAGATCTGATCACAGTGAAGTGTCTGAAGCTTTATTTCCATCCACATGTTTCCATGTGGGCAATGAGTGTTTTGTCTGTGTCCTGTGAAGCAGTGTCATGACTGAAAATGAGGATGTGAATGATGTTTTTGTGTATCCCATTTGCAGATATATTATTTAGTGTAGGCCTGGCTATGGGTAGAATACCTAAGCATGAAATTATGATTAATTGTTGTATTCCGAGCCTTGAAATGGCTGTTTTTCCTGCCCGTCTTTAAGGCCACCCTCCATTAAAGCCAACTTTTACCTGACTCGCCACAAACAAAAAACGTCAACACCATTTGGGTTTTGGGTTCCCCTGTGTGCCTGAGATGACCGTATGAAGGATTTTACTGGCATTACTTAGAGCTTAGGGTATAAACAAACAAAAGAAACCTCATACAACTGGGTGTTTAGATCAGTCTGAAGCCTGACCCTTTGACTCACAGGGAATATTTGCACTTACACTGACTTCATCACCTTAAACTGCCTCCATGTGTATTATAAACATCAGTTCATTACCATGTAAGAGTATATAAATGACATAAGTAATGACAAGAATACTGGGTCTAGTTAAATTCTCTGCAAAAAGGTTTATGCATGCTTTCCTTAAAATCAAATATTTTTTCCTTCCCACAGAAAAATGTTAAATTCACAGAAGACACATTGTTAACGAAACCTACCACAAAGTTTAGACACAGAAGGGGTCAAAGGTCAAAAAGAGCTGTGTCAAAACAGCAGTGCCCCCCCCCCCCCCCCTTTTTTTTTTTTTTTTTAATCTCATGTTTCCAAACATGGATGGCACACCATATCTATTCCTGTGTATGAGAGGGGAGTGAGAGGTCTCCGTCTGACCTCGCATTCCTCCTCCTCTCATGGTATGAGGTCAGTGCCCCACCACTGACCTGCTGCTGTTAACTAACATTTCCATTTTGTTCTGAATTTTCATTTTTGTGGTGGATTATTTTCAGCAGCTCTGGAGGGAACTTTTTCTCTGTTCTTTAACCAAAGAAATCTACCATCAGAACAGAAATGGCCCGCCTTGGATTAGATATAGTAAAATTAATGGAAGAATTTCATCATAAGTACTTGACATATCCATGAGCAAGCAAAATAAATACATAAATAAATATAATCTTTGCACAGTCAGCACTCTAAGGCTACTGTATTTTAATTCAGTAACAGTTATGAGCATTGGGAAGAGGTTTTCCCCTGGGGCACACTGGCTGATTCTCTGTGGTGACAAACAAAAGCGGCAATGTGAGCCTCTCAACCATGTTTACTTCCTCGGCTTTCGCTGTCCCACGCAGCCGCCGCAGAGTTCGTTTCTCTGTTCTGTCCCTTCGTGAACGTTCCTATTCACTGGGACGAGTAGGCACGACCGTCCGTGCTGGGCAGATTTCATTCTGCGAGGACTCACAATGGGTGAGCTGTGCTGCTATGTCAACATTTAGCTCTGTCTTGTATCCCCCCCTTTTTTTTCTGCTACTTTAATCACATCCCTCCAGGCCAATCAGCAACAGGAAGAGCACAGCGGCCTTTGTCTTTGTGAGAGATAACTGGTTCCTTGCTGCTGTGCACCATGTGCAATGACTCACTCTGACTTTGCAAGTTGCGTCAGGGAAGCCTGCGCTATGTTCTTTATTTTAGACTTTTATATTTATGGCCTACTCAAGGCGTGCATTTATGAGATGCAGATCAGATATCCAAGTCTCAGCTGCATGTACATAGCCAGCAGCACAGTCTATGCCTATATTTTGACTTTACAGTCACCTTTTATTTCCAAGTCAGAATCCTGTCTGCTCAGAGTGAAGGTGAAACAGATTTCTCTCACCAAAACTCGTGTGATCAGGACTACAGTGCATCGTGTTTCATATTCACTTTCTGTGGGAGACATTGTTTCCAAATGTGTACAGCGGGGAACTCTTTTCCTGCGCGCATCATTGCCAAACCGTCTCACTATGGAAGAAAAAATCAATAACAATGTAAAAAAGACTAAAGGTGCTACTGACAACACACAATCAGACCACCTTGCTTAGTTTGTGCTTTATTTTGTATAACTGTTGAATTTCAGCACCCTTAACTCAGTCCATGCCTTACATTTAGTATTCTTGGTTCCGTGTGGTCTCGACTGATACTGTCTGCTCTGCAGTTTTGTTGCAGTCGGAGTGGAATTTGAAACAACAGACTTGTTGTCTTTTGCTTGGAGGACTTCCTTTCCTGGTGGCCTGTTTAGCTGTAGCCTCCATTGTTTGCCTTTGTCTGTGTTGATGGGCGGATATGTGGGAACCTTTTTCATCTGATCTTTAGGACACAGCCGGTCTATAATGGTTGCTGTCTAAAATGACTTCCCCACAGTAACCTGTAAACACTTTTTATTAAAATATTATTTGCAAGCTATCAAATAATTAAATGTAGCTTTTCCTCATGCAACTAAATAAATAGCAGAAAATAATAACAAACAAATTTTGGTACTGCTTAGACACTGATATCATATTACATATCATGTTTGTACTTTTTTGTCATTTTTTATTGGTGTACTGAAGATATCGTGTGGCTTCATTTTCAAAGTCAAGAGGAGAAAGCCAGAATCCATCTGGTTGCACATAAAAACATTTTCCACATTGAAAGACTTACATTCTTTTAGTTATAGACCATATCTTTTATAATGAGATTCCCTTATGACATCCATAAGGGAATCTCACTTCTGCAGTTACAGTATATGTCTATGTTTGATGTGATCCTGTTGATTTTATTCGTCATTAGTTGCTTTAGAGTTTAGGCTGTTTTGACCATGATGTGTGAGTGAGAGCTCCACAGGTTACAAGCAGTACTTTGATCATTATCTATCTCAGCTTTAAACATTTCAGTAGATGAAGTGAAGTGAATAAAATATGGCAGTTAATTCAATCTAAGTGAAGTTCTACTTTATTAAACTGAACAGGAGTACAGAAGTCTCTACTGTTACAATATTACATTAAATTTGCTTTAGGGCTGCACAGTGATACAGTGGTTAGCACTGTTCTCTTCCATCGAGAGGCTTCTGGATTCAACCTGCAGATCAACCGGGGCTCTTCTTTGTGGAGTCTGCATGCGCAGCCTTGGTTCTGACTAAGCTCTACCATGATGTACCTGCTTTTCAGTCAGCTGGGTATAGATTCTCTTTTGCATCAAACTGAGTGTGCAAGACCAGGTACATTAGCATGGATTTGATGGGTAATTCTGTTGCTATGTGCACTCGCACAGTTGTGAAAACGTTGTTTTTGAGAGGTTACACTAGAAGCCGGCATCAGCTATTCTCTTTTAAATCAGCCTCTCTGGGTCTCTTTCGAAGCAGCGTTCCCCCAGTAAACAGATTCTTTGAGATATAAATATAGTAGGTTTCTCTGAAGAGGTGACGAGGCAAATGCATTACATCATAGTAAACTTTTTCTTATTGACAATAGTTAAGTTAAAGTAGTGAGATCAATTCCTGAACGTTGTATCCTAATGAACTTTGACTGTATTGTGTAAATTACTGTGTGAGTTGTGGTGTCTAGTGTGTTTTCGGATGGTTCGCAGTATGACTGTTAACATTCTGTGGTAGGTAAAAATGAGAGACATTTGTCTATATACTTTTCTGTCTTTGTAAAGGTTTTTTTATGTAATTGAGTGCTACGTGCTATGACAGAAAAAATAACATGTTCCACTATAACCATCAAATTAAAGCCTGTCTGTGGGTGGCTTACCACCCACAGACAGCTACAGTAGCAAGTGTTTTATCAAACCAGTAATCTTTGACATCAAAGTTCCCTACATGCCCCTTTACACCACAGTATTTACTGCACGGTTCCCCTCCATCCATCCACCTATTTTATTAGCTGCTTAACCAACTAAGGATCATTGGAGAGACTGCAGCTGGTCTCTGTATTATTGTGAGCTCTTTACCTTACAATATAAAGCAGAGAGGTGGTGTACATACTGAACAAGTCACTAGCCTAACACAGGGCTACAGTTTGTCTACAGAATGCAAAACTTCAAAGGCCTTAAGGTGAATTAAGCAAAACATAAATAATTTGTTAAATAATTTGATAGAAACATCCCATTTTACAATCAGCCCAGCCACAAATCACAAACCTTTCCGTCAGAGAGCACAAGAGTAAATATTCAAAGCAGCACTTGTTGCTAATGTACATTTATCATATTTAATATATTATACACGTAGCATGACATCTTATGCTACATAGTAAAGGAAATTTAGATTACTCAGTTGGAGAAGCACTCTGAGTTGAATCATTCTTAATATTATTTAAGAGAAAAAGGAAACATTTCCTGTTCTGTTACCTGTATTGGGGGATCGTCTCCTCTGCTGTTCTAAATGCTCGTTGTTATAATCATAAAGATCCCGAAAGAGTAATTTATTACCAGCTTTGAAGCTGTTGTGATTAACTGTACACAAGAGAGCTTCACTGACAAGACGGGAGAAGCTCTCATGCTTGATGCCAGTGTGCTAATTAAAAACAACTTTATGAGCAACTACAGAGCCTCATGCAACTTGGATTGAGACCTACATCCACTGAATGCTTTAAACGTGAGTCTCCTTCCCTTCTACCCTTAGAGACTTTCTTGTGGTGACATATTGTTTTGAACTCTAATATATTTCTCCTCCCTGTGCAGATCACCTCCCTTCAATCAATCAATCAATCAATCAATCAATCAATCAAGGTTTTATTCTTGATAAGACACCCCCCCCCCCCCCCCCCCGACCTTACACACACAACACAGACATCACATGGGGATACAGGTCGGAGATCGGTAGCGTCACAGAAAATAAACACTGAAATATACACTACAACGGGAAAGTACAAGAGGGAAAAAGGCATGCAGCATGAGAACAGGAAACAAAAAAATTCCTCTGCACAAAAAGCACATAAATGTCCACAGCACAACATTATGGATCATGTGACCAGCCACAGAGTCGGGTGGGGGGTGAGGAGTAATCCGAAGCAAACACAGCAGCCATCCTGCCCAGCGCTACCATTCCAGCGCGGGCTCAGACCCGCCGTGTTCCCAGGAGGGAACAAGCATCGAAGGCGTTTGGAAAGGGAGGGGGGATGAGTGTGTGCATATCAGTGTATATGTCTGTGTGTGCGTGTCCAGAGTTCAGCTGAGACAGTGTCCTTTGCCCTGCCAGGCTAAGTAAACAGTCTTCCAGCCAACCCAGGTGGCCTTACATGGAATGGGAAGGAACAGACTAAACACAGTTGTTATCAGGGTGCTTTTGTTGGGCTCCAGCCTTGCGACCGCAGCTGGCGCCGAAAGGGTATCCGCATGGAGTGATGGTGCTTTTTACTTTAGTGCGAACAACTCGTATGAATTTCAAAGCAGTTCTACAGTCCAACACTGGTCTCTCAATCTCCCGTTGGAGAGCCGTGAGCTTCTCCATACTTGCGTTCTGTGATGTTGTCATTTCTTGTGCTCAAGGAGCCGATTCTGAGAACTCACGGCAGTGTGCATAGGGAGCAGGTGAACGATAAGTGAGTTTGTTACTAAATATTTGGGGAATGCATTATACTTAAGTCTCGTCCCGTTCCTCTGTGATGCATGTGTGAGTTATTTGTGGGGGATGATTAATCAAATTGGCTCCATTCATCGGTTCATTGTGGAAGAATGCAATCCCATAGAAAATCACTCCAGAACATTTACATATAAATGCTTTTAAATACAGTCACACGTCAGCTGTTTAAAACCAAAGATACAATTTTATGGAAACCATTACCAAACCTTTTCTGTAGAAGAACCTTAATCAGAGACATGATGTTTATTAAACTGAGTAAACCACAATTCTGCAGTCATGCAATAAAGCTCAATTAATGCTCCAACTCTTAGTCGGCTGCTTAAATATGCTTTTGATGTAAAATCCAAATAAGCAAGGAGACACCTAAGAAAATCCAGTAAATGGTTAAAATTCAAGCTTGTGGTCAGACTTGCTCCTCTGTATTAACTTGCCAAACTGTGGCTACTGAGAGTAAAAAAACATTTGTCTTTGCTGCCAAAAACTCTTTTAATGATAGATTAAAAGATCCCAGAGGGACATAAAATGTGTGGGTGTACTGTAGGCCTATTTCAGTTGGTGTAGCATGTGGATCTGAACAGCGTTTTCATTTTAGACTAAGCTTATAAGCTTCTGTCCAGAAGCAGACTAATCTACTAATCACAGAAATGGTGGTACTCATGTAAATGCTGTATCAGAAAGTGCACAGACCGTGCATCCAGTTTATTCCTCCAGCAAATGCACAGTTTGTGCACATTTACTGTGGAGTCACAGATTTTGAGCTGCATGCAGGACATACACATTGGCAGACCACATACATCCTATTGGCTTGGGTAGATAAAAACACTTGTACAGCACATATACTGTACGTTAGTGCTGTTGTTTGATTTGTGCTTCTTCTTCATCCCGCTTGCTCTGTTAGAAAGGTCATGACAAAATAGCCAACTGGAGACCAACATAGAGTGAAAGTTCTTTATGTTCGTTTGTCAAATGATTGCAATCAGTCCTTGAACAAAATACAAAATTATTAATTTCTCCCATTCTGGGTCATCTTCTCTTTCCTTTACTTAATACTTGCAGTTGTACGTAGATCGAAACTTCAGTGGGCTCGGTCTCTGATTACAACCCACGGGCGAAGGTGCAATTTTCATTTGAAGAGTGACCTGTTTTCAACCCCTAACATCAGACGTCAGGCCAGAAGCATGCATATCATTTTAAATGTTGCTGTTGTTGTTGAAGGGTCATGATTTTGACACGGTGAAGGAGCTCCAGCACAGAGTGATCTAAAGATAGCACCTTTGCTGGAGGCAGCGTAGTTGTGCGTGATGAGAGAAAAGGAGAGAACAGCGTAATTTTAAAAAAGTTTTATAATTTATTTATTTATTTATTTGTGTATTTTTGTGTTGTTGTTTTTTTTTTTTTTTTTTACTTCTGGCATTCTGGAACTATGCAATCATGAGCTTGTGTGCCTGAGTAGAATAGTATTTATTTATTTATTTATTTTTTGCCTGTCCCGTTTGGCTCTTTTGCCATCAGAATTATTGTCTAAAGGCAAAGAAAGATGCCCAATGGATTTACTTTACCAAATGGACCATCCCAGCTTTGCCGTAATGGTCTATTTGATTGACCTTTTATTGTTTATTTTATTTATTTTCACTTGCTAAATACGGGACAGACTTGACTGGGGAAAAGAAAGGGAAAGAAAAACAGCGGGGAAGAGGGACGGGGATAAAAAACAAAAACTAACAAAATAAGCAGACAAAAAATACATATATCAATCACCTGGATCACCTGTTGAGAATGAAAAAAGAAAACAAGCAGAAGAAAACGAGAGCAATAGAATAAACAACATCACGATGATATATGTGAATATAACTAAATACTAAATATTAAACATTATTGTGCAGCACGTAATATTGACAGCGCACAGTGTGCTTTGAGGTAGGAGCCAAAAAGGGTGTAGTTTGTGTGTGTGTGTGTGAGCACCTGTGTGTACACCTGTGAGCATGAGCACGCTTGTTTTTAAAAGGTTCCTACATGTAATGATCTGTTAGAGGGTGTGGGGGGGCCACAGCCCCGTCCTCCAGGGCATGAAGCAGGTATGGAGGAGATCAAAACTCCAGACATCCAGAGGCCCCCAGAACACAAGAGACCAAGGAAGACCAACAGAGGGGCAGCCGCGCCACTGTCCCAGAAAGAGCTGAGGAGAGTCCCAGATGAGGGCTCACTCAGCAGCCGCAGAGCAGAAGCCAGGGGGAGTTGCAGTGACGCGCCCGTGAGCTCCGCCGGCAGCCAGCTGTGCCTGAGTGACCGAGCCCCAGGCCGAGAGGCCGGGGGCACCCCACCTCCGAAGTGTCCCGAGCGAGCCCCAGGCTCCAGGCCCCAACAAGAAGCCACCAAGGAGTGAGCCGGTGTGTACCTGGACGCCCATCCCCGGACACAAAGAACCACCAACGCACCGACGTCTGAGGGCGTCTGCCATTGGCAGGGGAAGTGGTGGTGGGTGGAGATAGGCCTCCAAACCTTGGAGCGCCTGAGATGTCCCCAGAGAGGTGGCGTCTGATACCCAACCTGACATATAGACACAGACATACAGGCACACACATATACAAACATCCATTCCCACCCTCATGCTCTCATATGCACTTACTCTACACTCAACCAACGTGGAGACAGACATAAAGAGACGCTGTACACACGATCACACTCCCCAAGCTCCCAATGATTCATCCACACACATTGTACCAATATTTTAAAACTATTATCTTAGCAGGGACTCATAACTACACATGACAAATGTTTGGTAAATTTTCTCTGTGTTTTTTGTGCCTGGGGAAAAAAATTCTGCACATTTTGTATCATGTATTAGATTTTTAAATGATCAAATATTAGTACCAATATTGCTGTAGTAGGTTTCTCTGAAGAGGTGACGTGGCAAATATATTATATCGTAGCAAACTTTTTTTTTTTGACAATAATTAAGTTAAAGTAGTGAGATCAATTCCTGAACGTTGTATCCTAATGAACTTTGACTGTATTGTGTAAAATACTGTGTGAGTTGTGGTGTCTAGTGTGTTTTCGGATGGTTCGCAGTATGACTGTTCACATTCTGTGGTAGGTAAAAATGAGAGACATTTGTCTATATACTTTTCTGTCTTTGTAAAGGTTTTTTTGTGTAATTGAGTGCTATGACAGAAAAAATAACATGTTCCACTATAACCATCAAATTAAAGGTTTTCAAAGCAGACAAACTGTGGGTCTTTGCAGTGATTGGCTTACACCGTAATACTGTAATAGAAAGGTACAATAAATAATTTCACCCTTGCAGATTAACATATGTAATTGTCATTTTGATGATCTGAACACACTGAACATTTGGCTGTTTAGTTTAAAACAAAATATCTAAACACCCAAATCCCACGTTTTCTGCATTATAATAGATAAAAGGCTAAGCTAATTAGAAAGAATTGCCTTTTAAAAGAAGCAGTTTCCCCCCCCCCCCATGTAATTAAATGTAAAGTAACTTATTTTACACCTCCAATGAGCCATACTATCATTTCTGAAAAGAACATTTAATAAACCTTTTTGTATTTATTTTTGTATTTATTTGCATCAGTCAGCTGTTAACCCTGATAGTGGTACGCTGGAGCCACTATCAGGGACAAACAGAGACTGCAGCGTGTTGTGCGATCTGCTGAGAAGGTGATTGGCTGCAGACTCCCATCTTTGCAGGACCTGTACACCTCCAGGACATTGCGGCGTGCAGCTCGGATCTCAGCTGACCCTTCTCACCCTGGACACAGTCTGTTTGACCTGCTCCCCTCAGGCAGGAGGCTCCGGTCCATTCGCACCAGAACCTCTCGCCATAAGAACAGTTTCTTCCCCTCTGCTGTTGGACACATGAACAATAACCACATGACTGTTCCCACCACTAACACATGACCCTACGCTGTGTCACTGCATCATTCCATGTTTGGCACTGATCACCACCTGCACTCATGTATATATCTATCTACGTAGCACTCTTAATTCTTATTCTCATGTATATATCTCATGTATATCTCATGCACATATCTTTCTACGTAGCACTTTTAATTCTTATTCCTACTTTTATTTTTTTCCATGTCTATTTAAGTGCTATTTATGACACTATGTTTGCACTGAAGCACCGCAGCAATTTCCTAATGTTGTAAACCTGCTCAACATTTGGCAATAAACCCCATTCTGATTCTGATTCTGATTCTGTACCTGAAGCATGGACACTATAGAAACACCTGAAATGACGATAAGTTTTTAGTTGTTTTGTTTTTTTCCTGCTGCTGTTCTGCACTTGTAGTTTTTTTTTAACATGCTGTAATGCTGATTTCTGAAAGTTCCAAATAAAAATATGAATATCTCAGTTTCTTTTATTTGAAAGAAAAAGCAGTGATCCGTTTTGATTGAGGGCAATGAACCTGTTATTGTGTTGAATAGCCGACGCTTTCTCCACATTCTTGTAGCTGAATGAGATTGTTCAGCCAAGCATGCGGTGAAAACATATACAAAGCCAGATATATCACAGCAAATCCCACTTCTAATGCTCAACCCAGACAAGCTATCAGGGTGTTGTTGTGTTGAAGAGAATGACCATGAACCCAGTAAATTCTGCTCGAGTCTTTTACTCAGTTATGCTTGTTTCTGTTTGTTTTTTTTCACACTGTGGGCAAACAAGCTATGTCTTATTAAAACAAGCTTACAGTGCCTGGGTTAAAACTCCACTAACCAAATGCTTACTGTTGGTGACTGCATACTGTTGAGAAAACGACTCAAGATATTAGAAAAAGTACATTTAGTACACAAAGTACAGAAAAGTGTCCCTACGTTGTTTCTTTGTTTCAGTTTTCTGCTTTGAATAAGTAGTGGTGATTATTTCGATGTATATACTTGAGATTCTGTCTGATACACCAACATACTGTGACATATAATTGTGTAGTGGAAGGAAAAAGATGCATGATGTGCATTTGTGTTTAGCCCCCCTGAGTCAATACTTTGTCGAATCAATTTTCCCTGCAGTTACAGTCAGATTAGCTGGAGAGCGTTGTTGAAGAGCAATTTTCAAGTCATGCTAATGGGATTTAGGACAGGATGTGTCTGGACCTTGACTGGGTCATTTAAACATACGGCAAAATGCTCAGTTTTGGTTTCATCTGACCAGAGCTTGCTGTGTCCCCTACATGGCTTGTAGCAAACTGCAAACAGGATTTCTTATAGCTTCTTGTTAGATTTGTGAAGTGCTAATGTTTGTCCTGAGGACAGATTCTCCAGCCTGAGATTTGGATTTCTGCAGCTCCTCCGGGGTTACCATGGGCTTCTTGGCTGCTGCTCTGTGTAGGTAGATGGCACTGTCTTGGTAGGTTTGCAGTTGTGTTATACTCCAATTTCCATTTTTCAATGTTAGCTTGAACAGTGCTCTGTGAGATGTCCAAAGCTTAGGATATGATATTTCTATAACCAACCGTTTAACTCTGAATCTGCTTTCAAAATCTGAAGTAAGATCTGGTTACGAAGTTGACATCCTGAAAAGTGAGTTACTTGGATCCTACATGCCACACTGTTGTGGTTGTGTCCAAAGCTGCATAAATTTTAGAAATCCATTTTTAAACTTGTTCTAATATGTGGACAAACATCCATCCATCCAGGATTTTTTTTAACCTGAATGTAAACTGGTTTGCTTTAAATCGCTGAACTGGTTTGCAGAGTGCACAGGAGGGTTTTGTTCTTGTAGTTCTGGGCTACAAACGTCTTGGCATTTGCTGAAGAGGGGCAGTCTGATTGACCCATGAACCTCTTCTCTCCTTGCTTTGCCTTCTGAAGGATGGAAACCGCACACGAGGATGGTAACAAGGAACCTCTCTGCCCCTGGCCTCAGCCTGTTTGACACATGCATTCAAATATTTTGAGAGCTCCTGTTTAACATGCAAATTAGCTGGACTCCAAGCAGGAACCCTGAACAGACTGGAAAATCAGTTTTCAGGTTCAGGACTTGCTGTACAAATGAGACTATAGTAAACTGTGTGAATATGTCCATTGTGGATGTGACGACATGTGATGGAGCATAGTAGGGCTGAACGATTATGGAAAATAATCTAATTGCGATTTTTTTTGCCCCAATATTGCGATTGCGATGCGATATGCGATTATTTTTTAAGGTCTTTGTCTTCTGTATTATTAAACAAAGACAAGCAATACATCATATAGTATGGCCAATACTATATTACATTAATTTTAAACTGTTCTTTCCTGGAAGACAGACCTCTGTTATGATGACATGAGGTGATGCATGAATTGATGACTGACATTTTTATTTAACTTCTTCAATCACAACAGTATATTTGAACATACACAATAGTTTATTTTTAGCTTACAAACATCTGAGCATAAAGTGCTGACAAGGAACCCTGGTGTAAACATTAAAATGAAAGTCAGTACAATGTGCAGATTGCAGAAATATACATAAAAAAAATCAGTGGCTTTACCACACTCAGTTTTTCGACATCTGTGAACTACTAGACAGTCATTCAATTAAAAAATAATATTAAATAAATAAAACTAATAAATAAAAAATACACACATCTTACTGATCTCTGCAGTCAGTAACATTACACATAAAGTGCAAACATAATAGCAATTGTATAAACACACACACAAACACGCCTTTAAAGTTTAAAGGCGTGAAATTGGACGGTCTAGTTCTGATTAGCGTCACCGCTGTCTCGGTGGAGTTTAATAAACTCGGCCGTCTGCTTCTTGCTATCTAAAATATAACCAGACACTGGTGTAAATTCTCGACTGTCTCATACTTCTGTTTAATAAGTTTTCTGTTTGACGTTTAGTCAGCTGTGTGAAAACCAAGGAGGAACCCACCCGGGGGATTAATAAAGTTTTATTTTATCTAATCTAATAACTTTAATCTCAGCCAAACCGATTTACTCACGAACAAACAAAACACTGAAAAAAGCCCAACAATAACATTTTTAGGTTGTCTAAGTGACTTATATATTACGTTTAACCCGAGCAGCGAAACTCCGCGGTGATCTGAAAATGATGTGCCGGGAGTTGTGCCGTTCTCGGCCGCATCAGTAACCCTCGAGCTCCCGGCTAGCTGTCAAGCTGGTGGGTAGCAGACGCCCCTGAAAACGTCGAAGCACTTTTGCAAATATGGGATATCTTGATAAACCGAGCAGATATTTGATGTTTACACAACTACTTTCTCGCCTGAAAATATGTTAAAAGTTTATTTTGTGACCCAGAAAGATTAGTATGAGTAATTTTAAAACTTAGTAGCGGCCGCCATTGTTGGAAACTGGAGTTTGGCTGGGCCGCGCTATGAATTCTGGGATATGGTAGTAATTTGGACAGCCTTCGGCGCGTCGCTGTGACGTAATCGGTCTACAAATGCAGCCTCAGGAGGATGCAGCCCATGAATTTGGACATGTCCAGAGTATAATCGCAGCCTTTGCGGTTAGAAAATTGCACTTGATCATGTCACGATATTATCGCAAATGCGATATATCGTTCAGCCCTAGAGCATAGGTAGACATCCTTTGAAAGTCTATAATCCTTTTCAGACAGAAGACAGTGTTATAGCAACAACTCATGTATGGTGGCCTAAACCCCTCTGCCCAGACTGTGTGCAAGTTCTTGGCAGTGTTCTTCATTTAGACAACATGGCGAGGATTGATGTCCTGTGTTTTTAAAAGACCACACTGAGCTCACTGACTGCTGTGGATGTGCTGCTGGTCCCACAGTGTGAGCTGTGATCTGCTTGCTGCCATCTGGCTTGTGTTAAATTTCTGCAGCACTGCAGAGGGAATTTGTATACTGTAACTTCAACGTCTTTATTATTCCACCTTATTTCGTTTTATCCCGTGGTTATGTTATTATAAACCGCCCAATATAACACTTAAAAAATTCACACAGTTTCTGGACTCTGGACTGAAATTCTCATAAATGTGAAATTGTTTCTATGGCAGTCCGATCTGTCTAATTGTATGTCAGAAGTATTAGATTCCCATTATGAAGCCTGAAAGGAGACACAATAACAATTGAATTAGCTTGACTGTCCCATTGCTCATAATGCTGGTACTCACAGTATGTGCAAAGCCCACATTGATCCTTTCCAAGAAGCTCATACAACAAAAGTTTTTCCTCAGTGTTCAAAGGCAAATCCTTTCTTGGCAAAGCAACTTGTTTTGTTTGACAGCTGAAATATTACTTCTCAGTGGGAGTACCTCTCACATAGAGCTGGGCGATATGAGATTTTTTCATATCACGATATGTTTTTTTCATTTCAGGCGATAACGATATCTATCACGATATAAGCCAAATAACTATATTTGTAAGATTTAAATGTGCCGTTGCTCACAAGTAAAATGTGAAATAATCAGCAGCTTGTTTTTATTTAAATATTTATTTCCCATAATAAGTTCAACAGGGTAGATGTACTTAAGGAACATGAGACTTTTTCAGATAAATAAAGGCAAATATTGCAAACTACACAAAAGGCAGCCGCTAAAGCGTTTAAGTTTCAAAATAGAACAAATGAAACAGACTAAATTGTCAATTCCACTTAGAAACAAAATATTAATTCTAAAAATAAATCTTAGTTTGTTTTACAGAAGAACAGACAAAACTGACTAACCTTTGTCAATATCAAATAAACTGAGAACTAAAAGGAAATTCTCAATCTCTCCTTGTTGTATAGCTGAGCTTTTCAAACAGTTTTAACAGTTACTTTAGTCTGACAAAAGCCGAATGACGAATTAGCGCTTCCAGTCAGAGACTGAGGCTACGTCCACACGTACACGGGTATTTTTGAAAACGGAGATTTTCCGTTTTCGTTTTAAAAAATAATCCCGTCCACACATAAAGGCAGAAATGAAGGAAAACGCTGCTATGAACATGCCAAAGCAGCAGGTGGAGCTAGATTCCTAACCGTGCAGAAATGTTGGCCAATCAGAAGTCTAGAAGCCTCGGTGGGAAAAAGTAAACAAAGCTGGGGCATAGAAGCAGAACAGAGTCGTATGTGTGGAGGGACAGTAACTGTGTGTATATGTAAGCATTTAAACACTGCAGAGAGTAGAATTAACAGTAACAGTATTGTAGAAATTCATTTCACCGAAACAATAACGTGGCGCACAGTGTGACGCATGCACCAGTTTATTGTATTTCCAGACTTGCTTTCGGCACAATTTACAGTGCACGCTACTCTATTTTTTGTCAGACTTGAAATAGCCGAAATACCTTCACACTACGGAACTTCTATGGCTCTTCCGTTTGACAATCTCTCCGGCATTGGAACCATCATCTGTTTTCTCTTCGGTCACGCTCGGTTGATTTTTCTAGTCGGCACACTCATTTCCTCCATTACCCGCTGGCTACTTCCCAAACAAACACACGTGCGGCTTGGCACTTGTGCTGTACGTAACAAGCCACGCGACGTGACGCTGCGGCTGTGATTGGTTTGGCTCTGCGCTACTTAATTTGGATTGGCTGACCTTTTTTTTTTTTTTTCTTTGAGGACAAGAGCGGCGAGGTCTATCGCGATAGCTTAATTTCTCTATCGAGTAAAAGTTATATCGCGATACATATCGTTATCGTTCTATCGCCCAGCTCTACTCTCACATTAAGTAAATTGTGTTTCCAGATGTTTTCACAAACCCTTTTTTCACAAGTGTGCTGCGATTACTCCTACAAGCAATCAAAGAACAGAACTTTTGTCATGAAGGACTCAGCACTCTGCTAAATTTCATTAGATAGTTGCAAAATACTTTCTCTGTCATACCCAGTTTCCACTGCAGGCTGTGGCTTCTTCTGAGGATGAGGTTTGCAGAGTCACTCTTAGCAACACAGCCTCGTGTTTCTGATTCAGAAGTTGTGGCTGAGGCTCTCTCCTGTGTAATCGGAGCTCTGTAGCAATTCCTTAAAGAATGCTTGATTGAGATGCTCTTGACTCAGAGTAATTGTTCATGTCCTGCTATTAATAGCAGTACTCATTTCTTTGTGCATAGATGTTCCTATTTACTGCCGCTGTGATGCAAGTGCTGCCGTTTGGCTGGCTCATATGCTCAGTGTATTTATTAACATGTGATTTATAAATCTGTGTGTTACTTTGTCATTATGTAAAAATAAAGCAGTTGTCAGTTCCAGTCAATGGGGTCGACTTAATATCTGTCGCCCATCTCTTATCAATCTTTCAAAAGCTGCACATTATTAAAACAATTAACCTTTGAACCACATTTTCAGCATAAGATGGAAAAAATTACAGCAAATTCAGATTTTTTTTCCTTTTTATTGTTGGCCGTATATTTAGGGCGGCATGTACCTATGATTGCTGTTGTGCTTCTTATATACTCTATTTGTCAAATTTTGGCCTGGAAATTTTTTTCAAAATAAGATACAACAGCTGTTAATTGTCTTGGCAAGAGAACGTTTGAGGTTGAAAGCTTTATTTAAATATACAGTAATTATAGGAACTTAATTAATAGTCTAGTTATCCCAAATATTGGCAAATTACTGTGTTATAGCCACCAAAACATGAAACATTACTCACAGATTACACAGTAAAAGCAATACTATATCACATGCAAAATAGCTTGTGATAGTTTGTGAAAAATTTCAAGTAAGTAGTACAGAAGGAGGTCAGGATCCTTTAATTATATACATATATATCAGTAAAGATCACAAAGACAAAACTGAGCACCGCCTGTACTAACTACTCCCACTGCATTAGTTTAAAACCCCTAAAGAATGGAGTAATTATAAGTAATCATAAGTCACCTACTGTATATGGAAGATCAAGCTGTGTGCCAGAAGTGGCTGAGACATCAACTTATTGATCCACCTCACAAGGATCTCATTCAAATGTCATTTGGGCTGGATAAGTGTGGCTAAACGGTGGCCAAGAGAGAGAAGGTGATGAGTACTAAAGAGGTGGAGAGGTTTGAATGCTGGATATGTAATAGTTGTGTATGGAGATCCCACAGGCCAATGAGAACCATGGTGAAGAGGGCAGTCATAGTTAAATACCTACAGAAGTTAAGATAGGTGCTGAAAAGCTAGTTCAGTGGTCAGAATATGTCCTTCCAATCATCAGAGACCCATCTGGGGTATCCATTTCTTCGTGGCCTACAGTAAGAAATAGATGCCTCTGAATGTCAGTACACAAAAACCTCTCACAGTGCGCCGAGTCCTCCACCTGAAGTCTGCCACACTGAGGCTCTATGAGCAACAGAAAGAAGAAGGACAAGGATTAGACAGTTCAGAATGAAACTTTAAGGCTTTGATCATGGCAGCAAAAACACAGACCCAATGCATCGGATCCATAGAGGCAGCAGTCTACCGCAGCCAGCTGCACTCAAGTTGCAGACTGTGCAAAGGTGCCCTGGAGATGGTCTAGTTCAGGATGTAAGATGCAAGCTGGGACTGTGTACACTGAGAGGCACAAACAAGTGGCTGGGACAGTTTACAGTAACTCCCGTGGCACATAGGTGCCGCATTTATTAGAAGTCCCCTAATCCCAAGGAAAGAGACACTGCTGAAGACAGCTGAGAACAACAGAACTAAGGTTCTGTGGGACTTCAAGTTCTAGATAGAAAAGCAGCTAAGCAAGCAGGCATAGCGGTAGTTGACGAGGAGCAGAAGTTCTTAGATGTGATAGATGTAACAATACCAGCGAACAGTAACATCAGAAAGAAGGGAGTGTCAAGTGTTGAAGGAGCAACTGGAGCAGATGTGGAAGGTAAACTCCAAAGTGGTCCCAGTGGTAACAGGAGCAAATTGAAGGAGAGGCCCCAGCAGTATCCAAACACAAGATCAGAGGTTTCTGTCCAGAGGAGCGCAGTCCTAGGAACAGCCTCCCAGGTAGAGGACCTGAACTTGAGGACCTTACACCTCCCCCACTCCAGTCACAGGGAAAATTAGCATCCACAACTATATGCTTTTGCTTGTTTAGATTTTTCTACAGTACCGACTTTGTTGGGCGTATCTGGGCATATTTGGGATGATTTTATATAAGAACGCCTTCTTTTCAAGTCATATTTTGTTTAAAATGCCATGTTTACACAGTCCCTCTCTCTCTGCATGTTGAACTACTGCTATGAAAAGTCGGCTCCTGCAGGGTACATATCTGCTTGTACACGTGAGGCAGAAGGTTTATACGGTGTTCAGGGGATGAACTACATCACTGTAATGTCAGCTTTACCTTTGGAAGAAGGGAAAGTGCTATTGCTTTAAGGCTGGCGGGTCCATTGTTTCTTGCAGAGGTCATGAGTAGCTTAGGGCATCAATTAGGTATTTCCTGTCCAACAGTCCCACCTCCTGTGCCTCCATCCTGTGTTTTTTCCCTCTCCTGCTCACATAGCTGTATTAGACAAATTCATTATGTAAGAGCGTAAAACCACCACAGGCCCTGTGTCCTGAAATGTAGGAGCAGCTGCTTTGGTATAGTTTGTTTCTTGTGGTTGTTGTGCTGGTTTTAAGTGACTGATTATATTGTTTATTGTATTATTGTTATTTTGTTCGCTAAAAAGCATGAGCATCCAAAAACAGTGTGCAGGTAGATGTCTCATTCATTAAATCCAGTCTAATGTCAATGAACCCCATTCTGGAATTTGGACCAATCCTGCAGTCAGTTTATTCGATAAAAGGGACGTAGTTTATTTTTTTGGTTTTGTTTCCCTGTTGTTCCCGTTTTCCTGTAGGCATAAATGTGAAACTTATTTATTTAATTTCAAATTTAGTTGTTTACTCTATAAAATACTGGGAAAATTCTCATCAGTGTCCTAAGACCCATTGTCACATCTGATGTCCTGACAGTTAAATGTTTGATTTTGTCCTACTGTCAGGAGTAGTGTGAGAAGAAGCCAGTCATCACGCAGGAGAAGCTGGAATCAAAATGGAAATGGCTTATGCCTGAGAAATGTAAATTTGAGATGGTCTACTTTGATAGACAGGTATGATAGAAAAATATATAAATGTAAAGTCCCTTTCACTATTCTTGTAGCATAAGTGCTGTGAAATCTTGTTGGCAGCTCGCAGAGCAATACAAAAATCACAAAATAAACGGTAGATGGGAAAAACCTAAAAAAAGCAGCAGGCCTGTGGGATCAGGGGAAGGGAAAATTAGGCAACATGGGAGAGACGGCTTTCTTCATCAGACCTCAAGGGGATGTTTCACATATCTGCCTACTGTACCCATTTATACTCAGAGCTTTTACTGTGCTGTCAAGTAATATAAAATCAGTCCAGCTTCACTGGCATCCATATCAAACTATAAATCTTGAAATATTCAGCATAAAATAATATGATGTAATAATAGCAAGTTTTGACATGATTCACAGTGAACCTTCAATCGGGATGTGTTGTTACTCAGCACAGAAATTGTCGGAGTTCACACACTGGTATGAATACCAAACACAATAGACTACACAAACTCAGCATATTTTTCTCTTTTTCATTCCCTTGTGTTGAGCTGGCTCCTTCAGATGTACACCTTCTTACTTTAATTCTCATTGTCAGTTATCGAAGATGTTTAAACTTTCAAACAAGTTTGACGTGGCATCTGAAACTATAAGCATTGCTATGCCTTCTAGATTTGTTTCGTTACTTCACATGTTAGATCGGTTTTGCCCCACAGCCCATAATGATTTAGCTCACAGCTTTGAGACTGGATGCTTTTCTCAGAGGTCTGCTGAGTACTGACTCCAAAAACCAAAGCAGTGGAGCATTTCTTGTTCTTTGATTGGAAAAAAGCAGGGAAATGTCAGTCCAGCATTATTAATTATGCCACATATAGTCTTTAAACCACAGTGGAAAATTAAAACAAATGACTTGTTGACTTTCCATTTGGCTCAGGCAAAGGATCGAACAAGGACATACGGTAAATGCCACAGCTCCAGATAAACATTTAATGGGTTTTTTTCTTTATATTTCTTTATGCTTTTCCCTTACATTCGGTTTCCTTTTTCTTCTACATTCTTCTACTTTCGTCTACTAGGAATACGTTTTCTAAATGGCAACAGCAGATATGTTTTTAATAAAGCATAAATGTGACTAAATTATTGAGGAAACAGTTTCAATAAAACATACTTGGAAAGTTACAGCAGTTTGATACCGGGTGTGCCAGCCATCTATCCTTCCATGTTCATAACTATTTATCAGACAGAGCTGTCCAATTCATACCTACGATCTATTTAGAATAAATAATGAACCTAACGAACATGCGCGGACTGTCAGAAGAAACGTGTAAACTCCACACTGAATGACCCCAGTTGACTGGGAGGTTTGCACTAAGAACACTTCCAGTTTAGATTCAGGAAACAGACACTATCTCTACTTTAAGATTAGACTTCAAACTTTCCTTTTTGCTAAAGCATATAGTTAGGGCTGGACCAGCTGACCCTGAATCCTCCCTTAGTTATGCTGCAGTAGGTGTAGGCAGCTGGGGGTTCCCATGATGCATTGAGTTTTGCTTTTTCAGTCACCTTTCCCACTCACTATGTGTTAACAGACCTCTCTGCATTGAATCATACTTGTTATTAACCTCTGTCTCTCTTCCACAGCATGTCTTTATCCTGTCTTCCTTCTCTCACCCCAACCAATCACAGCAGATGGCCCCGCCCCTCCCTGAGCCTGGTTCTGTCGGAGGTTTCTTCCTGTTAAAAGGGAGTTTTTCCTTCCCACTGTCGCCAATGTGCTTGCTCACAGGGGGTCATATGATTGTTGGGTTTTTCTCTGTATGTATTATTGTAGGGTCGACCTTACAATATAAAGCAGCTTGAGGTGACTGTTGTTGTGATTTGGCGCTGTGTAAATAGAATTGAAGGCTGTGGTGCAGTGGGATGCTATGGGAACCTTCTTCTCAAGCAGTTTACTTGTGTGGGTGAAAGAAAGTACAGAAGTCATTATTTGAGCACAAGGTTTCTTCTATCTTCTATTCTTACTGAAACAGGGTATTTAGTTAACATTTAACTTTTTCTTTTGCATTCAGACAAAGTAAGACAAATGATGAGCTGCAACTTGTAGACGTATTCGGCAAATTTAATTTGCCTTTGGTTTGTCCGTGAAGAGAATTCCACATTAAACCACTGACTTGGGCAGGGCCTGTCACACCCGACAGTGGTCACATATTGCGGTGATCATCTGGACTGTACCTGGAGTTTCCATATGGAACTGACTCATCACAGCATTCTGCTATGCTCTTTATAGACCAAGCCAATTTAGGGAACACAGCGACGTACTCTTAGCGTGCCTAAAATAGTTTTCTGTGATTATGATTATGAGCGGGTTGGAATATGTGATTTTGTGACAGTGACTCATATCCGTAGTGGTTGGAAATGGCATCATTGGGATGCTTGGGAAGTGCAAAGAGGAGGACAATAATTTTCCTGTTGATTCATTTCATGTTGTCAAAGATGCCCTGCCAAAGATATGCTAGATTTTACATCAGCGAAAAATCCTGCCTCACGAGGATGCTGGGCAGGCTGTACATGTGTTGTTTTCTGTCTACGTGTGTCAGTGTGTTATTAACCATTGTGAGCTTAATATAATCTGTTGTGTTGGCGTTATGGATGCCTCTGTTTTTAAGCACATACCACACTATGCCCCCCTGTGGTTCATAGGCTTGCTTAATTTTACCATTTCTCTGAATTTCTGCCTTTTAGTCGCCTGTTTTTTATGTGCCTTCATCGTTCTTTCACTTTTTCCAGCTCTTCCAGTCAGAGGAGTCGCTCGGCCCTTGTTTTTCTTCATCTATTTGACAGGCAGAGCACAAGCGAGCTGGAGAGATCACTGCTTGTGTTTCCAGCCACACAAAACCTGGTCAGAAATTACAACATGGTTGACTCTGCTTGGTTTTTAGTTTCAGCCTTGCAATGACCCGATTCTGCCTTTATCCTATTTAATTTCAATCACTGCTTTGTTATTGTTTCTGAAATACTTCTCTTAGCAGGATGGTTGAACCTTGAAGGCTTTTTGGGAATCAAGAAGAATGTAGTAATTAGTTTTGTTAGTCGGGAAATTAAGGAAACGTTGTATTAATGCATGAAACAGAATAAGCCTAACTGTAACAGACTTAGCCCATGTGCTGGGTAGGTGTAGTTATTTCCGTGGTTGCTTCAGGCTGTTGCAGTAGAATAGACAATAGACATTCCAGGAAATATGCTCCTTGGACTAAATTACAGATTGTTCAGGGCTGGCTTGTTGCTCTGGTTGTGGATATGTGGGTTAACTACAGGAGCCCACCATTTAGGTATACAGGCGTGTTCATACACAAGCCGTGCGCCTTCAATTTTAGGACCAACCTGCATGTCTTAAATATTTCGGTGGCTGCATAACTTATTTTGATATATAAGAAATGCGAAAACACATGCAAAGCAGTAAGTTACTGTATTGTTTTTGCTCTAATAGCGTCTGGTGTCTCACAAACATGGTTGTCAACAAGTGTTAACTGGTAAGAGCCAATAATGTGATTATGTTCTGATTTCTCGAGCTCAGGGACACTGGAAACACCCAGTTACAAAGATGAGAAAACGCTGGGTAACCTCTTATAACCTCTGATATTCTTCCTAACCTCTGATTAGCTGGTAACCTCTTATATTCTCAAACACTGAAACTGAAAGAAGTGTGCTAAAATGAGCTGGTAAACACTGCGGATCACCTCTGTAAACAGTCTGCGAGGTGTGTGAAATCACACAGCGGATCTTTATTTCTAGGGCTCACTGTTCCCCAAAGTAAAGGATGGTGTCAAGTTTTAGCAGTGGTGAGTCCCCAGAGTCCTTTGCTCCAAAAAACTCTATATTCATTAAATGTTCTCAGCTCAGGCCAAACCTACTTAATATATTTAGGACCTTCAGGTTCACTTACTCACTGATAGGGATGGGTATTGTTTAGGTTTTATCCGATACCGGTGCCAAACCGGTACTTTTGAAACTGTGCCGGTGCTTAAACGGTGCTCAAACCGGTGCTTAAAGAATGGAGAACACAAACTTTGTCCAAAAACCTCTCATGTTCAGCTGTTTTCTTTTTGTAAAAAGATAACAATGTTAGCCTTTTCTGCAGCTATGGGGCATATATGGTATCACTCTTGGCTGGAAGCAGTGCTTAAACAATGGAAAAAACACAAACTTTGTCCAAAAACCTCTCATGTTCAGCTGTTTCCCACTTTTTCTTTGGTCATTTTAGCCTTTTTGGCCAGGGTGAAGGGAGTATCTGCCATCAAACAAGAAGACAGCTGCATGTAGCTATGACGGTGTTTGGTAGTTCACCTTACGTGCATTAATGTAATAACGCGGTTAGCCTACTCAACGTAAATTACACACGAACAACATTAAGCTACTCACGCAGAGAAGAACGGCTGCTGCTGCATCATCATCCTCATAATTTCTGCTACACTGGCAGGGCTAGGGGCCAGGACTCTCCTCTTTGGGTTTTTGGGGGATGTTGCTAACTCCGGGTCCGATAACAGGCACCACACCCGCAGTAGATGTGCTCGGTGTGAGGTCTCGCAGCAAGCTATCAAATACGGTGCATTTCTTGGCTTTTAAAAAAAACACCTGGCGACGCATTAACAAAATGCTATACGTCTCCAGGTGTTTCATCAGATTCGAGGTGTTACCTCCTTTGACAGTATCACAGTTTCAGCTTAAAGCACTTGTTGCTGCTGAGTTTGCATATTTTGCTGTGAAGTACAGCCCGACTTTTGACCGCTTCGCCTTGGGCTCGCCTTTTAGTCTGTAGCTCTGCTCTAAAGGAACATATGTACCTGGTCCCGCCTACTATCCTCGGAAACGTAAAATGATTGGCTAGAATCTAAAGTGTATCACAGCTCAGGAAAAAAAAGCACCGAAATGTGCGCTGCTTTTCGGTCTGGTTACTACTGTTTATGTCAGAACCGGTGCCATCATGGCACCGGATACCGGTACCCATCCCTACTCACTGATGGTGGTGGACTGTGTAGAGACAGGCACACTTGGTTTTGGATGCGGTGGCGTAACTTTAGCCACCATCCAGATGTGTTGTTTTTAAGTGTCAGATATGAAAAATGGGTCATTATTTTGTGGTATTCCTGAGATATGAAGACCAGACACTGTATCCATCCACATTAAAGAGAATGGCTTCTTCTGTAGAAGCCGTTCAGTTTAATTTCAGTGGTGGCCACATAAGGTTCTGTGTTTGAGTATTGAAGGAGGTCATCCATGGAAACTGTTTGGTCTGCACAGGCCTTTCTGGAGGGGAAAAAGGGAAACTAATACCTCAAGGTTGTCACTATAAATCCCTGTGAGGCAGACTAGATGCTTTCACAAGCAGCCTTTTTTTGTCATGCTTATTCACTTTGCTTTTTAAATTCTACTCACCGTTTTCTCCTCCAGTGGAGTCCAACAAGAACAAGAGTTAATGGTGTGTTTTAAACTCTGCTTGAATTTCTTCACTTTAAACTGGCTCCCTTTGTCAATTGGTGTAATAAACAGAATCCTCTTTTAACCTGTGATGGGTCTGTGCTTTACAGAAACTGCTTTTGACGGTGAGCACTCTAAATAATGTAGCTTACATTGTGTATATATTTATACTAGTTGGTGTAATAGTGCTGTTGTCTTCATGAAGCTTTTAACAAAGCTGTTTTTATTCCTCTGTTTAGCCTGAAGCGCAGATTAAATTCATTAGTACAAATCTGGCCACACATTTCCAAACTGAGAATAGACTGCATGAGGTTAAATGAGGATTAAAATGAGGTTAAATGACTGATCACACCTGATTCTAATCCCGATCTAAGCATTGCTTTAGTGTCAAATGTTTCAGGCTTTAGTAAAATTGTCCTCTGCCTTCATCGTTTTAGCTTCACTCTGTTTTATATGTTTAAATTTTATCAGCTTTATCAAATTAAGTCTGCAAAAAAGTGAAAGTATGAAAATATATAGTTAAACCCGATGATTTAAGGCAACTACTGTACCTTCTAACTGTTCTATAACTAAATTCTATTTATTCACATCCACAAAAACATTTGTGTTTCTTTACATTTTTTTTTTAACATTTTCCATTTCGAGCTGCATGTGAGTTTCTTGGTCTTGGACACAGTTAACGATATACTTTGGCAACAGGTTGACCCCAAATGGAAAAAAACAAAAACAAAACCACCGAATGGGTTCAGATGACACCACTCAGTGCACAGTAAACTCTGAGTTAGGAAAGGAGACTTGAGGGAGAGGGAGGATCAAGAGACTGGAGGCTGAAGGAGAGGGAAAAGGGCACAGCTTTTCACAGCCCCAGTTATGTTGTTGCTGTAAAAACATCAAGGTTTTGCTTCACAGCAGGACTCCCCAGCCTCAGCTTTTGATGGCTGTGTTAGCCGACCACAACACAACGCCCTTTTTTTGGGGGAGAGTCAGTGGATTCAAAGGGGATGCAGGCGTTTAATAAAACTTTATGTACAGATGGGTGCAAAATGACTTCTTCTTGTTCTTCTTCTTTGTCTCTATACTACTGTAGAGGGTTTTAAATTAAACAATTGAGATTTGATTGAAATTCGAGGGGTTTAACAAAATTATTTTGTTGGCTGTAAGTCCTGAATCTTTTTTTTATGCATAGTGTTTTTGATTATGGGAGCAAACTGAAAGGTTTAAATAGAAAGACTGTTTTATTTTGGAAACTCTTTGGCAGTCAGTGACTTCCTGAAGTCTAGATGAACTCAGCTCCGTTGAGCTGCTTTGCCAGGCCTTTAGTTGCTGTTTGTTTCTGGATCTTTCAGTCTTGCGGATCTTCTCAGCCTTCAGTTTTGTATTTAATAACTGAAAGGCGTGCTCTGTTGGGATGAGATCAGGTGGCTGGCTTGGCCACTGAATAATATCATTATGTCCTTACCCATTTACTTTGAATCTAAGGGTCTCTAAACTGTAAACTTTAACAATCACCTCGAGATTGTTCTTCACCTAGACGGGGTTTTCTCAGCCAACAAATATTTGTGTGATCGTTTGCTTTAACTGTTGGTTGTTGAGGTGTCCAGTGTATTTCTTTTTTTTTAAGAATGCACAAAACGTTTTTGCTATTTCTCTTATTTATTTATACTTTACTTGCACAGGCTTCTGCAGAGTTTCAGTGAACAGCTGCCAAATGCAAGTTCAGCACATGGAATCATTATCAATCTTATATCTGTTTAATTCAGGACTGTATAATAGAGGCAAAACTGCAAAAAAATGTGTCCCTATCCACGTACTTATAGACCTGAATGCATGATGCTTTACTTGAATGTTGCTGTAAAAGATAAAACTATGTAAATGGCCTGTATTTGTACAGGCCATTTACACATCCACCCATTCACACACTGGTGGAGGCAGCTACAGTTGTAGCCACAGACTGACAGAAGCGAGGCTGCCATATAGGCCAATGGCCCCTCTGGCCAACAGGTAGGTGAAGTGTCTTGCCCAAGGACACAACGACCAAGAGTGTCCGAGCCGGGGCTCGAACCGGCAACCTTCCGATTACAAGGCGAACTCCCAACTCTTGAGCCACGATCGCCCGATGTTTAAGAGTGCATGTTTTGTGTGACACTGTTTTGAGTTTGATCATCTTGAAATTCGGTGGTGCTTGTTTGGAGTTGCTGGAGAGGAACATCAAATGTCTTTCTGTGTGTTTCATGTCAAAAGCAGTTGTTGACAGTCCGTCGATCCACTGACAAGAATGCTTTTACTGTCCAGGTGCTTAGACATGTTGAACATGTTGACCCTGAGTGAAAAAGCTTTTAACATTTGTTGGTTTGGTTTCCCACTTTTTGCATTTTCTTAGGTTTGCGAGCTTCCTTAAAAAGCTTCCTTGTAGATTACAGCTACATAACATCAAGGTTGCTGAATAAGCCACCCTACTGTTTGAATCTGTGGTGAGTTTCTTGACATAAACATCAGAGAGGATCACAGATTTTTTTTCACTTTTTAAAACATGTCATTTTCCTGTATTTATACTTACCTGCTTTTAGAAAAACATTATAGTGGCTCTCTAACAACAACTTTGGATGATGCTGATGGTATAATATAGTATGCGTGTATAAGTTCATATCTTACGGGTGCCTAATGAGCTCTCAGAATGGACACAGATGAGCAGGTATTAATCTCCTGTAACTTCTCCAGCTAATTTTAGTCTTATCAAATGACTGATTAGCTTTCTGTTCCACTGCAACAGCAATAATTTGCCCTTCAGAGTGCCTCTGCAGCTTTGAGTTCAATCGGTTAGGGTGTGTACAGCTATTTAGCAGGACATTAAAGACCTAAAAGTGTGATTTTAAGGTTTTTTCCCCACTGTCTGTGCTTGTAGATGAATGCAATAATACATTAAATTAAAAAGAAATTGCCAAAGCTTGCTATTCTAATATGGTTTGCATTGTTCAAACTGTGCTTTTCAAAGCTTTCTCTTGCTGATGAATGCCAGTTGTGTTCCCTTTTAAATACAACTGGCATCTCTTTTATTTTTTATGACCTCCCTCGAGGACCTGAATAGCATGTAAAGTCATAGAGTCCTAGCTAAGTGATGTTTTAGTGGTTGGTGTAGAGCTCTTAGTGGTGCTTATGAAGTTTTTTCTTCCGCTCTGTTTTTATGTGTGGCTGTCACTTAGCGAGGTTTGCCAACCATGACTCCACGGATGCAGGTTCTGTGTGTGCCTCAGCTTCTCCTGACATTCATATTAAATTCACTACACACCTGTCAAACCCATATCATGCTGTAGCAGAGAAAATATGAAATGCATGAGGATTTGTTTGGCTTTGGGTACTTTAAAGCAAGCACTTTGAACCCCAGATTTCTGACAAATATATACTGATGTCATGAGCTTTATACAGGCTGACAGTGGAAAAGGAGATGGAACAAATAATCCTGAAGATGGAGGTCTGTTTAACTAGAGACGATCATCGTTACACAGCAGTACAAATCATAATTACTCTGCCTCTGCGCAGCACTCGTGTACGAATAGAATTATGCACACATTCTCCGGTACCTTTGACAGTAATAGGGTTGATCATGATGTACAGCTCCACTGGTGAACATGTTTCTTTGCCATGTGTGCCATCTAGTGGATATCAGGTGATATAACATGGATTGATTTTTCCTACATAACTAATGGTTTTTGGTGCACTGCATTCACAAGAATAATCTCAACATATTTCTATAGTGTATATGATCTAAGTTGTAGCATTGCATTGGTTTAACTGTTAAAGTAAAACAGCTTTCAGGAGAGAGACATTTTTTCTGCCCGTACACTAAAATCAATTTAGCCAACCCTTGAGGCTATTAAGTTGTTTAAAAATATCTAGAAATTCACTCAACGCCAAACCTCCAAGTTCATTAAGCATCACTGAGGGGAGCTCACACTTTGATCAATGATTGAATAGAGTAGCTCTGAGTTAGGTCAGCGTTTTGTGGTAGTTGTAACCCGCAAAATCAATGCTGCTCAAATCGAAAAATTTCTCGGAGTATATCTAAGGCAGGAGGTGGAGATAACAAGGCAGGAGGGGAGATGAGTGGGAAATTGAGTGAGCGAGTGAGAGAAGAGTGATTGTACACCAGTGCATCATTGGGAAGCAGAGAGGCTGCAGTACACATGGTGTTTGAAACAAGCTGTTCCCAATGGTCATTTATCCACATCACCTCAGAGGTGCTACGCCAGGCGCTACTGACTTAAAATCTATTTTGCGATTAAAATTACACGGAGAACAAATTCTCTCTCATTTTTGGTCTTTTAACAGAGTCCTGGTTTCCTGTTGACACCACTAGAGGTCAGTGTGACCTTAAGGTGTGCACACGGAGGAGTGAGGATGTTACGTGCTGCATAGATGGGTAGGAGGAGAGTTTGCAGCATGCTTTATGGTCATGTCCGCACAAAGGCTCCAAGCTGCAGAGCTGTGGCTGTTTTCTGCTTCAAACCAAATCTCCTTCTCTACTTTCTCTTGTCTTGTGCTCTTTCCTTATATGTTCCCTCTTTTGCATTTGAACCTGGGACGTGCACAACCTGTTTATGCGATTTGCATAAGCTGCCTTTGGAAATCTGTGCTTGCTCCAGTGTATTGCTCTGTCAGTGTGAGCTTGGTGTTCAAAAGGAATAGCTAATGACTCCGTTGCCCTCATTGACGCATGTCAGTCTATTTCAGGCACAACGACTAACGCTCTCATACATGGCCAAGTAAGAACTGATGATCTATGTGCTGGATTGCCCTTGCAACGTCAGCCTGCCGCATGGTTAGTGAGGAGAGTGTTTTTCAGCAAGCCAGAGCACTTTATCCTCGTGCCTATGAACCATCACTGAAGTGTATATCCTTGCCTCCTGTCAAGCTGCTGACAGCACTCTACCAGTGGAGGAGACATACCGGGAAATCAAACATGTGATCTGACCTGATGTGGCAGCAGTGACATTTCTTCAACCCTATCCTCCTCCACCTCTCTGCCCATAATAGGAGCCTTCAGCCTCATCTTTTTATTGATCCCCATTTGGGGTTACCCTCTTCACCCACCTCTGCTCTCAGGATGACAGTAGCCATAGTTGGAGAGGAAACAGTTTGAGGTGGGAGGGTAAGAGTCAAGCTACAGAAGGGGGGGAGAATGAGTTTAGAATAGTGGAGATAAAGAGATGGGGAAAGTGAGAGAGAGTGATTGGGCAGCTGGGCAGAGACGGATGGCATTAACTGGACCGATTGCTGAAGGGACAGGAAGGGCATTGCCAGCCGCAGAAGCTTGTGGCCGGTGTTCACATGACTCTCTGTGTGCTGGGACGCTGGAGAGTAATATAATCTCAGCGTGATGGGGATGCTTGTGGGTGGGGTGGGGGGGTAAATTTAGCTGCAGCCGTAGGCAGGCAGGCGGCTCTGCATGGCTCGGGGGATGTTCACAGCTCTGAGGGGCTGCAGCGGCTACTCCTCTCTGGTTCGCTCTACCCTTCTGGAAGAGTCACTGAGGGCACCGTTTAATCACAATATGAATCACCTCTTTCCCATACCTTTGCAAGCTTAATGGCCACATGGTGAGATGCATTGCATTGCAGTGAGATGGCAGTGGGGGTAGTGCTGAAGATAAGTCGGTCGCACTTTATTTTCCAGCCTCTGTTAGGGTAGCATCTGTTGGCTTGTGCGCCTATTGGATTTCAAAAGCAGCAGCGCATGTCATAAGCTGATCTTCTATGATAGAACAGATTTTAGATGATTGATGTACAGATGTTTATTTTATGATAGCTAAATGAGCTATAAACCAAACATACTGTATGCAGTGAGGGTTGGCATCTCTCGGTAGCAGTGACTTTTGTCCAGAAGCGTCTCATCAGTCCTGTTATTAACACCTCTTTAAGCAAACAGTAATTAGGAGCAAAAGGTGTTGTGGCTTGAAAGTCTGTCAAGTGTGTTGTTCTGAACTTGAAAATAATCACCTTTTCTCTTATCTGTGGGATAATTGATGGTAAATGGAGTTGTACTTGGGTTGTTGTATAGCGCTTTTCAACTTTATACACACACACACACACACACACACACACACACACACACACACACACACACACACACACACACACACACACACACAGTTTTATTCTATGCCATAAGTGCTGTCTGACAGTCATGCTCACACTCACTCTGACAGATGTGTCAGGGACACTTCAGCATACAGACTGGACAACAGCTGCCCGCAGCTACTAATAAAGAAAAGCTGTTTGATGTGTTTAAAGAAACATTTTCCTGTAGGGACACTAACGTTTGTAGACTTGCTTATTTGTTCAGGTGTGACGTTCCACAACATGTTGTCAAGGTAGAAGCCTGGGGATGCTAGTGATAATTATACTCTGGAAATGATTTTTACCAACTATTCATCTTTTTATATCTATCTATTCAAACACAAGAGAAGTTAAGAGCAGCTTCTGTGTGTTTCTTTAAGGGAGTCGGATCGTGTGCATTCCTGATGCCATAAACAAAAAAGGAGCTCATAATTAGTCCAGAGATTTTCTACTTACCACTTTGTACTTTTTATGATCATTTATCTCCACAGTTTAGCTTTAATTACTTCACTAAAGATCAAGTACCTTGGGATGCAATTTCCCGCAGTAGTTCTTATCACATAAAGCTGGCATATAAACATCCAAACATTTATCATTTCTTGCTACGTACTGCAGGGAAATAAAGGCTACATAAAACATCTGTCCGTGGTATTATCGAGTTCTTTGTGTTGTTTATACTCTTAATAAGTTGAAAGTATTTCCATTTGTGGAGGGTCATCCAATCACAGTATCTGTTTTGTTTTGGAGGGGTTTTTGCTCGACGCTGGCAGACTGTGATGCTGGTTGTTTATAATTGCAGGTTTATGGCTACGCTGTGTTATCTCAAGTAGTGGCTGCAGCCCTAAATAACAAATTCTGCCCATCTGTGAAGTTTGTTGAAACCGGCACAAATGATTTAGCCTTTCAAAGAGGACAGTGCTAGACTGTAAAATGATTTGGTGTTAGTCAAATGTTTTTCAGGTTGTCTTTTTTTTTAAGTTGAAAAGACTCAGGATGGGCTTTGAAATAATTCTGAAAGTCTGTGTTCTTGTTCCTACTTGTGTTCGGCAGAGGTACGCTGTCTACTCGGCGTGAATCCTATTTTTATGTCTTGCTTACAACCCTGACCGGACTTCTTAGAACTACAGGATTAAAAATGAGTCTCCATTTGGGTTTTTGTTTTATTTCCATGATTATTTTGTCTTTTTGTCCCACAATCCTGATTTGTGACGCTAAATATTGACTTTTTGTTTCATTGCATTTGGATTTGCTAATCCTCAAATATACGAGAAACACAAGAAAATAAATTACTGGATTTTATTACTGTTAATGTCTGATGCAGTCACTCACCAGTTGTCTGGTGTAAATTGTTGTTATCTTCAGACAGGAATGAAGAAAACATTTCAAATGCTTTCTCGCTTTTTGGCTTGTGTAATAATTTCTAAAAAAGTTTTTTCCTAAGGAAATGAATTTCATCTGCAATATATGTCATCCTGCTTTCCCTAGAATTTGATCTATTTTGACAAAAATAACAATAAAGTGACAGAAAGTATGGATTACAAATTAAATGAATTATTTTCAGTGGCCGAAGCGCTGATGGTTTTCAGCTGTTCCACATCATAATTGATTTTGACAGAGAAAATAAAACAAACACGAGTGATGTTTTCTCTCTGTGTCAGGACGCTACTGTTCCTGCTGTCGATGCAGCTCGTCTCCATGTAAAAGAACACAGGCATTGTCTGTCATCTCAGCTATAAAATAACTATTTTTTTAATGTGTTATTAGCTGAAATTAGCTTTCACGCCTTTCATCACACTCACCAACAGTGATCTTTACTGTTCAGTGCTAAACCTTTCATCTGTCCTAACGTTTTAAGAAACAGTGGTTTCAAACCTGGGATTTCAACTATTTAAATTGTGCTCATGTATTTTATCAAGACCAAAACGATCCGTTTATTTTTATCATACTGTAGCTTCCTGTTTGTTAGGACAGTCACCTCTCAGCACATCACTGTAATATAGTTTAATTTTGTGATTTTCTTATTACAGACAATCCTGCTTCTGCAGTGTTTTTGTTCCTGGCATCACTACAAACCAGCTAATTCCTATAATGAGTTATTGTCCAGACTGACTTATCCTGACTGTGGATTCGGGCCTGTCCAAACACTCGAGCCGCAGGTGTGATCAGTTCTTTTTTGGACGTCTCCAGCTTTCTCTTTCTTGCACTCAGAGTCTGGTCAGATTGCATCAGTTGGTGATTATTTGAAACAAACTTCAGCCCCATGCTAATTATGGTCAGAGGTGCACAGTAAGCTTAATATTCTAAACGCATTCATTGTCTGGCGAAGCCACCATATAAAGTAAAATAAATAATGTATTTCTGGGGTTTGTGACCTTAGTTTATCCACTTGAGATATTAAGGGAAGTAAACAAACTAAGCTATAGGCCTGAAAGATTAATGAAAGGTGCCCAAAAATTATAGCTAATGATGGATGTCATCAGCCTCTCACAAACAGTTTAGTCATTTAAGTGTAATCTATGTTAGCTGTTTTTAGACACATCACTTGGGTGAATGATTGATAAGCAACACAAAACAGTTTTAAGTGGAAGTAACCCCATCAGCATTTAAAATGTCTTATCAGCTTAAGCCTGTTTTACACAGGTTAGGGCTTTCCATGCAAACCTCCCTCTTATTTTTAACAGTTTAGCTCTCAATCGCTGCCCTTGTGTCCGTGCCAGGCGGTAAATTAATATGCATTAAAGCTAAGCATTCAGGTGTGGAAGAAGAGACCTGGCATTTTGCGGAGAGCGGCGCAGAGAAAGTAGGCTGTGAGTGATGAGGGATGGGACGGATCCTGACACTTTAAGTCAGCCCTTATTGAGTGTGCACATTCTGTCATCGTGTACCGGCCACTTCTTTCATCTGTGTCGCACACAGAAGGCTTTAACTCCGTTAGCAACACCCACAACAAATACGGACCCGTCCTCTATGAAAGACACACACATGCACTGTGCTGTGTGTGTCTTTCACTGTAGTCGCTTACCATCTGGGACTACTATTGTGTGGCGTTTTAATAGGTATTCATAACACTCTGATTTATGCTCACATAGTGTTCAACTGATTTGCCATTCCAGAAATCCTATAATAGGCTATTCTTGGCCAAATCTTGTCTCTGTAATTCATCTTTACATCTATTTGGTGATATTGCACAAAACAAAATGATGAAGGTGAAACTTGGCTTAGGAATGATCCTTTGTAATGAGAAAAACAGCCACACAGATATAAACATGCAGGTCTAGAGAGCAGAATAGTGATCCTGGTCGCAGACATATGGTGCGGTAATGCAGAGCCTGGTGTGTTTCCCCTCAGGAGCACCTGTGGAGCTCACAGAGACTTTAGGTCCCCTAGACACTTAGAGGACAAGCAGCGGCCAGGTGCCGAGGAGACTGCAAGGCGCCAAATACATCACCACCCCTCGCTGTGTGACACATTGCGATATTATGGTGTGCACGTCCCATGTCTTCTCTCTCATCTTTCTCCCTCTCTCATTGCATAAAATAGGTTGGAAGAGGCAAACATGGCAATATTTTAATAAGAGGGACACATTAAAATTGGAGCCATGAAGCATGTCATTAAAAAATGTCTGCTCCAGGCCACCTACATCGTTCCCGATACCTACATGGGAAAGCTATAAAGTGCTTACACACTCACTCTGGATTCATCATTGCATCTATGCAATCCCTCTCTATCAGCCTCTTCGCCTGCTTTCTGTCTCTCCCGTCCTCCTCCTGCAGGGAGATGAATTGGCAGTGGGACTGACTCGGGCTCATCAGTCACTCTGTCAATCCCTGAGGGGTGATCAAAGCTGCAGGACACAACCTGTCCCATTCGCAATGTGATTTAGTCATAAGACAGAGAGGCTCCAGACATCTCTGTTACACACTGTGTCTGTCAGTGTGCAGATGAATAGGAGCTGCAGAGATGGAAGCATTAAAAATGTTTTATCTGTATGGGATTGTCTCATTCTGTTGTTCTGTTTATGGGGGGGTAGTAAAAAAAAAAAGTCAGAAAGCAAAGTGCAGGTCATGTATGATGATGATGATGTGTGCATGTACCTGGATACTGCTTTCCCATCAGTCACAGGGCAGCTGTAAGAGTGGATGAATCTCTCTGCTGCTGTCTGGCTACCTGCTCATTGCTCAACACTCATCATCAAATGATGTAGCTCTCTATCAGCTGACCTTATACACCCAGCTCTCTAGAATTTCCTGTTATCTACTGAGTTTAATGCAGTCCAACGAGGCAATGCATGTCTTCTTTTCCATTTTTTAACTTTGGCTTCTGATGTTGCACTTCAATCTATCTATCCAGTTGTGGCTCCAATATTAATCTCCCTGCCAAAACAGATTTCCTCAAGATATATCTCTTTTCTACCCTCTTCAGTTGCAAACTAAATAATGCTGAGACCCTGTGAGACTTGAAAGAAACAAAACAAGTGGCACAGAGTGAATTCCAAATTTTCTTTCTTCAGTTTTTCAGGAAAAAATTGTCTCCCTAATGCATACAAACGTGGCTACAAGTACAAAGCTCAACTGCTTTTGTATCTGAATTTTAAAGATTGTCTTATTTTCCAAACAATCTTCAGATTATTTTTTAGTGTAGCCTGCTGGTGCCCATTTTACTGGAAACCCGCACGTAGCAGTACCTGTGGAGGGCTCAGTGGATGTCACGTGACTCAGTCAGACATAAAATGTCTGCGTAGAAAGTCTTCTGGAGCTGCTTTAGTGCATAATGCAAAGCATTTAGTAAGCTGTTACCTCTCAAAGGTCACGTGCGTATTTGTTACCTTTGGAGGCTCCTACTCTTCTCGTTATGCTTTTTTCTTTTACAAACACTACTCTCCCTTTACTCCCTGTTTTTGAGTCCACTGTCAGCCCTACTTCCTTGTTTGTGCTATTCTCACATACATTTTTAAGAGTCCTAAATCCCATCTCTTAAATCCTTCACTCTTGTCTGCTTGCACTTCATCTTCACATTCTCCTGAGTCTGCTGACACAGTGCAGAGTGGATGCTTGACACCTGGGGTTGGCAGCATTTCCTTTCCTGCTAAGTATGACTTAAAGCGAGAGAGGGGAAGGCAAGCGCGGGCGTCACGCTCCTGCCTCAGCTGGGAACGACCAGTTTGGATTTGTGGAGATCCAACTAGCTGAAGGGGACAGATATAAACATTCAACGGTGTTGTTGTACAGCGTAACTGCACTTATCATGGAAGTGCGTACATGTTTTTCTTTCCTTGAATAAGGGGACAGACTTTGTTATGTTTGTTATGTTCAGTATTGCATTGCCTAAAAAAACAGTTTACTGATACTGTGCAGAGATTTCAGATTGTTTAGACTTTTCCAGCTGCATTAAAATGCTGCTTTTATTAATAAGTGCTGCTACTATAGAGTCAGTTAATACAGGCATTGAGGTGGATGTATTAAAAATGGAAGCTTATAGATATTACAGATGTAAGGGTCAAGGTGTTAGTGCTATAGGATAAGTGAATACATGCTACATTTGTATCTGTTCTGCCTGAATAGGTTTCATATAAATGGGTCAATGTGATCATTGTTACAGACACTGCTGGCTTTTATTTGGAATACAAGTCTTTCATCTTTCTAACTGCACTTTATTCCACTTTGTGGAATTAAAGCAATATAGGAAAATTAGTGATCAGTGTAAGTTGTCTTATCCTCTCAACGTAGCCAATGCCTTATATAGTGCTACTGAAAAACTGTATTAAAGTTCCTTTTATAGCTACTCTGCGCACATAATCGCCTCTGAACGTGGATAGAGCATGAGGGGGAGACACTGTAGGATTGCTAAACGCAGATAGAGCAGACTAAAGCAGTCTGTAGTAGTGCTTTGTCCTCTGCACTGCAGTAGGATAGGAGTATATGACAGCCATGTTTGCTAATTATGTTTTCTAAGCACATATTTCATCTGCTGTTCAGCGTTCCCTGTCTGCACTTGTCGTACCCCCCCTCCTCCTCGTTCATTCGGCCCATGCTTTAATTCTGTAAGACCATGCCACCGGCTGGTCTATTAGCGTAATTTAAAACTCTGGAAGAGAAATGAAATAATAGAGGTTTTATCAGCTATAAATCCAGTATGGCATTACTCAGAGCAGACTGACTCTGAAAATTAGCATGAAGGCTATGAGCTGCTAATACTACATCTTGTGTCAAACTGGTGCATATCTTGCTGTTCTTTTAGCATCTGTTTATCTATTTTTCACGTATTCTGTCACCCTGTCAAGAAAAATGAGCTTTTCAGGCTCTGTGTGTTCAGCAGAGGATGTACAAGATGCTCTGTCTTTTGCTTGAACATCAAAACTCTTTATGCATTAAATGAATTTCTTCTTTGAAAGTTTCATTTTTTTCTGATTTTTTTTTTTTTTTTTAATGTCAGACAGCATTTAAAATCTTCAGGTTAGCATAACAACTGATGATGATATCCCTTTGTCAGTGGTGATCACAACGGTATCGCTTTCTCACTCTTCAACCCCTTTGTGCACAGCGCTTCCAAAATGTCTGTTTTGTCAGACGCACAGCTGCAACTCTCCCTGGCGTGAGTGTGTCTCAACAGATGCTGTAGCATATCTGTGAGCATTTTAGGGTAGATAAGTAAAAAGAACACTGGCATTGTGACCATCACAGATGCCTCTGATTGCATGCTGGATCAGGAAGGAAATTCCTTTAGGACGAGGACTGAGGATCAACAGCTAGAGTCTGCTCGGCCAAGTTGGCATGGCTTCGATGGTGAGCATAGGCAAAGCGTATCCATTTGAAAAACCTAGGCATGTAAGTACTGATACGAGCACAAGAGACAACAAATGTGAATCCAGTTCAAACCTCTTGTGATGGTTGTACACAACAACTGGTGTTATATGATGGCTGAGGTGACAGATGCTGAGACTCTAAACCTTCTCTCGTGCACTGAAGTCACACTCAGCAAGGGATTCAGGAAACAGTGGTGTGGGACTAAAAGATGATATTTTTTGACCATGATATTGGGAAAAGGTTAAATAGTTAGTCTTCACATGTAATTGGTTATGATCAATAATACTTCCTGGTAGGGCTGGGCGATATGGCCTAAAATTCATTTCGCGATATAATTTGAAGCATGTGCGGTAACGATATATATCACGATATATTCTTTTCTTCTGTATAACGTATTTTCCACACTATAAGGCACACTTAAAATCCTTTAATTTTCCCAAAAATCGAGAGTGTGCCTTATGTATGAATTCTGGTTGTGCTTACTGACCTCGAACCGATTTCTGCGTGCAGAAATCTGTTAAAAAATGTTTTAGTACAACTTTGGTAAGCTGCACTGCTTGATGGATGTCAGAGCATTACGGCTGCCGTAGTGAGGAGCTTCACGGAGTAATCTGGGTCCAAAACTCCGTCAGCTTCAGGTCCCAAAGTCAAACGAACACTAAGAGTTAAAAACGGTCTAAATTCTTTCATCTTTAATTAAATCATCAGCTTGCTTCTTTATTGGGTGTAAAAATTAAGTTTAACATCCAGGCATCCATGAAAACAGAATTTATTAAATTTAACGGAGTTAGAAGTTAGCAGGAAGTTAGCTCGCTAGTTTACACCTAAACATTTCATACCATGTTCTGACTGAGAGATTTTTGAAACTAATTCAAACGTACAGCTCTGCTACCACTTCCAACATAAATGAAGACAGAAAACTAAACAGCAGTGGCGTTTGCAGGGTTACTGAAGTTGGACTACCTGGTATATAATGTTGTGCTATGTGATTGCTAGCGACACAGCTATGTTAGCATAACATTAGCACAGTGAAGCTGGAGGATGAACGCCAACTTGATGACACATCAACATGCGCTATCGTGATAGAGCGATATAGTCAAAATCTCTATCGTTGGCCAAATTTATATCGTTTCTATCGTGTATCGTTTATATCGTGTATCGTTTATATCGCCCACCCCTACTTCCTGGAAAGAAACTGTATTTAGCCACATTAACTCATTCACTGCCATTGACGTCTATAGACGTCAATTACGTTTTTCAGTGGGAGGGGCCAGAATACAACCTCGGGCAGCTTGTCAGTGAATTTTATTTTTTCATATATTTGTAAATAAATTGTTTTGATAAAACATAACCTTTCTCAGTGTTATTTCTGTTTTATAGAAGTGAAAACCTATTTTATATGTTAGAGGTGTCACAAAGCAAGAAATATTAGTGTCAAAGGCACTTTTCTGCTTGAAATGTATTTTTCACAAAAAGCTCGTTTTCTCCCTTTTTTTGGTCAAAACAGGCATTTTTGGTGGAACCCACCTCTCTTCTACAGCTGATTACTAAAGAATGGAAAATGGTAGAAACAAGCTTTTTTTTTTTTGGATGAAAGAAGAGAGTCTGTTCTTCATTTTGGTAGGTTCAGCGTTTATATGATCATAACACACAGTTTTCTGTGGCTCTTCAAAAATGAGTAAAAATGCTCAAAAACCCTGGCAGTGGGGAGTTACCTGATTTGAAAATGGCTGGCAGTGAATGAGTTAAGAAAGGAACATTGCACTAGCATACTGTGCCACATTCATTATTATTCATCTCTGGCTTCCTTCCAGTGTTTTTTGTCCTGCCTCTCTCCCATCAACCACAGCTGGTCACAGCAGATGACTGCCCCTCTCTGAGCCTGGTTCTTCTGCTTTCTTACTGTTAAAAGGGAGTTTTTCTTTCCCACTCTTGCCAAGTGCTTGCAAAAGGGGTCATTTGACTGTTGGGATCTGTATCCTTGTAGGGTATCTGCCATACAATATAAAGCACTTTGAGGCGAGTGCTGTTGTGATTTGGCACTCTGTAAATAAAACTGAATTGAATTGCTTGCTGGGTTCCAGGTTTGGCCAACTGAATGTCTTTATCTAAGTGAATAAATTGGAGTAGTGAAAATATAACAGCAGGCATTAGGAAGCTTAGCTGCTAGGGGAAATGGAACTAAAATTTGGTTATCCACTTGGTGAAGTAAGGGCTGGATGCAACAATCCTTATACGATGAGCTGTTGGGTGCTTTACAGTTGGCGTTAAAAATGTGAAAGTAAATGCAAATCCTCTGCTGCGCCAGCTAACGTTGTGCAGGCATTTGGCATTTGACACTGAAGACCTGGCAAGCGATAAAGACAAAGACAAGAGTGTTAAATTAATGATGAGCAGTCACATTTACTTACTGTACTGGATTCATTCTGTAGCACAAGCCTGTAAAAAATAAATAATTAAAATGACTGACAATAATCCATATGGAATAAGCGTATGGTGTGTATATATGACACATACAACTTGTATGTAGTCACACAAGTGACTCTAGAGAATGGAATTTATGAAGTTTAACATAATTTTATGAAAAAGTAAACTTGTTTGATAATATTTTTTTCTGTTTTTTAATTGCTGTCAGTCTTTTCGTGTCTCTTTTGTGTGTTGCAGTGTTATTGATTTTGCATTCCTTTTGCGTTCTGCATTCTTCCTCAGAGTCCATCTGTTTAACTCCCACACATAAACTAATCTCAGATGCTGAGACCACAAAAAAGTAAGAAAAAGTAGGATGTAAACTGCCTGAAAACAAAACATTTTTCTTACAAGTTGTTGTTTTTATAAAAAATACCATTGCAGTTTTCAGACTTAAATCACTAGACTCAGACAGTATGCGCTGAAGACCTGGCTCCATACAAATGACACGCCTAATATGTTTCTCCTGTAAGGTTGGGGCCAGAATATAGGCATAGTCTTCTAATAGCTCTCACTGTTGGGTTTATCTCTTTACACACGTCCAATATGAAAGACTTTTTTTCACATGCTCTTAGAGTGACCTCTGTTTTATGTTTTATGACCTGAGTTGTTCCTCCAATGAGTCACATTTTTCATGTTTCTTTCTCATAAACGCTACCTCCTATATTCTCTAGTAGCTGCTGCTGTTGGAGTAGGAGCTAATGCACTAATGTACTACCAAATTGTACAACCAAATACAGCCTGTTATTGTGAATCCTAATAAGACATAAAGACATAAAAGAACAGACTGTACTTTGGTCAATTAGTTAGTGGGTTGAATATGTGGGTTTTGCCCATTGCCAAATCTTTTCTGCCAGTTGTCATCTTGGAGGATAGAGTTCGCTCACAGACTGTGAAGATACAGGACTGCCACTGTTGCAGAATCTCATCTCTGTCTCTCTGCGTTGAGATTGCCTCCAGCGATGACAAGCCTTGTTTTTCCCAGTGAAGGAGATCCCGCCCCACAACAACTTCCACCAAAGCTATCGATGAAGCAATCAGCATAACACTCTCTATGTCTACTTCACACTTTGCTTACGGCAGATGGATCAAAGGGTCAGAGTCTGGACTCACTGCTAAATGGTGCTAATCAGGCACCAATCAGGCACCTGATTGTCAGCACCGGGTTTCCCAGAAGCTCAAAAGAAGAGTTAATAGCAAAAAAAAGCTTTTTTTTCATTGGCAGAGAAGATTTATTTTTCATGTTCAACTTTGTTGCTCACCCCGCAAATACATTTTCCTTATAAATGTGGCACCAGACTAACGTGTTGCCACCTGCTGGCATAATGAGACAGCAAGAAAAATCTGGAAACTAAACTTCATTTTCACCCTCGACTATTGTAGGACACGCACACATCAATGAAACTAAACACATTTTTGCTATAAATTCAGTTAATTTTAGTTAGTTTTGTGAACACTCATTACAGTTTTAGTTAGTTTTCCTTTTTTTTGTTTTTGTTTTCATTCCCGTTAACGAAAATGTTTTTTCACTTCTAGTTTTCGTTATTTCGTTAGTTTTCGTTAACGATAATAACCTTGGAACAGAGCCATTTCTGCCTTCATGACTTTGTACCACACCTTACCTAGTCTGGAAATTGACTTCAGATCCACTGTGCAGAATATACACTGTTCTCTGATGAAACTCAGGTCTTTGTGAAACATGTTAGGAGGCTCTCGGCTTGCAGCTGCCAAACTGAATGGGCGGTGCCTAGTTAGGTGATTTACAACCTTGGTGTCAGGTTGTCAAGCGTTAACACTTTCAGAACCGTGGACAGCTCCAGCCAAAGGAACGATCGAAGGTTCCACCATTCCTTCCCAACTGATGAAACCGCAGACACAGAATATTTTCATACGCCAGGACTGACTGTAATTAATCAGCATGCATCTTTTATTTTGAGGTTCGAGTGCAAGATTCAGTTTCATAACACATTCAGAATAAAGAACATTCACAGCTGTCTCTGAATTTTCTTCAACTGGAGGAGCCATAAGGGAACAACCGTATGAAGCGCAGACATCACACTCAGCAGACACCATTATGATTTTTTTTTAAAACCAGTCAGAGATCGAGATGGCTCGGCTCCCTCTGTCTCGGCTTCTTTTTATGGTTCTTCTTACTGCCATTGAGGAACTCTGGAGCCTGACAGTGAAAGTGAGAGAAATGGTGTCATCACAGAACAGATTTATTTCCTTGTTGACTCTGGTGAAAAACAGGTGCAGGGATACCAGCTTAGTTTTTCAAAGGTGCCTCCAAGACACAACAGATGATGCTTTGTCGGTGACTCGTGGTTATAGCAGGTGCAGGATTTTCTAGGGGCATTGTGAGTGGCGGACTTATGGCTTTCAGATTTGTTTATTGAGGAAAATAACTGTTGATGAAGTTATAAAGTTCTAGTGCTCCCCACAGGGAGTCGGAAGAACCTGGAAAATAACCCAAGAACAACAGAGCTGTCATGGTCCTGGGTCTTTTGACCCAGTGTTTTAAGTTTGAGTTTATTTTGTTCATTAGGTTATCTAAGTTCATTTGGTTATTAGACTCCTTGTGTTTTCTTGTATTTAAGCTTCCCCTCACCCTTCGTGTTTCATGCTGCGTGTCTTATGTTATCAAGTTTGTATTATCATGCATAAGTGTTTCTAGTTCTTATTATTTCCCCCTCCGTTTCCAACCATGTTAAATCTCCCCTGCTCTTCATGCGTTTCATGTCTGTGTCTTACGTTGTCAAGTTCTGGTTGTCGTGTCTAAGTCTGCATGTTTCCTGTTTTACTTTGAAAAGGGGTCTTGTGTTCTGTGCTCATGCGGTTAGTTTTCTCTTGCCTGTGCATCATTATGTTTATCCTAGTCAGCTGTTTCCTCATGTGTCTCCACTTCCCCTAATCACCTCCTGTGTATTTAAGTCCTCTGTTTTCAGTGTGTGATTGTCAGGTCGTCTGTTGTCCACGCCATGTTTCCTATGCCATGCTTCCAAGTTTCTTGTCTAGGTTTTTCTTATTGTTTGTTTAGATCCCCCAGTTTAGGTTTGTGTTAATTTTGCTTCAGTTTGCCTTGCCCTTTGTTTGTACCTTTTCTACCAGCCATATTAAACGGCTCGCCTTTTGTTAACATTTCAAGTTCTGTTCCCTGTTCCTTGGAGTCTGCGTTTTGGGTCCTTTTCTCAATTCATACAGTCTGCCCTCGCCAGACTGTGACAAGAGCTAACACTTCTGGCTTTTGCCTGCCATGGACCACTTTCTTTGTGATGTACAGAAACTCTGTTGAAGGAGTCCAGCGGAGCAATGTAACTATACTACAATGCCAAGCTGCTTGTCGTGGTCTGCGAGGGCAGACCGTGTGGAGAGTGTGTTTGTTGGACCCAGGTGCGGACACAGACGCAGGAGGCAAAACTTTTGCTAAGCTCAAAACGAGCCTTTAATCAGGGCTGATACAGAAGGCAAAATAACAAACCACAAACTATGGGAATGACAAAACTAAGAACCTAAACTGGGAGTAACTAAAGGCTATGAACGAAGACCAGGACTGAACTATGACAAAGTACTGTGGACAGACTATGAACACGACATGAAAAACTGTGAACAAGATCTCGGTACTGGCACATGAAGGTGTAGGGAAACATGACTGGAGAACGTGACTATGAACATGTCCAATACCGAATCTTGCAAGCTAGAATCCTGACGTGCAGCTAGAAATAACAGGGTGCACGAACAGACGACGCGACACGAAGACACACTGGGCTGAGGAACTACACTGAGGAAGTCATCAAGGAATTAGAGACAGAAGGGGAACACAGCTAGAAACACTGACATAAGACAGGAACATGAACCTTCAGAGTAAAACGGGAAACAAGACACCACTAAACAAAGACGCAGACACGACAGTGAGAGACAGACTAGACACTGAACTAAACCTGCAATAAACATGAGAACACAAAACCTAAGAACTAATCCCTGAACAAGAATAACTGAAACATAGATTCGTCGTCGTGGTCGTCATCATCATCATCAGAAAAGCAAAAACGCACCAAAACATAACAACTCAAAATACTGGGTCAAACTGACCCAGAACCGTGACATTGCTCTTGTATATCCTTGCTATGAAGGTTTGCAGTTACCAAAGTGGTTGCTACATAGACGAATGAGAACAGAAGTGGCCTACAGAATGAGTTATAGCCTGAGTTGGGCATTGCTGAAGGAGGCTTTGCAGTGAGGAATAAGGTCTGACACGGGGATGTAGCTCCTCTACCAGAGGACTGGTACACATTATGCACATTATTTGTTTATCTTTGTGTCTTCACTTTTTGACTACTTGATAAATGAAGAAAAATGTGTCTTCATACTCTTGAGCTGGGCCTAAGTGGGCCACAATGGTAAACTTTATTAATAGGATAAGTGAAACAGTGACAGCTTTTAGCTGCAGCCTATACAAAATGGAACAAAAACAACACATTCTCTGACACTGTCCAAACAGAAATATAGGTTTTATAGGTTTAAGAAGAGAGTGTTGTTTCAGGGCAGATGTATCAATTGGTTTGCCTCCATGGCCACGGATCAAAAAAAGGAAAAATCAGAAGCTCTGAGCACATAAGTAGCTCTTGCTGTCTTGATGATAAAGCAAAACCTTGCTGCAGGGTGTATGGGTCAGCCTTAATGTTTGGAGACTGGTTTTGTTTTTTCTCACAAAAAGAACCTAACTATTGATAATCACAGCAAGCCTAAGGGTCTTCTTACAGTATTTCCCTCTTCTTCTAACTGGTGTTAATGCTTTGCGTGTCATGTTTTCCAATGAAGCACTGCATTTCAGTTGGAAACTTTTAAAAAAAAAGTGTAGTTTTGTCTTATACGAGGAAACTTTTAGGAAAATAGGAAAGGAATTTTTATTCCTTATAAATATATCTGTGAAATATATATTTGCTGACTCGAGTACACATGCAAATCTCTTGCTTTTGTGCTTTTTTGTTAGGGGGAAATGTAAAACAATACAGCGTTTTTAAAGGTTTAATTGAATTGTAATCCAACCTCGTTTGGCCCCGTCCTTTTTAGTCCCAGACTTTTTGAAGGAGTGTGCATGCAAACGTAAACACAGAGATCACGCTGACCAGATATATTATGCAAGTTTGGCAGTAGCTCATACTTCATATCAGCTCAATTTGTGGCCCGTTCTACAGTCATCTCTTTGAAGCGTGAGTGGTGAAGTGGTGTAGCTGTGGCAGTAATTTGCCCACCCATGCTGCTGTGTGTTCAACTGTGCGGCTTTTACGTATAAATGATGCTGTGTTAGTTGACAGTGTGGCTGATGGGATGGAGCCGAGCTGTCATAACTCTTCTTTACCAGCACTTCATGAACCTTGGCAAACAGCTGACCTCTAAGGCTCTTCCTGCCTGTGAGAGCATACTCTTTGTGTGTGGTGTGCACGGGTTGTGCTGTGTTGAACGCGGCATCATTATGAATATAGAAAGAAAGTGTAGCGGCGGTCTGGTCATTGTCATTCAAATTGCCTATTAAAGAACAGCTGATAAATGATGACTCAGAGTAAAGTAATGAACAATTGAAGGAGACGCCTGCTCCCCTCAAAGGTGAAAACAAAACACAAATCTGACATGTTATCATCAAGCTAAATGGAAACAAGTTAATTAGAGCTAGAAGCAGGCTAAACTTATTTTCCTGTATCTTTCATTTTCAGGTAAAGATGTGCTCTGCAGACCTGTGTTGACAGCATTTTTCACTACTAGTTACTGTACAAAATAATTGCATGGTTAAAGCTGTCTGTTGAATTCCATCCCGCCTCTTATAATTCAGCTTCTGCAGGAATCTCCAGGCGTGTATCTCATCACTCAGCAGTGCCACACACTTTGGCTTCCCTCCAGTGACTACAGTTTTACCACTGCACCCCCCTGACTTAACTTTCACATACATCAACCCGCAATCAGAACTTGGCTGAGCCACCCAATGTGTTGAATTGCACAGCAGTTCCCTGTGATAAGTCCTCTAAGCCTTAGCGATGCAGATTTATGATTGAAATATGTACTGTTCAGTACAGAACAAGAACTGCAGAGTAACGTTGGGCTGTATGCTTCGGCCCAACACCCTTCTTGTGTTCCATTTTAGAGTTTTGCATCCTTTAGTAGCCAAAGAATAGTGTGCTTTTGTCGGCTGTCCCTGGTTTTTCATATATTCAAGCTGCAATTGCATCGAAAGGGATTTACTTTGGATTCTTTTCAGCATTCCTGTGTGGTTGTGTCATGGTCCATCCTGCTGTGACCAATGGCATGAAAAGGCACAACCGAGGCAAGACCACATTGTAAAAAGAGTCTGAGCGTCCGACCTTACTGAAGCAGCTGTCAAGGATTTGGAAAGTAAAGTTTTCTCTACAGTGTTATAGAGGAGGATTATGCCAGACCAGCACTTATTATGGACGGGGTTCAGCCTGAGAAACTTTTTCTAGGAAGAAAATAGAGTGAGGGAATGATGGAGGAAGGCAAGTGAGCTAAAGAGAGAGATATGGAAGGACAGCTGTTAGGGGCACACATCCTATAGAGGGGGGAAATGTGTGTGTTTATGTTGGGGGATCATGCAGGGAGGTGAGACAATGGTAAGACGTGAGCCTCAAGGCTTAGCTGAAGAACAATCAATAGCCTGTCAGGCCTGCAAATGAAGGAGCAATACCTTCATCTTCCCCGGATGTGCAAGTTTCCGCATCTTGTCATTTTGATTTTGCTGTCCCAAAGTGAACATGCGCATGGAGCAGAGATTAAATGCTGTAATGTCTCAATTTATGCATTTAGAATAAATGGATGACAATTTTTGTGCCGCATGCTCTTCATAATCCTTACTTGGTGTTAAACGCAGGATGGCGCGATCCATTGAAGCACAATTTTACCCACAAAAGAGCCGAAATAGACCACTTCACACTACAGTTTAGTGACTGTTTAAATAGTTTTTTAAAAATACCTCTACGCAGAGTGTAACTTTAGACTTGTCCACCAGTGCTGTATTACTTAAGCACTAGTCTTCCTTAGTGGGAGCAAAGCCATCCACAGCTCACTCACTGATTTGTGCCAGCGCTGGCCAACGGTCCCTCAGTCACAGCTGTGTGAGTTCTGAATGCGCCACAGCTGCGGGACTCATGAGACTCATGAGACAAATGATTATCCATTACCACACACAGCAAAGCAGTGGCTTTTCAACACCTCTTCCTGTGTTTTTTTTTTAATTCAAAACAATGTTGTTTGGGTTTGTGATCCTCACTGCAAGGCCAAATATCGTCCTCCCAGGACCTAACCTGAACTTAAAGTGTCGTTCTTGATCTGCCTCAGCAGACAGAGAGCTGTTTGTTAGAATACCAGGGTCACTTTTTGTTCCTTGTCGGATCTTGAGGAATTTTGTCTAAATGCTATGAAAGGGCTATCTGTGTCCACAGTGGTGATACGGTATGTCATGTACTGCATGTTTTACAAGCTAATCTTCTTCCTTAGCAATTGCTGGAAGGATACACATCTTGCATATTGACTTGTATTCACATGCTTCACATGCTGCATACATACACAAACACTGTAAAGGGCCACAGATGGTAAATATAACTCACAGGGTGACTGATCACATTTCAAGCCAAATGACACTCTGTTTATAGCTATAGGAACATAACTAACTTGGCTGTACGATCACTGATGACCACAAACCAGCATCTATCTCCTGAGCGTGACTCACTGTAGGAATGCTCTTCAAGTTTTATACTAAATGAATGTTGACAGCTTTCCTGTTTTCCTTTGGTTTTTTTCCATGGATGATCTTTAAAGTTGCTTGTCCAGTTGGCTGTCTGCAGTCTCCCGGGAAGAGGAAGGAGACAAGCTTATAATGATGAGGAGTAATGGTGGGACATAATTATTTGCGTCACTGGAGCCCTAATTAATTCAACTCACTAATGGGAGGAACAAAACTGTCTGTTTTTGTGAGCTGCATTGCTCTTTGGGTTGTTCTTCACAGCAGTATGCACATCCAGTTTTGTTATCTGACTGGTTTCTTATCCTTTCTCCGTCCTGATGCCGCAGTAACATATTAACGTTATGCTTATTCCTCTGTCACCACTTGACTTCTTTGTGTTCTTTTCTACTGTTCTGCCTTCCCACTCAGCCTCACAGTGCTTTTCACTCTCTGCCTGACCTTAGGCCTTTTGACATTGCATCTTTCAACAGAAATTGACAACCCTGAAGGCAGTCCATTCAGTCTTGTGCTTGGCTTGAAATCTTTAATTCAATAAATGTGCTGAAATAAAAAAATAGGCTCAGAAAAGCACTGTCGTAACGATATATTGTAGATTCCATTCCAAGTATGTCTAACCCCAAAATAATATGTGGATTTTAAGTCTGATTAATAGGGCTTTGTTACAAAGGCTGCAAGCCCTATGTGGCCAAACAGTATATGAACAGTACCCACAAATATATTGTAAACCAGACATGCCACAAAAACTACTTTGGATACTTTTTTTTTTAATTATTCCAAGAATAAATGGAATTAAAAGTGATGATAATAATATAATAGTAATAGAAGTACACGCACGAAAGAACTGAAGATAGAGAACGTCTTTGCTTACGTCTTACTTAAAGCTAATGTTGTTTCTCATATTGCTTTTTTCATGTATTTATTTCCTTAGTGCAAACTTTCTAACCACTCAAAAGCTGCAGCATAATGCTTGTTGAGGAATGAATTTATCTCCAGACTACAGTACCCACATGTTTAACATGCAGCTTTCAAACCAAGTCTATGTGGACTGAGATAAAACTCAAACTATCCTTACAATTTGTGTCTGTGTGTGTTTGTAGAAAGCACGGCATTGCCATACAGACGTTCTATTGGCAATAGCCTGGGTCATTGTCCTTCATCGAGCTTATGCAGTACTTTTTACACCATACAGAGGGAAACTTTGGCTGCCATTCTTCAAAAAAATGGAAATGAAAATAGCAGCCGTGCCCCCGTAAGTCATCCTGTGGGAAGAAAAGTGACCCCTCTTGTGTGAGATTGATGCGCTAAATCAGATTGCAGACGCCTGCTGCTCCTCTTACCTGAAGGTGCTCACGGAGGACCATCATTCACACTGGAGTGCAAGCGCTTTGATATTCTGTGTACCTTCCTTTGGCTTTTCAGCTTTGTGTGCGTGTGTGTTTTTTGTGTTTGATCTCAGTAGTGCGGTAGACAAACATAGCGCTGAGAGGTGTATTCAGTAGTTGCGTTCGTATAACACGGGCAGGCACATTTACTTTTAAGACTTGTCCACTCACCTTGACATGCTTCTCCCATTTAGTTTGAGGTTCAGATTGAGAAACTGTGTTCTGTCAGGTCTTTCAAGGTCACCTGCCTAGGGCTCACTCATTTAAGTGAGTCTTAGGCCAGCTGGTCCGCTATTCTATAAAATCACAGCGCAACAACTGGCGTGTGCTCCTGAGTAGCCTGCTGTAAACACACGCTCCCTGAGGTTGTGTTGTCAACCCTCTTCAGATTTAATAACAACTCCAGGCTGGTTAGGCAGATGCAAGAAAAGTTAATTCCTTTTCTTTTTTTCTTAAATATGTGTTTTATTATTTGAATGAGTTTGTTTGCATGGGACATTTCAATTTATTGGCTTGAGTAAAAACGAGGTAAGGAATACAAACCTGACTCACTTTTTTTTTTTTTTACAGATATTTGACCTGCCCAGCCAGCAGCACAGTCTGTGTCCTTTCCTAATTCTCACCCTCCTCAGAAAGGTAAGATTTCCTTTTTCACCTGTAGCACCTCCACCTTCCATCTCCTACGACAGTCTGTTAAACTTGCAGCAAAATAAAATGTAGAGCTTCTAATTTCCTACGTGGTTTCAGTAGCTCGCCTCCTTTAGCATCTCCTGTGTAATATTCTGTTTATTAAACAAAGACTTCGAAGCTTTTACCTCACATAAATCTGCATTTCTTAAATGTCATCAACTCCATGCCCAGAGCTGATTGCAATCCAGATGCAACAACAAGGCTGATAATCTTTTCCAGCTTACAGTAGAAACTGAAAGTCGTGAGGTTGAATCTATGTGTAACTGAAGGGGCCACACTGATAACTCCCTCCTGCACCTTGCTTCAAAGAGAATCCCAGCTTAAAGGGGCTAACTAAAATTAGCCAGGCAACAGATAACCTGTGCCTTGAGATCAAAGAGAGGCTGAACTGTCAGGCTCTTTGGCGGCGCCTGTGGTGGCAGAGCTTTAAAAGGAGGAATGCAGAGAGACACAGAGATGGGCAGAAAGTGAAGTAGGCTCCAGAGCTATTCATGCAAGGGGATGAGTGTTCAGGAGATCCAGTATCGACATGTAAAGTTCCACAGCAGGAGATCGTTCATGGAGGTTTTGGACTGAAGGGTCAAGGTTTTGTGGGTTGCACATCACGCTCTTCTCAGACAGTGCATCTGCTACGCAGAAGTCTGAGCATCCTGGCTTTGCATTCAGCAGGGTCTTTGATCACATGTGTTCATATGTTTGTAACTGAGTGGGAGACAGCTTTATTCTAGAGTAATGCTGCTCTGTACTCTGCCACGTCCTCAGATTGTTTCTGGAAGCGTTTCCATTACCAGGAGGATGTGTATATATTTCATGGAACTAACATCCATTATTATTGTATTGTATATACAGAAGACTCTCTGTGTGTGTGTGTGTGTGTGTGTGTGTGTGTGTGTGTGTGTGTGTGTGTGTGTGTGTGTGTGTGTGTGTGTGTGTGTGTGTGTGTGTGTGTGTGTGTGTGTGTGTGTGTGTGTGTGTGTGTGTGTGTGTGAGTGAGAGAGAGAGAGAGACTGAATGATGTACCCTGCAGCTAGCAGTTCATTAAGTTGCATCAATGGATAAGCACAGCACATCTTACAACCTGCCATCCTGAGGGGATCTAGTCCTTTGGTTCCCTATGAGTGTTAGTGGGTTTGCACCTTAGATACCACACTGGAGTAGTGCTGCACACACGTACGTGTATGTGTGTGTTATTGTTAGCCTCCCTGTTCTTCTCATTGGAACATACTGACTTGATATCCTGCCTGTCAACCATTTACATATTTATCTCCATAGTCAAACAGCGCCACATGCACCCGTGGCCACCGGAGACCTTGTGTCTTTAATTGGCTATTGATTGACTCTGGAAGACGATATATCACAACAAGGTTGAGCGAGTGGGAGTTAGCAGACACGTTGAGCGTGGAGGTGATGGTGCTACTCCGACTGTCAAATCTGTGACTGCATTATTTATACGTCTCTCATATTTATTTATATAGTAAGGATCGGTGATGCAATGCACAATAGAAAGATGGAAATACAGACTCCCTCTTGGACACAGTTTATTTGCATAGGTCGGTGTACATTGGTTCTGTTTAGAAGAATGGAGTACGTGAGCAGAGTCACTGTATATACTCAGAAAGGATGAGGTTTTCGTTTAACTCACTGAAAGCCTTCATTTATTTTTTATGTATGTGCAACTGTTTGCATGTGTGTGCTTGTGTTTCATGTTATATTGTAGAACACGCTGTTAATGTGATATAATGATCCACTCTGTAACACGAATATAAATGGGAAAAACTGCAAATGCTTTAGTTTTCACCTGACAGCTGATATTACACGGCCTTCACTTTCACTTTCTCACGCTTTCCCTGCAATTCTGTATTAAAGCCCATTAGAATAATAGCGAGGATGAGTGAGTTCTAATTTTTCTGGTCATTTATGCTCGAGTGCAGCCAGATCTGGAAACTAATCACAGGCTTGCAAAAAAAAAGAAAAACTGCAAAAAGAAAAAAAATCCAAAAACTTTTCAATTCAATTTTAGTGACATAAATACACAAACTAATGCTAACTTCAGATTAAGATTCAATGTTTATGTGCTGATGTTATAATGATGTTTACATATGTAATACACGTTAAAGCTGGTATAGACAACAAAAGTCCATTATGGCTAAAGTACGTTGTCACGGGAGACGTTGACCAATTGCAGATCTTTTCAAATCAGAACAGGACTCTGTTTTCAAACCACACGCCCCCCACTTGTAGAGCTCTACCAAAAAGGTAAATGGCACTAGAGCATAAGGTTTCAGTCACTATTCAAGCCACAGTGTCCGTTCCAAATAAAAGCTATTGTCGACTCCTACCTTGTCAGTAGGACTCCGGCATGTTTTGATTTGGCAAAGTTTTACACTGGATGCTCTTCCTGACACAACCCCAGATGGATTTGTGTCTCTGTGTGGTTCAGGTCCAACCCATCACTTGCTAAGCAAATCTGTAAACCTCTATACTAAGATGTCAGTCACAAAGGTTAAAGAGCCACCCTGTCACATAAACAGATACACCATTTCCTGGTTGTTTCTCCAACCTGTTTACTTTGTTTGGCTGGTTCATCTATCCAGACTGCTTAATATATCCACCCAAAAGAGCCATGGGAATCCATCGCTCCGTCATCCTGCAGCCATGCTGCTCCTGTAGGCCAGGTATTGCATCCTAGGAATGTCCCCTCCTGCTGTGCTGCAAACATCCAGGTCCTGTTCCTGCAAATGCCATCCGATTCAAACAGGCTTTGATGCTGTCCTTTGTTGAATTCTCCCAATTCTTTGAATCTTTGGGCTGAAGGAAGGACAATACTCGGTGTATAAATGCTCAATCAACAATCATTTATTTCCATACAATTCAACAATAAGAGCATTACAACGTCCGGACGGGAGAGATGCTACCAGAGGGTCAGGCACATGTCTCAAAATGGTGACGGGTTGCTCAGCTTTTTATAGTCTCTAGTGGCCCCCAGCTAGTCGTAAAAGCCAAAACATCACATTTTTTCTCTGTTACAGCGCCTAAGTTATGATCTCGGCAGTTGTTTCTCTGCTTTCTGTAAGGTGGGGGTGTGGAATGGGGTCTATCTATCTCCCCTGTCTTTAGACACAGAGTCTCCTGCTTACAACCTTCTCTTCATGATTCAACACTTAAGCATGTCAAGAAAACAGTGTAACACATTCCCAGCAGATCAAGGATACAGAGTGATGCACATTTATCTAATGAACTAATATGTGAATATGTTCTGTTAACTCAAAAGTATAATGAGAACTAAACTACATACAGCTCACACACTCTATATTAAAGGGTATAATGTGATCTACAGCAGTATTCTAATTCAACTACTTTGATTACATATATAAGGTAACATATAATAACAGAATAATCTAATAATTCCCCCTTTTGATCTCTGAAAGAGATCACTTACAACATGCACTCCAGGGTCGCAAGGTCCAAGTTTTCTTGATCCTGAGGCCCTCTGTCCCCCTTTAACGGATGGACCATATGTGGGATGACCTCTGTGTTCACGCAGTTCAGATGCAAGCAAAGTTAGATTTACAACCATAACAGCAGTTACAGATGACTCTCCCATCACTCCCCAGTTCTCCCACAGCTTTATTTTGGTGCTCCAGTTTTCCACTCCCATTTTAATGCCCCCTTATACCTTTCAAATGTACTTAGACTAGAACCTCTGTCTAAGGAGCTTTTAACCTTTATTTTTATTGCTGCAGCTACCAGTGTCTTCCAGTTGGGTGATTCTCAGCTTCTTTCTTCGACCTCCGGGGTTAGACCACCCTTTAGTCATTGCACAGTTCTGGGGATTATTCTGCCCCGATTTCAAACAAGGATCTGTGTGTTTTGGGTTCACCGGCGTGTCCCCCTTTTTGCCAAGAGCCTCTCGAACCTCGTTGGTCTGGTGTTCCTGGTTTTCGCCAACCCCTTCATGGTTATTGCTGTGTTTGTGGGATCCATCTTCTCCAGGAGCCCAAACGTCATGACACTTGACCCCAGTTGCTGTCTCGGCAGTCCCTACATCTGTCCCTGCTGTGAAGGGTCCTCACATCTCCGGGTCCCCGTCTGGTGTCTGTTCCTTTCTCTGCAAGAGACAGAAAACCAAAACACCTCTCTCCCTAGCCTTGATAATCTAATATTGTTATCCATTGTTCTTCTAATGATTCAAATTTGGTTTAAAATATTATGTTCAGAACCTATTCTAATCATAATCTATGTGTGTGTAAAAGAAATCAAAAATTAATGAACCATTTCTAAGTCTACCACATTATAAGCTTAAGTTTTACCATATCTAAATTATTAAACACACAAATAAAGTCATAAAATGTTCATAACACCATTGTTTGATGTTCGGACTCAACTCCCCCTTTTTGACACGCTCCCATGTGTCAATTCATTGGAGCTAGACACTTAAAAGAGAAGGTTGGTGACATCATATCTGGTAACTGGTCCATCCAGAGCTGTAACATTTTGAAATGTACATACAACAAGCCAAACCACACCTTGGTCACACCAACCCTTTTCTGCCCCGAAGATGTCCAATGCCATCCTAGTATGGACTGTCAAAAGTGGCTTTAACGCTGACTATCCTGACAATCCATTTTATAACGTTTCCTGGTCAGATTTGCCAATCTCTGCACCAGGGTTTTAAACATTTCGCCATTTCCATTAGTTGTTATTTTATTTAGTTTCGACTCCAGATTTTCAATTTTTACCAGTTGTAATTAGTTTTTACCAATTCTTTGCTAGTTTAGTTTAGTTTTTATTTTCTGAAAATCCTTAGTTTCAATTTAGTTTTGTTTGTGTTTTGCAAAAATTAAGTGCAACAAAATCCCAGTTCCATCATATCAGTCATGCTCTTCTGGTTATCCTTGGGTGTTGAGACTAATAACTATTAACTCTTGCCGCACCGTGTGGTCCTAATTTTGGTTCAAGTGAATTGATAATCTTTTGAAGGCGATTGTTTCACACCTTTATTTAGATGTCCCAGTCCTGTTGTCTCGGGATACATCACGCTGCCTTATCTGGGGTTAGCTGTTTTCTGGGGATGCGGGTTGAGTGGGTGAGCTCTTCAAGGAGGGGGAGTGTGCTCCCCCTGATGAGGTCTTCTAGGTAAGCTAGGTTAACCTTCTTGTGTGGGCTTTTCAAGTGCACTTTAAGGTTAGTGGGACTTTTAGTTTTATAAATGTCCCTCATGACCCCCTGATGACCCAGTATTTCATTTTTGCACACTGTAGTACACATTTTAGTTTTTGCTTGTAGCTCGCATACTCTACTTGCCACTCCTCTAATTCCTGATGTTTCTTAGAGAGGGCAACAGTACCTTTAAAATTATATCACATGTGTGGGGGTGTGGCCTTGCCAATTGTTTTGCCCACCTTTTCAAAATGGCTGGCGTGCCCACAAGCACATTTCATGGAAAAAGAAAGGTAAGCTTGATATTTACATTTAAAATGTTTTGTTAAACTCAGATTTTTATTTTATTCTTTTTGCAAGTACCCCTCCTCGGTGGCGAGAAACTGTTGGTGTGGTCAAGTGGGTGCTCTAGAAACAAACGCTCAGGACAGAACAGTTATCAGTCATGTACTTCCTACAAATTTTGCATATGTTTTATTCCATATTGATCCACTGAGTGTAATGGTACATTTTAATTTGAATTTATCCAAACTAAACACAATATTTTCTTTATTTACTTTGCTCTTGTTCTTTTTCAGTACCACATCCTATCAAATGTCCCTGTCGATTATATTCTACATTTAATAACTTACTATTTCAAGTGAGAACCTAAATCATGTGGACCAATGTTTATTATTGCATATCTCTATTCTGAATGTGGCCAGTCATTCATAGGTATTGTTCAATTTTGGCGATTTTCCTCTATAAAATTTAATTGACTTTTTACAGTGGCCTGCTATGGTTAATAATAACATATTCCAGTCATGAGTGGTATCAAAAGTCTTCTCCACTGTAGCACTTGGCATTCCCAATAATATAACATGATACCTTACTCAAAACACAGCTAATATAGCACAGTTTTCTTAATGCAAACATCAGTAACTCAAAATCAGCAACCACAGTGTTAAGTCTGCAGTTCATACTTATGTGAAGCTAGAGTCTCCTCCTCCAGTCTCTCTTATCCTCCTGCTCCTGAAAAAACAAAACAAAGCGAAGCATCCACCCTTCTCTTGTCGGCTGGGTGAATTGTTTATTGGCATTTACTAATCCTAAAGTGGGTGCAGTCATTGTCTCAGTATCAAGTCAGTCAAAGCTTTTAGTCGTCAGTCCATCACAGTCCATTCACATGCATACCTCCATACACATTCATACCAGATGTTGCTGATAATGGAGTCTCACGCGCAACCTATTCGAACCTCCATCACCAGCAAGATGACGTCATCATTTTAAAGGAAAACAATTCCTTATTGTTTTTTTGGGCCGGATTGACTCGGTGCAATCCTTTTAGACTCAGAACTTCTCAGTGTTCCCTATAAGTGAATTTCTCCCAAGCCAATTACAATCATGGAGAAGCACACTTTGCAACTGTTTTTGTAAGAATATTTCATAGCGCTTTAAATTTCAATCTTTCAGGCCTGGTTTAAAGAGCTGATTGTTAAATCATAAACTCACAAAATATCAACATATCACCACCGGTGGATCACACCTCTCAGATGTTTTTTCTCCAGTGCACTGTAACAAAAACGAAAACAGACATAACCAACAAAATACTACTAAAATAACACAAACTAGGGCCCGTTGCAGACATGTCAAGCATAAAACTATCCCTCTCTCGCTTACGAGAAAGAACACAAGCCAAAGCTCACTGATAAAATCAAGCTAGCGCTAAACAAAACCAAACAATCAACCAGAAATTCACAGGAACATTTTGCTTCCTGCCGGGACAATATTGTGTGGGAATGAGAACCTCAGGTGCCGTAACACCTTTTGTTCCTCCTTGAATTAAAACTCAATCACAGAAAATGCCGTACTCCGACCTAAAACTTACTCTATTAGTTCATCATTTTCACTCTGTGCCACTGTTCCTCATCAGGGCTGTGTGGAGCACAGCAAAGAATTCAGTCAAGGCCTTGAGCCATAAACAGACATCACGCACAGACATTGTTTTCATAACCAAACTTTTTTAGACCTTATTCCTAAAATCTACATAAATGCCCTCTGGGTGACATATAACACATTCTAAGTAATCAATGGCTCCTCATAAAAATTATGCATTGGGATGTTTGTGTGCAGCATTTTGCATATCAGCATAAGCAAAGCATTCTTCATTGCACAAGCGTGTGCATGTGTATGTGTGTGCATCACTTCTCAGTGAATCAACATTCGTGTGTGTGTGTGTGTGTGTGTGTGTGTGTGTGTGTGTGTGTGTGTGTGTGTGTGTGTGTGTGTGTGTGTGTGTGTGTGTGTGTGTGTGTGTGTTCATCACTTTCCTGTTCTGGTGTTCTGGGTAAACCACGGCCTGAAGCATGGCCTGGGGTCCTGCCCCCCCTCCTTTTCAGTTTGTTTGCGACCATTGCTGCTGCTGCTGCTGCTCAAAATTCAGTCCGTCCTGGTTCTGACCCCAATTGGGGCAGTCCTTTCTCCAGTGTCGATGTTCACCGCAGGTGAAACCTGCATCTTCTTCTGTGTTTTTGTCCATTCTGAGGTGCCTTCTGTCCTCAGTTACTCCTCTTGTCTCGGTCACGCCCTTTTTCGCCACCCGATCATCCGTGTTGGTCCATCACTGTCCTGCACAGTGTGAATGCAAAGTTATCAAGGTCAGCATTCTTTCGCTCGGCCTTACTTTTCATTCGGGCTTGGCGGGCGTCTCGTCACAGCTCTGTCAGCTAACGCAGTCTGGGAATTTTCCCCCGTGTAGAGAAACGGGCCTTAGGTTTAGTGCTCTCCGTCTCGGCTGCATGAGATCACATTCCTGCAGGTCTGTTGACATTCTCAGGTCGTTGTTGTGGGTCCAGCTGTTGCAGCATTTGGTCAGTGTCACGTATGGGGGAGAGCAGGAGTCCAGTCAGCCTCGGCTTTCAGGGCCGGCAAAGCAGCCTGATAGAAAAAACAAAAACAAAACAAAACAAAAACAAACAAAAAACAAAAACAAACGAACAGGAAAATGTTGTTGTGTTGGCTGTGTTATTCAGAGGGGAGACAATGGGGCCAGGCCCTGTGTCAGCCTTCTCTCCCCCTTTTTTTGTTTTTTGTCTCCCGATATAATCAACTCCTAACCCACCAAGTTGACAGGACAACACCGGTATATGTTAAAATTCTTAAGATCATGTTTAAAAGCCCAAAAAGGAACTTTCTTTCATTCAGTAATCACTTTTATTAATCAATCAACAGAAAACATGTCACAATTTGAATCTTTTAACCACTAAATTTGTTGTGTCTTGCCTGGTTGGTTAGACCAGTGTTCCTTTTTTTTTTTTTTTTTTTTTTTTTAGTTAAATTGTTGTCCTGCAACCCAGAGGGTTTCTTTGTCAGTAATGTATAGACTTCATCATTTAAGTATGTTAATTTTTCTTTAACCTTGCTGGAAAATCTTCACGTGTTCATGAGTGTAAGCTGTTTCTTCATTGCGTGTGTGTGCATTTGTATAAAAGCAGGTTAATTTTATCTTTTCTCAAACTAGGCGTTACCTTAAAAGGAGCCTTTCTCTCACATTTCTCTGCTTGTGTGTGTTTTTGTTTCACCTTTTTGTTGTGATGCTCCGGACGCCTTCCCAACCTCCACAAGTCCGTTGGCCCCAATTTTATGTGTTAAAACTTCTCTTAATTTCTCCTCTAATTCTCTCCTCGCTGCTGTCTGTTTCACAGCTGCTGATTCGTGCTGGGTGTGGTTCCCATTACCTATAATTTTGCTTCGGCCGCTGTGCTTGTGGGGGCAGTTGGTCCAGGTCCGCAGCTTCCTGTATTAACACACTAAGAGATTTATTTAATTTCATTTTCATCACTGTTAAACAGATAAGCAGACAACACGCCTACCTTGACAGCGTAAACTGTACGCCAGTCTCCCAACACATTCCTCTCTCTACTCCTCCATAATTCTCCACTGCACACCTCTTACTATCTCTCCTTTTTATTTTTATTACACCACAGAGTAATACACCCAATTATGCCCGTCTATCTCCATGTGGCTCCAAATTCCCTCTTTATTTTAATTTCACACTCGTCAGGGGACAGGCACACAACAATTTCAACCACTGAAACGAGGAATTCAACCTTTTTATATTTCTTTACTAATCTAGACTCAACGTTTGTTCGCAAAATGTGTCTTGTTCTAGTCCGGAATAAATGTGAACCCGTGATTACACGGCCGTTCCAGTGTTATTTCCGTGGCTATGCGGGGGCCCTCACCTCCCCAAGTCACCACCTCAGCACCCGGACGACGCCGGTCCTGGCCACGCGTCCACGGACAGGAGGGTCGCTACTCCATAGGCAAATGTTCCACAGGTACACTAGGCATCAACCTTTGATCCTAAAATGTGTATTTGCTCTAATGTCCTCCTAATCAAACACATCAACCGTCACTGTCACTGTGTTCACGCTTCACACTCCACACAAAAAACACACTCAGAGCGCGCCTCACTCCCACTCTCACTCAGTGCGCGCTTTACCCACAAGACAGCACCCAGAGCGCGCTTCGCAGCTTCACACACACTCTCTCACCCAGAGCGCGCTTTCACACTCACACACACAACACTTTTCCTCAGCGGGAATTTTACACAGAAACCTCTGAGCTCAACTATTAGATCTTCTTAAAGCACACTGCACCATAGACCAAAATACCCCTTTCTCTGCGCTTATGACTGCCACAACGGGGCAAAGTCGCATCATAAAAGTGATGCTTGCATCCCCGAAGTTATACCCGACATCATAAACCAGGTTTTGCTCTATGTACTTCTTGGCAAGTAAAATTTTACTTTGTTTTATGACCGCAGCCCTTAAAAAAAAAACTCGACTGACGCCACAAACCACCGTCAAGCCTCTGTTCAATGTACTAAAATTAGCACCAACCACTACTGCACTTCACGGCCGCACCACCGGAACACGCCGTATCATAAACCAAACCTACGGACGTGTTTCGCTCTCGCGTTGCCAGCGTTCAACTGCACCGTGAAGCCAGCATCTGCTTTTCCTTAAATCAACTTCTATTTCATAGCCGGCAAGAGCCAGGACGTAACCGACACCATAAACAAACTTCAAACCTCGACTTCAATGTACTGAACTAATGGCCGTGTCTTCAGAAGAAATTCTAATGTATTATTGCTACAGAGGCCAGTATTAGACAAAATTAAATGTGGAAGGTAAAGTGGCTGCAACTAGTCCAACGTAGTGTCTTATTAGTTTCTCGGTAGAAGCAGTTTATTTAACACACTGGAATTCAGCCTCAACTTATGTTGTTAGTATCTTGCGCCAAAAACCAGACACCGACAAATTTACTGTGAAAATACATGTGACTCAGCGAACAGATTAATTTGGAAAGCCCAATATGCACATTTGGTATTTATAATACAACAGGCTGTGCTTACCTTTTTATTTTTGGACCGGTCCTCTGTTCACCTCGCCTCACGATCTCACCAAAGGTCAAATCTGCACCTCCTCAGCACACCAAAGATCCGGGTCACCAGGCACCAAGTTGTTAAAATCTCCCAATTCTTTGAATCTTTGGGCTGAAGGAAGGACAATACTCGGTGTATCAATGCTCAATCAACAATCATTTATTTCCATACAATTCAACAATAAGAGCATTACAACGTCCGGACGGGAGAGATGCTACCAGAGGGTCAGGCACATGTCTCAAAATGGTGACGGGTTGCTCAGCTTTTTATAGTCTCTAGTGGCCCCCAGCTAGTCGTAAAAGCCAAAACATCACATTTTTTCTCTGTTACAGCGCCTAAGTTATGACCTCGGCAGTTGTTTCTCTGCTTTCTGTAAGGTGGGGGTGTGGAATGTGGTCTGTCTATCTCCCCTGTCTTTAGACACAGAGTCTCCTGCTTACAACCTTCTCTTCATGATTCAACACTTAAGCATGTCAAGAAAACAGTGTAACACATTCCCAGCAGATCAAGGATACAGAGTGATGCACATTTATCTAATGAACTAATATGTGAATATGTTCTGTTAACTCAAAAGTATAATGAGAACTAAACTACATACAGCTCACACACTCTATATTAAAGGGTATAATGTGATCTACAGCAGTATTCTAATTCAACTACTTTGATTACATATATAAGGTAACATATAATAACAGAATAATCTAATACCTTGCACGTGAATGCTTGTGTGCGTCGAGTGTGTGTACATTGCTCTGTGAATGCTGACAGGCTGCCAGCTTGGGTATTGATCTGCAGCCGTTCCGGCTGGGGCCCAAAGGCCAGGCCGTATCATCTGTCAGTCACTGAGAAGGGCATTACAGCCGTACTGATCTTAGATCACAAATCCCACTCAAAGATAGAGAGGAGAAGGGGGTGGTGATGACGGCGGGCGTGACAGTGAGAGAAGAACGGCAGGAAGACGGTAAAATTGTGATATAAGAGATATGAATGTGACTGTGTGTGTGTCTGTTGCCATTTCTGTTCTGTGTTAAGGCTGCCCTCAATTCACTCCTCCACAGTCTTTGTTGGTTGAGACAAACAGATCTTCTTTAATGACCCGTGGGTGAAGACGAGCCTAAGCTCCTGACCTTTTCACCTTTGCGACCACCCACATGCTTTATCCATCCACACGCACACTTTGTCGCTGTCTCACCAAAGTGTCAGCACAATTACACAGTGCTCAGAGCACAGCACTGATACACCTCGACTAATTTACATGCACTTCAATAGCCATATACACATAATACACATTTACTTATTGCCCCAGGGACAAATAATAAACCATAATTATGTGTGGAAGATATCACAGCTGTGTTCATAATGGCTGTAAAATGACTTCAAAGGTTACAATATCAGTTGAGAGATAAGGGTGTGTATTAAGCTCATTCTTGTGTCTTTTTCTTTCATAAGACTTTAAGTCCCTGCGCTGTTTTGATCTTTTCCTAAATTCTGTTTTCTGTGGCTCCCTCCGTGTTCGCTTGCCGCTGGTATAAAATCTATCCATTATAATCGTGACTCGGATTAGTTTTGATTTCAAGTTGTCTGAAAGGCACTGAGCCCTGTGTGGGTTTTGTTTTGTAAGAGATAGACATCACTGATTGTATTGACGAAATCCAAGGTCGCCACAACTAGTCTTGCATAACTCCGCTCCGCCGTGCTCCTTCACGGTGATTATTCCATTACTCTAAATCTTCTAAATCTGTTCCCACCACACATTTAGCACGCTGATGGGTCTCTGTGTGCCTTCAGTTTAAACGTTTCATGACAGCAGCCTAAGAATGTGGGAGCTGCTGCAACTCGTAAAGCAGGAGTGCCCATAATGGATAGACAGAGGCCCATTTGGATTTGTTTATCTGTTACCTTTTTATCCCTTTTAATGGACAATTGACCCGTCTCTGCACCGTCATAGTGCATTTTGTGCTGGGCTCAGCTGATGAATGTAAATCAGTGTTTAAATGTTGATATCTTTGCACAATCACTTTAATTTTGGTAAGCTGCTGTGTGGCTGCGTTACAAGAGATACTAGTTCCATTTGAGCTGGCACGTTATTCTTAATGAAGTAAAGCTTTTTCTAGAAATCACGGTGTTTAAAATTTTATTAGTTGGCAGGTTAATTTTATTCTAAACTACAAATACAAATTTTATTTGTCACATACACAGTACAACATATAGTGAACATGCAGTGAAATGCTTGACCTGAACTGAACTGAACTGTGGACAGGGAAACGTTCAAGAAATACGATCCGTTCGGCACTGCTAAAACTTCAGCAAACAATCATCATGTTGTGGAATCCTTAAGCGTAATGCTTTTTACTGTTGTGATATCAATTATGAACTAACCCATTCCAAAATGTCAATGTATGCCCAAGCTGCCCAAACTGACATTTATCAAGTGCCTCTGTGGTGTGACATCAACTTTGAGCTGACTAAATATTTAAAGGTGGTTTGATGAAGAGCTAACAGGCTTTAAATGCATCCATCCATCCATGCATCCAGGGCAGGGCAGGGTCTGGGGACTGGGTCTATCCCAGTTTCCATCAGGTGAGAGGCAAAGTACGCCCTGGACAGTTGGCCAGTCTGTCGCTGGGCTGACAAGACTTTAAATTCAACAGTTTTTAGTCCTATTGCCAGATTTATCAAACACCTATGCAGTCTTCCTCTGCAAACATTTATGAAGGAATGTTTTTCCCGAAGAGCTCGCTGAATTCGATTGTGCTGTCAGTTCATGAAATGTCTTCCCTCCTACTAGATATTCTACAGTCAAGTGTGAGTGGCATCATTGCAAAGTGGAAGTGTTTAAGAAACACAGAAACTCAGTTATGAAGTCAAAGACCACACAGAGTTATAGTACTGAGACACTGGCTGCTAAGACACATAGTATGAGAAATTTTCCAACAGTCTGCTGACTCAGTAACTGCCGAATCTCAAACCTCCTGTGGCATTAACATCAGCTCAGAACTGTGTGCTGCAAGCTTCAAAGCGTGGCTGAACAGCTCTGTAGATGTCATATGAAGGTGACCCACCACTTTTGCCTGTACGCTGTGGGGTTTGTTTTTTTTTGGTGCTTTCCTGTTATATATTTTGTTTCCCCCCCTAACGTGGAAGCTGGTCAACAAAACGAACGAAGGATCTGTTGAACTTTAGTTCAGTTTTGGAAGATTAAGGTGTTTTGCATGACTCATTGTTTTCCATAGCTCATGTAAATGATTTTTCAAGTGATGGATGTGGCTGTATACTGTAATTCAATATATTCCTACTGTATACGCCATCCTAATAACACTTCATGAGACAACTGAATGTGCATTAGCCTGCATGCCTATAATCACACGGAGTTTGTATTTTATATTCTTTGCACCTAGTTTAGTTTACATATCATCTCATGGCAGTCTATAATTCTTGTTTCCTGCTGTTCTACTGCTGTTCTACCTAATCAAACAAATTTCCCACGTGTGACAAAACAAATTTCCCACGTGTGGGACTAATAAAGGTTATCTTATCTTATCTTAATCATCTAATTAGCTGTAATAAAGGATGTGCTGTGTATCTGCAAAATAATTCTTCCAGATGTTCCGGATAACATCTGTGCTTTTGCGGGGAAAAAAAAAAAAAGAATAACGAAAGGTCAATTTCTTTTGAAGCATATAACACATTTACACACAGAGTTACTGAATCAAAACCAGCTCTCGCTGGGAGATATCGACTGAAAACAATCCTAAAATGAGCTAGAACATTTTGTAAGAGCTTCACTAACCACTGAGGGATCAACAGAGATGACACAAATAGTCTTATTTGTTACAGACACACATGAGCACTGAGTATGATTTTTACACTTCATCACAATTTGGTTTTATAATGTGCTTGCTCATAAAATGTGTTTGAAAAAACATGTGGGTTGAATAGAGACCAGTTTTTAGGAGGCATCTCTAAAGCAATTAGTCGAGCAACATCTTGATACAGAAGCAAGCAGATCAACTCATTAGTGAAAAAATATCACAAAAGCAAGTGCTTGAAACAAGCTAATTAAAATTTAAAGTAAAAAAGTGAAAATCTTTCATCTTGGTTTTATCCCACTTCTCTTAAGCAAAATATATATCAAGACCTAATCTATCAGAGCTAGGCAACTGAGAGATTATAACTGGAAACCTAATTAGTTGCAGTTGATATAACATCAGCTCGATGTGGAGCTAAAATCAGTATCAGCACCATGAAGCCCTGTGCAGGAAAAGAAGCGAATGGGAGGAAAAAGGAGACAGTCATCAGATCTTCCAAATGAAACCTTCTCAGAGTGCAACCTGTTCCTCATTTGTCCAAATGTGTGTTGATGTTTTCCTCCTAATAGACATCATTAAGAAACAGCGTTTTCTTTAATACTGTAATGATGACTGCTTATCTACTCCTGTGTTCCTCTGTGCCACATTAAAAGTCGATCTCACTATGGCACAGAGGGCTTTATATGACTTTATAGACGACTGTATATGGCAGTGCAGAGGAGTAGCTGTGTGTGTTTGTGAAAGAGGAGGAGGAGAAATTTCATGGTGTCCAAACAGATCTGTGTGTCACCATGGTGAGGTGACGGGGCAGTCGCCACGGAGTCTGTGTGTATGTGCGCGCGTGTGTGTGTGATGCAGAGTGGTGTTTAATGGCTGGAAGGTTGAGTAAGGATTAATGTGAGATTTCAACCCAATGAGCCAGGGTATTTTTTTTCTGGCCTTGACAGGCATGGCCTCTGTCAAGGCCTAATGGCATGTGTGTGTATTTGTGTGTGTCTGCTAGAACATGTGACCATTCATCCTTTACAATATGATTCATGTCACTTCCCTGTAGCTGCGGGCCAGTCTACATGAAAAGCTTTTACTCCATGTTCCTTTTCCTTCCTGTTTCCTTTCCGGATTGTCATATCCACCCTAATCCTTTGACAATAGAAACCATATTCATAAATTTATCCTTTTGCTGGCACAAGCATCATCATTGTATCTAAATGTAATATTCAGTTTAGCTGATATAATCTTTTTTTTATCAAATTCCATCCTGGAGAGAATGTTGACACTGTCCTGATTTGATATGCTGAAATTCTTTTAAACAACAGATTATGTGGTGTTATAGGTCTATGTCTGGTTTAATCTCTCCCTGCTTTGGAACTGTCTTTGTGTGTGTGTGTGTGTGTGTGTGTGTGTGTGTGTGTGTGTGTGTGTGTGTGTGTGTGTGTGTGTGTGTGTGTGTGTGTGTGTGTGTGTGTGTGTGTGTGTGTGTGTGTGTGTGTGTGTGTGTGTGTGTGTGTGTGTGTTGGGGTAGATTTGGAGCTACCGTGCTCTGAATCCCAGAGGGCTTCATACAGCACATGCAGATAGGCAGATGGGATGTTTTTAGTGATCCTGTTGAATATCATCACTAATGCCAGGGATGATCTGAGATCAGGGGTAACCTTTCACCTCAGAACCAGTCTGCGACAAAAGGAGGCTGACCTGGTTACTGTATTAGTTGTATTTAAAGGAAGCACATGACAGTCTATATAACTTGAGTGCTGTTATGAGTAGCAGATGTCCTCCTGGAGTTAGCAAATACATATTTAGTACCTATTGAAAGTGTTTTCCCTACAAGAAGATTCATAATTAATTTTGTTTTTTAAGTATTCTTACTTATTTCATTATATAGTAAAGGCATTTATACTTGGGCTGGAAGAAGATTAATGGTTACGACAAAATTTTATGGTTAAAGTTAGAGAAAGAAATGCAGGAGTCACAGTTATTGCTTGCAGCATCATTTCAGAGACACATCAGTTGCATATTCACCCATACTGCACAAACTGATGCAAAGATGAATCTGCAGGAGTTGCAAGTTTATAATCTTGAGCAGAAAATCTGTGTTATCCTGAGGCCAAATATGATCCCGATAAATTATGAACGGAGTCAGCGGCTGAGCTACCCAAAACACGCAAAAACACTGTTTGGTATGTCTGCTTCTTGCTATCTTACAGGTAATTTTTACACAGCTGGTAAATTGGCTATTGAACGTCTACAAATGTGATTTGTAGTTATTTATGTTTTTTAAATACTGCAAGAGTAAAGTAATCAAGTCCTTATGCCAAGGCTGGAAATTAGGGGTCTGTTTCGGAGGTTGGTGCAGGACCATCATATAGAATACGGATGTGTTTCCTCAGGATATGGTATATCCCCGTCTAATGCCTGATATTAGCCTACACAGAGTCACAGACTCTCTTCCAAGTATGACTCGTAGGTAGGGATGAGTACCGGTATCCGGTGCCATCATGGCACCGGTTCTGTCATAAACGGTAGTAACCAGACCGAAAAGCAGCGCACATTTCGGTGCTTTATTTCGGTGCTTTTTTTTCCTGAGCTGTGATACACTTTAGATTCCAGCCAATCATTTTACGTTTCCGAGGATAGTAGGCGGGCCCAGGTATGTAGGTTCTTTTAGAGCAGAGCTACAGATTAAAAATGCCCAAAGCGAAGTTACAGTTAAACGTGAGAGGTTTTTGGACAAAGTTTGTGTTTTTTTTCCATTGTTTAAGCACTGCTTCCAGCCAAGAGTGATGCCATATATGCCCCATAGCTGCAGAAAAGGCTAACATTGTTATCTTTTTACAAAAAACAGCTGAACATGAGAGGTTTTTGGACAAAGTTTGTGTTCTCCATTCTTTAAGCACCGGTTCGAGCACCGTTTAAGCACCGGCACCGGTTTGGCACCGGTATCGGATCAAACCTAAACGTTACCCATCCCTACTCGTGTCTGTCAGGCTCGTTCGGCTGTAGGGATTTTCTCTCTGTTTATGAAAAAGGAGATTATCTTCAATGTTTGCTTTGTGTCTTCTGTCGCTGCCCATTAGCCGCTGCAGTATATAAACATGTTTATATTACAGAACATATGAATTATGTTTTGTATGTTTTTACGTCTCTTCTGGCCCCATGAGAGAGAAAACAGCGATGAGGCTAAGGTATGATGCTTGTCCCTAGCAAGGCTTCTTTTGTCTGAAGATCATCTACTACCCAAGCCTTAAGAGATTTACAGCGTTATGACACTGAAGTGGAAGCAAAGTTATTATATCCTTCTGACAACAAACCTTCATTCCTCCACATAAGCAGACTACGAGCGCCTATGCATTACTGAGCACATATGTCACAAGAACCCGGTGCTTACGGTTCACCGCAGCCTCACCTTGCCTGTGATGTTTGATTTACGATCCATCTAAACTGATTTCCGTGCTGTGCAATCAGTGCTAGTCATGTGTTTAGCATTCTTTATGGGATATTTTGTTATTTAGATTTACGATGAAGCCACTGTTCCAAAGCCACCGCTCCATCTCTCCAGTGCACAACACATGAAGGTTCTTCTACCTCGTGTGTTTCTGTCACCTCTGTGTCCAACGCGCACACAGATACATTTGTTTGTGTTCGTGCAACCTTAGAGAGAAAAACAGGGAAGGTTTTTAAAGGGATATTAAAAAATGGTAGTGCACAAGTAAAAATGAATTGAAAAATGAAAGAGGCACGAGAAGGACAACCAGGTGGTGAGTTTGAGACTTTCCTCTACGTTTTGTGTACATGTCTGTACTCCAAATTGCCACGAGCTGCTACATAAATTGGAATGGAAACCACAGCTGGCCGTGATAAATCCCCTCTGATTTCTTTGTGGGAGAAGTTAGGAGGGGGGGATTTTTTTTTAAATCATACATTGCAGTTTTCCATGTGGACTTATAAGTTTCTACTTTCATATAACACCATTATTTGGCTCATGGCTTTCGAAAAAAAAGGGTAGGGTGGGGAGAGGGGGAAAAAAACCCCGGTATTTCTATAAATAATGGTTTGGTTTCTCCTTGGCAACCTTCGAGGCTGAGCACCTGGCATGTAGCACACCCTAAAGTGTCTTTAGAATTTATCTGGTCCTGCACCCAACAGTATTCATCACAATGTAAAACACTGTGCCTCTGCAATACATCATAATCGGGCCACAGGGCCACCGTAAATCAAAAGTACAATGCCCTTGACGTCTGCACTTGGCCCATAAAACAGCATTTTTCTCTTCGTGCCCAGTGGATGGTGTGAGATCCGTGCTGACCATCCTGTGTGTGTGCGTGCATGTTTGGATGTGCCGTGTCTATATGGGAAGCTATAGGGAGTTTTGAGTGGAGTCCTGGATAATAAGCCCGCATTGTCTGTGTCTACATCTGTCTGAAACCTGACTGAACAGTGATTTATGATCTCTTCCGGCTCAGTGACTTTAGTCCAGATTCGGTCTGTGAGCTGTACAGTCAGTTATACTCTTCTACCAGGAGTATTTACATGTCACAGTTTCTGCCAGTATATTTTAAGCCTGGTGGTCTGTTAGGCCAAAGCCGACCCCCCATGCCAGGTCTGTGCTCCAGGGATTTTACATTTTTTAAACTGTTAAATCAGCTGAGCTATACAAGTAAGAACCAGGCAAATGTTATGAGTGAACATTGTTTTTTTCCTGCTCAGTTATGTCCACAAATCAAGGTTGGCTAAATCATTTATATCCATATGTAAACAAAGTTGAATATGATTCAGTGCTTTCCTGCCGCTGTAAATATAAACACATTACTTTCCAACATCACAAGTTGGAAATGACTCCCTTTCCTCCCTTCACACAGAAGGAGAAAGCGAACCTATAACAGGCCTCTTCTGTCTGTGCCACCACGCCACACAGTTAGCACTGTTATAGTGGCTGTATAGTGCTGAATGAGTCATGTGCGACATTAAATTCTGCCGCAGCTCCTCTGGCAGAAACCTTTCAGGCGGTCAGATGTGTCTGTGATATTTAAATTGACGAGGCACGTAAGCAGATGTGTGCCAAATTCATTTTTGATGCAGGATGAGGGATTCATTTTAGCAGAAGTCTATTGCTGTATTAGCATTTAAGAGTGTAGAGAAAATGAATTTAACTTTTCGATTGACTTAACAGCAGGAAAACGATGGTGGTGGTCACATGTGTCCAGCTGGTTTCCACATATGTGCCTGTGCCTGCTGCACATCTAAGAGCAATTTATTCTCATCTTCTTTAATTTCCTGTTCTGTTTAAATATCTTGACTGAAATTTATAGTTTATGAATTCATGTTTTAGCACAGCAGGGCTTTTACCTTTAAGGAGAGTCAAAAGGTTTGGTTCTTTTGCGCTGTTTAACGAAACAGGAAGCATGAGTTAATTTTAAAACACACACAAAACGGAATATTCTCAGTATGCCGTGTCATTTGTATGCTTGGCGAGAGTTTGTTCTCTCTCTGGGGATTACAGAATAACTTCCACTAAACTCCTGTAGTTGTTGTCAGCCTGCTGAATAGCCCACAGAAGTACAAGCAGCTGAAAATCTGCAACAAGCAGAGGGTGCAGGAGCTTTGGCAGTGGATTAAACACAAAGCCTTGGGCACGCGGAATAAACTGCTCTAAATTGATTTGGGCCATGCTGTTTTTACTGAGAATGTTGCTAATTGCTTTTCATTAATGCAGTTCCATTGCCTATGTACTTGGTAATAGTTCAATAAACCTCTTTTAGACACAATGCTGATTCATTTGCTTAAAAATGCTGTTAGTAGTACCAGTTAAGAGGGTGTGTACACATTCAGCTGGTATAGCACTTCACTGATTCCAAGGTTGATTGTGCTGTTTTTGGCGTAAATACCCCGTGCTTTAGCAGCAGTACAGAGACATCAGTACAGGCAGAACTAAGAGGGGAAATCAGCTAGTTCACAGGGATAGCTGTTCGCTAACAACACTTGGATTTGGACCTCAGAAAAGAACATTTTCAGATTGATTTTTAAGGTTATTTTGAGAAGGATTGTTCCAAAGCACCAACATTTAACTATTAAACACAGATATAATACTGTCTGTTCGGCTTCTCATTCATAAAAATGTTTCAGACGACCACATAAAAGTTTAGCTGTTGTAAATCTGGGTGTGAAAACAAATTTAGCGTCAAGTGTGTTTTACCAATTGGAAAAATGAAAAACAGAGTGAGGGCTGCATCATTAAAGCAACGATGTGCTGTGACGGAAATAAAAGGGGAATAACAGACAGTGTTCAGCAGGGGATTTTACACTGCTGGGAACTACACAGCACGATCACCTGCAGTGTTGTGTGGAAAAACTGTAAGGCAGCGATTTGAGTGAGAAGATTATCTTGGAACAACAGAAGTGCTGAAGTTTGCCTGTCAATAAAATAGTGCATTGGTATGCGTTGATTATAAAGATGCGGGTGATTTGAGTAGGGCTGATTTTGGAGCTTTATGTTTAATTTATTCCTGTAATTATTTGGTGAAGGCTGCGAGGAATATTATCTGTCTTTGCAGAAATGTTGTTGGGAAAACTAATTTTGACCTGATAATGGCATTAAATGTTCACCTAAAGCAGTGCAGGTCTTCTTAATGAGGGCCCTCAATCTACCTAATACTTGTAAAAACACTCAAAACGTCACGGTGGCACTCGAGGGAAACCAGATCTCTCCTCACAGGATTGATCCTCTGAAGACCATGAATGGCTGTAAAAGTTTAATGGCAAAACCTCAAATATTTGTTAAGCTATACTAGTGTATGCCATGAAAATCCAAGCAGGAGAAGGCGACCGTGGCTCAGGAGTTGGGAGTTCGTCTTGTTCGCCTTGTAATCGGAAGGTTGCTGGTTCGAGCCCCGGCTCAGACAGTCTTGTGTCGTTGTGTCCTTGGGCAAGACACTTCACCTACCGCCTACTGGTGTTGGCCAGAAGGGCCGATGGCGCAATATGGCAGCCTCGCTTCTGTCAGTCTGCCCCAGGGCAGCTGTGGCTACAACTGTAGCTTGCCTCCACCAGTTTGTGGATGACTGGGTGTGTAAAGCGCTTTGGGGTCCCTAGGCGGGACTAGTAAAAGCGCTATACAAATACAGGCCATTTACCATTACTGGCATGAACAAGTCTCAAGCTTAACTCTCTAAATATGAGTTGACATCAAGCATGACCTGTGACTTCTTGGATATATGTGATTACATACATCCAAACAACCAGTCAGGTATTAGCTAGAGCAAAATGTAACCCCTTAGAAAATGGAGGTAAAATATCTAACATGTAGTTATTGCCGTATCAGAAATGCAATGTCAAAGAAACTTGTCAAAACTTTATATGTTGACAATTTAGAGATGTTGTATATCTATTGTATAATCTAGGGCTGCACAGTGAATGAATCCCAATCTTGGTTTCCCATTACTAAATGAGCATGATCTAGAGATGTTTACAGTGCATGCCAAAAGCAAATCAAGCTCTCTTTAAATCAGGAGTGTTTGTCTGCATGTGTCGACTGTTCTGTTCTGTTTTCTTTGTATCATTGTGGGGTCTTTACCTTAGAATACAAAGCACACTGGGACAACTGTTGTTTTGATTTGGTGCTATATAAATAAAACTGAATTGAATTGAAATGAAATGAATTGTTCCCTGCACTGTGCACCGTTACGTTTCCTGGATGTCATCTAAGTAAAACTACGTTAAACGATACATATACAACAAAATTCAGATGTCGGGCTCAGCAGAAGGTGAAGAGCTGATCCCTCAAAATGGATCATCATCCGTTGTTTGGAAATACTTTGATTGGATTGGGAAGCGATGTTACCCATGAAGAAATCATAGATAAAGAAGTCATGCATGTCTGTACCACCAAGCAGCACCACTAACTTATTTATCTGCAGGAAAAGACACTACAGACTGCAGTATAGTTAATACATGAAGGCCAAGAAAAACAGTGCAAATCATCCAACAACTCAGACATCCATGAACCTGAGCCTCATCGTTGTGTTCATTCAGCTCACAAAGATGATGCAGTTGCATTCTCTTTGCCCAAAGACGTCTGTCCACTAAATACAGCGACCATTAAATGTTTCAGGATAATTGTCAACATACTGAACAACAGAGATGTTTTTCACGACGCACAGGTGTAAAGATCTGTGTTGTGTGTAAAAGGAGAAGGCTAACGCAGCTGCAAAGTAGTTTACTACAAATTTTATTCACATCACTCATGCAGGTATAAGTGATGCATGTGATGAAACACTTTTAATGGTCATTTATTTAGAGAAAAATAGAGTCATTTGTTTTAAAATATTCCTCATTAAAATGAGCATTTTACTTGGACAGATTGTACCTGGCTTCTTCTAACAGTCCTTCTCTGGGCATCGATTAAACCTCTAAAAACTCATCTCTCTTCATCAAAATAACATATTTAGTGATTTCTTTTCTCATAAAATTAATCCCTTGGCCTAAATGTAACTCTGCAATCTTCATTTAGCATTGCAAGGATCTATAAAAAATGAAATGTGAAAATTAACTGACACGTTCTCTGGCTGAACAGTTTTGCTAAGAAGATAAAGGAAAACTATTCTTCACTTTTTAAAACAGGAGGAGGTATCATTCTGTCAGAGGAGAGAAAAGGACATAGAAAGGCCTCCTAGGTCTAAAACTATCAAATAAAGCTTTTATAAGGATTAACACCTGTCAGGAAGCCTTTTATCCACAGTAATTTAGTAATTATATATATTAAATATTGATATTTTTATTCTATTGACAGTACACAGCAAACCTTGGTCCCTGAGGTCATGTGACCAGGGCTTGCTTGCTGTCCAGCACACGAGGCTGAAAACAAAAGGCGACAAAGCTTTTGGAACTGTGGCCCCCAGATTGTGGAACTCTCTCCCTTTGAGCCTGAGATCTGTGGACTCAGTGGTCGCTTTTAAAAAAACAGCTAAAAACCCATCTTTTTAAACTTGCTTTTAGTTGATTTTTATTTTTAGGTTTTAGCTTCTTTGAAGCACTTTGTGATTTTTATCTTGAAAGGTGCTATATAAAGATATCTAACTGTATTTTATATTCTGCTAGCAAATGTGAGCTGATGGATCATTTCAGGCAACAAAAAAGGCAAAACCTACAGGCTGTATTTGGAGGTGTTTCACACAGCAAAAGGACAAAAAAGGCCAAGGTCACTATATCTGTATATTACTGCTTCACATTTGGCCCAAATGCAATCATGAAAAAGCTTTTTTGCATGAACTTTGGCCTGTGAGTGCCAGCGATAGGGTTTTTAATCAGGGCACGTGATTTTATGATTACCGTCCTGACGTAGAGAGACTTGCAACAAACAGGAAAAAACAGTGCGTCTGTAATCCTCTGCATGCTCAAGCTTTATGAACAAACACTATCCTACAAGTGGTTGCAGCATGACGCTCAGTATTTATGTTTGTCGAGTGTCTTCCACGAGTAATTACTTTACTGTCTTCCACCCCAACACTGAGCTTTTGGTGGAGCTCAGAGCTCTTATGATTCCACACTGTGTTTTCTACGTTTTGACCACCCACCAGCTCCCCTCCCGCAGTAAACTCACCCCACACATACACACCTGCTCTCCTCTCAGTGCTCTCAGCAGGCCTGCTGCCAGTCTCCTCAGCAGTCAGCCAATCAGTCCCTGCTCTGTAGTTTAGATCAGACGGTGCTCCCCTCATTGGCTGACTCAGAAGCAGGCAGCCAGTCTCGCAGCAGTGTTTGGAGAGAGTGGTCCTCAATTGTTTTGTTGTAGAATCAAGCATCCTGTATTCAGGGCAGGGCTGTTTCATTAGTTTAATGCTTCACCAGGTTAGAGGCTTCATTAGCTAAATGTACCCTTTCTTCTCTAATCAGATCAGCAAAATCAGATCAGCCTGAATCATCAAACACTATTTTCGTATAGTAGATCACCTGCAGTATCAAATACTGGAAGTAGCGTGGTTCTCTGAGATTTTTTTGAAAACTCTTTCTGGGTTTCATATTCCATTTTTCCCACATCTCCCTCTTTCCCATCTTCTCATTCAAAGGTGTACAGTTATTGCTTTTCCCCCAAAAAGATTGTGCATGCCAAATATGTCAAAAATGGCTTTTTTTCTGCGCTCCTGTTCACTTTGCATTCTGTACGTCTCTACTTCTGTTTGTCAGTGTTTGTGTGTTTCCTTTTCCCTGTTTTCTCATTCATTCCTGCCCAGTGCTGCAGTCATGGCGAGGAATGAATCCACAATTTGGCTCGCAGTATTTCTCAAAGGACTCTGAGGAGAAAACGCAATCTTTGTGGTTAATTCTAAAAAGACAACTAAGGACTTGTGTGAACGTAGCCTGCAAAAGTCAGCAGATAACCATTTTCTGCATCAATCCAGGATTTTAACATCGCTGTTGGTGTTTGGTGACTGATGATTTGTGAACATTGTGCAACTAAGATGAAATGAATAACTCTATTCTGCTACCAAAAAAGGGGGGAAAGTCTTAAATTTTTATAAGCTACATCGGCTGTAGCTCTTTCTAGACCCTCTTTATCACTCTAATGTTGAGCCCATGGGTATTCTTGAACCTCTGACCTCAATTCATACTGCTTTTCTTTTCGCAGGCTGCCTTCTTCCTCTGGTGCGATGGAGGTGAAGCAAATTGATAAGATGTCCTGATAGTTAATTTGGTAATGTTGCCGGCTGTTCATTTTTGCCAGGCAAAAATGGATTTCTGAGGCTTTTTTGTTGCTGTCTTTTCACTGCACTGCCCTTAAAAATGTAGTGCAGTGTAAATTCTTCCTATTTCTTTGTCTATGAGTGTACAGCACGGCAATATTTCCATGCTTCTCCATGTCTTTCTGTCAGTGTTTTTTTTTTCAGTAAATAGTAACTGATTTCACGGTAGAGGTTCAATCTAATCAGTCCAGACATTGAACTGTGTCTTATATTTCCTGCTGTCCAAGAAATAATGAATTCTTTGCAAGGCTGATGATTAAACAGAGTACCTGACACACATGAGAGAGAAGCGATAGCACAGTAGCATGAACACTGCAATAAACCACATAAAAAAGGAGGAAACATTACATTCTATTTGCATAGTAATTCATTTTTGCTCTCTCTCAAAACTCACAAGTGTTTCTACTTAATCAGAAACTGATAAATAAGTAATAGGAACTAAGCCTGCTTTCTCTGCTCTTTGGGGAACTGGCATGGTTTTGAGTGCTTCATAAACCGAGTATGTTGGACTATCGTGAATTGCTATGATTTACTTTTTTGATTGTTAGTAAAATAGCCTTTTTGTTAGGTCTGCACGATTAATCGTTAGAAAATCGCGATCTCGATTCATACTTATGTGCGATCTCATTTCCAAATGACAACGATTTAAAAAAAAAAAAAAAAAAAAGATGACGACGATTGTACCGCATTTTGATCCGGGACGTAATCTGCTTGAAAACAAGCGCTCACTCTTCCTGCGCAACAAATGACAAGGGCGGAGCCTTATACCACGTGATACAGAAGCTGTGCCGTGTGATGCTAAAATTAGCAGGAAAAAACAACGGAGAGCACGTCAGGGATGACGAGAAAGTGACAGGAGAAAATCCGTCCCGGTCAACCACCCAAACACCAATAACGGGAACCTTACACAGCGCTTCCCTATACACGTTGAACTCCCGCAGGCACAAAGAAATTGGAGGCTATCACTTATCACCTGACCAAAGATATGGCTCCCATCAACACTGTGCAAAACGAGGGATTTAGGAAAATGATCAACACCCTAGACAAACGCTACACAGTGCCGTCCCGCAACTATTTTTCTATTGTTGCACTACCTGCTCTAAACACGCAGTGTCGAGTAACGGTGGAGACGGAATTTCAAGCAGTACAACATTTTGCAGCAACAACAAAACGTGAGACATTTGTTGTTTTTATGTTTATTTATTGTTTTTATGTTCAGTCTCAACTGTTACGAAGTTGATGTGCAGTTAATAAGTGCAATAAATATTTATACTGGAAATATTTATACTGGAATTTATACTGTATACTGGAATTATTATACTGGAATTTATACTGTATACAATAAATATTTATACTGGAAAAGAAAATCGTGAGAGAATCGTGATCTCAATTCTAAGCCAAAAAATCGTGATTCTCATTTTATGCAAAATCGTGCAGCCCTACTTTTTGTACATTTTTTCATTTGTCTCATTAAAATTGACGTCTAAGTAGTTTTTGTTATGTGTCTGCCACCAGATAAACACCATATAGGAATCACATACCTTTTTTAAAAACCTTTTAAACTAAAACAATGTGACATCTTACACCATGTCATTATTTAGTTAACAAAACCCAAGTCAAAATGGAAACGCGGTATTTGAAAAGCTCTCATAGGAATAAAGATGGTAGGTAACAGCCAGCTGCTGTTAATGAAATGTGCTTGATTATCAGACAGTGTGAGCACTTCTATGAAAGCAGAAGTTTTGCTGGTCTGGAGCACTGAGGTGTCTTTTAACAAAATGCCAAGGAGGAAACACATTAAGGATGGAATTGTTATTTCCTATTAATGGTTATAAGGTCATTTCCAAACAATTTAAATACCATCATTCTACAATGATAAACATTATTCATAAGTGAAAAACATTCAAAACAGCTGTTAATCTCTCCAAAAGTAGACATCCTAGCAAATTCACCCCAATGATCACAGAAAAAAAAAAACAAGAGTAACTACTCTGACTCCTTAAGGGGCAGGGATAGCTCAGTAGTTAGAGTGGTGGCCCCATGATCGGAAGGTCAGGGGTTCGATTCCCCTGAACAGCTACCCTGAGGTACCCCTGAGCAAGGTACCGTCCCTACACACTGCTCCCCGGGCGCCCAGTGGCTGCCCACTGCTTCACTGAGTGAATGGGTTAAATGCAGAGAGGGATTTTCCCCACGGGGACCAATAAAGTACACTTTCTTCTTCTTAAGGCTACGTCCACACGTACACGGGTATTTTTGAAAACGGAGATTTTCCGTTTTCGTTTTAAAAAATAATCCCGTCCACACGTAAACGCAGAAATGAAGGAAAACGCTGCTATGAACATGCCAAAGCAACAGGTGGCGATATATTCCTAACCGTGCAGAAATGTTGGCCAATCAGAAGTCTAGAAGCCTCGGTGGGAAATAGTAAACAAAGCTGGGGCATAGAAGCAGAACCGAGTCGTATGTGTGGAGGGACAGTAACTGTGTGTATATGTAAGCATTTAAACACTGCAGAGAGTACAAGTAACAGTAACAGTATTGTAGAAATTCATTTCACTGAAACAATAACGTGGCGCACAGTGTGACGTCAAAAAAGGCGCACACCTTTGACGCTGCGTTTTCTCCATTTTTCTCGTCCACACATAAATGCAACAACGGAGTTTTCAAAAATATCCACCCTGGCCGGAGTTTTTAAAAATCTCTGTTTTCAGTGACCGAAAACGTCGTTTACGTGTGGACGAAAGGTGCAAACGCATAGAAAAATCTGCATTTTCTTAGTTAGCATGTTAAATATTAAAGCTTATGACAGTACAGTAAGGGTTGCAAGGAGGAAGGAATAAACCCAAGTGGTGTATGCGAGCACCTGTCAGCCTGTCATGGTAGTGAAGTGTTGGTGATTTGGGTTTGTTTGGCAGCCACAGGACCTTGCACCTTGCAGTTGCTGAGTTCACCATGAACCAAAGTATTCTAGAGTCAAATGCGAGGCCATGTGTCAGATAGCTTGAGCTTGGTTGTGGTGATACAACCGGAGAATGATGGCGAGCACACCAGAAAATCTACAACAGTGACCCAGTCAAAAGTCTAGACCTCAACCCAATTCAAATACAGTGGGACCTGAGGACAGCTATGCAAAAACAAATACCTGCAAAGCTCGTGAGGTTTTCAGGATGATAGCCATTCAGAAAACGATTATTTCATAAGTTACTGCTGCTGAATGGGGTTCAAGCTATTGAACAAGCTATGGGGTGTTCTTAGATTTTCATGCATCTACTTCTGAATTTTGGCTTTGTGTTAAATAACCATATGTCTTGTGATTGTATTTGACTAATGGTAAGACTTGTTAAGGACCAGATGTGTTTTTGTGTATTATTTTCTGGGGGTAGCTGTAACTCAGGAGGTAGAACAGGTCAATCCCTTGGTGCTTCCACTCTGCGTTCGATATATCACTGGGCAAAATACCAACTCCTGATGCATCCATCAGAGTACAGATGTGCGTGAATGTTAGATTGAACAGAGAAAACTGCTTGTGTGAATTTTATTGAATGCTTTGAAGCTCAGGTAAAGTAGAAACGCGCTATAGAAGAGCTAGGTCCCCTGCCTGCCATTTTGCAATTACTTCATTAGGTCTACCTTACTAGTACCGGGTTGGACCCCCTTTTGCATTCAGAACTACCTTAACACTTCTTAAAGATTCAGCAGGATGCTTCCAGCACCTTGTTGAATTTATGCATAACACAGTTGCACACATCAGTGATGTGAATTTCCTGTGTCACCACATCCCAAACGTGCTCCATCAGATTGAGATGTGGTGACTGTGGAGGCAACCAAAGTAGTTTAAGACCATCTGAGCTTTGTTACATGACATGCTATCCCACTGGAAACAGCCATCAGAAGACGGGTATGCTGTGGTCATAAAGGGATGAACATGCTCTGCAACAATATTTAAGCAGACTGTGGGGTGTTTAAATGATGCTAAAGTGGTGCTAAGGGCCCGAACTTTGCCAAGAAAATTTTCCCCACGCCATTACACTACCAGCAGCCTGATACAGGGCAGGATGCATTCATGTTTCCATGATGTTAAATTCTGAATCTGCCATCTAAATGTGGCAGCAGAAATAGATACTCATCAGACCAGGTAATGTTTTCCCAATCTTCCTTTGTGTAATTTTGATTAACTTATTTGAATTACAGCCTCATTTTCCTGTTCTTAGCTGACATTAGTGGCACCCATTATGGTGTTTTTCTGTAGCCCATATGCACATATGACATGTGTTTTCAGAGATGTGCTTCTGCTTAGCTTGGTTGGAACTGGTGGTTATTGGAGTTGGTTCCTGCCTTCTTATCAGCTCGAAGCAGTCTGGTCATTCTCCTCTGTCCTGTGGAATCGAGGTATGTGCATCTGCCATTCCCTGGATAATTTCTCCTTTTTTGGACCCTTCTTTGTAAATCCTAGAGATGGTTGTGCAGGAAAATCTCAGTAAATCATCAGTTTTTGAAATTCTCAGATGAGCCCATCTGGCGCCAATAACCATGCCACATTCAAAGGCACTCAAATCATCTTTCTTCCATATTCTGATGCTCAGTTTGATCTTCAGCAGGTCATCTTGACCGTGTCTACGTGCCTAAATGGATTAAGTTGCTGCCATGTGATTGGCTGGTTAGTTATTTGAATTATCAAGCTGTTGAACAGACGTGCGCAATGAAGTGATTTTTTTCTCTATCTATATTTATTGACTTTAAAGGGATTTCCAAACAAATAGTTGTACTATTATCTAGTTTACTTCTTTATTGTCAAAATTGTATATTTACAGTAATACCACTGTAAGCAATAACCTATTGGTATTACTGTGGTTTCATGTTGCTTTCTGTATTTCAAAGCAATCTAGACATGCAAAAAGAAAAGTCTCCATGAATCGTAATGGTACTACACTGATATATTTTATATATCTGTATTCTTAGAATTGATTGGTTGTGATGCTTAACTCGGTGTTAATCTCCAGAGGTGAAACCAATGGGACAGTGCCAGAAAGTACAGCGTTGTCACTTTAGGCTGCCTCCAAAAGCAAGTCTGTCCCTGTCAGCTACCACTTGCTAAATAGCATTAAACAGTATTTGTATGGTTTAGATATATAATAATGCAACCATTATCCATGGGCTTTTAAGGCTTAATGGCAGGGTGCTTGATTGACAGGTGTGCTGACACAGGGTGCTGTAGTGGATTGCTGTCTGCTATAACTCACCTCCTATAATTACAGTCAATTAATTAGATCTTTACACCATATTTAGTAAACCCATCCCATTTCGGACTTCAGTTTTGGTGGGCAACATTCTACTATTTAGGACTGCACAATTAATGACATTTTAATCTTGATCGTGCAATATTGAAAAAACAAAACAAAAGCAAATCGGTACCTGACCATACGCTTACATGTACCAATCACAGGTTTTCCCTGCAAAGCGTAACTTGAAGTTTCCTCGACTAGCCTGGATGAGTACACTAGCGCTGCAGAAAGCAAACAGTTTGTTCCTCAAAACAGATAATTTCCTAAAAATGTATATATAAAGTATATAAATGTGCAGTACCTTTACCTGCACTCTTTGGGACAGAGATCTCTGCTGGAGCCTCTCACCCAGTTTGGGGGTCACTACCCCAAGTGGTCCAGTTATCACAGGGACCACTATTGCTTTCACCTTCCACATCTTCTCTAGCTCTTCTCTCAACCCTTGGCATGTTCCTTCTTCCTTATGTTTCTATCACTTGGTATAGCTATATCTATCACCACTGCCTTCTTCCTCTGCTTCTTCTCTCTCCCACACACGTCACTATAAGACTGGACTCTCACACGCACCACCACACATTTCCTATAATCCTATAATTCCTATAATTTATAATCTCTTCTGCTATTTGCACATTCTTTACTGTAAATTCCTAAGTTAATTTGTAAATTTTGTAGTAAATTGTAAATATTGTAAAACTTTTCTTCTGTCATTTAATGGTCGGGCATTGTACAGCTACAAGCATTTCACCCCCATGTCATTCTGTGTATGGTTGTGTGTGTGTGACAAATAAAATTTGAATTTGAATTTGCTTGTCCACCACTACTATGTCCTTTTGGTTAGCAATCAGTTACAGACACACCAGTTTGTCTGTCTGTAACTGAAAGTTTTAGCTTGGTCATTCTCAGCCACCCTAGGAACCATATTCTGTTTTGATCTTGGAACTCTTCCAGCCCATACCGGTGCCAAACCGGTACTTTTGAAACGGTGCCGGTGCTTAAACGGTGCTCAAACCGGTGCTTAAAGAATGGAGAACACAAAATTGGTCCAAAAACCTCTCATGTTCAGCTTTTTTTTCTTTGTAAAAAGATAACAATGTTAGCCTTTTCTGCAGCTATGGGGCATATATGGTAGGGCTAGGGGCCAGGGCTCTCCTCTTCGGGTTCTTGGGGGATGTTGCTAACTCCGGGTCCGATAACAGGCACCACACCCGCAGTAGATGTGCTCAGTGTGAGGTCTCGCAGGAAGCTATCAAATACGGCGCATTTCTCGGCTTTTAAAAAAAACGCTATGCGTCGCCAGGTGTTTCATCGGATTTGAGGTGTTACCTCCTTTGACAGTATCACAGTATCAGCTTAAAGCACTTGTTGCTGCTGAGTTTGCATATTTTGCTGTGAAGTACAGCCAGACTTTTTAATCTGTAGCTCTGCTCTAAAAGAACGTACGTACCTGGACCCGCCTACTATCCTCGGAAACGTAAAATGATTGGCTAGAATCTAAAGTGTATCACAGCTCAGGAAAATAAAGCACCGAAATGTGCGCTGCTTTTCGGTCTGGTTACTACCGTTTATGTCAGAACCGATATCGGTACCCATCCCTACTCATACGATTGTTGGGGTTCTGTCTGTTTTCTCTGTGTTAAAGGGTCTTTACCTTACAATATAAAGTGCCTTGTGGCAACTGTTGTTGTGATTTGGTGCTGTATGAATGAAATTGAATTGGAGTGGAAGGATTAAAAACCACTCATGTACATAATATCTTTTCTACACAGAGTTTGGTGAGGCCTGTCCTAAAGGAGGGAAGCGCCATCATTTTTCTTTTCTTTTTACTGCCTGGTGCAATCTTATTTCTGTCCTCCTTTGAACCAGAGTATGATAGACTAGCTCGACTCAAAGACACGCACAGTGTAGTTGTCATGAATCGCTGTGTGGCAGGCAAGCAGGAGTGGTGGACCCAAAATGCAGAACTCAGACACGGAAGTGAAACTTAAGGCGCAGCTTTATTGCTGGGAAAAACCTCATACAAACTAAACTCACCAAAAGAAAACCAAAAGTCAGAACAGAGGAACCAAGGACTGAAACACTGGAAAGAAACACTAAACTGGAGCAGGAGACCAAACACTAGGAACATAGAAGCAGAACACACAGCTAGTTGAGGGTACGACGCGACACTGACACAGAGAAACACAGGGCTTAAATACACAGACGGCAGTAATCAAGGGATGAGAGACAGGAGGGGAACACACCTGGGAGAAATCACAGCTGACGAGACTGAGCACACTCACATATGACACAAACCTTCACAATAAAACAGGAAACTCAGACACATGGAACCAGACAAGACATTGAACTAAACAGACAGATTCACAAACAGATGGGGTGACACCATAGACAGAGACAGACTCAAAGGCAGACCAAATATAACACACAGAACTCAAACAATAATAATCATCATCATCATAAACTAGAAAATGATAACTAAAAGCGCTGGGTCACCGACCCAGGACCATGACAGTAGTGCTGATTCCACAGCTCTGGTGGCAAACTGTTTTCTTTGGTGTCCATGTTTAAAAGACCATCCTGTTCACATATCTTGAGTAAAGGATGGAGTAAATGAGAGCTGTGGTTTCATCCCTCTCAAACCTAGTTTTGATCATCAGCAAGATGATACGAGACAGCTTTCAGGTCACCATACAATGTGGCTCATGAGCAATAACATAAAGTCAAAACTGACACATTTTAGAAACATGAGTTTCATTTTAAATAACTAAGTTAAAAATAGCAGGAGCACATGATGAGGTCTAGCATGAAGCGGTGTCTTCCCTCCAAGCTGACCTGACCTTAGGCCTTTATCCACACCTAATCAGGTGTAGACCATAAGCAATTAGCGCCAGGCAAAACAGAAAGACTCTTGCACTGGTAATTCCAGGAGAATAGGGGTTACAGAGGGTCACAACAGTATATTACTATGTATATTACTCTGTATGCCTGTGTACATCTCAATACAACACCGCACTACGACAAAACAAGAGGAACCATTATGTAAAGTAGGAATGTGTCATATATTTAAAAATTGACTGCAGTGTATTTTTAACATGATTCAGCAGCCATGAGGAATAATTTTCTGCAGCCCCGTGGAGATGTTGTTTGCTGTGTGACCAAAGGCTTTGCTAAGCTCATTTGATGCAAATTGATTATATGAGATGAACAACAGCTAAACAATGAGACACAAAATAGGAAAGTGTAAAACATTAGCATAATGTTTTTGACATCCTTCAATCGAAATCTAATCAATATAAACGGGACCCTTCTGTTTGAGTGGACAGTACTAGTGACAGCTATAGTTTTTTTTTAACAGTTCCTCATTTATTGTGATTGTGACGCACTTTATTTGAAATCAACTGCTTCCAAGATATCCACTAAAATGAGAAGGTGTGCATGTAATAATAAGGCTGAGAGGTGTCATGTTTATGAGTTCCTGACAGCTCCTCCCTGTGGGTGTCAGGTACAGTGTAATGTAATGTGTGCACTGATGCGAAACCTTTCCATTTCAGGAACAATAATGAAACCAAACCTTCAACAAATTTAAATGAAGGCTGTATGTGGATGACAATAGATGAAACCAGGACAATTTGAAAGTGGGTCTAAATTGTTTTTCATGCTGTACAAAAATGATATAAGTTCATGGCATCACACAGTGCACGTTTGAGGGTCTTTCCTGGGATTTGCTTACTTTCATTGCCTCTAAAATTAGAGTGAGGGAAATTATTATTGATCCCCTGCTGAATGTGTAATGTGCTCACTTTCAAAGAAATGAACAGTGTCTCTTTATATGTTAATTTCATGGCGAAAGGCACAATAGCAACCTAAAATCCAGGAAAAAAAACACATTACATAAAACTTTTAAATTGATTTGCATGCCATTGAGTTAGATATTTCTTAATGTTGGTCACCAGGTTTGCACAGATCTCAGGAGGGATTTTGGCCCACCCCTCTTTAAAGTGACTCTGTAAACCCTTTAGATTTCCTGGCTGCCACTCGGAAACTCAAGGCTTCAACAGATTTTCTATAGAATTGAGGTCAGAAGACTTGTTAGGTCACCCCATAATCTTAATGTGCTCGTTCTTTAGCCACCCCTTTGTTGCCTTGGCAGTATGTTTTGGGTCATTGTCAGTGCCTTCAGTGTTTTGGCTGAGGGAAGATCCCGTCCAAGTTTTTACAGCCCAATCCAATGACCCCTCAATGTCATCAAGTTGTCTTGTAGCCTTAGCAGAAAAGCAGCCCAGTGCACTGTGGGGTTGCTGTTCTTTGGGTAATACTCAGGATTTCTTTTCCTCTAAACACAGTGGATTGAGTTGATGCTAAGGAGCTCCATTTTGGTTTCATCTGACCGCAGCACTTTCTCCCAAGCCTTATCTGAGTCTTTCAGATGGGGTTTCTTGAAGAGGGGGAACTTGGAGGCACTGCAAGATTTGAGTCTATTGTGTTGTAGTCTGTTACTGTGTTATTAGTGACTGTAGTCCCAGCTGCTCTCAGATCACTAAGTTTCTCCAACGTGGTTTTGAGCTGACCACCTTTGCAGGGAGCTCTATACCGAAGGCCATTGATGGTCGTTTTATATAATATATATATATATATATATATATATATATATTACTCGTTACCGTACAAATTAATTTATAGCTTTTATGTATATTTTTTTTATGGATTTTTGGTTTATATTCTTTCTGTCTCCATTCAAATTAAGCTACCATAACAATAGAGATTGTTAATTTCTTTGGAAGTGAGCAAATTTATAAATTCAGCAAGGGATCAAATGGATTTCCTCCCACTGCATATGATATGAAGCTTTTTACAATTAGCATCCAAACTGTTTTTCAGACCCATTTTCAAAACAGTTGGAACATTTTGTAGAATTAGGGAAAAAAGATTCTAAAGATCCATTTTCACCCTATCAAATTGAAACTAGTAAAAAGACACAATGTTGCATGTTAACTGTGAAAAACTGTTGTTCATAAGTGTCTTTATAAAAATTGAGACCCATTTAAAGCGACATGCTACAAAAAAGTTGGGACAAGAACAACAAGATACAGGGTTGTGTAATGATATAGGGACACAGGATGATGTTGTCAAAACTAACAGTTTGTCAATAGTAAATTCTCTAGTTTAAAACTGTGAAAAAGGAGGAAGATGTGAGAAAGACACACTGTGGAAAAGAGCCAGAGATTAATAACAATGATTAAATGCAGAGTGGAGTGAAGAAGAAACCCAGGCCTATCACCTGATTCATTCAGCCCCGACTAAATGCTTTGTCCAAAAAGAAAGTTCCAAGCCTAATCCTAGCAGTACAGAGGGTCTGTCACCTGAATTCAGACTGGGAGCTGGTTCCACAGAGGAACCAGTTCAGTTTTAAATATTATACTAACCACAAGTAAACCAGAGGTCTGAGATCAAAGTGTTTTATTGGACTGGTATGGTGCTATGAGGCCTTCAGGATAAGAGGGGCCTGAGAATTCTAGACCTTGTATGTAAAAAGGATTTTAAAATTGATTCTGGCTTTAACAGGGAGCCAATGAAGAGAAGCCACTATTGGAAAAATAAGCTCTCTATTTCTAATCCCTGTCAGCACTCTCACTGAGGCATTTTGGATCAAGTGAAGGTTTTCAGTGAGTTTTTAGGACAGGCTGGTAAAAATGAATTACAGTACTCCAAACTTAAAGTAATAAATGTATGAACTAGTTTTTCAGCATCACTCTGAGACAGGATTTTTGTCATTCTGAAAATATTGCACAAATGCAAGAAAGCAGTCCTACATATATGTTTAGAATGCACATTGAAGGACATATCCTGGTCAAAAATGGCTCCAAGATTCCTCACAGTTTTACTGGTGGCCAAAGTAGTGCTTTAGTATCTGCTTTAACACCATGTTCTTGTCACCAAGATTTTTAAGGCCGGTACAATAACCCCAATTTTGTGTGAATTTATAAGCAGCAAGTTAGGCCTTCCAGGTCATCCAGGCCTTTAAGACATTCCTGCAGTGTGTTATCTGACTTCATGGATTGATAACTTTTGGCATCGTCTGCATAGCAGTGAAGATGCATATTATGCCTTCTAATGCTAATGCAAGGGAAGGATGCATAATGTAAACAGAAGTGGTCCTAGAACGGATCCCTGTGGAACTGATTAACCTTGGTGTGAATAGGACTCCATCTTATCCAAATCACAGTATCTTTAATATCTACAACATGCTCTAATCATTGTAATGAAATATAATGGTCAACTCTATTCACAGTTGAATATAATATGATAGAGGGCAGTTTATTGAACAGTGCATAAAAGTCTAACAGGAGAAAGAAGATCATACAAATGCAAGTTAAAACTTGGCCATACAGAGAAAAAATATATTTAAACATATTGTGAAACACTGTGGCCTGTTCTGGACTCACACTGGTTTTAGGTGGATTTTGACAGCACTTTGATCTTATCCATTGTGTTGGAGAGGTTGGAGTTGAAGAGAATGGTCCTGTGGCCATGTTACATTTATAATGTCAAGACAGTTTTCCATTGAAGTTTAGTGAAAAACTGTCTTGCAATCAGTGAAATCTTACATGTCACATAATTAACTACACCATAAAACATTAACAGTGGTATAAATTCAGGACTTGTTTGTCTATAGACGGTACAGATGTGTCTCAAAAACACAGATATCTGGTAATCAGTGCTAAGTACCATATAAATAAAATTCTAAAAACAAAGACTTGCACTCACCAAAGCTAAAGCACATGCTTCTTGGACAGATTGTCAGTACAATTAGCTGCACTCCAAGTCATATTATTTTTCAGGCTTGTTTTTTGGGGCTGTATTTATGAGGCACAGACTAACAGAACATGAAAAAAAGATATTTGCCTTTTTTTTTATCCAAGTATCTTGATAGTTTCTTTGATAAAGGTGTTTCAAATTTCATTTCTGTTTTCTAGTTGAATTATTTCATAAGAATTATAGTGTGAAATCATGAAAACTGAGTAAGTTGGTTACATTTCTGGCAAAGTCACTTTGTCATTACTGTCTTTGAGTCCAAGCTGGGCCTGAACAGGGATCTTTAATCAGAGAGAAGGGAATAGATGGTATGCTACATGTCAATACCAGTATGTACTTTTTATGGGCAATTACTTGCATTTGCAGTCTTGAGCTAACCTCTCATTGATGTATTAAACACAGCTAAAAAAAACAAAAGCAAAAAAGCACAGCTAAGATCCAGTGTTAGAGAGAATCAGAGAATCAGCTTTCCTGAATAACTGTTCAACTTTCTTATACAAGCAGTTACAGAGCATGCAACTCGAGTTAACCTTCCTGATTGTGGGGCTTATCTTACATTACAGCTCATGCCATTCAAAGTAATGGGCCTGATGATGAGATTTGGCACTTGGACAGAAAGTAGTGAATCCATCCATCCATCCATCCATCCAGGCCTGCACCAGAGAGCATGAATCACTATAATGTACAGGGGGAGAGGGAGGAATTCACAACAGTGGTGAAAGTACTTTTCTGTTCCATCCCAAGTTGCTTTGCTCAGTGTCTCACCCTGTGATTGTGCCAGCTCGATGAAGTGGATCTGCCTGTCCTGAGATGACACAGAGGAAATCTTACCACTAGTGCCATTGGACCTTCCCAAGTCTGAGAAGTGTCACAATTACACAGCCCCTTATGTCACAAGCTATCAGTCGTTATGTAAAACCATTTTGCCACTGGGGAGAATAAATGTTTCTCCTCTTTCACCTTACGCAGATTTCTCAGTCTGAGCCAGAGAAAGACTAACATGACTCTAAAAAGTGAGCGTATTTGACTGTGTGCATTGACTTAAATGGGTAATTTAACATAGACTTGTGTAACCCTTCCAGCTGATGCATTTTGTGAAAGACATGTGGCAGCAGCATATTCTCTCTTGTCAACTCTGTCCTGGTGTCTAGGCCTAGAGACTCCTGTCACTATATATTTGTCACCACCTAAATCAGAACATGATTATCCTTCACAATAACGTTTCCCCAGTTTACTGACTACCAACCCCGTAGTGGTTCTGCGTGGCCTATAAGAAGATGAAATAAAAGTGTCTTATCTTTGGCTTTAATTATATATCAATCCACTCCTGCTAATGGAAACCACTCCGGTGAAGGTATCCCAGGTTTCCTTGACATCAGCCGAACTAGCAAACAGCCATTTGCTTTGTAATATGGCTGTAATTTTAATTGACCATTATTATTCTAAAATAGCCTCTCCTAGCTGGCTGACCTAAAACAAAGTCTCAGAGAAAGACAGAGCGGGCGAACGATCACAGAGAGTCCTGGGAGAACTGAGACTGAAACATAACTGTATTTGGTACTTATGTAATGTAATTCTGTGGTTTAGCAGTGAAATCACAGTGTCAGGCAGTATCAGTCTGTGGGAACAGTGAAAGCCTTCAGTTGATCAAAATCATACTTTTTAACATACACACATGCACACACAGACTGTTATGCATACGGTACCTGTGTGGGACTGCAGTTCTTTTTAATAAAGAACGCCACAGTAAATGGTGTGTGCGTGCAACAGAGGGGGAAAAATGAGATTTAGCCATAAACCCTCTCGCTGTATCAAATTTAAATACTCTTGTAGATCTCTTGTCAAAAAAGCTTAGTTGTGATCCCAGATATGAAATTGCATTTTTTTCCAGAGCACGTGTATGATGTGGTCATCGTCGAATGAGCATATTGATATGCAAATGAGAGAAAATGGCATTTTGACAAAAAGAGAGAGACAGCCTCAGAGCTCATTTTGATGCATCTGTAGAGGCTAGTGTAGATTTTTCAATGATATTTACCTTCTCACGTGCTGTGATTTGGGCTGAAAAGAATGGCCAGTTGTTTCTCATGATTGCAAGCTCACAGGCCATGGTAAAGGTGTTCTTTTCAACATTATTAGACATTTGTTTAGTTGGGAAATGCAAACATTTTGTGAGTTGTGTATTTTTTTAATCCCTATTGGCAAGGGCATTATGTGAGTGAAGCCATATGCCAATCACTTAAATATTTAGATGTCAAGTGTCGAAGTGAATCATGATTGAGCGTTTACTTATTTAAAACTATTTATTAGAGATGGCACGATACCACTTTTTTATGTCCGATACCGATACCGATATCATAAATTTGGATATCTGCCGATACCGATATGAATCCGATATAGTGTGTTTTAATCAACAAAACTGTTTTTTAAATATCTTGCTGCATTTTGTATAAGTTCATACTCAAGTTTAAAACAACAACTACACTAAAGCTATTCTGTTATACCTGTATGCAAAAAAAAATATTTCATAGTTCAGCAATACTGATCAATCTAATAAACTTAAACCTACACCATCCTCCCTATTCTGGTATTTTAAAGAGTACTTAGCATATATATTAAGCAACCTAACTAATAGGGTTCCAACTCCCAGCAACAACAAAAATAAATAAATAAAAAATAGGGAACCCCCCCTCACGCTCCACCTCATGATGCTTAATCGACGTAATCAACCTTAATTTGATGAAGTGTGAAAAAATACACAGAAATCAATTATTTTTCAAGAAATATTAAATAGATTCAACATCTTTCTTCAACAAAATTGCAGACTGCACAGATGGTACCTTCCCAAAGGAAAAAGTACTATAGCTTACTAGGGTATATTAGACTTAACAGTTACTATATGCAGTAATTGACTTCTATACATTTTACATCAGATTAAAACTTTGGGTGTAAGATTCAGATAAATATTAAATAATTAAAAGCTAGACATTTTAAATGAGAATAAGAAAGAAAAGTATGTCTTTGTGCCCCCTTTTCCCTGTTCATGCCCTATCGGCCCCCCTGGCTAAACTTTGCTAGATCCGCCCCTGCACAGTTACCAGCCGTCAGCTACGTAGAAAAAGATCCTTGAGTAGAAAGTAATATTAAATACATTCTAACAACAGCTGATCAAGCTTAAACGTGCAGCTGTTGTTCAGCCGCTGGTTTCCTCTGTCTGGTGCAAAGTGGGCCAAAAGCAAACAAGAGACACGGACTCGCGACAGAAAAGCCGATCAGCTGATCATTAAGCAGTTTCATGATTGAAGTAGCAGCCGGAGAGCCAGAGGCAGTCGCTCGTTAAGCTTAACGCAGGAATGCTTTACAAACATTCAGAGATGGACTTACACACGTGCTTTACTTCTCTCGGGGATAACTTTGTCGGAGATGAAATGCCAGGTTGCTAGCGAAGCTCCACATGCTATCCAGACCACAGGTCCCGCATGCCACAGCCGCTCTATCACGTGATGCATACTGCTCCGACGTGCTAACGTTCTGAGGTGAGTTACAGCGTGTTGCAAGTTTTCAGAATCAGAATCAGAATCAGAATACTTTATTGATCCCTGGGGGAAATTATTTTTTGTTACAGTGCTCCATTTTAAACCAACATTAAGACAAGACAGACAATACGCTAACTAAGAATAGTACAATATATACATATATATACATACATACATACATACATACATAAGTCACTTATAAATAAATATTTGGAAAAGAAACATGTGTAGTTGTAGCAGCAAACAGTGTGTTAAGTGGATGCGTTGTACAGGGAGATGGCCACAGGCAGGAATGATTTCCTGTGTCGTTCAGTGGTGCTTTTCGGTAATCTCAGTCTCTCACTGAACGAGCTCCTGTGACTGACCAACATGTCATGGAGTGGGTGGGAGGTGTTATCCAACATTGTCTTTATCTTGGACAGCATCCGCCTCTCCGACACCACCTTGAGGGAGTCCAGCTCCATCCCCACAACATTGCTGGCCTTACGGATCAGTTTATTAAGTCTGTTGGCATCTGCGACCCTCAGCCTGCTCCCCCAGCATGCAACAGCATAGAGGATCGCACTGGCCACCACAGACTCGTAGAAAATCCTCAGCATTTTCTGGCAGATGTTGAAGGACCTCAGTCGCCTCAAAAAATAGAGACGACTCTGGCCCTTCCTGTAAAGTGCTGTGGTGTTTTTAGCCCAGTCCAGTTTATTGTCAATGTGTACTCCAAGGTATTTATAGTCCTCCACAATGTCAACACTGACCCCCTGGATTGAAACAGGGGTCAAGTGTTTCCTGGTCTTCCTGAAGTCCACGATCAGTTCCTTGGTCTTTGCCACGTTGAGCTGCAGATGATTCTGTGTGAGGTGATTGTGAGGTGCTTTCGTGATATTTAATGGATCGGATTACATTTTTTATTTTTCTCCGATATCCGATCCAGTAATTTGGGTCAGTATCGGACCGATACCGATACGTAATATCGGATCGGTCCATCTCTACTATTTATACGATGTATTTCCTCAGCAACACATTTTAGTCTGACGTGTTGCCATCACAGAGGCATCGGGTATAAAATTTGTCTAATTAAAATCACAACATTGCATTCCCTCAAAAGGTGTCACTGGCTCTAATACGTAAGTGAAGTGACACCTTAAAGCCAAAAGCTGGAAATAACAGGAGGAATGAGGAGGCGGATTCCTCCTCATCTTCCTCCCCTCTAACCCGTGGGGCTTCATTGTTCCCAGGGATTCGTGTGGAGGTGTACGAGTCCTGCGTTGTGCCAAATGTTGTTTTTTTTCCCTTCCTGTAGCTGCAGATTCATTGTTATTCTCTGTCTGCAAAAATGGCAGAAAGCATGCGTGACTTGCTGTAGTGCAGGAAAGGCAAGAGTTTTTGTTTGCAGAGTACACAGGAGGTAGGCAAAGTGAGCCTTCTAAATGTGACACTGTGGGACCTTCCAGGCACAGAGAGACAAAAAAGGAACATCCACATGGATGCACATGCAAAACCGTGAACACACAGTGGTTCAACACGGAGAGTGAAAAAATATACGGTATTCACAATTTCTCTTCCTGTCTTACATACGTTTCAATTCACTCACGTGTCGTGAAGTGCTGCTTGTTTACCAATTTAATTAATTCAATTGAGTGAAATTATAGCAAACCAGAATAATGACTGTTAATTGTGAGCCAAAGCAACTTACATCCTGCAGTGTTGTGTGCTCACTTACACATTAGCAGCCTCTTACAAGCCGTCAGACAGCAGGATCGCCATCTTTCATCTCCAAACAGAGAGGACACCGACAGAGACGGCTGCAGGGGAGGGGAGTTATCAGGAGAGAAACCGGGATGCTGGAAGCCGTTGAAGAAGAGGAGAAAAGCCTTGTGATGTATGTTAGGAGTAGTTTAGTTATACAAAGAAAGGGTATGTATGAGGCAAGGAAAATGTGCAAACGAAAGGAAATAGGATTTAGCTTGAGAGGCAGTTGTTTGTGTTCCAGTGTACCGACTGTCAGCAATGATGGCTGCTGTACTGGCCTCAGTGAGCATGTCCAACAGCTGTCTACTTATAGCATCATGTCAGACACAGTTGTTTACTTGTTAGGCTATATTTCTTTCTTTGGCTGGATTCACCGAAAGCCATTGGCTATTACTAAGCTGAAAGCTCTTTGTACGAAACTGCTAATTTAAGACATCTGGATGCGCCCACAGGTCACTGATTATGAAAAAAGAACCCTCTTTCCTCTTTTGTTCTTCACAAGATTTGTTTACAACTTTGTAACAAAAGAATGATCAAACATTATTGATCAAGCTGACTATAACCTGACCACAGATTCTGCGTGTTCTTACATTTATATCTGTTTTCAGAGATCAGCTCCATTCTGACTGATTTCGATAGGGAGAGACAACTTTATCCACCCTTATGTAACATATCAAATGTTTAAACTGAGATTTTATTATTTCATAAAAAATATTAGCTCATTTTATAATTTGAATATTATGGTGCATTAGTGTCTATGGAAGTTGCAGCTTCCACCTTTGGAAGGGCACCATCAATGCTGAAAGGTATTTGCAAGTTCAACAGTAAAATATACTCTCATCCAGATGATTTCTTTTTTATAGATGTACTGAATTGGCCTACCCACAGTCCAGGCCTTTCACTAATTGAAAATAGGACTGGGCGATATGGCCTAAAATCCATATTGCGGTATAATTTGAAGCATGTGCTGTCACGGTCTGGCTAGGGCAGACCGTATGTTGCAGGGAAGGACTCAAGCGCAGACCGAAATGAGATATGAATAACAAAACAAGCCGTTTATTAAGGCAAGAAACGAGGGTACAAAATAATAGGGAATCGATGAAAACTAAACAATGACCTAAACTGGGTGAACTAAAACGAAACATACAAAACTCTAAACATAACGAACTGACAGGGATACCTGGAGCGGAGACATAGGGACAACGGAGCAGTACAACGGACGACCTGACCAAGAATGACTGAGAACACACAGACTAAATGGACACAGGAGGATAATGAGGGAAGTGGCAACACATGGGAACCCAGCTGACACATGAACATAATTACGTCACAGGGGGAGAGTAACTGAACATGATGAACACAGACACACCCGACCTCTTCACAATAAAACAGGAAACACAGTGAGATATAGACATGACAACCTGAACTGACAACATAAGCCACAGACATGAAATACATGAAAAGCAGGGGAGACTTAACATAGTGGAAACACGAGGGGAAAATAACTAGAAACACGTAGGCATGATAGACTTAACATAGTGGGAACACGAGGGGTAAAATTAACTGGAAACAACTAGGCATGATAACGATGAACTTAGGAAACCTGAAGGCTACATAAACTAAACACAAAACGCTGGGTCAGCAGACCCAGGATCATGACAGAGCCCCCCCTTCAAGGGCGGATTCCAGACGCCCAAAACCCCGAAAAGACAAAACCAAAAGACAACCCACCGAGGGCGGGCGGCGGGGGCCCAGGACGGAGGGCCAGAAACAAGGCCACAAAACCAAAATGTCCACCAAAAGCACAGGAGCGCAGGGAACAGTTCATGACTCCTCAGGGGGCCGACCCGGAGGGTGACGGCCCAGAAATTCATAGTTCAGTTGATCAGGGGGCCGGCCCGGGGGCCGACGGCACAGGAGTTCATGGTCAAACAGTTCAGGTGGCCTACCTGGACGGCAGCAGCACAAGAGTTCACATGGTTCAGGCGGCCGACCAGGAGGCCAACGGTCCAGTAGCCCATAGTCCACGAGCTCAGGGGGCCGACCCGGAGGCCGACAGCATAGCAGGTCATAGTTCCAAGGTTCAGGGGGCCGACCCGGAGGTCACGAGCACCACAGGTCACAGTTCAACAGCTCAGGCGGCCGACCCCGATGGCAACAATGTCCAGCTAATGGCCCGGAAAGCGGCCGGCGATTCCAAGGGGCAAAACGCGGCTTGGGCGGCGGCAACACAGCTGCAGGACCAGGCGAGGCCGACACAGAAGCAGAGGCTGGACCAGGACATAGTGGGAACACGAGGGGTAAAATTAACTGGAAACAACTAGGCATGATAACGATGAACTTAGGAAACCTGAAGGCTACATAAACTAAACACAAAACGCTGGGTCAGCAGACCCAGGATCATGACATGTGCGGTAACGATATATATTGCGATGCATTCTTTTCTTCTGTATATAGATAGATAGATAGATAGAGAGATAGATAGATAGATAGATATAATGTGTGTGTGTGTGTCAAAATGACTGAACAGTATAGCATGTCATTTTAAGAACATTTATTGTGCAAAAGTTTTTTTTATAAATTGAACTTAGAAAACTTTTCAAATAATTTTTAAGATGTAAAAATTTAAATTACAAATTTTAAAATGTAACACAAAATTCTTAAATAACAAATAAAAATGAAGATAAATGTGCAAATATTTTTGAATAAAAAAATACAAGTAAAATATCGGTAAAACACAAAATTCTAAATTGTTTAAAATAAAGTGCAAAATGTATGGAAAATATCATTCTGCTGGTGTGTAGGGCCACCTTTTTTCTTTCCACTTGACTGGCTGGGCATTTGTGGAAGGTGCCGTTTTTGGCTTTTCCAAAACGTGCTTCGTTTTGAGGTGATAAAACAAATTACTTGTTTATACTCGTTTATACCGCCCACCCCTAGTTGAAACCATTTGGAGCATCACAAAATGAAAACACAATAAAGAAGATCCTGAACCGTTCAGCAGCTGGAATTCTATATCTGATAAGAATGGGCCAACATTCCTTTCTCAGAAGTAAACCAACTGGTCTACTTCTGGACTGTTATCAAAAAAAGAGGGAACGCTACCATGTGGTCAACATGGCCTTATCCCAGTTTTCAGCCATCAAATTTAATTTTTTTTTCTGAAAACAGTTCATTTTCACAGTTTAAACATTTGTTTTTCTTTATTTGTTCTACTGTGAGTAAAATTTGGATTCATGAAATGTACAGCTCATTGCATTCTGTTTCTGTTATTGCCTACAGTGTCCCAACTTTTTGGAATTGGGATTATCCAGTCGTTAAGTGATAACGTGACGAATCCTACTTCCGGGTCTAAAGTAGTCTGCGTTTAATATGGCTTTTGTGTTGTTAACATGTTTAATGTTTTGTATTTTCTTCTATTTGATCTCAAAAAGCTCCTAAAACAGTCAGTGATCACTGTTGACCTCCCTCGGCTTTTATTACCGCTAATCATTTATTTAAGCTCAGTTTTTAAAACCTTAGCATGTAACTACAGCCCAGCCCATGCAGCAGTATATGAATGACTAACCTCGTATTGTGGATGGATTATCTCAGTTGTTCTCCTGGCTGAAGTTTGGTCCTTTTACAGCATCCTGCCATGCGATTACATTTGTTCCTGACCACCGAGAACACTCACGTTAACTTTTATCGAGTGGAAAGAAAGTTAGCTTGTTTATATTATGCTAACATAGCTGTGTCGCTAGCGGTCATGTAGCACATCATTATATACCAGCTAGCCAAACTTCAGTAACCCTACAAACGTCACTGCTGTTTAGTTTTCTGTCTTCATTTATGCTGGAAGTGATAGCAGAGCTGTACGTTTGAATTTGTTTCCAAAACCCCGCAGTCAGGACATGCTATATTGTATTTAGATAGAAGCTAGCGAGCTAACTTCCTGCTAACTTCTAACTCCGTTAAATGTCATAAATTCCGTTTTCATGGATGCCTGGATGTTAAACTCAATTGTTACACCTGGTAGAGCAGAACGCTGATCATTTTATTAAAGATGAAAGACTTTAGACAGTTTTTCAACTCTCAGTAATGCCATAGTGATCGTTTGATATATGGACCTGCAGCGGAGTTTAGGCCCATGACACGGCTAGTGACGTCAGACTTAACGACCGGATAGTTGACACTGATGTGTAGCCATGCCAACATAGTAATTTTGCCTGGGGGTTAAAAATAAACTGTATTATAAACAGTTCAGCACACTCAGACCTGTTTTCAACTGTTTTCAAACCAAGAACCTGCTGTTTCATGTCACAGTGCCAGACTACTGTGAAAAGTATACAGATTCAAAGGTCTGGGCCCAGGTAAATCCACTAACTTGCTGTGTAGCACATGATTGCACCCACACAGTTCTTTAATCAGCTAAAAAAAACAGCAAGACCACTATACCTGTTCCAACACATTTATAGAACTCTTGTTGTCGAGTGGCTGAGGGTAATGACAAGGCCATGAGTGAGAAGAATGCCTAAAATGGAAGAATACAAAGCAACAAACAAACTAAGTTTCCCTAATGCAGTAGTAGCTGCAATACTGACAAAACTTCATATTCTCAGTTTCATATTGCATATGCATTCTTGGTGTTGCTGGCCACCTCTGCAGCACCAAAGAGCCTTTAAGACCATGGAAGACAGAAGCATGATCACAAATTAGTCAAGTGATAATTTCATGAAGTAAAAATACGCATCAAGGTGCAAAGCACTGGTTACACTGGTCAGCAAGGCCAGTTTAGACTTTACCTTTAAAGAGTGCACAGTTCTGATAAGAAGTTATTTGTGATGTCAGTGGGCTCTAGACTTATAGTTGTAGAGTGCAATCCATTTATTAAGAACAATTCTTAAATGTGGTGGTGGGGGGGGTTGTGTGCTTTTGCTGAATTTGTCTATTTTCTGGTGTTTTCCTATACTGCAGTGTGTTTGATGATGAAATATAGATGTTAGCCCAACACTATACCATGCAAACATTTCAGCCAAGCAATTTACATCACATATTTCAAAGGTCCACAGAGTAACAAGGTAATATTCTTGTCTGGCTATAATTCACTCGCCGCAAGATGTTTACACTTTGCTTCCCATGCAGCTTCTTGTTTGTGGTTGGCTGTAGTTGTGGATGCACACAAGGTCAGATCTCTTCAAATTCTCTTTAACATGAAGTTCGGGGCATTGGAAATTCTTTTTCCTCTGCCAGGCATTCTACCCGAGCCATCATAAATTTATAGAGCTCAAATAAATGTATCCTCGAAATACCTGAAGTGACCCTTTTTCTCAACCTTATATCTTTAAAGCCACTGTCAAATGACAAGGCAAGTGAGAATGGCAGCACTTCAGAAACCCATGAGTAACACAGAGGGAAGTCACGAAAATTGTTGTGTCCGTCTAAGACCTATATTGAAGCAGAGTTGTCTATTTTAACCACCGATATGATGCTTTATTGAGAGGGTAGCTGAGGGTATTGGGAGGAAGATGGAGAGGCTAAGTGACAGAGTAGAGCAGCTGGTTGTGAAGTATTGAGCCACTCAAAAAGAGCTGCTCGCAGTAGGCCACTTTACACAAATCCTTCTCTTGACAGTAGTTGAGTTTTACAGTGAAGCAGTATGGAAGTGTTCAACTGTTCAGTTCAACTTTGTCATGAAGGGCACATGAGAGCAACCCAGGTGATGTTCTTACAGTTTTTTCTCAAGTTATACAGGAGCTTATTTTCTTGTATTTCCATTTATATTTTGACATTTTCTAGCAAGTAAAAGGGATTGCAAGTCCAACCCTTTAAGAGTTTCATAAACAAAAAGTTTGAATTATTATATTCTAAACATTTATGACAAGTGCTCAATGTCACACCAGCAAATTCAATTGATTACCATCTTTGACGCAGTAGTGCAAAAAATGCTCTTCATAATTCCTCTGCTGACCTCTAGCCTTCTGGCTCAGTCTTCAAATTTACAACTACAGTAAGACAGCAGATTATATCCAAGTGAAGTATATCCGGAGATATAGGACTGATGACTGTATCGCTTTCTATTAACACCTCTTGAGTGCACTTAAAAAGCATTGTGGGAAACTGCAATGCAGCCTTATGGCATTAAGACTGTGTGTGTTTTATTTTGTCATCTTGCATTTGCCCTCCTTTAGTTGTCAATACGTGGATCTCGGTGGGCTCAGGGTTTCTGTGCCAGCCTTGTAATGAGGATCCCCTGGGCCTGCATCTGAGCTGTGTGGATGTGCAGATGAATGGATGAGGAGGGTCAGCTAAATGATGGTCCTGGCAGCAAGCTTTTGCGCATAATGTAATCATTCTCAACTCTATCTGGCTCCATATGCACAGTGTGCTCCGCTCAGATTTCTCTTATCAGGAAAAGATATTGTCCGGAGGCCAGCATGCTCAAACACATTCATTAATCCTACCACGTGAACTAGGGCTCAGTCTCCAAAGATGGCACACGATGTACACCATGATCCCTCTTAGCTCGCTATAATCATCTTTGCTTTGATACTCCTTGGTAGTTTTGACCATAATGCACTCGCAAGTAAACTTAAGATGTCAAAGTTATGCTTGATTTAAAATAATGGGCAGCTTAAATACATTTGGAATTCTTGCGTTTCCCAGTACACGAGCAGTCTGCTGTATATCAATAGCTATTTGTAAGTACCGAGTTACTCTAAACGTTTATCATGTCTGTTGGGATCTATCTGCTTCTTGTAATAGTTCACAACAGTATCAAGGTCATTCAAGGTAAAGGTGAACCCCAGTCACCAAAGAGGAAACATCTGGCAGAATCAGGTTAATGTATAATGTAACAAGAGGTTTTTAGGTATTTTCTGAAAGCATGTAACTACTGGTTATGACTAGGGATGCACTGATACCGATACTGGTATTGGGTATCGGGGCCGATACTGTAAAATATGTGTGTACTCATACTCATTAAAGTTAACCGATACCATGAACCGATACAAACTTATTTCATTAATCAGAGGGTGGCTTGTCATTTCTGTTGTAGTTTTTTAGATTGGCCACTAGGGGAACATCCCGTGCTAAACAGGCACAGGGTTAGACGAGTGAGACTGGCGGCTCCAGATAAAAAAGAGAAACTGGAGGCTGCTGTAGCTAGGCTAAACAAAATGTCAGCAGTGTGGACCGGAACAGCCAACTTTAACTCAGGTTTTGGAAAAGCGATGGCAAATGTCAAGAGAAAATCCACGGGCAGTTAAAATAACAGAGGCTCTGACTCATTTTATCGCTCTGGATGACCAGACAATGCCGGTCGTGGAAAACATAGGATTGCACAGTCTTCTCAGCATACTCGAGCTGCGATATGAAATTCCCAACCACCCGTACATCAGGGAGATAAAGGTGCCAAAACTTTCTGAAGAGGTAAAGACAAGCAGTGTGTGCGCGATGTCAGTCCTCGGTTTAACGGCACAGTGGACTGATGATCCACGGGCAGATGAGGAGTTTATTTGTCAATGCCAAATACTTTCGTTATTTTGTTTGTTTGTTTACAATATGGACAGTTTATTTTATTCTCAAACCTAATTTGTGTTTATTTTATTCCAAACAGAAGTGTTTATTTATTATTCTGAAACCTCGAGACAATAGTCCAGTGATATTTTGTTAAATTACAATGTGGAGACTGCAATAATCTAACAGAAGTGCTTATTTTTCACTTGAAATTTTTTTGTAGTCATTTTTATTAAGATTTTATTTTTTATCAGCCTAGAATAAAATAAAACCTGTCTTCCAATTCATTGCGTGTGTGTGTGTGTGTGTGTGTGTGTGTGTGTGTGGTAGAAGTATCGGTTTTTGTACTCTGTATCAGCAAGTACTCAGATCCAAGTATCGGTATCGTATCGGTTTGGAAAAAATTGGTATCGTTGCATCCCTAGTTATGACCATTAACTTGCAAGTAGATTATTTGTTGCTTAGTTAATCAGGCCCAGAGAACAACACACAGGCTGGATCGTCAACTTTTCTTTCACCTTGTGCAGAATAAGCCTGTAAACAGGTTTCATATGTGCAGGTTAGTATATTTCTTTATAGTAAAAAAGGGAAAATCAGTTTATGCTTTCTGCATTTTTTGTTTGTTTGTTTGTTGCAAATCTATGGTTGGCTGTGTAAAGATTTACCTACATTTCCCAATTGTTATTTACACTGTTGTTACACTGAGAGTGTCTTCCACATTTACTAAGCAAAATTCCTGTTCCCTGCAGCAATGTTTGCCCATCTGGAAGAGATATATAGAAAACGTCATAGGCAGAAGGAAACAAATGTTTTGAAGAGTTCTCACTAATTGCCCATACAGCATTGTATTATATACAATGACTCCCCCAGTGCCTTTTAGGCAGTAATTTCAGAACAAAAACAATGCCCTCTCTGAAGGTGTTTCATTATCAGAGGTGATGTAATTATATTTCAGTTCCAATATTGGAGTTGCTTTTAGCTGAGCATTGCCTATTTCTTTCTTATAGAATGGTTCTATTTTTATATCTTCATTATGCTCATTTCCATTTAAACTGTTTTGTGTGATATGTAAGGTAATTAGCTCATTTTAATTCCTTGCCAACGCAGGTTAAAGATGATTTTTTTTTGTGCTATATTCGTTATGCTCCCCATTCAGTTACAGTTACCCCATGTAACTGTAACTTCGGTCGTTGCTGTGCTTTTTTTGGAAATCGAATTTCCCAGAGGAACCCACCCGAGGGATTAATAAAGTTCTATCTTATCTTATCTCTCTTATCTTATTCTCTGCGCTACAGCTCCACGTATTCAGTAAACATGTGAAAAGGAGCAACAACGATCCAAAATATTTTAGTATTTTTGGAGTAATATTTTGGAGTAGAAGGGCAGGAGGAGAAGAATAGAGGCCTGTCAGAATATTGGAGGTGTGGGCTGTAAGCTCCGGGCATTTGTCGATCCGATTTGGAAGACCTGCAACCTTGACTTACAGGCTGTCACAGATGTTGACACCCTGCGGATTCATCTTGTCATCGTTGTCCCCGATATTCAAAGCTTCAATGTCAGTTCGTCCTGCCCGCAGCTTAGAACGCAACCGATTCTAGACGAAGATCAGGAATGCATTAGATAGCTATCCTACAGTGGTGCTAATGCGGTCCCAAACAGTGATCCCAGATCAGTTCCTTTTGCTATTCCTAGAAGTTTTATGAATACGAGCCTCGAGGCGTGTTTAATAGCTTGTATCACATATCCATTAAAGCGCCTAGTCTGAATGTGTCAGCGTTACTGTGATTTGTGGAGACAGCCGTAGCGCACAGAGGCAGTCTTTTCAATGAATTCTTGGGGAAAAAATGGAAAACGTCACAACAACAAAAACAAAGCTGAGAGAAGATAATGGGGGCTGAAGGCAAAAATAGCATCCTATAATAAAGCAACTAATGATAGACACATAATAATTAGAATGCATGGAAGGAATACACTTTCTAGTGTTTCTGTGAGGCTCCAGCTTGAATTTTCATATTACTGAGTTTACTGGGAACACACAGATTCATGGGCCCTACTTTAGAAAGGCCTCGCCTCATGTCTTTAGAGCATAAATGTCAAAAATTGCCAGAAAAATGTTTTATATTAGAATCAATTTTATACTTTTACTGATTAAAGTCTTTAACTAAACATTTGTTTTTGCAATTTTAATCCTGTGAAAACAAGTTAACTTACCTCGTTGTGGTTATTTTTTTTACTCAGGTTTTGACTTTTTTTGTTTTCATGTGCTCTGAAGTAGCAAAGCGTGACGACTTCACACACTGGGCCTCCTGTGGGTACAGGGCTGCTACGTGGACCACCTGGCACATCTGAGGCTTTTTGACTGTTATGCCGCTGTCAGCATAGCATATGACTCTTACAGGGGCTGTAAGGGGTTTAAAGAATTTCCCATTTCTGAGATAAAGCATTTCTTGTCTTATCTTTTAGGAGCTAAGCCTGAAGGTGCTGGAGTTACATCTGTTATTTACTATTTTTGTGTATATAACGGGAACCTCGTAAACTGAATGGTGGTCTCCCGACAATCTTGGATGTTTTATAGAATTCAAATAATGATCAGAAATTATTAAGAGACTCTCATGAATCTAAGATAAGCTCACATTTTATCTCTATATGTCATATAAATAAATCAAACTAAATGGGGAGGGGGGGTAGAACTTGATCTTGGTCCATATTCATCCACAGTACACCACACACACGCTCAAGGCTCAATAGTGTCTGCTGCTGTAACTCTATTGTCATTCTGTAACAGAAATGTGCTGAAACTGGGAGATGCTTTGCTTTCAGTCTCTACAATCCATAAGTCTCTGCAGCTGTGAGCTAGTGAACTTTGGGGAGATGGGAAGAAATGGTCATGGAAAACGTGTGCTTTAAAAATGCATATTTCAACATCAAAATGTAAAAAGTGGTACCAAACCCTGATCTCTTCTTTAAAGTCAGGTGCATTTGTGCTGCTACCACAGCACCAAGGCTCTGTTTAACTGGAAATACTCATCGACGTTGATTAAGACTACAGTGCTGTTGTTAATGTCAGTTTAAAATGAGAGATTGTTGACAATAGGAAACTAAGTATTATTATGGTAATTTTATAGCTGAGCGTTTTGCTCCCCAGTATATTATGGACTTATCGGCACGCGGGTTAAGTATGAAGCATTATGTTTGCTACCACGTGCCGCTCGAGCTGATTACATTTCGTTTAGCCTCACAGTGTGGCTAAAGATTGAAAGTATTTTGAACCTTTGCACACATTATCTTCAGCTATATGACTGCATATTCCCTTCTGCAGTAACCTTGAGTAACAAAATGCTAGGGTATAATGAATTGCAGTATGAAATTTGAGCTGATATTATGAATATTAATGTGGATGCAGCACAGAGCCACAAAAAGTAGAGTGAAATTGTTGAACTAGAAAGATTGCTATCTGCTTGTAGCAAAGTGTATTTTAGATAAAGGGCAGCGAGACCTTTAACTCCAGTTCTATTTGTTCTGTTGTCTTCTTGTAAATTGGCATGAATGGTAATGCAGGAAATACATTCCTGTTTGTGTGAAAAGTGCAGACATGTAACCCTGTGCTGTTGTTATTATGTCTGAGTTGTCCTATCAGGGAAGACAAATTAAAAAAAGAAAGGTCCTTCGACTCCTCATATGAATGGCTTAAAAACTCATTAAGCACTATTAAGGACTCTTCAGGAATTACACACTGCCGTTCACTTATTATGTGAGGTGCAGCCGTGTTGAAACGGGTGAAAATGGTGGACAGTGTCCTTCCCCCTAACGTTTTCCTCCACTTTAACATTCTGTACAGTGTGCTCTTTGCCTCCACCTGTGATGTGGCAGTAATACCACCGTGGAGACGGGCTGGAGCCTAACCTACACTGAAAAGGAAATAAAACTCCCGATGAACTGAATTAGGGACGTCTGACCCAGCTCATCTAGATTCCTCGTACACAAGCAGACAGGGGAAAAAAATACCCCACATACAGGACACAGAGACTGGGAAGCATTCAGTGAATTTACTGGTTTTTACAAAGGTCATGTTGTTATAATGATGTTTTAGGCCTCAGCCACACTCGAGTGAAAATAGGACTGCAACCTCAGCGTTACCAGGAAAACAACGGCCAAGTGTTTGCATTTCATTTTTTTGCTTTCTTGGACTCATCGCTGTGACCAACTTTTAGCTTCCAAGGCAGCTGCACAAGTCGCTGGTGGTTAGGGATGGGTATCGTTTAGGTTTGATCCGATACCGGTGCCAAACCGGTACTTTTGAAACGGTGCCGGTGCTCAAACGGTGCTCAAACCGGTGCTTAAAGAATGGAGAACACAAAATTGGTCCAAAAACCTCTCATGTTCAGCTGTTTTTGTAAAAAGATAACAATGTTAGCCTTTTCTGCAGCTATGGGGCATATATGGTATCACTCTTGGCTGGAAGCAGTGCTTAAACAATGGAAAAACACAAACTTTGTCCAAATCCACTTTTTCTTTGGTCATTTTAGCCTTTTTGGCCAGGGTGAAGGGAGTATCTGCCATCAAACAAGAAGACAGCTGCATGTAGCTATGATGGTGTTTGCTAGTTCACCTTACATGCATTAATGTAATAACGTGGTTAGCCTACTCAACGTAAATTACACACGAACAACATGAAGCTACTCACGCAGAGAAGAACGGCTGCTGCTGCATCATCATCCTCATCATTTCTGCTACACTGGCAGGGCTAGGGGCCAGGACTCTCCTCTTCGGGTTTTTGGGGGATGTTGCTAGCTCCGGGTCTGATAACAGGCACCACACCCGCAGTAGATGTGCTCGGTGTGAGGTACAGCCAGACTTTTGACCGCTTCGCCTTGGGCATTTTTAATCTGTAGCTCTGCTCTAAAAGAACGTACATACCTGGGCCCGCCTACTAGCCTCGGAAACGTAAAATGATTGGCTAGAATCTAAAGTGTATCACAGAAATAAAGCACCGAAATGTGCGCTGCTTTTCGGTCTGGTTACTACCGTTTATGTCAGAACCGGTGCCATCATGGCACCGGATATCGGTACCCATCCCTACTGGTGGTAGGAAACTTGTGTCACCAGGACTCTGACTGATGTTAAGGTTCAAAAATTGAGGAAGGGTACAAGAGGTGATCGAAAAATAACCACACTGGTCCGGCCGGGTGAAGTCAAACGAAGATTTTAATTCACACGTGGGAAGATCACTGGAAACAGCAATTGATCTTCGACTTACTAAAGCACAAACAATTATTTTATAACATCAGGGTTTGTTTACTGACGCCCCTTCATGCGTCACAGATACATTTTATACATACGTCAAACCAACACCACAATGACCTTTTACACAGAACATCAGCTTCTATTTTCATGGCTGGCACTTCCTGTGTACCTTTCAGTTCTTGTCCTATTCCTCTTTCTTGCCGAGACACCAAGAAACGGTTCCTCTTTTACCGAGACAATTTTGCAGTTACAGCCAGACATGACTAACCTCTCCTCTAAATAAATCTAACTAAAAGTGTGTGTGTCACGACCTCACTCAGCCTCGATGTCACCTCTCGCACTTCTGACCTTTTACCAGACCAGAGGCTCACTGAGACTATGTATATGTCATCTGCTAAATAAATGTTTTAATCAAGAACCCCTACTAAAAGCTTAATACAAGAATATGAACATATAAAAGATATTAAAATAAACTGATATAAGTGTTTTGTAAGCATGTATTGCAATTCCTTCTATGTTCTAGTTTTCCCTCAGCATGGATCATCTAGACACTCTCACTAGGTGAAGCTTTAGACCATTAATGAACCTGAACATCAACTCAAATAAGCACAGATATGCAATATGTATAAAATAGTTATAACTGCACCTGGAATACAAAATTAATATAATAACTTGTATGCATAAACATCTTAAGGCCATCTTAAAGCTATCTGTTACATTGTTAAAGCAATGATCATACTGCAGATTATATTATGCTGGTAAAATACTTTTTGTTCATCCCCACAATCCCCCTTTCGACCTCTGGCACACCAGAGGTCGATACATATGTTGTTGTTCACTCCTCAGTCCACTCAACTGCTTCCATATCCATCATTGGCATCATGGACATAGGGGCCACCGCCCCAGGGTCCACTGCCTTTACAATCACCTTCTCTACCAACCTTCGGGCACAAGGAATGAGACAACAACCACAGGTCACCAAAATACCCACCAATACAGATAGAGAAAACATGATTGACAGAGCAAGCCCCTTCCACCGTCCGAACACTGAGGTCATCCAGCTCTCCAGTGAGTTGTCAATTCCCGAGTGGTCATGCATGGTTCTAGAGAGACTCTTTAGCCCCTCCAAAGCTCGCGTCACTGAGCCATCTGGAGCTGTGTTATTCGGGATATAAGTACAACACTGATCTCCGAACATCGAGCATACACCCCCTTTTTCCGCCAACAACATATCAAGGGCCATTCTATTTTGGACCCCTACTAATGAGGTCGGACCCATCTGCTCCGCTAACCCTTCCATCCCGTCTCTGGTAAGGTTAGAGAGCCTCAGCAAATTATAGTGAACATAATTGATTCTGTCTACATTTTTGTTCGGGGTCACTGGAAAAAGAGCAGAAATTATTGGAAGATTCTCAAAACCCGCAGCTATTTGGTCTACGAGTTTATATTCACTTGGAACTCCTCTGGGGACCCCTATTGAGTCAATCCAGGTTGGCGAGTTCAGCCTAGGGTCATAAGCGTGTGTTCCCTCAATCCCGCTTTTGGACAGGATATGTCTTTTCCGCCTAGCTGCCAATGTGCGTGTGTCGTGCTGTAGAATGCTTTTTACCTGATTTCCAATTAGCATAAGAGGTGCTCCTAGTCTCACCATCGCGCACGTCCCCACACTTCCCAGAGGAACACGAGCCAAAAGAGTCTTGTGCCCACAATAATAATAAAGTCCACTTCTAGCCCAAGTCCCAATTAAAGTGTTGGATCACTTACATTGTTTGTGGTTCTTCCCGTCTGGGTAACAGCGCACCAACTTGGGTCGATTTCTCCCACGTTATATATTACTTTATCTGTGGAGAACTTAAAACACGTATAATTACCTTTTTTCGGCAAAAACGGTCCTGCCTTTGTCCGCTTGTCAACTGGAGGAAACAAACTGGACAACACAGTGCAGTCTCCAGTACTCACCGCTCCTCTAGTCATACGCAACATGCAATCATAACCCCACTTGTCCTCCGGATGGAGTGGAGCGGGCTCTGTGAACAACCGTGGTCTAGCAGAGGCACAAGCAACACAATTGGATACCTCTTGTTCCCTAGCATTTCGAGCTATCCAGTCCAGCCAGAGATTACTGTCACTGAACCCAGTGGCGCGCTCAATTAAATCCTGAGGCTTCAGTCTAGTGTAGTCCACCGCCAGGACTCGTCTATCCTTTAGTTCCTGTTGCTCTGGTACCACATATGACGACCCATTTCCCCTTTTTCCTGTAGAATTTACAACAGCGTTTATTGGGTTGTTAATCATGTGTATTTCCTTTTCTTCTCTAACTGGCTCTACGGGATTTACGGGATTGGCCTTTTCAAGAAAGTTAATTTTAATTAACCCCTTCGGGTCAGTTCCCACAGTCTCCACACCCAAGACTAAATACAAAGAGTTTTTACGCCGCCAGTTGCCCAGTGACATAGTCAAAGGATTCTTAGATGGACTATAATCTCTTTGGAGTTTTAACACGTTCTCTGACCCTTGTCCTGACGTTTCCCCATTTTCCCCAGTGTAACCCTTTACCTGATTCCAGTTCCGACACCAGTTTGCAAAGGGCCTACTCCCTCTTTCACAATGTGTACTTACTGCATAATCCCAACAAACCCACACATTATATCCTCTCCAACTACTATCTGCTCCTTCACACTTTAAAACATCGCATAAATCAAAGGTGAATGAAGTTGTGGACCCATTAACATAGTTCAACTCTAAACCACCATATGTACTGAGGCACTCATCCCTTTTACCCGAAACCTCGCGTTTTGATCTCCTTTTTAGCCCTGTTTCAATAAACGGTTTCTCTTTTGGTGCTGGATTCAACTGGCCCCTGTGTTCAGACAGTTCGCGGGGGCCTCCCTGCAAAATATAAACAAGCAAACATAGGGCCATTATCAATATCATTACAGTCATCAAACTAACAATCACAAGCAACATTTTAATCAGTCCTCTCTCCTCACGAGTCTCCGGTTCGCGGGATGGCATTGTGTTATGTATATTTGTACTTAGCATAAATTTTAAAACTTTGTTTCTGTTTTCCTCTTTCCCTTTTACTCTTTTTATTTAAACCACCCCTTTTCAAACTCTCAGTTTGTTACCACTCCTTTCTGTAGGCGTGGCGATTTCCTCCTAGGCTGCTCTTCTTTCTTCGGCCTTCCAGGTGGACTACTGGTCGGCCCGTTGCACAGGTGAAGAGGTTTATTCTGCCTCTGTTCCTTGACACTTGCGTTCTTTGAAGACGAATTTTCCTCCACCAAGCTCTCGTGTGCGGGTGCACACTGCGACCAGTGGTACCAGGTGTCGCCTTTCCCTTTCAGCTGGACTGCTGTAGCCGTCCGGGCGGTCACCTCATACGGACCAGTCCAGCGGGGCTCCTTCCACTTTCGCTTAATGACCTTTAGCCACACTGCCTTTGCGTCCGGGACCTCTCCGTTCCCCGTGGGTCTCTCACAAGTGACCTGTTTTGTAAAGCTGGACACAAGAGCTTTCAACTCATTAAAATATTCTGCATGAGACCTGTTGCTTGTCCTGGGCTGCTCCACCGGGACCACTGTCCAGGGTGCTGGAAACTGTCTCCCAGTCAGCAGCTCATAAGGGGTGAAACCTGTGGATTGGTTAACAGAACATCTTATGGTCATCAAAGCAATGGGCAGGGCTGCGACCCAATTTAGCCCTGTCTGCGCACAGATTTTAGCCAACTTGTTTTTCAAATTTAGGTTCATCCTCTCTACCTTTCCTTGAGATTGAGGATGATAGACCGTCCCGAACTTATGTTGCACTCCCAACATCCTCTCTACCTCTTGCAAATCTTTGTTCTTGAAGTGAGTACCATTGTCTGATCTAATTCTCTTGGGAAACCCATGCCTTGGAATGTAATGATTGATTAAACACTTAATCACGCTTTTCGCGTCTTCACGTTTGGTCGCCCATGCTTCGGGCCATCCAGTCAGAACATCCACACACACCAACAAATACCTCACCCCACCTGGGCCTGTATCAATCATGTCGGTATAATCAATCACGACCTCTTCTCCTGGCCTTTCTGGCATGAGAAACTTACCAGCTTCAGGTTTTACTGCTGGCTTTGGGTTGTGTGCCCCACAAATTAGGCACGTTCTGGCCTTTTCTAGTATCATCCTTCTCAAATCAGGATGCCACCATCGGCACAAATTTCTCTCCATCTGTTTCACTCCCACGTGACCAAGCCCGTGAGCCTCATTCACCTTTTGTTCCGCCATTTTGGCCGTTAAAGCGGGACGCCCATCTGGCCCCCTCCACAAACCACCATCTTGCCAGGCTCCTTTGTTTTCCCACACCCCCTTTTCCTCTTGGGATGTCTCCTCCTGCGCCTGTCTAACTTCTTCCATGCTGTTAGTGCTAACCTCCTCTTCTGGGGTTACCTGCACCATTTGTCTCTGTCCTTTGTAGCCTGCTGCTTCCTTTGCGGCTTCATCAGCTTTCTGATTTCCTTTTGCCACCATACTGTCTGCTTGTGAGTGGCCTTTGCATTTTATAATACTTACCTCGTCTGGGTCCTCCAGGGCCTTTTCCAGTTCCTCCATTTCCTTTTTGTGACAGATGGGTGCATTAGTGGCCGTTCTGAACCCGGCTCTCTTCCACTGAGCCAGTTCCACATGAGCTGCTCCAAACGCATATGCTGAGTCAGTGTAGATGTTCACTCTCATGTTTTTAGCCAACCTCAGGGCTCGAGTTAGGGCTATCACTTCAGCTCTCTGGGCCGACTGTTGTCCCTCAATTTTTCCTGCTTCTTTCACCTGAAACTCAGTTCCTACTCTACAGACTACAGCATAGCCCGCTTTCAATCCTTCTTCATCTCTGTGGCAGCATCCATCCGTGAACCAGTCCTCGGCTCCATGTATGGGCTCTGCCTTCAGGTCTTCCCTGATTTTTGCTTCAACTTGGGCTTTCTTAATACAGTCATGTGGTTCTCCTGACCCCATTAGGTCTGCCATATTTATTCCTTCATGTGTGAATGTCAAATTTGGCGCCTCTAAAATTTTGCTCAACCTTTGTTGCGTCAGTGGAGTCATTGTGAATACCTGTGAGTTCACATAGGCCACTACACTGTGTGTGGTAAGCACTTTCAGTGGGTGTTCCCTCACTATGTGTGCTGTTTTCTGAATTATCTTTGCTACTCCTGCTGCGTGTTGTGTGCATGTGGGATGCCTTGCTTCTGTTGAATTTAATCTTATGCTGACATACATAAGTACATCTCTACCTCCCCCTTTTTTCTGAAACAACACACCATTCACAACTCCCTTTGTTTCTGAAACATCAAGATAAAATGCCTCATCATAGTTAGGTGTGGCCAGATCTGTGGCTCTTGACAAATCCTGTTTTAGCGAAATGAACGCTGTCTCTGTGTCCGGCGTCCAAGGCAATTCAGCCTTCAGATTTCGAACACCAACTTTCTTGATCAGGTCCCTTAAAGGGGCAGTTTTACCCGCATAGTTCGGAATGAACTGCCTGCTGTAACCTGTCAAGCCAAGAAAGGAAAGCAACTCCTTCACAGTTCTTGGTTTTGGATGTGTCAGAATTTGATCTCTGTGTGTGTTCATTAACCCCACTGATCTGTGTGCGATCACCCGGCCCAGGAATGTTACCTCTGGCCGGACCAACTGCAGTTTTTCTTTACTCACTTTGAAGCCACACTCCGCCAATCTGTTCAACACCACGAGCGATGCTGCCGTACAGGCCGCTGCTGACGGGGCTGCAATAAGAAGATCATCAACATACTGTATTAATGTACAGCCCTCTGGCAGTTGACATGGGGACAATGCCTCTTTCAACACCTGATTGAAAATTCCTGGTGAGAGTGCAAAGCCTTGTGGTAGGCGTGTGTACCTAAATTTCCGGCCTCTGTATGTGAATGAGAAAATGTCTCTTAGTGACTCGTGCAGTGGGAGACAAAAGAATGCATTCGCTAGGTCAATACATGTGAACCACTTTTGGTCCCCAGTAATTTCGGTCAGAGCTGTGTAGGGATTTGGTACAGGCACAGTGTCAGTCCTCAGTATGGCATTTATTGCTCTCAAATCATGTGCCATACGGTACTTCCCTGTCCCATGTTTTTCCACTGGCAAAATAGGTGTGTTCCAAAATGACCATGAGGGCTCAAGCACTCCTGCCTTCCACAGCCCTTCAATGGTTTCAGCTATACCTTCCTCTGCTTCAGTTTTGTGCTTATATTGTGGTCTGTTAATTGGTGTGTCAGACTTCAGCTGGAACAGGACAAGCGAACAGTTAGCTAAACCTACATCTGTGGGCCCTGCGGACCACAAAGTATCAGGCAATTTTGAGAGCTCAGCTACTGCATCAGGATGATCCATTCTTTCCCTGCCATGTATTCTGGAGATTTCTTTATGTTCTAAGATCACTGCATCGTTGGACAAACAAGTTATGCGATATATTTTACATTTTGGTGCATACCAGACATTTGGAATTTGGGTGCTTTGCCAGCTGGCGTTGTCCAGCGCTCGCTTGACCATCGGTCCCAGATCTCTTGGCCCATGACCCTCGTGGACCGCCAATGTAATGTGAGGTGCTGAATCCTCTCCCACATTGTACCAAGGCAGTTGTTCATCAGTAAATTTCACAGCCGCGGCCACACCTTCTGGTCCAACATAAATGTTATGTGTTCGCACATTCCACGTCTGTCCCTCAAGATCAGACTGGAACTGTTCCCGATAGATATCGTTATCTTCCCTATCATAAAAGAGTGTAACGTGGAAAGGATCTCGCGGGGGGGAATAGACGGCCAGGCTCATTATCCAGGGTTTCCACAGCTGATAATGTCTCAAAATGCCTTCTTCCACCAGCCTCCCCCAGTAGATTTCGGCAGTGGGTTGTTCAGAGTTCTGGACTAGATATTGAGTCTTTGAAGGTGATCCCAGGCACGGGAATTCTTTTCCTCCAGGCAGAGTAACAGTCAGTCCATCTGGTGAGCACATGATTGTGGCTCCCAGTTTCACAAGCAGGTCCCTGCCCATGAGATTTGCAGGCACCTGTGAGGACACCACATATTGGTGTTTCAAAGTCTGTTTTCCCAGCTTTGTCAATGCTGGATCTGTCAATGGGAGTGTCATTGGAACCCCGGAAAAGCCTACCACATTAACTGTGTGACAGGAGAGTGTTGCACTGTCTGGTGTGTCTCTCAGTGTTGAGTATGTTGCTCCAGTATCCACCAGGAAGGGCAATTCAGTGCCTTCCACGGTCATTGACAGCATGGGTTCTGCCGTCCCCACGCTGTTCGGTCTCTCCGGGCTCCGTCAGTATTGCTCCCCCTCCCAGCCCCAGTCAGCTACTGGGTACTGGGCGACTGGTGCTGCATTCGGGTTTGGAGCTTGATGTGCTCCCCTGTAAGCAGCTCTTTGTCTTGGGCCTCCTCGTGCCTGGGGTTGATAGCCTCGCCTCTGATAATTTCGCGGCGATTCAGGGCATTCTCGGGACCAGTGTCCTTCTGCTCCACAGCTGTAACAGCCAGTCCAAGACACATTGTTAGGATTCCCTGGATTCCGAGCCCTTTGTCCTCCCCTCATGGATCCACCACGCCCTCTCTGCGGTCCACCGGTCCCCCAATTCCCTACTGGTTGACGCTGCCTTGGTGCATTGGCGGGCCAACGATCATCAGGGTAGAGACCTGGATCCTGATCTGGCCAGTCAGGCACAGGATCCGGCTGGAGCCTTGCCACCATTATAGTCTTATTTAGTTCTTTCGGTTCTTTTTTCTTCGCATTATATTTTTCGCGAGCCTCACCCAGCTGCAGCCTAAGCAGCTGCGCCTGTACTTCATCTAACTCTTTCTTTTGTTTGTTCGTCAAATCCTGTTCCTGCTGAAGTCTGTGGGTCACATGTCTCTCCCACTGCACCGAGTCTGCAACGGCAAAATCTGGGTTCTTTTCCAAGTCAACTGCAACCTGGTTGGGCAGCCCTGCCAGCACTGCCGAACGAAACCACGCTCTACTTTCTCCCTCCTTCCCCGGATGTATTCCTGTTTCTAACAACCATTGTTCCTTTGCTTTAGCTAAAAACTCTCTGGGTGTATTTTTGGGATCCCAAATAATTTTTGGAATGGCTCCAGTATTAGGAGTTGGGTACTTCTCCCGAACTGCATCTGCTAAGTCACTCTGCACCTCATGGTATGGCAGGTCATTTGCATATCTGGTTGTTTGGGCTATCTGCTCTACATCTGCTAACCCACCACCCAGCATACAACGTCCGGCCAAAGCGCGAAAATCGCCCAGCGCTAATTCTTCTCCTTCGGTCAGCGCGCCCAGCCTTCTCAACCAGCTAGCTCCTCCCTCAGTTATTGGTGGAAGTTGTTTAACCAATGCTTCCAAATCTCTCACCTTATAGGCGCGATAAACTGGTTCGTTCTTTGGACCTGCTATTAGAGGCAGATTTAAACCAGGGTCAGGAGCTCCTTGTTCAAAACTCACTTTTCTACTCTTACTCAACCACCGGACGAAGCCCCCAAAATGTTAAGGTTCAAAAATTGAGGAAGGGTACAAGAGGTGATCGAAAAATAACCACACTGGTCCGGCCGGGTGAAGTCAAACGAAGATTTTAATTCACACGTGGGAAGATCACTGGAAACAGCAATTGATCTTCGACTTACTAAAGCACAAACAATTATTTTATAACATCAGGGTTTGTTTACTGACGCCCCTTCATGCGTCACAGATACATTTTATACATACGTCAAACCAACACCACAATGACCTTTTACACAGAACATCAGCTTCTATTTTCATGGCTGGCACTTCCTGTGTACCTTTCAGTTCTTGTCCTATTCCTCTTTCTTGCCGAGACACCAAGAAACGGTTCCTCTTTTACCGAGACAATTTTGCAGTTACAGCCAGACATGACTAACCTCTCCTCTAAATAAATCTAACTAAAAGTGTGTGTGTCACGACCTCACTCAGCCTCGATGTCACCTCTCGCACTTCTGACCTTTTACCAGACCAGAGGCTCACTGAGACTATGTATATGTCATCTGCTAAATAAATGTTTTAATCAAGAACCCCTACTAAAAGCTTAATACAAGAATATGAACATATAAAAGATATTAAAATAAACTGATATAGGTGTTTTGTAAGCATGTATTGCAATTCCTTCTATGTTCTAGTTTTCCCTCAGCATGGATCATCTAGACACTCTCACTAGGTGAAGCTTTAGACCATTAATGAACCTGAACATCAACTCAAATAAGCACAGATATGCAATATGTATAAAATAGTTATAACTGCACCTGGAATACAAAATTAATATAATAACTTGTATGCATAAACATCTTAAGGCCATCTTAAAGCTATCTGTTACATTGTTAAAGCAATGATCATACTGCAGATTATATTATGCTGGTAAAATACTTTTTGTTCATCCCCACACTGATTATAGTCACTCTTAAACATATTGGTGAAGATTTGCAATTACTCTGCCTTGTAAGTGCAAAGAGATCTCCAGCATGTTAGTCAGAATCATTCTCCTCTCCATCAAACAATGACACACACAAACCTGAGTTGCTAAGGTTTGTGCCTGGCAATTCACTGTATATTGCAATAAATTTAACACCAAAAAGCATGTCTCATTTTGTGCCCAACATGTGTTTGATCGCTGTTGTGTTATTTAGTAGGACTAAGAGGGAGAGATGTTAACAGAGCGAGTGCATAATTGGCACAGCACACTGCAAAAACATGTCACTCTTTGCTCAGTCCTCACTGTGAGCTGAGCCCCTGATCCGCAATAATACGGGTATTTTATTGAAACACGGGAGAACTGAACTGAACTTAACAGAGGGAGGGAGGCAGAGAAGCCCAAAGCAAGAGAAGCGCCGTTTCCAGTGTTCCAGGCTTTTATTTCTACACAGAGATCATTACACGATGAAAACAGCTCTCCATGTCTTTTCTCTGCAGTCTGCACAATAGAGGAACATTCATATTTATTTATTTCTTTTACTTCCCTCTCTTATTAACGCATCTTTTAAAATGCAGCAATTAATGGGACTGTGTTAATATGTTAGCTCAGTGTCTGCATGTAACAACATGTTACGGTTAGTTCAGTTAATATAAGCAATATTCCCAGTCTCACACGCTTCTCTTCATGCACTCACATTCAAATTGAGCAACACAAACATGTTAACATAGAATTAACAGTTAATTAGAAGCTAGAATTAAATAGGCTGCAAGTTTTCATTTTGAATGGTTTGAGCTTTTCATTCAGGAGTGTGGTTGTTCCTCGCTATCAGCTGTCACAGCAGCTGCACCAACAGGTATGACACCAACAAACGGTGTGCATAACATTTCTTCAGAGACGCCCCATATAAAGACTTTCTACCTTCAGGATGTGAGACAGCAGCCCCGGTGCTTAACTTGTTTCACACAGTGCAGAAAAACCCAGAGCGATGTGCACATTTACACACTCGGCACAGTAACAGTATCTTTGTTAACACATAGACGGTTCTGAATCTGACAGTAATGTTTGTGTTCTTCTGCACACCGTCGATGTCAGCTGTTACGCAGATTTCACTTTTATATGTTGGAATAGTTTGTAATAAAGCAGCTCTCTGGATAAATCCTGCACTCCACACAAATACATTATATCATAGACATATTCTTCTTCTACTTCTTCTCATTTATTTGCACTGCAAAACTGTTTTCAGTGCAAAACCTATGGTTACGCTTTATTATTATTTGTTAGCGCCTTCATTTTCAGCTTCAGATTTGCTCTGCTCCTTGTAGAATGCCGGTCATTAATGAGATAAACCAGCTCTGTCTCTTTGTTTATAAATATATAAATTATAAATTTACTCCATTTGTAGTTTGTTGTATAGGGAGCCATGCCTGATGAGTGGATTCTGCACAGTCCACTGGAAACAAGTCCACCAAGGTTCTGGTGGTGCACTACACCTCTGATGTAGATGGAAAGATATTTGTAACAGAGAGCAACTGATTAATATTAGGCAGTATTATTGTATCACTAACAGATTGAATATGAATGCCAACTTGACTGAAAACTGATAGGCACTGTCTTATTTCTTTCTTATCTCTGTTTTATTGCCGTCTTGATTCATCAACGTCTGTTTGCAGTAATTGACTGCGATCGGTCTCAGACTTGGTCTCTGGCTTTGAAGCAACCGTTTCAAAGCCAAGAAGAATGCAAGTTGATTGCACACAGTCGCAGTAATTTTGCTCACACGGTGCTCTCCAACCACTGTTTTTCCTAGTGTGACTGTCACCTTATCGAGGGAAATTCTAAAATGTTACAGATAAGTAAAAGAAGAGGACGACTTTCAGTTTGTAATTCATGGTGGATTTTGTTGCTTGATCATCACTATCGCACAATCTTCCCCTGCGGAGCTGTGAAAGCAATTTTAATGGCTGTGCAGGTGTGCATGGCGATTAGCTTACTGCTATTGTGAAGTAAACCCAGCAGTCTTGTCCCTGAAAGAGCCATGCCCATTTTTTTTTATTATTATTTAAATGTGAATCAGCTGAGCTACCGAGGCTGTTTTCTCATTTTGGTGAAGGTCAGTGTGTGAATACGGAATGACAGGAGAGAGAGTGTGAGTGGGACTGAGAGAGATGACTGCATAAAATATACAGTCCAGTGAAGAGAAGGAGAGATGCTGCGTTAAATGCAGTGTAACTCTGCAGGCAGGCATGCTGTGCCTTAGCTTCATATCTTATATCTTACTCCTTACATGGGGGTATAGTTAAATATCGTCTCTGTTCCTGCTGGTCTCTCTGTGTGTAACAGTAGATCTGTGCTTTTGGAGTGATGGAGTCTCCATATGAGGTCATCTGTCAACCCCATGGAACAGCTGCAGAATATTCGTTTTTACCTGGTGGAGTCTGAACGTGATAGTACAGACCATCTTAGGCAACCTGAGTCTTTTCATGTGTATGTGCAAAACTCTAACACATTTTTGCAGATGTATAAAATGTGATGCAGGAACTTTACGTGAAGTAAGACCACTGTTCAATGTGTGCACATTATGATTTGAACACCGGGAGGTGACGCGGATATTCTAATCCATTGCTATGGGTGAGAGGTCAGAGCAAAGCTATTTTCTGGTCTTAAATCATTTCGAGGGAGACCCTGCGCTTCTGGGAATGATGTAAAAAATTGATGACTGAGTGGCAGAGCATCTCACATTTCCTCCCCAGTAGCCCTCTGCCTCTGAAGTTTTTGGGGCATGTCACGGGTAATCTTGTTGAAATTGATATTCAATCATTTCCTCAGAGGAAATACGCTATGTAAATAAGCAGTGCAAATGAATGTATTTTTATATGTATTAGCATACAATGAATAATGTCAACTCATTAATGTTCTGCATAAATTGCTTTTGCCTCTTTCATTATGTTTTGGGATTTGTGGGGAAACAAAAAATGCTTTCATTTAAATCATCTACAAGTGATTTTGTTCCAGTGTCAAGCCACAAAAAGCATGGGGTGGGAAAATATTAGGTTAATTTATAATCAACAGTCCTCAAAGGGGAATTGAGAACTCCAAGTCACCAGCAAGAATTGTGTAAGTAGGTGAAATAAGAAAAGTAGCCGGAGCCAATTTTAGCTCGGACCTTGGAGAGATTCACCGTCTTCAGGCTTTAATTAAGAATATTTGGCAGCTAAGCAAATGATCTGTTTTTATGTTCATAACAGATGTTTTGGTAGGCTCCAGATACTCAAAGTGTTACATTACTTACTTAACAGTTGGCACACACTAAAATTAAATTGTTTTCTTAATGGTAATGCATCATGTTGCTGAAGGGATTAAAATCCCATGTTCAGCATGGAGAATGTAAGATCCCCGTGTAGGACTTCACAGAGAACTTGCTCTTCTATTATGCACTCACCGGCCAACTAAGTACCTAATCAGCCAATCACATGGCAGCAAATCAGTGCATTTAGGTAGTTCAAAGCAAGGATCCGAACGGGGCAGAAACGACTTTGACTTTAACTTTGACTTTGACTTTGAACGTGACATGGTTGTTGGTTGTTTTCAGAAACTCATGACCTACTGGGATTTTCCCACACAACCATCTCTGGGGTTTACAGAGACTGGTCCAAAAAGTTATGCAAAATGCCCTGTTGTTGAGGTCAGAGGAGAATAGCTACACTGCTGTGATCCGATACAAAGGCAACAGTAATTCAAATGAGCACTCATTACAATCAAGAATACACAACACGTCAAACCTTGAAGGAAATGGGCTGCAGAAGACCACACCAGGTGTCACTCCTATAAACTAAAAACAAGAAACTGAGGCTACAATTCACACGGGTACGCCAGAAATGAGCAACAGAAGTCTGGAAAGACAGTGAGCCGCTGCCATCTTTGGATGGTAGGTTCAGAATTTGGCATAAACAGCATGGATCCATCCTGGCTTGTATCAACTGACTGGTGAAGGTAGCAAAATGCTGTGGGATATATTTTCTTAGCTCGCTTGGGGCCTGTTAGTGTGAGTTGAGCATCATTTAAACACCACAATCCTACCTGAGCACTGTTGCTGACCATGTCCATCCCTTTGTGACCACAGTCTTCTAATGGCTGCTTCCAGCAGGATAACACACCATGCCACAAAGATCAGATCAATTCAAACTGGTTTCTTGAACATGATATTGAGCTCACTTTAATGGCCTGCACAGTAGGGATGGGTATCGTTTAGGTTTTATCCGATACCGGTGCCAAACCGGTACTTTTGAAACGGTGCCGGTGCTCAAACGGTGCTCAAACCGGTGCTTAAAGAATGGAGAACACAAAATTGGTCCAAAAACCTCTCATGTTCAGCTTTTTTTTCTTTGTAAAAAGATAACAACGTTAGCCTTTTCTGCAGCTATGGGGCATATATGGTATCACTCTTGGCTGGAAGCAGTGCTTAAACTATGGAAAAAAACACAAACTTTATCCAAAAACCTCTCATGTTTAGCTGTTTTCCACTTTTTCTTTGGTCATTTTAGCCTTTTTGTCCAGGGTGAAGGGAGTATCTGCCATCAAACAAGAAGACAGCCGCATGTAGCTATGATGATGTTTGCTAGTTCACCTTACATGCATTAATGTAATAACGTGGTTAGCCTACTCAACGTAAATTACACACGAACAACATTAAGCTACTCACGCAGAGAAGAACGGCTGCTGCTGCATCATCATCCTCATCATTTCTGCTACACTGGCAGGGCTAGGGGCCAGGACTCTCCTCTTCGGGTTCTTGGGGGATGTTGCTAACTCCGGGTCCGATAACAGGCACCACACCTGCAGTAGATGTGCTCGGTGTGAGGTCTCGCAGCAAGCTATCAAATACGGCGCATTTCTCGGCTTTTAAAAAAAACGCTATGCGTCGCCAGGTGTTTCATCGGATTTGAGGTGTTACCTCCTTTGACAGTATCACAGTATCAGCTTAAAGCACTTGTTGTAGGCTGCTGCAACAAGCCCGCTTCGTCTTGGGCATTTTTAATCTGTAGCTCTGCTCTAAAAGAACGTACGTACCTGGACCCGCCTACTATCCTCGGAAACGTAAAATGATTGGCTAGAATCTAAAGTGTATCACAGCTCAGGAAAAAAAAAAGCACCAAAATGTGCGCTGCTTTTCGGTCTGGTTACTACCGTTTATGTCAGAACCGGTGCCATCATGGCACCGGATACCGGTACCCATCCCTACTCCACAGTTATTCCAGTAGAGCACCTTTGAGAAGTGGTGGAAATCTCTGTTGTCACTATGGGCCAAAATCTATGAGGAATGCTTCCAGCACTTTGTTTTATCACAAAGAACTGAGGCAGTTCTGAAGGCAATACGAGGTTTATTAAGGCTCTAGTCAATCGTATATAAATGTGTATACTGTGAAAGCCTAACGAGTGTCCATGTTTGCAAGTTCTTGTGTGTGATTGCTTCTTTGTAGCACTGTGTCAGATACTAATGTGTATGTCTTATGTGTCTTATTTGGTCACATTATTTGTTTTAAACATACTCCCACATAAGCCTGAAGATGGATACTTTGTTGGCAAGTGCATGATGTTTATAAGATAATCATGTGTTTCACTGTTTACGATGTTGTGAAAGAGACTCCTCGTGGCTTGTTCCACACCATTTATGCAGCTCTGTAGACATCTGCTGTTTTCATTCCCTTCACCATGGAGGTGAAGAGGCCATGTGTGTTCCTCTGTGCTGTTTACATAAAGCATCCATCAGCTCTAGTTTGTTCTCCAAGCCTCTCTGTATCATTTTATGTTATGAGTGTTCACAGAAATCCTGTCTCTCAGATTGCAGTAAAAATATATATATATTTTATAAAAAGTCTGCACATATTGTTTGTTTTTAAACTGCTGTAAATTATTTATGTGGTTATCTGCTCCATTGTCAGCACTTGCTTCTTCATATCTAATTCATATCCACAAACACAATGACATGGCAGCTGCTTGTTTAGAGGAGGCCATTAATCCGCGGCAGGGCACTTCCTGTAAAAGTGAAGGGATCCAGGGCATCTTGCCACTGTCTGCTACCTTTAGCTCTCCTCCCCTTTACTCTCCTTTGTTGTCCTTGCTCTCATTGGGTGGCAGTCAAGAAGTGGCTGCTCATGAATGACCACAGCCATATTGACAGTGTCTGCGCCAAGGGACAGACGCCACGTCCCTAGTTTAAACACATAACACACACATGCACGACACACTCACACATGGAGAGCCAGGGTATGCCATACTGTGGGGAGGTGCAGCCCAGCTGGTCGGATTGGAGCCGAACAGAGCTGGTCCATCTTCTTCTCTCTGCAGGTTTCCACCAGACATGATTTAACCTTTATTTTTTATTTCTTGCATGCGTTTTATATTTTTCTACCCACACATTTCTCTCCGTCTCTCTTTCTAGTTTGTCACACGTGGGTGTGCACATATCATTTTATGATGGGATTGTGTTAATCACACTATTGTACTGTTCATTGGCGGCTCAAAATCATGAAGTGATCGATATCCCTGAGGTACAAACAACAGTCCTGAAGTCTACAAGACAGAGATGAGATATCTTTATGGTACACAGGATTGTAAAGCTCCTCAGGCATTCTGCTGTCTTTAATCAGTCGTTGCCTTTGAATCTTCATCGTCGACTTTTAGCACTGAGTAGCATGAACAGCAGGGAGATACTTGCTTCGTATTTTCTATTCCATCGCGTTTTATACTTCCTCATGTCTGAACTCCATCCCTCTCCATCTTCACATCTACACAGCTCAGCAGTGCAGCCGACTCCTCCTTTCTTTGCATTACATCAACAGCCAACTAAAATATTGATCAACCCCATCTGACCCACATTGCTGTGTCAGCAGCTTCTTTAACATTCCTCGGGAGATTCAGTGTGTTCATCTGCCTATTGATGTGCGTGGACGTTGGACACACATGAGCCCCATGTGCTGTGTGGCGCCAGCTGTTTCTCACCCTTGTGTGCATTAAAAATCAGATCAAACCATGATGTTGACCCTACCCCCTGCATAGACGAACCCTTTAATCTCACTGCATGCATACGCAGAGATAGCACACTGATGTCAGCTAAGGGGCTGCTGCCCCTGATAGCAACCAGTCATATCCTCTGCAGCCCTCCTGGTAACTTAGAGAGAACATCTTCAGTAATTTCCCAATGTTTGGGATAAATAAATTTTTTATTATTATTACTAATAATGGAGGTTTGTGCATTTATATTAACAATGCTTGGTGCATGAACTCCACTACTACTGAGAGTCACTGCTCACCTAATGCGGAGTTTTTAATGGTCAAATGCAGACCTTATTATCTCCCCAGAGAACTCACTTCGATCATACTCACTGCCGTGTATATACCCCCCGACGCTAATGCTAGGTTGGCCATGAAAGAACTTTCTGCAGCCATTAACAAACACCAGAATAAACACCCCGAGGCTGCTTTTATTGTTGCTGGCGACTTCAACCACACCAACTTAAAGATAGTCCTCCCCAGATTCCACCAACATGTCTCCTGCCACACCAGAGGAGACAAGACTTTAGACCATGTGTATTCCAACCTGGCTGGAGCCTACAAAGCCACACCCCTCCCCCACATTGGACAATCAGACCATCTCTCCCTGTTCCTCACACCTCGGTATTCACCACTCATCCAACGTGTGAAACCTGCTGTGAGGACAATTAAAGTGTGGCCAGAGGGGACAGACGCAGTGCTCCAGGACAGATTTAAAAACACAGACTGGAATATGTTCACCCACACAGACCTGGACCAGTACGCCTCATCTGTACTGGATTACATCTCCAAAACCACAGACAGTGTCACCACCCAGAAACGGATCACCATGTACCCCAACCAGAAGCCTTGGATGAACCGGGATGTTCGTCTCCTCCTGAAGGCCCGCAACACTGCCTTTAGGTCAGGAGATGCACACGCCTACAGTACAGCCAGGGCTAATCTAAAGAAGGGCATCAAAAAAGCCAAACACCATTACAAAAAGAAGGTAGAAGAACACTTCTCCAACTCCAACCCCCGACGCATGTGACAAGGACTCCAGACCATCACAGACTACAGGACCACCAAACCCTCCCCCGCATCCTCTGATGTCTCCTTCCTCAACGAGCTCAACAACTTTTATGCTCGTTTTGAGCGAGGGAACCCCACAACCACAACCAAAGCAGACATGACGCCAGACCACCAACCTATGACTCTCTCCCCCACTGATGTAGGAGCGGTGCTGAGCAGGATCAATGTCCACAAGGCTGCAGGTCCTGATGGCATCCCCGGGCGTGTTCTCAGAGCGTGTTCTGGGGAGCTTGCAGGAGTGCTCACAGACATATTCAATCTGTCCTTGGCCCACGCTGTGGTACCGGCCTGCTTCAAATCCACCTCCATCGTCCCGATACCCAAAAACTCCAACCCATCTTGCCTCAATTATTACCGCCCAGTAGCACTCACCCCCATCATCACTAAGTGCTTAGAGCGACTGGTCCTAGCACACTTCAAATCCTGTCTCCCCCCCACCCTGGACCCCCACCAATTCGCATACCGCCGGAACAGGAGCACAGAGGATGCAGTCTCCATCGCAATGCACTCTGTCCTCTCACACCTGGACAACAACAACACCTATGCCAGAATGCTGTTTATAGACTTCAGTTCAGCATTCAATACAATCCACCCCTCACAACTCATCAGGAAACTGACAGACCTGGGTATCAGTTCCCTCATCTGCAAATGGTTACTGGACTTCCTGACCAACCGCCCCCAACATGTCCGGCTGGATAACCGCTGCTCATCTACCATCACAATGAACACCGGTGTACCACAAGGCTGTGTGATGAGCCCTTTCCTCTACTCCCTCTTCACCCACGACTGCAGACCTGCTGATGGTTCCAACACCATCATTAAGTTTGCAGATGACACCACGGTGATTGGCCTCATCAGTGACAACGATGAGGCCGCCTACAGGGAGGAGGTGGATCGTCTGGCTGAGTGGTGCGACACAAACAACCTGCTGCTTAACACCGAGAAGACCAAGGAGCTCATCGTGGACTACAGGAGGAATGCTGACCCACATCCACCCATCCACATTAAGGGGACGGCTGTGGAGCGTGTGAGCAGCTTCAAGTTCCTGGGAGTCCACATCTCCGAGGATCTCACCTGGACGACCAACTGCTCCAAGCTGGTCAAGAAGGCTCACCAGCGCCTCTTCTTCTTGAGGACTCTGAGGAAGAACCACCTGTCCTCAGACATCCTGGTGAACTTCTATCGCTGCACCATCGAGAGCATCCTGACCAACTGTATAACAGTCTGGTACGGGAACTGCTCTGCCTCGGACCGGAAGGCGTTGCAGAGGGTCGTGAAAACTGCCCAGCGCATCGCCGGAGCACCACTTCCTGCCATAAAAGACATCTACAGGAAGCGGTGTCTGAAAAGGGCTGGGAAAATCATCAAAGACCCCAGTCACCCATCACATGGACTCTTCACCCTCCTGCCCTCTGGGAGGCGCCACAGGAGCCTCCGGACTAAGACCACCAGGTACCGGAACAGCTTCTTCCCCACAGCTGTCAGACTCCTGAACTCTGCCTCCTGACATCTGACCCACGTTAAACTCATGGACTGAACATACACACACCCACAATGGACAACTGTACCCTCAAACACAATAATAACATGGACTGAACCACCACTCACAACCACTAGCACTTTATATAGCCTCTGTAGAAACTATCTACACCCTCACTTATCTTAACTGCACTACTGTATAGCTCTGTGTAAATAATCATTCAGTACATTCGATAATCTTTAATCCTACAACTGTTTACAACTTGCATAGTTCCCATTTCTGTATAGCTGTATATCCCAGATTCTGTAAAGTTATTTATTTCATATTCTGTATAGTTTTTCATATTTATATCCTGTTCATATCCTGTACATAGCTTGTACTCACTACAGCCTGTACATACTTATAGTTATAGAATATTCACAACATACTTCATACCGTGTACATTATAACATACCATAATAGACCCATTTCTGTAATATACTCACATATCTATATTATTGCTAATATATATTGTAATATATCTATATCACTAAAGCACTTCTGGATGGATGCAAACTGCATTTCGTTGCCCTGTACCTGTGCATGTGCAATGACAATAAAGTTGAATTCTATTCTATTCTAATTCTACTATTCTACATGGAAAATGCAGTAGGTTTTACGCTGATTGCCCTTAATAAACCATTCGTCTCTCCTACTCTTTTATTTTTGTACATCAGGGGACATTTTTCCTTTAAAGTTCTGGATTGTGCCCAATTGCTTTTTTCCCTGAAGTGCAAGAGAGAGAAGAGCTGTGTATGTGTTGCTGTAGTTATGAGTTCACACATAAACATGACTCAGCTACATGGCTTTTAGAGCATAGACAAATATGCCCAACATATAGTCTTTTGCCTTCACAGCCTTAAAGAGGTTTTATGTTGTACCAGAGGCATTTGCAGGTTATGGAAACTTGAGTTCATATGTGTTAATCAAACTGTAACCTGTGACATTAAGAGTTAACTGCATAATTTCTGAAGAAATAATAAGTGTGTTAATGTTGATGCAGCTTTGATTTGGCACATTATCAAGCAGGCATTGTACATTAGATGTTGATTCGTACAGTCTGAATTCAAAGAGCATCATCATCGCAGCGAATGAAAGAGTACATATTGTGAAATTTATCATTTGTAGCTTGTTTGGTGAAAAGCTCAAGGTTAAAGGGTTTTTTTTTCAGTATGATTTTTAATTTTAAAGCAGTGATGAATGTTGTAGCTTTCTTAGCCCCTTTCTGCCTTTCTGACCAATCAAGGCAGACCGGTCCGCCAGCTGATCCAATCTAGTGGCAGTAAATGGCTACACAGTGGCAACCATGATGGATAGTTGTCTAAGCAGAGGGGATTCCAATCAGCCAATCACCTGGTGGATTGCTGGTTTCTATGGAAGAAAACACCCACAGTTTAATGTACAGCAAATATAAAAGGGAGAGGCACTTAGACGTAATCACTTCTCCAAAAGTCCTAACAAAACACAATATTTTGTAGTTTTATTCATACATTGGGGGGGTGGGGGGGTTATGTGTATTATATAGGAGTTGTTGGATGTTAAAAAAAAATCACCCTGCTTTTGGCTTCAGTCAGTATGACTTTTGGTGGGTTATGCTGTAACACTGACACTGGTGTATTGTCAAAATATGCATGTAGAGTGGAAATTGTAGCCGTGCAATGAACCTAAAGCTGTTTGTTTTTCATAATGGAATACTACTTGTACAATATTATAGGTGACAGCATGGACATTGTTTTGCAAAACACACTTGTTATAATCCAAAGAAATGCGCAAAAGTTATTTTAAATTTTCATCCTTGAAAAGATATCAGTCATTACATCCAGAATGTTCCTCGAAGCTTTATGAAAGCATTTTGCTTTCATATTGGAAAAGGTGCTATTGGAAAACTAACACTGAAGAGAAAGTCAACATACTTCTTGAAGACCCTCCAGTCAAGTTTAATTAACATAGACCCAGTGAATCAATAACCGAGCCCTGAATTTAGTGGTGTGCTCTACAAATTCCCAGTGAACTGGATAAGATATTGCTGACATTTCATCTTTTTCAGACAGTTATGACTCTCTTAAATATTACATAAAGCGTAGGACACTGGTGGATGCTAGCTATTTCACTCCTTTGATCAACATTATCAGAACCCCGTGTCAGTCTTGATTTATCTGCAGTGCTGTTCGGGGATTCATATATCATCCAGCTACAGACATCACAGGCGTTTGACCCCTCTGAGATGGCCTTTATTGAACAGGACTTTACTGCACTCTGATACTATGTTGCATTTCAATCATGGTGAGACACTTTCTGATCTAAATGCTAATGTAGTATCCTGTAATCTGAGTATGCTCACTTTACTTGTAAAACCCTGTTCCGTCTCTTGTGTCCTACCTTATCTCCCACTGCTCTGAAAGATGTGTTTGCAGGAATTAAGTTTAGATTGAGGTTTCACTACAGGACTAGCTTCCGGGGTTTTTTGTGTGTATTTAATTTCATGGGGTCTGTGAGTGAGTGAGTCCCGTGTGCACCTCTATGTCTGCTGGTTTAAGAATGTGTCACAAATGCTGCTTTTTCTCTCAAATCCTCACAAGAGCTACAAAAACAGTCTGTAGTACTCAGCAGATGGCTCCTTTCTCACAGTGTGTCTGTCAGTGGTTTTTCCCATTCGAGTAGATAAGTAAACAGAGATTTTAAGAAATATGTCTAATGGAGCACTGGGTTAAACAAGATCACCTCTCTAAAAGTCTACATGGCTAAATAACATCATTAATTTAACTTTAAGAAACAGTCCTAGATTCCTTAGCTTTAGTGCTATTTTCAGGAAACCTCACATGCTGTTACAGTGGGACCTCAAGGGCAGCATAATACCATAAACTCCTAATTAATACCCTTTCCAGACACCTTTTATTGACTTCCTGGTTGCAAATCACCCAAGAATGACTGAAGAATTATGCTATTGTCTGGCCAGCCTCTTCTCAGAGGGTAATACTCAGAGCATCATAAAAGGGCAGCAGACTATAAATATCAAACCAGATGTCATCTGATTTTAATTTGATTTGGGAGATGAGACAGACATCAGAATTAATAGCTTATTAGCTCATCTCTACATTATTGCATATCCGTGGATCACAAAGTGCCAAGATGTCCTCATCTTGCAGTCAGCTGAAGCAGTTACTGTTTATGTTCCTCAGAGTATTCGGTCATCATAGGCTATGCTGTGTTGTCTGTTTGTGTCCAAAGCAACAAGCGTGGCCTTGAGAGGCTCTACGGGCCACAGAGACATGCTATGTGGGGTGTAACTCTTTGTAGTTTTAATCCTCTCTTTATATCCGGGCCTTGATCATAAATTCACACCAGGGTCATGTCCTGTTACATGTGATTTACTGTATGTCTGCAGGTCTGATATGGTTTCAGATTGACTGATCAAAGGTATGTAGCATTAAATCCTTGCGTAATATGATCAAAGTTAAATTAGAGCCATTAATTGTGTTGTGGACTTGTTAGAAGCCATCAGTTACACCCAACCCTTTGTTTTTGAAATTCTCTCTTTTTCTTAGTGGTTCAGGGAATGCCATCTTATTAGAACCACCATTTTAATTTTGGTTTGCTGTCATGAGTGAAATGACCTTGTGACTGGGGTTGTGATTGTCATAATTCAATTTCAGTTACTGAATCAGAGACATTCAGTGGCAAGATATCAAAAACATCTAAAACGCTTCCTCATGAAAGACGGTATTCTGTTCATTAATTTCCCTAAAATAGTGGGTCTAGATTTTTGGTTTTGGAACCTAAAGGAAGATTTGAACAATTACACGGGTGCGTAAATTTGGCTGTAAATCCTAACACTTAATGTAATATAATACTAAGTAACCTGGTAATACCTCAAGAAGCTGAAAGTCTAATTCAAGGAGTTGCTCCAATCACATTCTAATCAATTGTTTTAAAATAATCTGTGTTGGTGAGGAGGAAAAAAAACTGTATCACAATCGACATACTTATGGGCCTAACTATATGTTAAAATAAAACAGAAATTGTTCTTACAGTGCCCCAAATTTAAATCGCATTTCATCTGCAGACTGGTGAATATAACCAAAGTCTGTATGATTGTACCTATAAAGGTCCAGGAGTATGATTCTTGCTTGGGGTTTGAAAGGTCCTGGTTTCAAATCCCGGACAAGCCCCCATTTGTTACATCACCTAAAAAGGTCCAGGGGAACGTAACCAAACTGTCCAAGTGGAAAAAAGGAAACAGGGAGGCAAAATGGTTAAGTTAAAGGGTTTTATTAATTTTTCTATTAAAAACTAAACTAAAAGAGTCGGCCAAGCCACTATCACCTTTTAAAGAAAGAAAACAACAAAACTCAAGTGTTCGTCAGTAAAATGAAAAGTGAGTCAAAAAATTGTTCATCACCAAAACACACTCCTTTCTGCAGAACATGAGCAATCAAGCACCACACACACAGCTCACTAGCTGCAACCCAACAAGACTCTCTGGCAGTAGAGTTTACCTTTCTCTGGCCTTCAGTATTCCTAATTTCTGATTGGAGTCAGCTGTCCAAAAAAACAGTAGCACCTAAGGCAGGAGAGCTGGCAGGACACACCCACACAAGGTCACTTTCAAAGGAAGTCCTGCTAGAGCCGTAACAATGATAAAAGCCAAAAACAGTTCAGATTACCTTATGGTGAACCTCACACTGTATGTTTCCCTTATCTCAAATGTCCAAGTGTGATTATCTCATTTGTGTTAAAAGCAACCAGGCTCTTTCATTTTTGCTAGATTTCTACAGATGTATTTAATGAATTCATGATGGAGAAAACAATTACGCTTTGATTAATGGGCTTTTTGGTCAAGCGTTCTGTAACATGACAAACAAATGATATTTGCATGTAACCAAAGAACAATCAACAGGGAAAAAATGTTAATTTCACTTCATATAAAATCTTAGGAAAACAAACAAACAGAAGTCCAAAGCGGCGCACACAAAGACACCGTCGTGTGTAATGATGTCAGAAACATTCTGTCAAACAGATTCACATTTCATACGCACTACTCTGCCATTTTCCCCAAGCTTCACAGATAAACTGCATCTAGAACACGCCTTATCAAAAAATGCTTTTTTCAGCTTGTAATACAAATCACTATACTATACACCAAGTGGGATTGATATCTTATTATTTTAAATTCTTTCCGTCTTCTCCTTCTGTTGTACATCACTGAGCCACTGAGTTTGCCTCCAGTTTTAGCTGATGTTGTTGGAATACAAAATTTAATTTCTTTTTAGATATTTTTCACTTATTTTTTTTTACTGCATTTGCAATAAAGAGTTCTCTCACAAGGCTTAATATACTAATGGAGATAGATTTTAATTAGCTGCTAGTTTGGTGATAATGGGCTGATAAAAGAGGTCAGTGAAATTAGTAAGTAATAAAATTGCACAACTGGAAGGGATAAGCTAAGGTGATAAATACAAGGAAAATAGGGTCTTCTTTTTTTGGGACTGAATGACCGAGGGAGATGTTAAGAGAATGAGCAAATAAATGGGTAAATACTTTGTGAGTGCAGTGCCAAAGCCTTGGGCCTTTCCTGTAGCTCTTGAGTCCTCATCACAGATGTTTTGAGCAGATTGCCATTGCCATATTTCTCCTCTTTGCCAGACACATACAAGTTATAAATCAAATTAAGACAACAAAATTACTTTTTTATAGTTTGCACAGTGGTCTGCAATGTTTTAGGTTTCTAGTAACATTTTTACACTGAAAGCTGCGGAGAAGACGTCTGCATACCTTTATTCAGCAGTGTGCGTTTCTCTCTAGTATCAGATTTAATACATAATGTGAAATGTCTCTCTGAATACATGTAGCTAATAATGTGACTTGCAGAGATTTGAAGTACTTAGATGATTATCTGAATTTCTATTTGCAGAGACTGATTGCTGGCTGCAGGTCTGAATCAGATTCTTTCCTTTGACTTTCATAAGTACGTGCAGCTTCAAACCATATGGAGTAAAATCGAGAGCTACTGTAGATGAGCACTTATGCACATGATAATGCTTTCTTCTGTTTTTCTACACATTATATGGGTTTGCTGTTACGTACAGATTGCAGGTTTACATGATGGGCTTGTAATAAAGCAGCACTTCTCTGGATAATTCTGACAGCTGAAGTAGAAAACGGGATTTACTGAGAGAATGACTGCTCCATCCTTCAAGACCTCACATGGTCTTTATCAGTTCCTATAGTAGGGTTCACCCTTACATCAGAACATATAGATTCTCCTTCATTTGCCTCACATTGATCTGAATTGCTATGCTGTTTCCAGAAACAAAACCTGTCATCAGATGTGTTATTTTGGTTAGTAGATTGATTTCTCACCAGGTCTGGTCATATTTGCTCTGCTAATTTATGCTGCTTTTGGTAGATTGTATTTACCTTTGTTTAAAAGATCTTGCTGCATCTGTATCTCTAAATTAGTGGATTGTTAGCTGATCACCCCAGCCATTCATGTCATTTTTTCCATTGCAGCTTCATGTTAACTTATACTACTTAGTAAATCTGTCCCAAAGTGTTAGGCCAAAATAGTTCATCAGAATAGTTTCACAGGGTTTCGGCATTCTGCACTGCTGCCTGCTGGATGAATTGACTGCCATTTGCACAATAAATCTCCCTCATTTGGTAATGATGGAGAGTGCTGTCTAGAACACAAGAGTTAAGCTGTGGGATCAAATGACGGTGAAGGTGCCGTCATACGTTTCATATACTCGTGAAAACATTAACAGTTTCCTCTTTTTCTGAATGTCGTTATCCTCAATGAGACTATTCACATACGCGTAGACAGTTTTCCTTATATGATAAAGATGATCACTTACAACAAGTTTCTGCTGATGTCCAGTCACCCTGTCCACTCAGGAGAACCAATGTGTACCTTCAAAATGTCCCTGATTCCCCTCATTATAGGGCTCAAACTTCAGGTTGCAGGTTATAGATAGATCATTACCCAGCAGATCCAGTCTGCTACATGTTAGACTCATGATAGTAGCAAAATGTTGGTATGTATTACTCACTGATTTTCAGTAGTTATTTGTTTATGAAAGTGCAACACATAAGGGAATATCCCTTTTAATATTCTGCTTTTACTAGGACATCACTGGGAGGCAAATGTCTATATTTTAGAGAATACAGAATGAATAAAACCACAGTTAAGCTGGCATAAACAACAAAGATCATGAAGATATGCATACATTATCTCTGATATTACACTAATATACAAACATTTGAGAATAATACCATACATTCACTGCTGAGTAGCTTCAACAACAACATTTTAAGATGGAGTCAGTGGCTGCAATTTAAGTGTTTGCAATTTGCATTGTGCAGGTCTTTATTTAAGGGCTTTTTTTCAATAAGTGTACCACCTACTATTTCTATGTTAAAATATGTTTTTGGGAAAATGCACCTATTATCTACTAAAGGTCAAACTTGATAGCAGTAACCAGGAAAATACTCAATACCATTTTCAAAACCACGGTGAAAAAATGTAAATTTAAAAAAAAATACCAAAAAAATTAGAATACTACAAACAATAACATCAATGACGAACTTATTTTTAAGCTGACTAATGCAGCGCAGAAAAATAGACTAACATAACCATGTCTGTGAAGGTTCTCAGTCATAGTCTAAGGAGCCTGGAAAGTAAAGCGTCTGGACTTCTTTAAGTTTCCTTGAAGACGTTTCACCTCTAATCTGAGAAGCTTCTTTAGTTCTAAGAGCAACTGAGTCCCAGATTTTAAGCCCTATGGGGCTTAAACAGGGTCCCCAATCGGGTCATGGATTCCCTATTGATCCTCTGCCTAATCACAGGAGACAAGATGTGAAAATGGGCTGGGGTCACAATCGGCCAAGGTTTCACTCTGGGACTTTAAGAGAAACAAGAGAAGCACTTTTTAGACACAAATAACTGTCTCATCCTGTTAAATTAGCCCTAGCTTTTAAATTATAGATTGACAGGGACAATGACGTTTCTTGTCTAGCTCCAGCGTTAACGTTATCATTTTATTATTATCCGTAGCCGATAGCTGCTGCCTTAATGATGACTTAAGAGATGTCTGATGTTAATGGCAAAGCTGAATGTGTGAGCCAGCCAGATTCATTTGTATGAAAGCAGGAGCTTTTTCGCTTCGCAAACTTCCTCTTAAAGTGTTCTTCACCGTTGTGAACATCAACTACTTCAGCTGCTAGTGAGTGTGGAGGGGCTGGAGGAGGCAAAGACGGTGCTGTTAGTATTGAAACTGCTGAAAATGAGCATCTAATTCCATGAAAGAATTTTTGGTATTCATTAGTATTTCTTTTACTAATATTTTAAGGACTTCAGTATTCGAGATATTGGTTTACACAATCGTGATACCAACAATGAGTCATTCTTTGTTCATAGCATTTGTGTCTCATTTTGTTTTGTAAAGCATTGCCTGCTGAGCTCTCAGAGAGTTCTATAATTGTTCCCTGTGATCTCTAATCTCTTCAGTCCTGCCTTTGAAACATACATACATATGTTTAAGGAGCTGCCAGATTTACTGAGCGCTACAGAGAATGTTTGAATGCAGTCTCATCCCACTCAGCGTCTCTATCTAAACGCAGCCTCTCTGCTCTGGTCTACTCGGCTGCTGCTCTGCATATTTTTCATCTTCTCTTCAAGCTTCAGCTCCTTTGTGTCATCCCACAGATGTCCATTTCTCTGGAGTCTCGAGCTTTGTCTCTTGCTCTACCCCTTAACAAAATACAGCAGCTGCTGGGCAAAAATTCTTCGGCTGAATCTGCGTAGGCCTGGGTATGTCCTACTACTTGGCTACTTGGAAGTGTCAGCAAGATATACAGCGAGAGCCCCACAGAGCCCTGATAGATTTGTGATATGTGACAGATAAGTTTTACTCTTTGCATTTTCTGTTCATAACAAACACATTTCACAAGCTTTACTTTAAGTCTTTCGCGTGCTTACTTGCTTTCTCGTGAAGTCAAATGAGGAAACTGAGGATGAAAAGAAGTCTTAGTTTCCATTGTTTTAGGTGTAGCCTTATAATCAATGTCGAGACATGAAACTCTGTCTTCATTTAAAAAAAGCCCTGTGATCACAAACGTGCTTCCTCAAGGCAGATAATTCTCCACCAGCAGTGAAACAGCTGAAGGCGAGGGTAATCTTGTCTTTGTTAACTGGGTATTTCTAGATTGAACTTTTAGACCACTGAGTTAAAACTCTCCCTCCATACGTCTGCAGGGTGACCCATTATCACTATTCTGCCGAGAGGCAACAATTACCAAACAATGTGCCCTCTGCTGCACGTTCATTTTGGAGAGAGAAAAAAAGTTGATTCTTACAGCTGATAAGAAAAATTAAACGGTTACATTAGCTGTTATGTTCAGAAGAGGACAAACGTTCTCACATTCATATGAACAGACAGATAATTATCTTGTGCATATTTTTATTATCTTGTATTATTATAATTGTCACTTACCCTCCATTTACTGCAGAGAATCCTGAACTTTTAGCTGTGTGGAACGCTTTCTAATCGAAGCTTTATAATGTCTTGTTAGCTTAGTGTGTGAGTCAGCAGGGCTCTTGTGCGTTTCACCCTGGCTTTGCATTGGAAAGTGTTCACCATCTTAAAGCCTCTTTCCATGCTTGAGATGGTGCCATAATTCCAGAGCCTGGATGTTGCCAGATAATTGGCGTCCCCTTACATGGATGTGAGGAGTGCAGTGATGAATAACAGAGTAAGAGTATGATCAAACTGGACCCCAGTACTGTCGCCACCACCCATGTGATATGCAATAATCACTCCAGTGGGGACTGGCTGCTATTTCAAGCTAGTTTTTCAGAAAGAAAAAAATATGTGAATAACCCACAGTCAGATTTAACTACAGTTTATTTATGGCAATGAATAAAGTTACAGATTAAAGCAGAATGAGAAGCTTCTCTGGCATGTGTGAAATCACAGGTGTCAGTGTCATCAGCATACTGACGCTCAAAGCTTTTCATATGCAAAAGAGACTGCCAGAAATTTCCACCTCACATCCCTTAACCCTGCTACTCCACAACTCCTTACTCATCTGCAATTATCTTCATGTTTGATTTCTGCGTGTGTGTGTGTGTGTGTGTGTGTGTTTATTTTGTTGTTGTTATCTATGGCCTCTCAATTCCCCTGATGGATATGAAACTGCTGAACATGTTTAGTCAAAGCAGCCACAGTGATGGGCTTAATAAAGACGCGGGGAGTGGAGAGGAGGAGCTGCGGTCTGGCTGCAGCTGCTGCATTGGTTGCCTGCTCAGCAGTGGGAAGGGACTGAATGAGCAGAGAGAGAGAGAGAGCAGGAGGAAGCAAGAGGGAGGGAGAGAGAATTGGGGGAGGAGGTGAGTGCTCTTGTTGGGAGATAGGGAATGCCCGTTAGTTGCGTCTGCCGATAATAGCACATCAGCCAGTGCACTCCTATTGGGAGAGCAGAGCACAGGCAGAGCAGAGGGACCGAGCTGCTGAGCAAAGAATGGTACATTAGAGTAGACAGGCACACTCGGAAAGAGAGCGATACTGGCACAATCAGAAAGAAACAGAGAGTGAGAGACCCAGGGAAGAGAGAGCGCATCAGCACACATAGACAAGAGGACTGAACAGGCGCAGGGCAGTGGAAAGAGGAGAGGAGGGACAGGGGGAATCAAAGTTACCAGGTCAGCAAGAGAACGTGGAAGTGGAGCAGCTGAGACTCTCGGGGGTTTCACTCCCACCGCAGCAGCCGGGCGCAGCATTAAGACGCGCAGGAGGAGAGTGATATTACAGGACAGGATAGAACAAGTGCTTTAACTTCTTCACAGAAAGACAGTCCCGTCATAAGGCGAGGGTAATGCTCCTCACAGGAACCTTCTGCACTTCTACTTTAGGATTATCACAGCAAGAGAGCTTCACCAAGCAGAGGACACTTAAACCTGCCAGAGGTGCCTGAGCAGTTCAGTTCTACACAGGAGACCTTTTCATCCATCCGTGGGCTTTCAGGTGGATGTAGTGTTGCTGTGTGGATTTTATCCTTTATTGCTTCAGAAGGTGAAGCAGTGAAGATTTGGAGGGCAAGTTGTTCTGTCCTATCATCTCTGAGACTATGGTAGACTGTGTGTCAGAGAGCCCCTCATCAGCAGCTGCAGCCCTAGAGTATGGAGAAGTCCAGCAGTGAGGAGTCAGCCATTCACCGTAGCCCTTCTGTAGACAGCCGCGAATCCGATTTTGCTCAAGCCTCCACGTCTGGCCGCCCTTTCGGTGGCCGCGGCTTCACTGCCGGCGCTTTCTACGGCTCCACGGGGCCACGCAAAAACACGCAGCAGGGGCAGACTGGAGCTGCAGCTGACGCCAGCGCGGGAGACAAGACTAACAACAAGTACAGCTCACCCAAGGGCAGCAAATACATAGTCTTTTACCTGGATCTATCCTTTGTGTTCCTTTTAGAATTTAAGAAGTGCAACATGGCAAGAGGCTGCCTCTGCTGCTTGAAGTATATGATGTTCATCTTCAATCTCATCTTCTGGGTAAGTGACTTTATATTTTCTTCTCCTCTTACTTGATGCAATTTATACAAATTCTGAGCGTCTTAAAAGATGATGCTGCCAAAGTAATTCTGGCTCGAGTGATTCACTACTCGTCGTTAGCCATATCATATGCGTGTGATAAGTTATTCAAAATGTTCATCAGGAGACATTACTTTCTGACAAAATGATGGCTGTCAGGGCAGTCATGCGTCTCTAATTACATCAGGGTGTTTATGCGTGTTACTCTGTGCATGTTGCTATTCCTGGATGTCATGACAGTGTCTGTGGCATTGCACCAGGTCTCCTTTTGTGTTTTTCTTTTTTATTCCTTTCGGTTCGGGTGGGGGTTGGTGGAAAAAGGTCCTGGGGGTCAGTAAAGTCAGTCTTTCACATGGTCGCATGATTTACAGTGAACATGAAGCTGCAATGCTGCTTTTGGTATGCAAGGGAAAGACTATATCCTCCTGCAGGGCATTTACACAGATGAGCTGCACAATAATGGCAAAGGGATTTTAGCTGAGTTGGTCAGCGATAGTCTAAATTGATCTGATGGATCGTCATTCCTCTTGACTCACGGTATGATAAATTGTCAACAGAATTTATTCAGTTTAATATAATAAATTCTATCGCAGTAACCTAGCCAGCATGTGGTGGTCTCCACAGTGTAACCAAGCATGGGCATTTATGGTAAAAGTGGGCATCCCTTGAATGTTTACAGACTGGATTATCGGGCTTATGGGTTATGAGGCCAAGCCTTTTGTGTGAATGCATTGAAGCATGAAGCGTAAAAACATCTCAACACTGGGGAATCAACTCAGGCCCACCATGTCATGTGGGTTGATAGCCCAGCTAACTGGGACAACAGAGTGGGCATTAACTAGAGGCCAGCTGCGTTAACACATGTATACACAAACATGCACCACACAAGCTGAAATCTACATCACTGTCAAATTTATATGTAGAAAAATGGACAGCTCAGACCTTTCCTCATCTTGAAGGCTGCACCTTCATCTTAGTCTGAGATCATGTGCAGGTCCATAGAGGCGGGTGTGATAGTGATTGGCAGAGGTATATATACCCAACTAATGATGCTAATATTTGTTTTAGGGGATGATAGGGTCAAAAAAAGCTTATTTGATGATGGAGTCATTATTGCAGACGCTGCCTTAGCCTTATGTGAGCACCCATTCTCAACTCGGTCAGTATGTGTATTGACTTCACCACTGTTAGAGTTAAGGATGGCATTTTAGAGCAGTTTCCCAAATTGATTTTTGGGTGCATGAGTGATCGATCAGCTGTTTTTCATTACAGCATAATGCATGTCTTTCCATACTAAAAGCTTTATTGAAACAGATGGAGGCAGCTCATTTAATAGCGAATACTGTGTTTAATTAATTTCAAAAAATTAAACAAGCAAATTGTTGAAATTATAAATTGGCTAGGGAAACAAAATGCCATTTGAATTGCTGCTCTTACTCTTTTACATCCTGTTAATTAATAGCCAAACAGAGTTTATTATTTATTTTTGATTAAATGTTACAATTTGGCACAAATTACAGGCTATTCAGGGCACTCGTTGGATGAAACTAAAGTCTGACCTCTTCTTATATTACCAAAGAGGCTATACATAACTCATCCCTTAAAAGCGACTTTCCTGATCAACATATGTGTTTATATGCAGATTTGTATAAACCAATATCAGACATAAGAAGTCACATTTATAATAATAGTTTTTGTGAATTTGCAGTATTTTTCTTGGACCTTTTACTTGGATATTATATTTCAAAGCTGTATTTGACTTCACATTGACACAATGGCTATGTCAGCTGTATGTCAGTTCCAGCCTGCTCATCTCAAATGATAGATCAAAAGCTGCCTAGGTCCTTATGCTCATCACAGGGGAAATGTATGAAACAAAAGCATGAATGAAAGTGTTAATTTACTGCAAACAAACCTTGCTACTAATAATCAGCTTCTGCATTAAGAAGTGGGTGAAAACTAGACTTTAGATTAAGCTTTTGGTCTTAGATTCATGTGAAACTTAGCTTGTTGACCTTGATGCATTATAGTGACTGTAAAAGCATGTAAAAGATAGAGAGCTGTAAATGCACTCTCTTCAGTGAGAGTGGAGCGTCTCTTATGGTGTGTGTGTGTGACCATAAGAGAGTGTGTGTGTGTGTGTGTGTGTGTGTGTGTGTGTGTGTGTGTGTGTGTGTGTGTGTGTGTGTGTGAGAGAGAACTTAAGTGTGGAACTTTCTCAGCATAACTTATACCCTGCTGCGAAATAATTGAATTTTTACTCTGATAATGTTCACTTAATGAATGCCCACCATGCACATTCCAATCTATTGCTGCGGCAGATTGATACTCTTGTTTTCCTCCTACTACTCAATCATTTTAATAGGAGTTTAATCAGTGTCTCATGGGAGAAGGGTGGGAGTGAGGATGCAGCATGTGGCTGCAAGGTCTCAGTGTATCTCCACGTGACAGCTTACTTGAATGGCACTCCAGATTTTCAGGCCGCAGCGCACCAATTTGAAGGTTAGTGGAGCTGTAAATAAAAGGTTCACTTGTCACTGAAGGGTCAGAAAGGGGTGCCCGAGTACTCTGAAACGGAGGGGCGAGGGTGAGAGGCATGATGTATCTCGAGACCCCTGGGACTGTGCCACTCTGCATCTGACACTCCAGGAATCGTACGGTTACCGAAGCTGGTAGAGCGGCGTGCCTCTTAAGTTCTGACATCTCGTCTCAGGATTGAAAGGGGAACTGCAAGCTGCGGTAACCTGACACCAGGTGCAGCGGGGGTCTCTTCTTTTTAACTGTGCATGAGCACATTTGCTGTGCACACACACATCCTTGGAAGTGCATTCACCAGCCACACACAGGCCACTTCATGGAGCTTACACTAGTAACTTAAAACACAAGGTAAACATTGACAGGCACTCCAGACATCTCCATACATTCGCTCATCCTCAGGCCCCCCAGCAGTTGTTCACGACCATCTGGCTTCTCTTCCTTATAAAGGATTAGAAGAGTCTGAGCTGCAGGGGGGAGTTTCAGGCAGATTAACGCAGTATTGGGTTGTGCGGTTAAGGATCATAAGCGCAGTTCCTTCTACGCTAAAGCCAATATCATCAAAGCAAATGGGCATTGTGGCGCTACGTGTGACAAAGTCTGGGGTTTAGTTGGCAAGACGATCTGTTGTTCTCCAGCACACATGCTCTCAAGGTCTGTTTGACCATCCCGATAAGATGATTGACATTAAGCCCTATTGGTGTCAGCCTTGAGAACATATCGGTGTTTGTGTTCTTGCTCGGAGCAAGGATTTTAGCCTTAACTGTGCAATGTGTTCTCTGAACTCACAGTAAGCGCTCTCAACTCTCCCTGAGGATTTATTCCAACAAATTACAACAGCATTGCTCTCAAGCTTATTCTAATTGCTTAAGATATAGTAGGTTGTACGCTAAATCTGAGCTCTGGCATTATCACACCATATCAAAAAGTAGATCCTCATTTGATATTCATATTTAAAGGGAAACTGTCAGTTCAGCAGTCTTGTCCTACAAGTACAAGAGGGGTTCTAGTATCAAAGCTACTCCTTTGTTAGCGGAGAAATGTGTTTAGCATTCATGAATTCTTGTGCTTACTTAGTGGATCGCTGTAGGATTTATAAACCATTTGGTCCAAAGCAACAGAAGATTGGTTTTCCTATCGATTTACCGAATTCGACACTCAAGGTTTCATATATGCTTGCGCTTTGATGCTACAAAGAGAAGCAGTATTGACAGACTCCAGGTGGTTTGTTAGAAGTGTGCATATAAGCGTACTGACACATTTTTATTTGGTTTTGTTGAACTCGTAAAAAAACTCACACAAGCTGTCCCTTTGCTTACTCAGACTGGAACCCCCCTGAGGTTTCAGTCTAAGGTGCTGAAGCAGTGTGCCTATTTTTCATTCTCCATATCGGCACATGAAAAGTTCAGTAATTTTTAATAGCTCGAGAGCTTGTGTTGTAAAAGACTTTTCGTTTTCTTCCTCTTTTTCACAAGTCGCACAGCTGAACTCCATCAGTCACTGCCAGGTGAAACAAGGATTTGGGCACAGGAAAATAGATGAGAGTTGAATGAAAAACTGTTTTTTGAATTGACGGTGGCTTTAAAGTGGCAGAAAGCAATATCAATCTTGGCCGGTGTGTCTTTTGAAATCTTACACCTCCAAATATTAATTTTATATTGTATGTATCAGTGTCGTTTCACTTATCAATACAACCAATTACAAATTATTCATCTTATATATCAGGCATTCATACTGTATAACATGCTTGGATATCAACAGATGTGTCATGGCCAAAATGTGCAGCCTGCAAGCTGGCCTGTCAGTTTCCCTGTAGCATTTACATAAAGAACATCACATGTGCATTTTAATTATTTGGAGTCTTGTAATTAGCATCCCCTGTAGATTCCTGGGGCTTGATTCACACTGGCTGACCTGCTTGGTAAATATCTCCATGTGCCTGCCTTTGTCCAGCAGATCGTCTAGGGAGATCACTCTCATTTACACGTCTCTCTCTCACACAGGCTGTTTCGATTTCCCGGCCGTGTTGTGTAGAGCCGCTGAGCTCATTAGCTCTTGTTGCAGATCAGCTGGGGAATGGAGCTACTGTGTTTCACTCTAGGGGGGCAAGGTAATAGAGCGGGAGATTTTGAGGTGCATTTTACGCTTGGATGCAGTCGGTAGGTATTGCCTTTCCATGGGAATTGAGATTCTTAACCAATCACTTAGTGCTGTTGGTTGGTGATTATAACACACAAGTAGCCAAAAAAAGGCTACATTGTATTACAAAGAGTCAGCAACCTTATATAGGGAGTGTGGAATAAACCTGCTCCACAGCTGTTTGGCGCTGACTTGTAGTGACAGGTCAACATTGCAGAAACAAATGACAGAACAGTAACTGCTAGGCACACAAATTGCAGTTTACTGACTTCCACAATTGCTGGTACACACCATTTATCGTCTGTTCCCTCCATCGTTCACATTAGTATCCTTCACAGATGCCGGAAGTGTAGAAAGAGCGTAGAGACTTAACCTGTCACAGCTAACCACTTGTTAATTTCAGGCAAGATAAAAACACAATCTCATTCCCATTTGTGTCACCGATGAGGTGGCTGGTATAATATCTCATCAGGCTCAACTATGCAATCTCCATGAATTAAAAAAATGTATTTTTTCCTCCGTTTTGCACATTAAACACAGATATCCTGCTCTCCCCAACACAGTATACAAGAGATATGAAGATACGGAGTAGGACAGCAAGGGGACAACAGGAGTGTCATTAGTTCTGCATACATAGGCGAGATCTTTTGTAATGACTATGTGCCACGTCGTGCACCTCGGGCAGTAGAGAAGATAGCACCCTGTTTGTGTAGTCAATAATGTGTTGATGTTACTGAACTGTGACACAGAAAATACCATAACAGGTCGTGTATTCGGGTTATTGATCAAACGGGTCTTGTCCTTTTTGTCTGCTTTATATTTTGAAAGCAGACAAAGCAAAGTATCTTTTCTCTGTGCATTGACAGTGAACAGATACCTTGAACAGCAATATCAACAAAAGCAAGCCTTTCCATTCAGTTTTGCAGCGGTGAATGATTTCACATGCAAGTTAAGGCTCAGAGATTGTGTTATCAAGCAAACCGTTGTGAAAAACTGCATGAGTCAGATTCAATTTGTGCAGGAAAAAGCAAACAATCATTGTAGCTTTTCAGCTTTTGAACATTTTACATATCATGTAGTGACAGTTTGTAACATCTGTGCACTTGCAGGGATTCAGTATAGAAGCAAAACAATAAAACAGACACTGGGCTCTGTTATTAGAGTTCGAGCTTTTGAAGTGCTTTTGCAGTCGCTGTCTGTGCCAGATATCTCCTAATTTAAATTACCTTAATAACACTTTTGTTATACTTTTCCGACAGTGAGTAAAATTTCACTATTGGAGATTCTTGCTTAAAAAAGTTGTAAAGTTTTCAGACCTTCGGATGTTCTTCCAAAGTTTTTCTTTGGACGTTTTCATTCATTTTCAGTCCAGCACTCATACCTGACCTTTTTTGTGTGGGGGCGGGATAAGCCACCTAATACTGGCCTGTGAATATTCAAGTGGAAAAAGGGATGTTGTGACTGCACAACAAACAATTTCGCAAAGAAATTGGATCTTTAGGCCCTTTGTTATTGTACGTGCCTGCATAGCATTTTGATTCGATACCAGCTGAAGACTTGGCATATCTCTGCAGCGTTATCTTTTAAAAAGGAAACTGGAAAAGTGGCAAGCGTTAAAAATTATCTACAGCAAATGTACAGTACGAACAGGTTTTGTTCACATTATTGTCAGTATGTAAGGAGGAACTCAGCTAAAGGGTACAACAGCAGAGGCTCTGTGGTGGTTTGGGGCTGTGCTTCTTGTCAAAAATGACTGAACTGTGAAACAGAAACGTGCTGTCAGATTTTGATCCACGATGGATGCACCTACTGCAAGCATGTAATAGACAATGCCATGACAATAATCTCAAACACACTGAAAATGCAGTAAGAGCAGGTAGAAAAACACTGAAGTGTGTTCAGAGTTTCAGAACGGTAAAAACTCTGTTTTTGCTTTTTATACTGTATTTATATTCATTTTTGCACATTTCAATAAATACCTAGGTTTTCCCGTTTTCCTAGTAAAATATTAAAGATGAGTGGTTGATGACTGCACAGAACCGTAGCTTGCTTATTCAAAATTGTCTGACATTTAAAGGCAAATTACAGTGAAACCAGTGTTTTTCACTTCCCCCCAATAAACACACACACACACACACACACACACACAAAGCTGTGTTAAGGAAGCTCATTTTGTTTCACTTCTTAGAGCAAATGAAATTTCTCAGAGATTACCTTTCTTATTTTGAATTAACAGACTGGGAAACGAAAACTAACTACAGGTCTATACGCTCTGTGCAAACACAATGTGTGTACTGTGTTTTAAGTAGTTTGTTTTTCCGTGCAAAATTATATTTCTCTGTGAAACGGTCGTGTTTAAATACTAGAAGTCTGACTAACCTGTAGTTAAGTCCAAGACATTCTGCAGTCTTCTGTGTCTTCATTCTCCAGAGATTATCACCAGTGCTCTGAAGATACATCAATGACTGGCTCTAAAATCAATTTCCCCAGGGCTTCTACCTGAGTTGATTCAATAGGACTGACTTCTTTTCCCACCATAAATCCACTCAATCAACCCTCATAGATTCCTCAAGAGCTTGTTTCAACTCATCTATCTCCTTCCCATCTCTAAGCAACATTCAGAGACCCAAGACGCACCGTACAACTGCACCACAATGGCTTGAAAATATGAGCAGCAGATTGCGTTTGAATGTGTGTATTTTAAATGTGTCATCTTGAATTTGGGTCAGGGACTCAGGGTTTCACTGCCTGAATGGTAATGAGCCCAGGACACAGCCACAGCAGGGCTTTAACATGCAAAGAGGAACATACTCTATTTATACAGCCGTGTCAAATGAGAGACAGATTTATACCTTAAACATTATTGTTTATATCTGATTTATGTAGTCGAACCACTGCAGATTACTGCTGTCCTATAACTCAACCGAAAAATGCGACATATTGCAGCTTCCTGGACAGAAATGCATCAGCACAAGAAGTACAGAGTCGCTAGACAGTTGTTTGTGAGCGCCTAACGTCTTCTTGTTGTACTTTAATGGGGCAACTTTATGTGGTGTATAATGTAAAATTCAGACCATCAGCCAAAGTATTAGACTGTTTGTTGTAATTTGAAATAGATGCCTATCTTGTTGTTTTCAGAGTGAAAATGAGATCTTCATCAGAGCAGGTTGTTGCAGTGCTCTCGTTATGTCTGATCCAATTTGAGCTCGACTCTTATTTGATGTGCGTGAGGTGTGCTCACAACACACTCTGATATTCTCCCAGTAGAGCAGATCCTTCACTCGTACAGTATCAAGATAGCTGACTGGCTGACAGTCTGTGTAAACGTAACGGAGATTATTGCTGTTCTTTCTGCTTGCAGATTCATACTCTTCCTTATCACGGCTGAGTTTATGGGTGCCCCCTTGACTTTGCCGGGTCTTATCACACGACTAAAGCAATTGGTTCTACTTGTTTATTTTACATCAATTTGCAATTACCAGCTCAAGACATGAAAGAGCGTTTGCTTTGTCTATCTGTTCTGTTTCAGAAGATATCAGGTTTGTATGCGTGCTAAAGTCAGAATTTTGAAGCAGTTTGGCTGCCTGCAGCGCGCAAAGTCTTACATAAAAATGAAAGATGAGAAACTAGCCTCGTTCCATCACTTCGCTGTTCTATCTGGGGCACAGAAGGATGTGTCAGATCTTACTTTCAGAGAGGACCTTGCAGTTTTATTGCATAGTAGAAATACAAAAGCCACATGATATGGTTGTCAGTAATCCTACATATTCACCTGAAACAGCTTTTTTGTACAAGTATACCAGTTTTCATCCAAGCAGTAATTTCACTGCCTTTCTATTGTAGGAAAATGTTAATTAAAGCTTCAGAAAACTTGGAAATAGAGGTATATAGACCCCCTCCCTCAGCATGTGCCATTTGCAATCGCTGTCAGTAGTCATTATTTCTGCACAGATGTCTCAGTGTCTCCCATTAAGCCACCCAAGCTTCAGTAATGGGTGACTTGGGATGATGCTGGAATACAAAAGAATGAGTCCGAGTGGAATTTGGTGTGGGCAGGCTAAGGTTCGGTAAAAGAGTCTAATTTAAGAAGATCATTATGGGGTCATCGCCACCTTCAGTGAATGATCTCATTCATCCATACTGAGCCAGAGTAATTATTAACATAGACCCTTTGCCTGTGTGTGCACTCACTGGGTGGTGAGACAAATCGCTCTCACTGTGTTTTATCCAGTGATCATTTCAGCGAAGGACGCCGCACCGTGTTTGGGGTCAGCCCATTAATGCCCCTTCCATTTCATACACGTTACCTACTTCAGTGTTTGAATGTCAAGATTTAAGGTCTCTGTGATGACTGGATTTTGATTTTGATCACAGTCCTCCTTGAACCCCAGTCACAAGTGAGCTTGGACAGATGGGGTTAGCCAGATTTTTCTTCCACTCCCCTTCTGAGAGGACAGGCTGGCAGATTAAAATGCTGTTCTTTTCCGGGTTTGGAAGAAGCGATGCGTGAAGGCATGGAGAGATGGGAGGGACTTTTTTACAAGATCATAAGAGGTGAACATGTTGATGTTTGATGACAGCTCCCCGAGAGGTGACTCCCCCTCTCAGATCGCTCGCTCCCTCTTTTTTTCTTCTGGAGACAAATGCGAAAATCATTTGGTCTATTTTGAAGAAAAATAAGAACCTTGAGAATTATATATTTTCCTTTAATGATTTGACTGCATTTATTTATTGCTTTACATGCAGTGTTGACCACTAGCTCACTAGCTTACTAGGATGTATTTGTAATGCTTTGTCTGTTTCCCTACTTCCCACTGGGATTTGCGATACATGGCGGACCCATGATTGTCAGGGTGAGTCAAAAAGTAAAGAGAAGTGAGACATTTGAAAATAATCCGACTTAAACATGGCCTGAGCCTGAAGCTTTGTGCAAAATAAACCTTCCAGCAGGTACTCGTAGTCGAAATGGTTCAGGTCAGGTTGCCTCACACATTGCAGACAGAAAATAAAATTGCGCTGCAGCTAAAATGCCAGCACAAACAACATTTTAAGTCATTATCTTTTTTCTAGTTTATGTATTGCATATAAACTTGCTAAATAATTGCTGTAAGTGAAATACCCAGTGGCTGTACTGTCTAAAAGCTGTAATATTTATCAGTGAGTTTTTGAAAAGAAATGGAAGAGAGATAAATAAGCATTCGATGACCTGATGAAAAGTGAATGCAGGTGTACCCGGAGAGCAGCAGTTAGACTGAGGGCTTAAAGTGACTAAATAAGTAGAGCTGCTCTTTTTTCTTTTGACAGTTTGGAACTCCCCAGCCTGATTAAGCTGTGCTAAGCATATCCAGCAGATTTTAGGTTCATTTTCTGCATTATTTATGTAAAGCGCATAGGCTGAAAATGTTTTAATGCTGCCTTGAGCTTAAGAGAAAAAACAGCCTAATCATACTGGAGTTCATTCACTCAGTTTGCACGCATGTCTGTATGTAACAGTTTGTGTTCTTGAGTAAACACTGGCCAGACTGAGCTGCTAAATATCTGTATCCATGTGGCTGTGTTATCATGTACAACATTCCTGGATCTACTAAATCTACATTCTGTGTGAACAACTTAAGTAGCAAATGCAGATTTTGGTTGTGATGAAAGAAACGAGAGATGAAGACAAGGACGGGGCAGCTCTCATTTCTCATATGAAGGCTGACATGTCTGTTTGCTGGCTTCTGTCAGTATTACAGAGAGCCCAGTAATTGGCCCATAAAAGCACATCTCTGTTCAGCTGGAATGCATTTCTTCATCCTCACCCCCACCCACCCTCCACCCTAAACTACTGTTCTTTTTTGTGTTGAAGTGCTTACCTTGCAGAAGAGACGCATGGAGGAAAATACTGTCCCGCAGCATGCTCTCACTTTGTTTCTGAGTCTTTCAGTTTCACAGAGAGACAAAGTGATTTCTTTGTACTCGTGCCATTTTAATAGAAAAAAAAATGTCTGGAAGCATTGTCTTGTGGTTCATTGTACCTGTGATGGATGAGAACAGCAGGTAAATAACTCACGGAAGGCAAAATCGCAGTTTCTTAGGAGTTCTTAACAAAGGAAAGTATTTTTTATTAATATTTAACATCTGAATTAAGAAGATTTTAGTCTTGATGAGACAAAAGAGTGTTGGGGCTGCAGTTGTAGTTGTAAATCCTGAATAGCAGTCACATTTCACGCTGGTCTACATCGAAATGGTTTCATTAACATGGTTTAGCTGCTGATTTAATATCGTCTGAGTGCATTCTGGCTAACATATCTGCCTGTTTCTCATATTAACAATTGTAGGTGGCCGGCTTTATTGCCCATAGAATTTCTCTGTAAAGAATATGTTTGTTCAAAACGTTATAAAACGTTAGTTCATATGTGTTCATGCATTTCTCACCCCAACCGGTCGCAGCAGATGGCCCCGCCCCTCCCTGAGCCTGGTTCTACTGGAGGTTTCTTCCTGTTAAAAGGGAGTTTTTCCTTCCCACTGTCACCAAAGTGCTTGCTCATAGGGGGTCATATGATTGTTTTCCCTGTATGTATTATTCTAGGGACCAACTTACAATATAAAGCACCTTGAGGTGACTGTTGTTGTGATTTGCTGCTATAAATAAAATTGAATCTGACTTAATTTGCATTTAAACGCTGCCTATGCTGTTCCACTTAGCAGCATGAAGAGGGCTCGGCAGTTGACGACTTTTTCACTTGCAGATTTCACCTGCCAGGGTGGCTGACTTTACATCTAACTGTTCATTATAGTCAATCTGATGATATGTGTCTCCATTGTTTTCCTCATGTGTGATTGTCAGTGCAACCCACCAAGCAAAGGCTTCTTTAAGAGGAATGAAGTATGTGAAAAAGTAGTTGGCCTTTAAATTTGGACCTTTTCATGGTGCCGTGCATTTTTTAAATATCATTTAGACTTTTACCTCAATCTTGGCAGCCATGTCAGTTGTTCCATACAGGCATGGCGCTGTGATGGCTTTACGCCGTGACAGCTCCGAGAAATAAGTCCCTTTCAGACATTCGCTCTTTTCCATTAATCTATCAACATGTGACTATGTCAGCGTCATTTATGAAGGACGACAAAATCACTTGTTGGTAAAAGTAATGATGGCTGTCTTACTCAGAACTAGTGACATTTATATATGACTTCCAACATGAAACACGTTTGAACTGCACACGGCCACAAAAGTGGACCAGCACACACAATATTACAAAGATTCCTGTAATCTGTTTTCTGCACTTGCCTCATGCTTCTAAAGGGTTTTTCAGCTCATTAATTGTTTTAGAGAATGTCTTAAAAAGAGCATTGGCTCCTCTTGTGCTTTTGGCATGAAGCACCTGCTGTCAGGCTTTGTCTCTTTCTCCCTTGCTGCCCAAACTAATCTCACTCCTTAAAGAGGAAGCAATTTTTTCATTAAAAACGAAATTCTATATAATAAGCTGGCATTTCTCTGCACACAAAACAAAGTCTAACATCAGGGGGGTTTTGTCCCATTTTACTGCAACCCTTGGTCCCTAACCATCACAGAGAGGTACAAAGACACAATTTGCATGCCTTTAATTTCTGCGCTTTGACAAAACATTAACAATAGCTTAAATCTAGTTTGATGCTTCCATCTGTTAGAAGTGTGTCCTCTGAGATTATTACTGAGCTGCTGCATCATACAGCATCTTCAAAGTCCAACAGTTGCATACATTTGCATTTATGGCTTACCAGGTAACTTCATTAAACACATTATAATGGCTGTGACATGGAGACAGGTTTGATCAGGATGTAACATCAAATGACACTGAACAATTTTCTTCACTTCACACAGATGAACTATTAACGAGCCTCAAGTTTGAAGTTAGGGTAAAATCACTGGTGTAAAGGGTCCATGCACAGCATGCAATAATCCATCCATTCATTCGCTACTGCTTCCTTTTCAGGGTCGCAGGGAGCGCTGGAGCCTATCTCAGCTGTCTTAGGGCGAGAGGCAGGGTACACCCTGGACAGGTCGCCAGTCTGTTGCAGGGCTAACACATAGACACAGACAGCCATTCGCACTTGCATTCACACCTATGGGCAATTTAATGTTTCCAGCTAACCTAACCCCACTAAGTGCATATCTTTGGACTATGGGAGGAAGCCGGAGTACCTGGAGAGTGAGGCAACAGTGCTAACCACCGTGCTGCCTCGCAGTCTTGCGCGTCATGCTATCATTGAAAATTAAAATGCATGTCATTCTCAGGTCTCAATGTTTCTGCAGAAACAGGAGTACTAAAGTAACTTAAGCTCCACGGGAGGAACACAGGAACAAATAATTTGTTCCTGTGTTTCAGGAAATACTGAAAATATTAGAAAAGGAAACATTTAGCATGAGGCTCAAATATTGCCACAGAAACGATATAATTAGCAGACCTCAGTTTGAAATGGCTTCTGGAAAAAGCGATAAGTCACAACAGCACGGATCAGCTTCAGCTCTATCTTCCGCCTCATTTATTCCTGTCTAAATGAGATAGGCCTGCTATCTGTTGGCAGACATCCATTGGTAACACAGTGACAATACAACGGGCTCTTTAGAAGCATCACCTATGTGAAGTGCAGCAGACTTGTCACTCTATGATTATCTAGCCTAAACTCCCGGGACAATTAGAGGACAAAACAGACAGGAGATGGCCACAACAGAGGCATGTCAATATAGGCGGGGGCCACAGAGCGAATGATGTGAGTGGGCACGTCAGGTGCTTCCAGGGTTCGACAGGTGCATATAGGCAGACTTTCTCCTGAAAATGCCCTTGTCACTTTTGTGATCACAGCGGAAGCGCATAAGATGGAGGGATGTTTATTGCCGTTGCTTTTCAGTGAGAAGTGCTCGGTAAATGCTTATTGAATCGGGATCCGTCTGAGGTGGTCTACTTGAGAGACGCCCTGCACGGCACTTGTTTAAATGCGTGTGTAATCTAGAGACATTCCTTGGTAAACAAGCCCACTGTGAGGAGGGTTATTTGCATGCTAAAGCAGAAGAAAAGGAGGAGCAAGGAAGGAGGAGGGAGACACCTGTTGCAACAGTGGCTAGTGAATGTCTATGATACGCTTTGATTTATGAAGGAAAGCAGTCTGGCTCAATCCCTTTGCTCTTCTCCTGAGATTTGAGTGTTTTTTCATCGACTTTCAAAGGACTTTTTACTGCGTTTCCATTGAGTGAACAGCGAAAGCTGAGTAGCTAATGAGTATAGGCAGAGGTGTGGACTCGAGTCACATGACTTGGACTCGAGTCAGACTCGAGTCATTAATTTTATGACTTTAGACTTGACTTGAAAAAATGTTCTAAGACTTGTGACTTGACTTGGACTTTTACACCAATGACCTGGGACTTGAATTGGACTTGAACCGGTTTACTTGAAAAGACTTGATATTTTACCCCAAATATAAAATTTAACATGCATATTATATAGAGATTGAAAATGTGACGTCATTCAAGGGTAAAACCGCAAAGGATTCTGGGAACTCGTGGCAAGAGGTACTAGCGCACGCAGGCTTTCAATTGAAATCAATTATTCAGCAATAAAAAGAAACACAAAAATGGCAAGAAGCTGTTGTATTATTAACTGCAATAGCCGGTCGCATGACAGCCACGGGAAGCCGACGGGTAAAGAGATCGGTTGTTATCGGATTACGTCGTTGAAGAGAAATTGTTCGAGCCATGTTTCCGAAGTGACAAACAGGTGGTCTGGTTTGCAGCCATTCAAAGATCAAATATAACGTCCCAGAACCCTCCAGCTCACAGGTTAGTCTGCTCCAAGCATTTACACAAAGGTCAGTCTGCTGTTGTAGTTAATGCGTCATTTTTCTTAACATAATTGGTGATATAGGTTACAAGCAAGTCTGGTGCTGAACAGAAATTGTCGCGCTATGCTCCTTTGTTTATTGTGCATAAATAGTGAATTGTCCTGACACAATATTGCGTTTCGCTTCTGTTATTATGGTACATTGAGAAAAACATATACTTTTATTCACAGGGTAAAACAGTTGTTTTGTATCACTAATTGCCCAGTACGATTACAGCATACAATATTATTGTCACTGCTACATTTCTGTAACGCTACCAGAAATTATTTCCACTACTAATGTTGAGCTCAAAGGTTATATTAATAAACGGTTAACGAATGTGTATTTATGACGACGATTTGTGAGACTGGTAAACTTACCTTTGTTCGTACGATGGTCTTTCGTTCTACACGGTGCATTTCAAGGTCCTGCACCCATCCGTCGGTAAACTGTACCTGGGCTAAACTTCACGAGTGTATGCACTCACTCCAAGAACCGTATGATTATAAATATGCATATAAATATGCTAAGATGAGATAGCTGACTTCATCTAACTAGCAAATGTTTTCCAGGCTACGTTGGTGATGCAGTTTTTTTTAATGTGTATGATATTTTTGTCATGCGATTTTAAAGCCAGTCCTACAACCGCATCCAAGAATAACATGCAGCTTATCTCAGAACTGTCGGTGAAAATTATTCTTGGAGCTAAGTTTAATTGAGCTGCATTCTAAAGAGGTGCAATTTCACTATTTTGTCACGTGTTGAGAAAAACACAGATTTTAAAATTACATGGTCTAATATTTACATTTAGCATAACTGCAACATGCTTTTTTTCGTTTTTATTGAATGACTCGAAAGGACTTGAAATTCAAAATGTCAGACTTGTGACTTGACTCGGACTTTTACACCAGTGACTTGAGACTCGACTCTGACTTGCCTGACATTACTTGAGACTTGACTTGAGACTTGAGGATAAAGACTTGAGACTTACTTGAGACTTGCAAAACAATGACTTGGTCCCACCTCTGAGTATAGGTATAAATGAAGACTAAATGTGCATCTTGTGTAATAGATCTGTACTTTTACACCACTTTAAAATATTTTCATTCTCAATTCAGCCTCTTGAATTTTATGCAATTATGTAAACTAATCTTGACTAAATACATTCTATGCAGCCTCGTTGAAAGGTTAGTTTAAAAGTCAATTTTAAGTTGAAGTGCTGAAAAATCTGTCAAATTCTCCTGGGATGCAAGTGGGTGGTTGAGTTTTAATAGCACGAAGAGCAAACTGGTATTTTCTGTGCACTGCTGTGTGCACTGTACTTAGGTTATCAGCTTCAGTGACCGCATGCTGTAGCAGGACCAGACTCAGCAGTACCGGCAAATCTGATTTTATCCAGATCTGCACAATCTTCCTACTGCAGGCTGTTGCATTTACAATGGAAATGAAGAGCGAGGGAGGTCAAGGTGATAGAATAAACAATTTTAGGTAGAGAATTTCATTATGTGTAGACCAAAGAAAATGGTTTTCTGAGAGATTTGTTTCTTCAAAAAAACTATCGCCTGCAGCTGCAGATGGGATATTTTAGTTTCCCTACTGCATTGATTACCATGGAGGAGAACGTTCTTTGCTATCAGGGAACTGCTTTGTTCTTGGTGTCTTTACTCGCCCTGCTCGGTAGGCCCGCTGCTTAAGCCTAGAAAATGTGTTGGTTTACATGTTTTGTGGCTTGTGCTGTGTTTGTCCTCCTTCCTTTTCTTGTTAGCTCAGCAGTGTTTCCTTCATCACAACAGTTGGTCCATCGTGTCAGTTTCTGTGCAGTGTTATTGCTATGTTGTATATCGTTCAACAAAGTTCTGTAGATTCAATATCTGGACCTGATATCCTTGAAAGTTTTTAGATCTGTTTCTGTTAGGTGTTAAAGTGTAAGGAACATGATACACATGCTCCAACAAAGACACAATGTGGACACCTCTCAACCCACTCACGTGCTGTATATGCAGTAGGCACACATACGAGACTCAAACCTGCGAGTTGAATAATGGTAAAAACATTCTAACTGAATGCTACCTGTGCAGTTTGTGTAACTTGCATGTTAGCTCAACTTTCTCCAAATGCATCTGGACAATCAAAAAGTCAAGCAGCTGAAATATTTCCATGGAAAGGTTGTAACTTACTTTAATACTTGATCGATGGGAACCAAATTACTGTAGCACAGACCCCCCAGTGGAGGTTTTGTAATTATTTGATGATTATTTGACATTTCATCAGTGCCAGAATTATAATTTGTTCTTTATAACCTGAGATTAATTTGGACTTTCTAATTTGGTTGAACCTGTTTTCAGTGCTGCTGTGGATTTATTCAAAGTGTGTCTTTGTAATGTAATGTGCTGTGTGTCAGACAGGACAGTGTTGGTGTTGGGACACTACTTTGGGGAATGAGAATATTGATATAATTCCAATAATACTTGTTAACCCATTATTTTTAAAGGGTTACATTAAGATGCAAAACATTGTCCAGTTTTGAAATATATTTATACAAAAATACTCCGTTTCCCTCTGGGATTAATAAAGTCTCTCTGCTTCTGAAATAAATATATAAATAAATATTAGTTGGAAATTATCAAGCAAGCTGTCATTATATATAACTGTGGTGTTAATGAGTTCATATGTAACTCTGTTCAAACCACTGAACTTGAACTTACATAGAATTTAGCTAAATTTGACTCATATGTCGTTTAGACCAATTTATATTACATTACTATATTTTTCGGACTATAAACGAATTCTAAGGCGCATCAAGCGAAACAAAACGTGACTGATAGCCTTGAGTTTGAAATCCGCATCCTAAGCATGTCTCCTAACAGCTGCCATTTGGGGTTCTTATACACACACGATAATCTTATGTTGAAGTACAGAATGTTGTACTCCACAAAGCTCCTGACTACGGTTGATTTTTGAGTGGCAGAGAGATTTTTGAACGCCGTGTACCACATAAAGTGGTTCAAGGTCAATAAGCACGACCAGATTTCATACATAAGGTGCACCGGATTATAAGGTGTACTGTGATTTTAAGTGCTCCTTATAGTCCGAAAAATAAGGTAGTTATGAAGGAAAATTCCCCCATCAAGTTCTGATCCATTTCTCTCCTCGCCTTACATTTATCCATCATAGCATCTGGTCAGTTGGTCTGACAAATGAGGGGATGATCTGCAAGGAAACACACTGACAGCGTAATTCATAGAACATAAGAGCAGAAATGAAATAACAATATTTTTCAAGAGAGGTCTGGTGAGTTTGAGCATCCTTCAATAATCTGAGAGACTAATCCTGCAAAATTTATAATGCTGGTCTTACTCTGTTACTACTGATTCCTAAATATTAGTGTTCAAGAAAACTTGATTAAGAGGAAACTTCAAGAGTCATTAATTGCAGGGTAAAATTACAAAGATCAGTTGCTGCACGTAACCTTCAAGGTTATCTCCTTTTGCCTGGGACGCTTTCATAAGTGCTGCTACATTTAGAGTTCTCCTTGGAAATGCATCCTACATTTCAAATTTTTACAAAGACCAAAGTTCAACTTCTGATTTGGCTTTCATGTCATGCTTGCAATTTTTTGTGTGCCTTTGTGTCATTGCTCACAAGAATCTTTTTTTTTATATCAAAACATCTTCATTCACCCAGCCACCTTTAATTCCTGTATATGGTTCTTTTGCAGCTTTGCCACTAAAATGAAACTGGAGTTGAAAGGTTGCCTTTATGGCACAGTGGAGACTCACCAGACACCATTCAAATGACCAGAAAAGATCAAAAAGGAGAAACTTAATAAACAGATAAGCTGTGTTGGGTTGGATATAGTTTTTAATCTTTAAACCATCTCGCTTGACTAATAGCCAAAGAAAACTGTTCTCATGCCCCTACAGCAGTAGTAGCGGTTGCTTGACCTACTATGAGTTCACGTTGGTTCGCTTGAACATGATCTCTTGAGTGCCTTGAATGGGTTCAGCAAAGTTCATCGCTAACTGTGACAAAATTTTATCCAGATGCCGAATATCCAATAGCACACATGATGAAGTAATCAGATGCCTGCACAAGAAGCGGTTAGCAAATTTATTGACATACTAATCCCCGTCTGTGCTCTGTGTTCTCTGACAGCTACTTTTGGGTCAGGTGTCCAAATTAAAGAGATAAGAAGGTAGCCTCCTCAACAGATAAAGGCACACAAAGTCTGATTGCTGAGACAATCTGCACTTGCGAAGACAGTCTGGTTAGTGTGAATCATGCTTCAATCACAACAGCCTTCACAAAGGAATCATAAAGGATAATGCAGAAAGCTGGAAAAAGCCTGCATTTCTAAATGTGGTGCACAATGCTTCTCATCATCGTGCACCACATTACTGGTTGAATTGGATGATTAATCAATAATACGCCTGTTATTAAATCACGTTTTTCTGTATCCAGCCATGCAGAGACAAAGAAGTTCTGCATTATATGCAGGAAACAATTTATTTTGGGGAGCACATACACTAACCACGGTTCCCTCCTTATTAGATAGACAGGAAATATGAGGAAAGAGGCCAAGGAATGACACGTAGTAAATTGAAGTGGGGACTCAATGCTCAGAGCATTTGCACCCATGTGGTGTGTGCCCTAACCACTTAGATGGGTCACCCAGTAACCAATATTTGATTAAAAACAATAAATTGCCTGTATCTTCCGTCATCCTTCTGCTTTTTCCCGGAGATCCAGCCAAAACGTCAGATGTTGTTTATCCCAAACACCCAAACGGAGCCTGGGTTTGCTCTTGTGTTGGAATGGAGTACGAGTTGTACCAGAACTGATGGGTACTGCAGTGAAGCAGCCTGCACTGGATGACGGGCTTTTCCTTTAAAGTGAAGTGTGGAGTTGACAAGAAAGGAGACAGGTGTTTACAATATAAATGTCGAGGGGAAGCCAGACAGCTACGTGAGTAGCCATTGGAAAATGATGTTTATGGCAGCGCGCTTCACGCTCAAATCTATAAGCAGCCATCCGTCTGCTTTGGATGTCTGTATCTCCTCAGATGTGCACCAAACTATTGGTTTAATGCAGCTGACCTCGCTGTGATGGAGTATAGGAGTCTGGATTGAATTAGAGTCAGTAAACATCAGCATAATATTTGTTACAGATATCATTATCATTACCTCTGGGTGACATTCTCCACTTTCATTTCTTAGACAGATTCCTACTGACTGATTACAAATAATGGAAGAACTGTACGAATTTGTAATATCATCATCTCCACTTTCACCAAAAGCCAGATGTGTAGTTTTATTTTTAATTCAGTGCTGCAAGTGTTGCAAAAACATGTCTTCTTTGTAATGTTGATTTATGCGGGTACTTTCGCAGATGCACCCTTATGTGTTATTTTCATGACAACATCGCTCAGCTGGATGGCTCAGACATTAAAGGAAGAGCCATCCTGAATCATTCAAACATCTCTTTGCTGTTTTTTACCGCACATATCAGGTTTCATCTTCTCATTGGTAAATACAGTATTTGGCTGGTCAAAGCTCACAGTTAAATTGGTCTTTTCAGTGTTGAAAATCAAGTTTTTGAGATTACAAATAAAATACCAAAGTGTGATCCACGAATGGCAAAGTTAAAGCAAACGGTTGACAGTTTGATGAATGAAGCATGATTAGTCTCTGAGAGTTGAACAAGAATAATGTGTCCAATACAATTATGCATTTTTAACTACCACAGACAGCCGATTATCGTTAGTTTGCACCTAGACATAAAAAAAAAATTTGTGCTACAAAACAAATTATTTACTGTAAAAAAAAAAAAAAGTTCTGTTACGGAGCCCCGCAGGGGACATGGGAGAAAAAAAAATTAAAACGGACTTTTGCGAGATCTTGCAAAACTAACTCAGGATCTCGCAAAACTTTTGCGAGATCTCGCAAAAGTTTTAGCCGCATTCTTCGGCCTTCGACCTCTCGTTAGCTCGAAGCTAACGGGAGGTCGAGACCTACTACAGTTTGAGTTTCAAGATGGCGCCAGTGTGTGTGGCTCGCCGTCTGGCTCTTCCTCTGTTGTGTTTGCTTATGTTGTTTTTTATTGCTAGAGTCAACTCTCTTTTAATGTACAATCGCCAAAAACTTTTGGACCTCCGACTAGTTGCCAGTGATCTTACCAATACAACTTATAATGGACATAAGGCGTTACCTCCATTCCTGTCTGGGATACCAGCTAGCCTCTGTCGGACCCCGGCCCCAGCCTCACGGCGAAAGCGTTTCAGACGCCGGGGCAAACGTAGCGGTCTACTCGTGAAACTTAAGGCGTACTTGGTGCGCTCTTCTCCGGCTCTTTGGAACGAACGTGGATCGGTACCTTGTCATGCCTTTTCTCCGTGCTCTCTGGAGCCCATCGATGCCTGGCTGGTGCCCGTTGTTGGCTCGGATCAGATGTCCCAGCCACGAAAGATTTCCCATCCTCGTCAGCACGGTGCGAACCTACAGAACCTGCGGCCGCTGCGTCGGGTCTCGCTGTCAGCCACGAACACGCTGACCTCCACCAGGTTTGGATTGGTGAACACTAGATCGCTGAGTAATAAAACTTTTATTTTAAGGGATTTATTTACAACCCAAGGACTGGATTTCCTCTGTATAACTGAGACATGGTTGAGGGCCGGTGAGTCCAGCGCTTTTACAGATCTCTTACCTGATGACTGCTGCTTCTTAAACTCTCCTCGAATATCAGGCAGAGGAGGAGGACTAGCGGTTGTTTTTAAGAAGCAGTATAAATGTAAACCACTGCCATTATTAACCTCACCTAGTAGCTTTGAACTGAGCATGTTTGAGCTAGGTCGGTCTCACACAGTGCTCTGTGCTGTGGTTTACAGACCCCCAAAATACAATAAGAACTTCTTAAATGACTTTTCTGATCTGTTGGCTGAAATTATGCCAAAATATGATCATGTTCTTATTATTGGGGACTTCAATATTCATGTGTGCTGCCCTGACAAGCCAATGGCAAAGGACTTTTTAAATCTTATTGACTCTTTTGATCTTGTGCAACCTGTGTCTTTGCCTACACAAAAATATGGGCACACGTTGGATCTTGTTTTAACTCACAATTTACCTGTCTCTAACTTAGAGGTTTGTGATGTTGTATGGTCAGACCATAGGCCTGTCCTGTTTGAGGTTTTCCTTCCTTGTACTAAAGTTAATCTTCCTCCTGTTGCTGCTAGGAGCTGTCGTATTTTTAACCCTTTCTCTGCTGGACAGTTTTCTATTGTTTTTAATCAGAACGGCGGCCTTCCTGATTTCATATGCAATGATACAGAAGAGCTGAGTACGTGGTTTTATTCTGTCTGCCAAACTGCTTTAGATTCAGTGGCCCCCTTTAAGCTTAAGCAAGTTAAAGCCAAATCTGAACCCTGGCTGAATGAAGACACCCGGGCTGCCAGAAGAAAGTGCAGGAGAGCTGAACGTAAATGGAAGAAGGATCAACTTCAGGTGTCATACCAAATGTTACAAGATTACTGGAATTCTTACCAGAAAACTGTAAAAGATGCTAAGAGGAAACATTTCGCTACTATTATTCAGGCAAATTGTCGTAAGCCTCATGTCTTATTTAAGACTATTGATATGGTCCTTCATGCTCCACAGTCTTCTGTCGAGTCTTCCCAGGAAATTTGTGAAAACTTCCTACACTTTTTTATTGATAAAGTGCTATCTGTCAAAGCACAGACTTCCCAGTCCGTTCCCGACCCTTCTACCCCTGTCCCTAGTTCTGCTGTCTTTGACAGGTTCGAGCCAGTTTCCATGCTCTGCCTGCAGGAGTTGGTTGCTCACATGAAGCCCTCAGGTTCCCCTTATGATGCTCTCCCTCCTCGATTTTTCAAAGAGGTTTTTCTCACTATAGCATCAGCTGTACAATCCATTGTAAATAGTAGTCTGTCCTCTGGTGTTGTACCTGTCAATCTCAAACATGCAGTGATTCAGCCTCTACTCAAAAAACCTGCTCTTGATCCTGATATTATTGCGAATTACAGACCTATTTCCAAACTGCCTTTTATCTCAAAGATTCTTGAAAAGGTAGTTTACAAGCAATTAATGTCCTTCCTAGAAGAACACGGTATTTTAGAAGTTTTCCAATCTGGTTTTAAAGCTTTACATAGTACTGAATCTGCCCTTTTAAGAGTTTTTAATGATGTGTTTTTGGCAAATGACTCAGGTGACTGTGTTATTATTGTGCTGTTAGATTTAACTGCTGCTTTTGATACAGTGGATCATAATATTTTAATTTCCCGTTTAGAGCAGTTGGTGGGTATGCGGAGTACCGCACTACAGTGGCTCAGATCCTATTTGGCAGAGCGAACTTTCTCTGTGAAACTAGGGGAGTTTGTATCCTCTACTGCTTCTCTTCAATGTGGGGTTCCACAGGGTTCAGTTTTAGGCCCGCTTCTTTTCTCTCTATATCTCCTACCCCTTGGGTCTATTTTCAGGAAACATGGGATTTCTTTCCACTGCTACGCCGATGACTCCCAGATTTATTTCCCACTTAAAAAGATAAATGGCTTCTCAGTAGACCCGCTGCTCAGATGCCTTGATGAAATAAGGACTTGGATGGCTTTGAACTTTTTACATTTTAATGAACAGAAAACAGAAGTGATGGTTTTTGGTGGCGCTTCTGAGGCCACTATTATAGATCTTGGTTCACTGGCACAGTATGTTAAACCAGTCATCACTAATCTGGGAGTTAAAATAGAGGCAAATCTTAAACTTGAAAGCCAGGTCAGAGCTGTTGTAAGATCTAGCTTTTTTCATCTGAGGGAATTAGCCAAAATAAAGCCTATCTTATCGAAACAGCATTTTCAGACAGTAATCCATGCCTTTGTTACTTCTAGGCTGGATTATTGTAACGCACTTTATTTTGGGGTTAGTGATGCGTCCATTAGGCGCCTGCAGGTTGTGCAAAATGCTGCAGCACGTCTTTTAACTGGAACAAAAAAGTTTGAGCACATTACCCCAATTTTAATTTCACTCCACTGGCTACCTGTACATTTTAGGATTGTTTTTAAAATTCTCTTATTTGCTTTTAAATCTCTTAATGGCCTGGCCCCCCCCCTACCTCTCGGAGCTACTACAACCATATACACCTGCCCGTTCCCTTAGGTCCGCCAATCAGCAACTCCTTAAGGTACCGAAAACTAAGTATAAACTTAAAGGTGATCGTGCTTTTGCTGTAGCTGCTCCAAAGTTGTGGAATGATCTGCCCTTGCATGTTAGGCAGGCCTCTTCTCTCTCCGAATTTAAAAGTCTTCTTAAAACATATTTATTCGCTGAAGCCTTTGGCATTGATTAGAGGGGTTGACTCAATTTGTTTTAACATGTTTCAATTTATTGTATCTATTTATTTTATCGTATCTCATTTTAATTTTCTTTACGTATGCTATTAACATGTACAGCACTTTGTGAAACTCTGGTTTTATGTTAAAGTGCTTTAGAAATAAAGTTGGTATGGTATGGTACAGCCGGGAGGAACACCGCTTTCCCGGCACATCGTGCCTCGACCTCCCAGTCGGCTTCGAGCCGGCGTCCGAAGAATGTGGCTAAAACTTTTGCGAGATCCCGAGTTAGTTTTGCGAGATCTCGCAAAAGTTTTGCGAGATCTCGCAAAAGTCCGTCTTAATTTTTTTTCTCCCATGTCCCCTGCGGGGCTCCGTATTCTGTATACCTATTAGATTCATATCTTAAAATAGAGTTTGTGTGTGAGTTTCCAGCTTTAACACACCTGCAGCCAAGTCGGTGTCAGAGGGAAATATACCAAAAATGTACATGTGTTATGAATTGTACATAAACATGAGTAATAATTCAAATGACCTGAAAACTGATAAGATTTAAATTCTGTTTGTTTTTTTTATATATTACTTCTTCCATAAGGAGGTTTAAAGTCAAAAGATGTTTATTACCCTGCAGTAAATACATAAGCTCTGCATGTTTTAATGGATGGCAAATTGCAGGTAACTAATATGATTTTCCATTTGTCATTCATTTGTCAGAGGGCATTAGGGGAAATAACAGTCATTAGAGTAAAAGCACAGACATAAAAGACTGCCATAAAATGGATTTCCCAAAAAAAGTAAATTACAGTTTTTAGCCCAAATTAACCTGTATTTTAAAGTGAAATTCACAACCTGATAAGTCATTTATTTTTGAAAGCGTGTATCCTTTTAGCCCCAGTTCCTGGTATGCCAGAAAGCCTACGTTAGCTTATGAGACACTATTTGCCTTGGAGCTTCCTAAGAGCTACATGAAACAGAACTTGTAAATTCCATGTGTCAGAGTGCTTAGAATACCTCATTTGTAGTGTTGTATATTTATTCTAACGTCGGTGCCATAAGCACGTGTCTATAATTTCATTCACCCTGACATTTCCTAACAGAGACACAGAGTCTGGGTCGTCTGGGTCAAACCACTGACCCACACTTTCTTCCCCCTGACTCATCCTGTGGTTTTAGCAATCATACCTTACCCACTCTGCTAGGACAGCATATGCTGTTTGTCATATGGCACAGCCTTCCATGTCACTCAGTTACTCGCACGTCGAGTCACAATTGAATCCGTGTATTCAAAAGCTGACTTCTCAACCAAAGATCTATTAATCTTCCAGATAAATTAGCACCGTCAACCTTTTACAGCCCTGAAGTTTTAATTTTGACACCCAATTACCTACTCAGGATATAAAATTACCCCAAAAAGGTTTGCGATAAAGACGATAAAATGTAATTAAGACGCAGAAATATTAAAGCAATCCAACATATTTGGTATTACTTTTCTTAAGGATTCTGCAGGCTGTCGAGAATAGAAAATGTGCTCTGACAGAGGGATAATTGAATTGACCACCTTCACCGCCTACTGCTATCCTCCTTCGCTTCACACCTCTGTGCCGACGGAGTGGATAGTGATTTCTTTGAGCTTTAGAGAGAAAATAGTAAGATGGGAGTGTATTGATCATTCTTTTCAAGAGTGGAGCTTCACAGATCACTGAGTTTCCCAGGCAGCCAACATTTCTGCACTAGAAGGGATGCTCTTCGAATCCAGCTGCTGGTTATCTCTTACTGAGAGTGCAGGGGCTGCTAAGAGGCTTTACCTTATCATTGTCCAGAATATAAATCACCTTTTATGTACCAGCCCTCTTGTGAATAAACAAAACAGAGAGATTTCAGCTATCCAGCAATCTGCTTCTTCTTTTCTTGCAGCCTCATCGCCCCAGCCAGCCCAGGCATAGTGAAATGGTATGACAGACGTGTAAAGTTTAGGAACAAAAATGACACTGGCATCAGTTTCCCATATTCTGTATAATAGCAGTTATCCTGCAGTGGAATATAACTAGACAGGGGCAGAGACAAGGTCATTAATTATTGATGCCTATGCAGCCAGAGAAGTGAGTGCACAGGTGAGATTTGCAAGAAAAGTTCTGGTGAGCTGATATCTTTCTCACCCTTAACCAACCGTTTGTGTGGGTCAAGCCTCTTTTTGCAGGCACAGTATGAAGCTGTTAATAATGACCAGTTTATTTTAAGATGAGACCAGTCTGGCAGAACAACAAGGAAATGTGCTGGCAGTCAGGTTACCGGCCCTAAAGGCTTAGCTGCATCACATAATTTGAAAAGATCTGCAACCTACATTCTCGCCCACAGTTTGTTTGTAGTGTTCGGCTGTTCGCTGACACTTGCAGTTTGACGTCACACATTTAAAAATAGATAAATATTTGTGCAATCATGTTTACTGAAATCATCTGTGTCTTTTTGTTTGATGTGATAGGGCAGCGCTGTTTATTTTAGTTAATCTCATTAATGGTGTGTGTATGCATGCATCTGTTTATATTTCTTTTTGTTGTGTCTACCCCTAATAGACAACCATGCACAACAACTACAGTGTAGTGCTTTTTTGTCACAGCCCATTTCCAGCAGCAATGCACCGACTTTGACGCTACATGACCCCCTATGGTGTGTTCTCATCTAATTACAACCCAATTATCTGCACTGTGCAGCTGTGGTCTGGATGCCACAAAGGGGAATGGAGTCTTGACATGCTGACACGGATTGTCTGATTATTCTTTCATATGCGCTGCGTCGTTTTCAGATGTGTGCGCGCGTCCGTTTTTTAATAAACGCCTTCTTGACACAGAAGGAGGAGAGAGACGAGCAGGGTTGCTGGGTCAAATGACCAGATTAGTAGCACTCGAGTTAGGGGTATATTTGTGTTATAATTTTAATTAGGTCTAACAAATGCACATCAGGAATGCTGGCCGCCTGTTGATTTGTCAGCTCTAATTTCCATTTTCAACCTCCACACTTAGTCCAGCCATTTAATTCACATTGTTACATCCCAGACGGACTGATTTGGTACTAGGGCTGCCACAAACGATTATTTTGATAGTCGACTAGTCACCGATTATTTTTGCGATTAGTCGACTAATCAGATCATCATCCACTGGACGTAAAACGTACAGCTTATTGCACCAGCAGCATCTGCTCTTATATAACTATCATTAGCTTACAGCTGTAAGTGTTTAAGGTCTGTGCTAACTAAAAATAAAGACAAGATGAGAGTTTATTAAATTTTAATGACATTTGCAGATTGTTTCGATGGAGTTTAATCTGCTTGACGTTTATTCAGCTGTGTAAAAACTCTAACTTTAATCTCAGCCAAACCGATTTAATCAGGAACCAATAAAATACTAAAAAAAAGCCAAACAATAACATTTTTAAGTTATCTAAGTGACTCATATTATATAAGTCACTTTCGCTACTCAGGTTAAACATGATATATAAGTTATATATCATGTTTAACCTGAGTAGCGAAAGACGGCGGTGGGTTTGAAAACGATTTGCGGGGAGTCCGGTGTTCTCACCGGCTCTAGTGAGCCTTGAACCCCGGCTAACTATCGAGCTAGTGGGTAACAGACGTCTCCGAAAACGTCGGAGTGCTTTTGAAAATATGTGGTGTCTTGATAAACTGAGCAGATATTTGAGGTTTACACAGCTACATTCTCGCCTGAAAATATGTTAAACGTTTATTTTGTGACCCAGAAAGAATAATAAGAGTAATATTAAAACTAACTAGCTGCCGCCATTGTTGGCAACTGAGCTGGGCCGCGCTATGAATTCTGGGACACAGCTTCTTCTTCTTCTTCGGGGTTTAACGGCAGCTGGTTCCTTGTACATGCAGTGCTGCCATCTTCTGTTTCAGTCCGTTATTACACTCTTAAATCCTGCTACTTATTCCTGCGTCTTTTGGGATCTTACAAAGCTTCAAACGACACGTCGACTATTAAATCAGTCGTCGACGATTTTAATAGTCGACGTAATCGTGACTAGTTGACTAATCGTGGCAGCCCTATTTGGTACTGATTACAGGGGAACTCATTATAACTAAAAAAACAACACCTCGGTAAGAAGGAAGAGAGCGTATGCCCACACCCTGCACCCCTGCATCAAATGTATTACTCTTATGATGAGGCTATTTTTCTCCCACTTTTGTCCTTTCTTGCTGTTTTTTTCTCTCGGTGTGTGTGTGTGTTTCCACTTTTGCTACAGCAGCCCACATCATCTTTATCTTGTGCTCAGCCTACCGACTCTTAGATCAGCTCTGTTATAAGAATCTAAATCACGTCACCTCTCAGGCCAGCATGATAAAGAGATACAAGAAGCGTGGGAACGTTGTGAGACTGCTCACCAGAAAACAGGCCAAAGATGCCAATTTAGATGTCATTTTGTCTTGTTTTGAAGTCCAGCTTGTCTAATAGCAACAGAGAGGAGAGATGTAGCAGAAAGCGCTTATTGCCTCCAGTGCCTTATCATTCACTAGTGCCCAGTAGCTGAATGTAGTGGGCCCGGAGATTGGAGGGACTGTTGGGTAGCAGAAGGTGATTCTTCATTGGGCCACACTGTCTGATCTGTGCTTGGCAGGCAAGCAGACAGACAGGCTTTTTCTAAATCCTAACCTGCAGTTATCCAGTGGAATTCTAATGTGAAAGCATCTGCAGTGTGGGGGACAGAAGTGAAACCGGGGGTTCCTCCTACAGTGCAGCACCACAATCATATAAGGTCCACTGCATATTTTATTCATAACCACAAAGAGTCCAAAAACACTAACCAAAATCATTTCAAACATTCTGTTAATTAACTGTGAGTTGAAATGTATGCTTAGCCCCAGAGGCTTGGCTGAATCAGACATGTGACCTTATTTTTTGGTGCATTTTCCTCAGCAATCCTCTGCCCCGAGAAGGCCACGCTGAGGTTGAAAACACTAATAGGGAGACTCGATCAAGAGGAAAATTAAGTGTGCACAACAATGCTAAATGGGGTGTTTCGCTCCTGTAATGACTACATAAGTCAAGATGAAATGATGGGACATGTGGCTAATGGACAGTGTGGTAGTTGCAATGCATTTCAATATTCTTGTCAGCATGAATTGGATTTTCTTCTATAACATTTTTCAAAATTTTCAGGGAGCTGAGCCACGGCGGTGCCATTAATCCATTATTGATGCCTCTTCCAAAATGTATGCCATCACATACACAAACACAAACTTTCAGATACTTTAAAGGTCTCAATAAAATGAGAAATTCAGCATAAGTTTGCTAATGTGTTGGCAACATTGTAAGCCAGATTCCACAGTGAAGTAAAGATTTACACAATGAGATTGATAGACGGTAATTTGTGTTGCATTCAAGCAGATTTTTCACAGCCTACTTGCTTCACCTGTCTCACAAGAAGTATTGACAGTCATTCATTATTCATCGCCCAAATTGCCAGCTCGGTTGCCTGTTGGGAAGATGAATGGAAATAGGGGGAACACTCAGTAACGTGTAGGCGGCTGCCTAAAATTAGAGGAATAAAACTGATGTGACCATCTGAGAACTTTTCCTGACACAAATCACAAGGTTTAATGTAGCGCATGTTGTGGCGCTGACCTAAGAGTCTTTATTTTTATCTTTCACCGTCCTTTGACAAGTGATAATCGCGCCTTTTTTTCTCCAAGCAGTCAGCATTGTTGAGCTCCGACCCAAACGCGGGCAATGCCGCCTCAGATTGGATTAGGATCTTCCCCTGGAGAATATATTGTTCAAGTAGAGACAAATTCAGTAGGATTTTTCTGTATGTGCTTCAGGAGCTTTTAAGTTAATTTTGTTTGATGATAGAGATGTGTTAAAAGCTCTCTGTTCCCCTCCCTCTCTCCATATATTTATACACCCCTTCTCTCTCACTCGCGCTCCTTTCCTTCCATTGGGAAACTCACTTCAGATTTTCAATTAGCCAGGGCAAAGTTGTCTTCATTAATTACACAACATTAAGATGATGCAGGAGGATTTTAACAGGCAAAAGCAAGGGAATTATGCAGGGGTCCCCAGAGTGGACCTTTCTCCTGTTGCTCTGGCTGAATGTCCCTCACGTTGCACTTAGCGGGAGCTTTCACTAAATGTGCAAAGTATGAGCATGCCTAAGCTGGGTTTACAGCTGTCTGCTTCTTAATGTCAGTCCATAAAGCATCACTTAAGACCTAGAAGTGCCTATCTCAGTCAGGTTCATAACAAGCTTACTGAGTGGCTGTGTTGGAATTTATGAGACAGGACTTTCCTGTATATTTGGTGCTCCCAGCGCATTTTTATATTTAACGCTTACCATCGCAAACATTAATGCGTTCATTATTAGTAACTGACTTTGTCACATTAAAATGCCTGCTCCTTTAGCCCTTGTAATTTTTTAATTGCAGGTTCAAGGTGATCTGCACACAGTGCAGCATTTTGCCCGCCCTGAGCCGAATATAGAGCAGCATTTATTTGGTTTGTTTTGTTGTTTTTTTCCTGGTATTCATGACTCCCCACTGAGAAGAGGATCTTTTGCCTCTCTAGCCTCTCCAGTTTTAAATAAGTAGGCAGAAATCTTTCAAAACCACACTGATCATCCCCTGGCTTACTTATGGTTTTTAATTAAAATTACAGCACGGATCAGCGGCCAAGTACATTCTAATGAAAATGAAGACAGGACGGGTAAGTAAACAGGCTAGACAAGTCTCATCAAACGAATACCGACTCCCATAAAACATCTTCCACGACTCCAACAATAGAGGCATCTCTGCCCGTTGCCTCTTTCAGGAGAAAATTGTATCCGTGCCCCTTGATTGTCAAGTTTTTATTGCTCCCCTCGATATCTCTTGATGTTTATATCACTTACATATCATATTCTTGAAAATCTTTTATGTCAGAAAAATCAAATTGCAGCAGAGAGTTGGTAAATTAAATCGGTAGCTTCTGCTCTTTGCTTGATTTTTTTTCATGCATATATTTAATATGCAATTTGCTCATGTGTTATATCTGCATGATGTGTGATCTTCCTGGAGGCCATGCAGAGCAGAGAACCATAACTGTTATGCCTTTATATTCCTCTACTTCTAGAATGTGGCATGTCATTTTAGGCTGTAATGTAGAAGCCACTATAATGAAGTAGCTTGGGAATAGATAGCCATAGATTTGCAATGTCATGGAAGAGGAGAGAGCGAGAGAGGGAGAGAAGATTAGATAGTCAGAGAAGAGCAAGGCATTAATGTCAGCTAGCAAATATAGCTCAGGGTTGTACTGTAGCAGCAGTCCCCTGCCACATGGGAGGAATATAGCAGTGTCAGGTCTCTGTGTGCCAGACCTGATGGATGAGGTGGAGCAACTCGTCAATCACGAGGGCTCCCGTTTCTCCTAATAGATCAGCCCTCACTCTGGGTGAGCCTGCCCTCCATCATGGCAATGCCACTCCAAGGCAGCCAGGAGCCAGTTAGCCTGCAGTATAAATGAGCAGGTCTCTGTTTTGAGCCCAAAACAACCAGATCCAACTGCAGATTTGTGTTTTTCAGCTGCTTGCATTCTGTTATTTTCCTAGTCTGTCCTGGTGGCACTGTCAGCGGCCAAGTACACTCTATAACATGGCTCAACCTGTTATAGTGTCTGACATGATCATAATGTCAGGACAATTAACCTCTATCTCCAAAGGCTAATGAGAGTCTACGTCTTACTGCGGGTCAGCTGTCATATGCTGTGTGTCTTTGTATTAAAAAACACACCACAGCAGACAACGATGTTAATTTTGCTTTCGAGGCAAATATCAAAAGGTGACTGAAGGTCTGACGCTACAGGATGAATCGATTAACATCTGCGCCGTATGTTTAAAGTCAATTCTTCATCACCTCAGCATTTTGTAAAACGGTTTTTACATATTTTTCGTCCCCCTGTGCATTTTGTATTTTAAGTAAACGGTAAGCTGCCAAGCACGAAGCCGCAAAGATTTTTAAGCTTCTGAGCAGCTTCAGCGGTTCAAAGTCTTTTCCAACCTTGATACTGTTTACTGTTTCAAGTTGTACTTTTATAAAATGGCATTTTATTGACTGGCAATGTCAAACAAGGTGAGACCCAGAGGAGCTGGCAAACTGACAGCTCGAGGCAGTGTCGCCCCCCCCACTCCTCTCGTTCCACTCTCTATACTTGCACCTCGTGGAGTACTACACAAAGAGTTATCTTCTTTGAGCAAGAATCTGTGTTGAGCGTGTTAGCACTGACTTCCTGCCGGGTCTCCCCCGAGCTGCTGCATTAAACTTCATCCTCCACACAGTGAAATACCACAATACTGCTCAGGTTCCACAGCAATTGCACATGTTAAGTACGTCTCCCTGCATAATCTTTGTCCTCTGCCCTCAGAGCTCGCACCACACTAATCCAATTTTGGTTTTAATATCCATTTTTGACAAAAGAGCTAGTTTCAGTGCGAGCGTGCACATTTGCAAATAAACGTTCCATACATTTATCATAAGCTCCTCAAATATGGAGCTGAAAAGTTTTTTAACTGCACTTTTGTTTCACTCTTTGGCCAAACAGGTGTTAGAATTAACACTCATTTGACTGTCCGGCTCTGCGATAGCGCCCAAAGAAATCTGCGTTTAAAAGATGCTGAAGAGGGCTCGTTTCAGTGGGTTCAATTCTGCAAGCACTCCCCAAACTTCACAGCAATCATTCATCCAGCAGCGCAGCGGGAGTGAGAGCAGGCTTATGCCTTTTGCATGCAAATCTGCTTTTTGTTTCATCACATTCCATTAATTTGTTGTGTGCTCGTTTTTATTATGTTTTGATTTCTTAAAGAAAACAGTAAATAACAAATACCATCGCAATTAATATTAAAGCACCGTTTGCTTTGAAGACATTAAATAAAATTTGGTGCCAGCGTAGTTAAAATATGATGCGTGTGCTTTGAATTATTCAGCGACATCTGTCATGCTGCAGATGTTGATAAACTGATGTTTCTTTTAAATTTGTGGTTCGTTTTATTACTGCGTGATTAATAGATTGTGTTTATACATGTATGAAAAATTGCTCTTTATCAGACTTCGTTATGACCTGCACTTTCTATGGCACAATTCGGTGAATTTTCTGCAAGCAGAAAACTTTTATTTGCATTTTCTGTCTTGTGTTTTTGTTGAATAAACAAACACACTGTTATTGATCGGGCTTAATGAGAATCCTCTTTGACATCAACCTAGGGAATATGCAGAGAGTGCTTGACTAATAACCACCACCTAAAATTCTTACGGTATTATTCAACACACTGTGTGTGCTCTGTCTCTTGTGTCTTTTCTTTAGTTTTCTTTCTTTTTGCTTATTTCTCTTGGTCAGCAGATCAAACAGCTGCTTGAAAGGGTTTCTCTCAGTCTTGGGTTCAAGCTCGTTTATAACCTACTGGCCACATAGAGCTCATGGACACAAGCAAATATTTTGAAAGGTCATCATAATAACAACTCTGTCGAGAGGTCACACACTTAACATTTCTAGCAGGATCATAGTAGAGTGAACTTCAAAATAAAGTAATTATTGCCTTTAGATGACGCACAAGGCCAAGCTTGGTGAGATTTCTGGGAAAAATAGTCTGGAACAACTTGACTTTATAATTTTGTCATAATTTAGCAGCAGGGTCAAATATGTTATTTTCATCTCCAGTCAGCTTTTTGTGCAGAAAAAAATCTGCTTTTTCTGCATATTCAGTTGTATGGTTTAAATATGCTATTTGGTGTATGAAGCTTTTTATTCCCCCCTTGTTTGTATGTTTATCCAGTGAAAGCGCTGCATGTGTGGTGTTTGGGAGGAAAAGATAACCTGTCATGACAACAGGCTGCCTCACAGTATCTTAATCTGTGATATTTTGTGTTGTGGGAAAGCACCAGAGAGGAGTTGGGTTAAGGTGAGTTTTCTTATTTGTGTGGATAATGGTAAAATGTAACTTTTGATAAAGATTTGATTGATGTCCAGGAGATGTCCTGATGGGTTTGTAGCATAAACCTATTCGCTGGAACGTTGAAGGCAATATAATTACACCGCAAAGCAAGACACGAAGTAGGCAAGCTTCATGTTACTCGTGCACGGGAGAGAACCGGACAAACGCCGTTCCTTCGCTTGGCCCCAGTTGCTCTCGTCCATTCTCCCGTATCACTGTCCTTTTATTGAGGTTACATGAATATGCATAGGTTCATTAACATATGACGTCTACATACACAAAGAGTACCTTGTGTGTGTGTGTGTGTGTGTGTGTGTGTGCTACTGCTGATCAAAGGGTCATAAAAGCACACAAGCAAACATCCTTGGTCAGGAAGCGGGTAGACCCCCCCTCATCCTAGATAACACAGTAAGGAAGTCTAGCAGTTCATTTATACACAAAAAGCACTTAAACTAAAACAAATGTAACTACGTTAATCCTACCATAACAATTAAACAAGGTACGAACTTTCCCATGCTCCCAGTGTGGAATGCACACCAGGCCTCTGTAGCCTGTTAAAGATCACACAACTTATCACTACACAATTGATTATACACTTCTAAGCATCTATGGTTAAATATTTCTAAGCATAAATGAGTAAATGTTTCTAAGCATAAATGACAATCAACAATACAACTCTATCATTCCCCCCTTTTCGACATTTATGCTAGAAAAGTTCCCAGTTATGAATACCTCATGTCTGACAGCTTTAAGGCAAACATTGTTATATTCAGCATATGTCAAATCACCCTAAATTACTGAAAAAAGTACACAGTTTAACAAATGTATTAGCAGTTATCCCATTCCTCATTGATCTCATCTCATGGCAACTGCATCCTATAAGCAACCAAAGAAATTGTTGATTTAATAGTGAAAATAAAAAAGTAACATTTTCAAAAACATCTCAGCTTGGTAATGCTTCCTCCAGGTGTGCAAATCACATGTCTCTCTGCAGAGTTGTTTGAGTTCTGCAAGGCGTCATGAATGTCTCTTCCAGTTGTTTCCATCATTGTCCATAGGACCAGAGTCCAAATGTATGTAGAATAAACATTCAAACATACCAGTTGGTTTTGTTGTTTGTCAACATGGGTCTCAGCTATTTCCAAAGCTGCAGACCTCTCAGCACTCTAGTTTTATGGCCTCCACCAACCCCCATCACCTCATTCAAGCCTTCGTCCTGTGAGGGGGATATTTATGACTCCTTCATTGTCCACGCTCTGCAGAGAAACATCTCTGTGGAAAGGGTGCTGGGTTGTCTTACTGCTGTTATGATCCCAGCAGTTCATAGGAAACTGCTGTCATCACCACCATAGCTTCTGGTCCCTGTGCTTTCACAGAATCATGATGTCATCCTCGAACTCCTTCTGCGCTGTCGATGGAGCTTGGCACGCTCCTCATCCCTCGAGTTTTCATGTTCCAACGCTGCTGAAGGTTTAAGGCAGAGCACGTCGTACACCTTAGTTGTCTTCCTCAGCGTCAATATTGAATCTTTCATTTTATTTAAATCTTGCTGTGGGAAGTCTCCTCTTGATCTCCTGGAAGCTTAGTAGCACAGCTCTCTGTGTCCTGTCTGCTGTGCTGAAGATGATCTCTGATCCTCCTGAAGTCTCTCTCCCATCTTGTGGACGATCCTCTCCTCTATTTTGCAGGCAGTTTCATGGTCCTTGCTGTGGCTCCAAGGTCTGATTTCATGATGGGCCCCAACCAGCTTGATCTTTGACCTCAACCACTGCCTGGGCTATGCCTGGAATGTTTCTGCTTCTCACTGGGCCTCTGAAGATTTCCCAGGAGATTACTGCTGCACCTGTATTTTAGAAAAACTTCTATTTGGAGAGCATGTCAACAATCATCAAACCACATTCTTTAGTTCAGTGAACTTATAGACCATCAAAGCCTCATCTGAACATGGATGCACCACTTGCATAGATTTAATACTTGTAAATACAGCTAATCACACAAATCACTGCAACAATAATAGTAAACATTGTTTAATATTAATTCTGGACTCCACCTCTTGACGCATGGACACGCTCATGCGTCAACTCACCAAACCTGGATCCCTGTCTTAAAAACTGGCTCCACCAGGAGCCTGCATACACAAGATCTGGAAATAAAATCAAACTTCACACGTATAAACAATTATATCAAAAGAGTAACAAGCATTCAGCACGGGCAAGACAAGTGTCATGTGCATGTTTTCTCAAATCATTAAATCACTATTATTACCACAATTCGCCTCAAACATGGATCATCCCATGTGCTCAGTTAACATTAACGTAATCGGTGACTTCTCTTAAGCAAAGTCACTCCACTCACATATTATTATTATTATTATGGGCTCAAAGTGGCCAGCAAAGAGCCCACAATAAACTATTCCATAAACACGTAATCTCTTATCTGTTTTACTCATGTCACTTGTCCGTTTCAGCTGAATCTTCCACATGCAGTCCCAGAAAAAACAAACATAAGCAATACACATTGACTGTGGTCAGACGGAGGTCAGACACAGGTCAACAGGTTCCAGAGGTGCCATAAAAACACCATAAAGTCAACCCTAGCTGTGGAAAGAATGTCAGTCACATGTAAACCCAAAAATCCTATAGTAAAAAAAAACATTAACTAATCCTCTTATAAACCACATAATCAAACACATAAAAAACTGTAATGCTGTAGAAAAGAAAATACAAATGTTAGCGCTGCGCAGATGTATACAATTTCTCACAGTGACCTCTGAGCAACACAAAATAGGGAATAGCACCCTTAGTAAATGCACAGACAGAGAAAGTGGCATTTCACAGGTTAAATCATCATGCACCCTCGAATGTTGCTGTCATCTTACTGCTCCTGTAACAAAAAACACATAGATTCATCCACCCTTTGTCCTGTCTAGGTGGAGATTAACTTTGAGTCGTGATGAAGTCTTGTCAGCTTTCACCAGTCGGTCAGTCAGTTTGTTTGTTTTTATTTCCATTCATTCATTCACTCATTCATTCTTTCTTTCTTTGTTTCTTTGTTTGCTGATAGTGGAACCTGTAGTCGCATTTTAGTTTCCACTTCCAGCAAAATGACGTCATCTCAAAAAAGAAAAAAGAACTTCAGATAGGATTACATCGCTGAATCCAGTTTTAGGCTGGGACACTTATAAGTGGCCTTCTCCAAAACCCAATTTAATGTGGAGAAGACTCACTTGTCACAATTTTCTCGACGACGTGTAGCACTTTTAATTCCCGACGTGCGGATCTGCTTAAAGAAAAGAAAATAGACAAACAAAATCAGTGCCTGTTTAAAAGATAAAAATGGAAAATAACAAATTATCAAACCAAACTTTCAGTGCACTGTAAAAGTATCAAAATAAAAAGGCCTTGTTAAGTTATGACACAAACTCCTCATCAGCTTCACACAGAAGAAGAATCATCAGCTAGATTCACTCCAAACCAACCATCAGCTGCACAACACACACATAAGCCTAATGTGTCTTATTAGCTATGAGTTTATCACCAGGTCTGTGCTCTTCACTCATCTAAATCACAGATCTATTTTATTCAATTTTCCTTTTTCCTTCATCATAAAACATGTGACATGCTGTCATGCACTTCATAAAAAAAAGTTTGTTCTGACGTATTCAGAGTTGTATATCTAAATACAGAATTCACTCGCACATCAAAGCAGGAACTCAGTGTTTTAGAGTTTCCACTCAAACACATCTCATCCACTCGTGCTAGAATTCAGTCACCTTTCATTAATCTAAAACCGATCAACTAATTTGCATATCAGCTATTAACCCACTAAGTTGACAGGACAACAGAAAAGCATGTTCAAAATATTATCACAAAAGACAATTTCCCTCATACAGTAAATTACTTGTGCTGCATCAATCAAGCAGGAAGCTTCTCCCAATTTACCATTTTAACACTAAATTTATTGCCTGATCACTGATTCATCAAACCAGGATTTTTTTTTTTTTTTTCCCCACAAAGGTTAAATTGTTGTCCTGCAACTTGGAGAGTCAATTTTTTTTAGGATAAATTCAGTATTTGATAACAAGTGTCTGCTAAATTGACACTATTTTAACACTCATGAAAGATAACAAGCTAATTTTCATTGCATGTGTGTGGAGCTGTATATCCAGCAGAGCATGCAATGTGCTATGAGTTTCACTGGTCTTTACATCACACGAGGTGACTTGGACAAGATAATAAACAGACTCACACACTTAAAATGTTGTCTAATCTTCATAAGCTATTTTGTGTTTGGAATTGTTAGTAGGGTTAATATATGTTCTGTTTTTATGTATCCTTTCATGTACCTTCCCCCTTTCTTCTGAAACAGGTTACCATCGGCAACCACACTGTGTGTTGTTAACCCCTTCTACAAATACCCTCTTTTAATGAGTAACACTTTGTGTATGGTCTTGTGTTATCTCTGGTGGATATCAGCTGCATGTGTGGTGTCACCTTTCCATTTTCTAACAGTACACTTGCATGCCTCAGTGCTTGTCCTCTTCCTCCTTTTGTGGTGGTCTGGACACTGTGTCAATCCTCCACTTCCAGGCAGTCGCTTGTCTCCCCGAATTCCTTAACCTAATTTGATTGCCCACACTAAAACAGCAGCCTCAGCCCTCTTCTGCTCCTCTCCTTCTCTCCCACTTTTCAGTCCAATGGCAGTCAGCTTTTTTTTTTTTTCCCAGCTTTGTCCCGTGTCTCTCTTTGTCCCACTGTCTCTTTCATTGCCATCTCACTCCAAACATGGCAAATGTCAAACTCAGACAGTCTTCTCAAAAGTCCTTCACACACAGTGAGGTTGCAGCTGGCTGGAAACGCATCTCCATCCATCCAATCTAGATGGTGGTTCTTCTCTTTCTGATGCCGTTTGCCCACAGTGCTGCTGGACCTCTCTGCTCAGATTGTCTCTTGGACTCCTGTCCACTGTTAAATGTTCATGCTCGTGCTTCTGAAACTGCACTCGGTGTCTTCAGGGAGAGATTCGTTTCCTTGGAGCTTGCTTGTTCAGGATGAGGACGGGAAGCTGCAAAACAATTCAGCCAAAAATTCTGGCTGAGTGTTTCTAATTTTTCTAATGATTTCAACCTATAATTTTCTTACGACTGCTACCCGTGTAGGATTGATCCAGGTCCGTTCCCCACCTGTAAACAACAGACTGAGAGACTTTCATTATTATCATCACTGCTTAATATCACACATCTCTCTCTGTCTGTGTTTGTGTGAACAATCCTTTCTTAAAAGCAGAAAATGACATTGTAGTTGTTTTTCGGCTGATCAACACAAAACCTTTTTCCTATGATTATTTTTCTTCGTCTACAATGTAATTTGTCTCTTTTTCACTCTTTTTTTTTTTTCTTCACAATAGCTGGTGGTCTGCAAAATCACCGCTCTCACTCACAATCAGAGGCAATCACTTTTGCACAGTGCACAAAAACACTGATGTCAGACACATTCACACTCACTTTTTCATCTGCATAAATAAACCATATGGCTGGAGATATGTGCCATGGTGATCCATAAGCATGATCACCAGTTTATTATTTTTAATCCAACAAAACAAATAAACAAAAACATGATGCTGATGCTACACACACACACGAGTCAAGGTGCAGAAAAACTGCTCATGGAAACGCTGCACACTCTCTGTTTCCCTCTCTTTGAGTAGTTCTCAGACAGCTCTTGATCTGATAATGTGTAGCTTGCTCATCAGCTCAAAAAACAAAAACAAAACTGCAACGCGACATCACACAGTAGTTGCATGCTCTGCCCACAGTGGCAAAGTCTTACACTTACATATTCAACACAGCTTCTCCATCATGTATTTTTAGATGTTTCATACAGGGTTGAGCATATTAGTTGTTTTCACAGATGTGCTCTATATCTCAACAATGGCTCATAATAAGACGACCGTCTTCCACACAGGTCAAGTGCCTCTATGCACTTCATGAGTTTAAATATTTACCTATATCACTTCTCCTCACATGTCATTGTACTGAATCTAAGCAACCACAAGTTTAATGTAGGTTACTTTTAACAACTATCCACCTCAATGGTTTGGCACACAGGCTGTTAACATTTTGTGTCAGGAAGGGGTGGGGGGAAAGCCACCCACCAGAGCACAGCTGCTGATGTGGGCTGGCCTTTTCCACACACTCTTCAAGGCTGGTGTGTTTTCTGAAAACTTCTAACATTTGAATCTCTTCCATTTATAAGCCTGCGATTAACCGCACGGCTCAGGTCCGCGTGAAACCCGCGCGACCGCATTCGCGTGCACCCACGCAGCTGTGGAGCCTTCGCTCTCTCTCTTTTATACATAAATACTTTGTGCTGCCAGGAGCAAAGTCCAGCACAAACGTCTTTCTCCCTCTAACTCACTCTTGGTTGCTTAGAAACCCATAATAACAACAACTGCTGACGTCACACACCACGCGTTCTGCTCCGCACACACTCACACACAACAACAACAACGAGACGACGACGAAAATGACAATAACACAAAATAGGCCTACTCCGGACTCACACCGGACCGCTCGGGACCTTGACCCAGCTGTGGGACGCTCACCCACTCGCGCGACAAAACCCAATGAAGGGACGCTCGGGACACACACCCAGGGCGATTTCAAAACCGGACACACACCGGACGCTTGGGACCCTTGGGCGATTTAACCAAAACTTCTTTTTCGGGACACTAACCCAGTTATCGCTCCACAAAGCAGCGAACTTCTCAACGCCTCACAAAATGGCGGAGACTGCACAACGACACGGTTATAGAGTCGGCCTCTTTAAACTTACTTGGCGTTGCTTAGCGTGTAATATCAGCCTGAATCCCGCCGATCGCCATTCATCGAGGAGAAGGACAGACAGCGAATCCACAGGAACTTCCTGGCTGACGTCAGTCTTTCAGCGTGTCCCTCCTCCCCTCGGTGAATGCGATTCCAGGGCTCCGGCATCGAAGGACCAATTAATGATGGGTTTGTAGCATAAACCTATTCGCTGGAACGTTGAAGGCAATATAATTACACCGCAAAGCAAGACACGAAGTAGGCAAACTTCATGTTACTCGTGCACGGGAGAGAACCGGACAAACGCCGTTCCTTCGCTTGGCCCCAGTTGCTCTCGTCCGTTCTCCCGTATCACTGTCCTTTTATTGAGGTTACATGAATATGCATAGGTTCATTAACATATGACGTCTACATACACAAAGAGTACCTTGTGTGTGTGTGTGTGTGTGTGTGTGTGTGTGTGTGTGCTACTGCTGATCAAAGGGTCATAAAAGCACACAAGCAAACATCCTTGGTCAGGAAGAGGGTAGACCCCCCCTCATCCTAGATAACACAGTAAGGAAGTCTAGCAGTTCATTTATACACAAAAAGCACTTAAACTAAAACAAATGTAACTACGTTAATCCTACCATAACAATTAAACAAGGTACGAACTTTCCCATGCTCCCAGTGTGGAATGCACACCAGGCCTCTGTAGCCTGTTAAAGATCACACAACTTATCACTACACAATTGATTATACACTTCTAAGCATCTATGGTTAAATATTTCTAAGCATAAATGAGTAAATGTTTCTAAGCATAAATGACAATCAACAATACAACTCTATCATGTCCAAATGCACATTTTGTGACCTTGAGAAACCACGACAACAGACATAAAGAATCCAGCCAGTCTGGCCTTCGCAGAGCTTGGAAAGCGGTTTAACTCTTCCAAATGAATCCACTGACCTCTCCTCCTCCTCACGAAATTCTACTTCACAAAAACCTCTAAGGTGTATTAACATTTTGAGCCACATGTGAAACTTTCACGACACGAAATGACTTCTTTTGCCCTCCCTATCGACAGACACGTCCTTTAGCGAGGTTGATTGTGCAAGGTGACGCCTTTATTTGCCCTTCAGTCTGACGGTCACAGTTAAGGACTGATCAGGGGAGCATGTGAACTTAACACAAAGCCTGTATAGTGCCCAGTCTGCTCCAAATCTCAGATAAAATAATAAAACGTGTATTTCACGTGCCGCTCATCCACCTTCAGCTGATCTCACGCTGGCTGACAAAAGCAATTTTAGTTAAACTTGTTCTATTTTAATTGTAATCGCTTTCACTGGACTGTAGAAGAACTTCTCTCAGTCAGCCTGTCATAACTCACAAGTCAGAGTTAATCTTGGCCGTCTGCCGTAAAGGTCTTCATTTCCACAATCCTTCCTATTTGTGCTCAGCTAATAAGGATTACCACCGAAAGTCTGTTTACTAAGCTAACTACGAGCAGAATGGATGACAGATGTAGCTTAAGTTAGGTAATCATCCATGACATTTAGAGAAATGCACCTCTGCTCCACCTGCACGTTCACTCCGCCAACCTTTACTCGCAGTATAGACAGCAGACGCAAAATGTGACTCACATTAATGACATTATCATTTTACTGACAAATTAACCGCTTTTTCATATTTATTGTCCGCATATCCACACATTTGTCTTTTGCCATGGTTGTCCATACAATATACGACACATGGCGCATAATGATCTTAATAATTACGGTTAGTGATTAATTTCTTTTCATCTCTCACTTATTATTGCTTCATTTGGAGCTCAGAGAAAAAAATGAAAGCATGTGTTTTCTCTCATTTTTATTTGTGAGCTGTGTATGAATGAAATTTCCTGTCTGCACTTAATCACCAGTGATGAGTGCTTGTCCAGAGTCTGAAGATCAAGCTTAATGAATGTCTTTCCATTTTCATTATAGGGAAGGCCATCAGAGTATCCCCTTGTGATGCAAATTGGCAAGAAAGAATGAGATGAGATTTAAGTGCAGTGAAAAATACACCCAACACTTACTACTGCCGCTGCTAAAGAATGCACTTTTCTGTCAAAATGCAAAAAGCCATTCAGTATGGCGTAATAGATTTTAGTGCCTTTCCTCTACTTTGTAAAAAAGCATTTTCTCCCACCTCAGGGTGAGAAGGAGCAGCTGTATCAAAACGTGCAGCGTTCTCAAGCCTGAGTGAGCATCAGGGGGGCTTCCTCCTTGTCACTTTTACATTATGAATACATTTTGGGGTTCTTCTGTTTAAGATGTAAAAAATCTTAAAAAATTTAAAGGTTTGCTGTCCAGACTGCACTGGGGCCAAGATATCTGCTGTTTTTTGAATGCCAGTAGAGATTTCATAATGTTTGAAATTCCATCATCTAGGGCTGGGCGATATGGCCTAAAATTCATATCGCGATATAATTTGAAGCATGTGCGGTAACGATATATATCACGATATATTCTTTTCTTCTGTATAACGTATTTTCCACACTATAAGGCACACTTAAAATCCTTTAATTTTCTCAAAAATAGAGAGTGTGCCTGAATTCTGGTTGTGCTTACTGACCTCGAACCGATTTCTGCGTGCAGAAATCTGTTAAAAAATGTTTTAGTACAACTTTGGTAAGCTGCACTGCTTGATGGATGTCAGAGCATTACGGCTGCCGTAGTGAGGAGCTTCGCGGAGTAATCTGGGTCCAAAACTCCGTCAGCTTCAGGTCCCAAAGTCAAACGAACACTAAGAGTTAAAAACTGTCTAAATTTTTTCATCTTTAATTAAATCATCAGCTTGCTGCTTTATCGGGTGTAACAATTAAGTTTAACATCCAGGCATCCATGAAAACAGAATTTATTAAATTTAACGGAGTTAGAAGTTAGCAGGAAGTTAGCTCGCTAGTTTACACCTAAACATTTCATACCATGTTCTGACTGAGAGATTTTTGAAACTAATTCAAACGTACAGCTCTGCTACCACTTCCAACATAAATGAAGACAGAAAACTAAACAGCAGTGGCGTTTGCAGGGTTACTGAAGTTGGACTACCTGGTATATAATGTTGTGCTACGTGATTGCTAGCGACACAGCTATGTTAGCATAACATTAGCACAGTGAAGCTGGAGGATGAACGCCAACTTTTTTTCCACTCGATAAAAGTTAACGTGAGGTATTCTGGTGGTCAGGGACAAATGCAATCGCATAGCAGGATGCTATACATGGAGCTGCGAGAGAATTCAACATTAATGAATCACTGTTACGGAAGTGGAGGAAGCGCAGTTTTTGGCTTTCCCCATATTTCAAAAGTGCTTCATCTCTTTGCTATGACTGTCGCCCGCCATAATTTGCAGATGATAATGGTTTTAGCCGCCGCTTTCGACCAAAACAGGCGCAGCTTGATGACATCACCAACATGCGCTATCGCGATAGAGCGATATAGTCAAAATCTCTGTCGTTGGCCAAATTTATATCGTTTTTATCGTTTATATCGCCCACCCCTACCATCATCCCATTTGTTTTTCTAAAGAAGCCAAAGTTGTTCATTTTGGCCACAAAGTTGTGGAAATATTACAGACTGGATTCAGTATTTGTTCTTCTTTTTTTTTCAAAAAAACAACAACTTTGAGATTAAAAAGTGAAATTTAAATTTTCATTTGTTCGTCTTTTCATCTGAAAGGCTTAAAGTTGTGCTCAGAGTGAAACAGTCCAAATGTTACCCTCATGATATTCAAATGCATCAAATGATCAGTGTACGCACACACTGGCTATACAGGATAACATTAGCTGTACATTAACTGTGTGTTTGCATTCAGCTCATCCATTGGCTAATCATGTGTGTCAGTGCTTCCTGTTATTTCCTTATTCTTGTATCTTACACATATGAAGCAGATTCTCAAAGCTCCCGGGAATTTCACAAGCAAGACTTTACGTCAGTTTGTGCTGCCCCCTGGTGAACTTACGCCTAATGACGCCTTTCCATTAATTTTGTATGCAGTCATACTGCCTTGCCCTCTGTGCAAACACACTACTTCAGTTAAAAACTTGCATATATGAATAATAAATGACACCCTTGTTCTCCCCAGTATATTCACCGATTTTGTACTTTTTTAAATATGATCATAGAGACTAATCTTTTTTGAATACATGATGTTCTGCTTTGTAACAGTGTTTCCATTCACAGTGATCTTGTGTTGCTCATCCACAGTGACCACTGCCCAGCAGCTTCATTAATTAGAACTTCAAACGCCACATAGTGGGAGTGATATGCCTGTGACATTGAAAAGATGGTTGAAAAGATGGTCACACTCCAGCTAAAATCCTCTGCTCACATGCGCCGCATAGCCTCACTCACATTAACATCTTCCAAAATACTGAGCTATTCAGATCATGTATCCGGTATCCCACAGGCATGTTCCCTTTCAGTCACAGAGGTAAATGGTTGACCCTCCCTCACTGTGTCCCCTACTGCCCTGTTTTTCAGATGTGCACCTGAAACTCTCAGCAATGTACCAACAATTAATGCCTCATTATCCTTCATATATACTGCATTGATTCCCTTCATCTCCTTATGTCACAGGGGAAATTCTGTTCTGATTTGTGTCATGGAAAAGTGTCTTGCTCCATTATGCCATTGGCTGATTTTAGATTAAAGAACTTGCGCTACATCACCGCAAGCCTTGTGACAGCCCCCCAGCCCGGTCCCCTGAATGAGCTAGCTTGCCAGTGCATCTATATATAACCACCTCAATCAGCTCAGTGGCTAGTTGGACTTTAGCTGACCTTACTGCATTATATGGACCAGAGGGACCTGTGGCTTTACTGACCCGGGCCTGTAAACCTAATGCTCTTTGTGGTGAGCAGCTATTCAGGTCTTCTCATGGAAACACTGGCAAATGACCAACTGCACTGCCAGGACACAGCTCCAACATTAAAATATCTATTTTTCTTTGGTTGTCTGCGCCTTTATAGTTAAAAAGGTTTTATAGTTAAAACCATGTGAAGATATGCACATTTGAGCTCAATATGCACAAACATTTGCAACTGCAGATAAACAGCAACAACAATTTTATGAGGCAAAGAAACCACAACTTTGCAGATTTCTTTGCTGGTTTCCCATAAGACTTGTGTCTTGTGTCTTTGCTACACTGGGCTACACTGGGCTGGGATAGATTTAATTCTCGGGGATATTTAACAATAACTTCTTTGAAATTCAAGGTGGGTGACACAGAAGTGCAAGTGTCAGTCTGCTTCTGACGTTTCCTAGGAGAGCCCTGCAGTGCAAATCTCTGCCTAAACTCTATGCTTGTCTGGGTATAATAACTTAGGTCAGCATCTCTTAGGAATCGGTATACTCTTTTTGGTCGTAAAGAGAAAATAACATTACCAACTCCTGGAAACTCACAGGCTCCAGGTATTTATTTATAACTGCTTGAGGGGACTCTCAACAAATGATGAATCCGTTCAGCTGTCAACTCCCACATAAAACTTGTAGCCGGCAGTTTCTCCTCCTCACTGTTCAGTTTGCATTTCAATGACTACACGTCAGTGTAAAAGAAGAACTTGCACAGCAGGAAATCACAGGCAGATTTTTGCTTCCTCGTGTCATTTGTCTTCCTGGGACCTGACCTAACTTAGCCCCCTGACCTGCAAATAAGAGAAATAAGTTGTCTATATATTAATCGTTAAACTCGACCCACAATGTTCAGTGTAGCGATTACATGAAAAATCCCAAGAAAAGACTCACCAACGCGAATAATCATCTCAACGTCCGTGAGACGTACAGAAATGGGGGACGGGAAGCTGATTAATGAAGATACAGTAGTATCCCATCGCGTTGCTCGGTAATCATGTTTTTAGGATGCAGCTTGTCCGCCTGTGTGAAATCCCCTGTTTGTCAGCGAGAGTTTATCCACACGAGAGCTGCTCAGCCTCAACTCTCAAATATATCATCACAACATTTTGAGGCTGGGTAAACAAAATCTTGTATCGTCTCATCTAATCGTGTGACATCTTATCTCGTAAAAACTCCCCCTCAAATTGAAAAATCAACTTTTTCTACTCGTAAATGAAAGTGAATTTCTCTTGCTTTGCACTTTCTGCTGTGAATAGAGAAAAAAGGGAATTTATCCAAGAAAATTAGGATACGAGGTCTTGTACTTTATTGAAACTCTTACATATTTAATGACTTTGATGTTAAAAAGGCTTCGTCCCACTTCTGGTTTTTGTCTTTACTTTGAGCCTTTTTGGCTCCTTTGATTTTAGATCACTGGGCTTCAAAGTAGGTCTGTGATCAGTTATTTTAAGCAAGATGGCAAAGTTGATGCATGGTTCCAGCGACTGGAGAAGGGAATAGTTAAAGTCTCTCAGGGTCACCATATTTTATTCCTGAGGGTCCTTGACGAAACATTGCTCTCTCCTGGTGTGACTCATGCTTCTGGCTCAAGACCAAACTAACAGCCAGTGTGGCAGGGCGGCAATCACATACAGAAATTACACACAATATTCTGTTGAAAGTAATCCTTGTCTTTGAACTCGTGTCTGATGACAGGCTGGGCTCCACTGGTGCCACTAGAATTTTTCAAATGATGACTGGGGGACACTTGGGGAAACTGCTAAGTGAAATACATAATCAGCGCACTGGTGCACAGATATAGCGGCTCTGCTCATATTTAGTGCACATAGGTGATTATATTTACTTTGAAGAAACTCTTCCCCAAAAAACTGTGATACAGAATCAAGAGTACATGTATTACTTTATATGCAAAGTGAAAATTATGCAAATAAACGACTGCATCTGAAGGTCACGTTGGAGACTCTGATCCGGTAAAATGCCCTCATTTGTTGATTGATGGAAAGTGGTAATAGGAGAAATGTAGGAGTGCTAACTTTACTTTACTGTGCACCAGCTGGCCAAGTCTTCTCAGATTGCGCCTATGATTACCGTTCACCTCCTAACTGGGTAACAACATGTATCCATTTGAAAGAGTTGGTAAGAAAAGCTCAAGGCAAGTTCATAAAGTGCCGAGTATTTGTTTTGTGACAGACGTTAATTCACATCTAATGAGCATTGATTTATTCCTGTGCCGTTCTTGGAGCAGGCATTGATCCATATGTTCCTCTTTCAGGCTGTCACCCGTGCTAGTTATCCTGTCCCCAGAAAACAAGAGCACGGTGTTGAGTGATTAGCACTTGCTCCTTTCTAAAAAGGAAGAAATGCTAATCTAAAATTTAGGAGGTAGACCCGTGGGAGTTGATAACTATCCAGCGGAGGTCACTGACAAAGTCGTAATGCAGTCTCCTGGATGTAATAAAGATGCCTGAAAGGAGGCTTGTTCCTGTCTCGTGAATAATACAGCTATGATTGCATCACAACATCACAACAATAGAGGGATTGATGATCACTATTATTTAGCGATCTGTCTCTTTGTGTGGTCCACTGGCTTGGGATGAGGGGCCGATGGCCATTGGAAGGTTGGCTGACCAGAAAAGAGTAGTTACACAGTCCATTTCCCCTCTGTGCTAATTAGCATGTCAACTGTAAAGGCGCCTCCAATGAGGCGTTCAGGGGGGAATAAAAGAAGAGGAAAGGAACAGGGGGCAGAGCCTGTCAAGGAAGCTTTTCTGTGCCATCAAGCTGCCACTAAAACCTGACCTTTACACCAGTCAAGAAGGGAGGTCTGCATTTATCGGAGGCAAGCGTTCGGCAATGGGGGGTTGTCATGTTGTTGTTGATGTCAGACCTAAACCCACTGGTTCTCGGTATGAATGAAAAACTTGAAGAAAGATTTTGCGCTGACTGAAGGTAATTTCTATTGGTGTGTCTGTGGATTCTCACATAGCAGGAGATGCACAGGAAACTTCAGAATTGTCAAATGTCATCCCGCTTCAGCTGTTTTTTTTAATGGCAAAAAGAAGCAGTAGGATTCAGAGAAAGTGGAGAGGTATAACGGGAGACGGCGTCTGCAACAGCAACACTGATTAGTACTACACCATATGGCAGTGGAATGAAATGTGAGGCATATTAAAAGTTAGAAATTTCAAGTTTTATTGTTGTTAAAGCCGAAGGATTCAAGGATCCTACTTTTTGTTTATGCTACAGCTGTCAACGCTTTATCTATATTGCATCAATTCTTTTTTTTTTTCTTTTACTTCAAGAATACATTTTCAGAATGATGGATGACCGGAGCATCTTGGCCTGTAGACAATATTCGGGTGTTGTCGCTGTCATGTCCAAAGGTGAAATACAATTACTTCCCCCTGTTCCCCCTGGATGAGGAGCAGATGCAGACAGAGCATCATCAACATTCAAACAGTGCTCGCAGACACACTGCACCTCCATGAATACAGATTGCATCTCTCTATTGGTTAATGTAAGGTCTTGTTTTCATTCTGCGTTCCCTCACACTCTAAGTTTATTATGTCCAGAATGAATCGCTTTGGGAAGACATTTACAGGATAAGGTCAATTTTCTGGGATTTCTGAGCTGGAGGCTAAAATGAAGAAAGAGGTTCTGCAATATTCCAGCACAGCAAATTCCCCAAGTTCTCCCAGTCTTTTCTAATGTTGTATGAATTATTGCAAACAAGCAAGCAAAATGCTAAATTTGTGCGGCGCTTTTCACATACAAAGAGTCACAAAGCTAATATACAGTATGCAATAGCAAATTAGGGTTAGGATTAATTAAAAAGTCAGAAGCCAAAAATGAAGAGGAAGACTCAAATTGAAAGATTTAAAACAATTAAATATTAAACATAAGAACAAACTTAGACTTACTGCATGAGTTTCAGCACAAAGTCCAAATTGCTCGAGTAAAATCTGTAAAGAAAAGATCTGAAAATCATAAAAAAATAAAATGTCATTGTGACAAATAAGATGCAACAGAACAAAAAGCTCGTCTGTAATATATACAGTGGGGCAAAAAAGTATTTAGTCAGCCACCGATTGTGCAAGTTCCCCCACTTAAAATGATGACAGAGGTCAGTAATTTGCACCAGAGGTACACTTCAACTGTGAGAGACAGAATGTGAAAAAAAAATCCATGAATTCACATGGTAGGATTTGTAAAGAATTTATTGGTAAATCAGGGTGGAAAATAAGTATTTGGTCACCTCAATTTTAAATCATGCTTTTTATTTGTTCTTGTTTCTAATGTCTCTGTAAAGCACTTTGAATCGCCTTGTTGTTGAATTGTGCTATACAAATAAACTTGCCTTGCCTCAAACAAGGAAAATCTCTGGCTCTCACAGACCTGTAACGTCTTCTGTAAGACGCTTTTCTGTCCCCCACTCGTTACCTGTATGAATGGCACCTGTTTGAACTCATCTGTATAAAAGACACCTGTCCACAGCCTCAAACAGTCAGACTCCAAACTCCGCCATGGCCAAGACCAAAGAGCTTTCGAAGGACAGCAGGAAAAGTATTGTAGACCTGCACCAGACTGGGAAGAGTGAATCTACAGTAGGCAAGCAGCTTGGTGTGAAAAAATCAACTGTGGGAGCAATCATCAGAAAATGGAAGACATACAAGACCACTGATAATCTCCCTCGATCTGGGGCTCCACGCAAGATCTCATCCCGTGGGGTCAAAATGATCATGAGAACGGTGAGCAAAGATCCCAGAACCACACGGGGGGACCTGGTGAATGACCTGCAGAGAGCTGGGACCAAAGTAACAAAGGTCACCATCAGTAACACACTACAACGGCAGGGAATCAAATCCCGCAGTGCCAGACGTGTTCCGCTGCTGAAGCCAGTGCATGTCCAGGCCCGTCTGAAGTTTGCCAGAGAGCACATGGATGATACAGCAGAGGATTGGGAGAATGTCATGTGGTCAGATGAAACCAAAGTAGAACTTTTTGGTATAAACTCAACTCGTCGTGTTTGGAGGAAGAAGAATACTGAGTTGCATCCCAAGAACACCATACCTACTGTGAAGCATGGGGGTGGAAACATCATGCTATGGGGCTGTTTTTCTGCCAAGGGGACAGGACGACTGATCCGTGTTAAGGACAGAATGAATGGGGCCATGTATCGTGAGATTTTGAGCCAAAACCTCCTTCCATCAGTGAGAACTTTGAAGATGAAACGAGGCTGGGTCTTCCAACATGACAATGATCCAAAACACACCGCCCGGGCAACAAAGGAGTGGCTCCGTAAGAAGCATTTGAAAGTCCTGGAGTGGCCTAGCCAGTCTCCAGACCTCAACCCCATAGAAAATCTGTGGCGGGAGTTGAAAGTCCGTGTTGCTCGGCGACAGCCCCAAAACATCACTGCTCTCGAGAAGATCTGCATGGAGGAATGGGCCAAAATACCAGCTACTGTGTGTGCAAACCTGGTAAAGACCTATAGTAAACGTTTGACCTCTGTTATTGCCAACAAAGGTTATGTTACAAAGTATTAAGTTGTATTTTTGTTATTGACCAAATACTTATTTTCCACCCTGATTTACGAATAAATTCTTTACAAATCCTACCATGTGGATTCATGGATTTTTTTTTCACATTCTGTCTCTCACAGTTGAAGTGTACCTCTGGTGCAAATTACTGACCTCTGTCATCATTTTAGGTGGGGGAACTTGCACAATCGGTGGCTGACTAAATACTTTTTTGCCCCACTGTATACCATATATATACCATCAGGATGGTTTATCATATGACAGAAAAGGGTGTAAAAGCGTTGTCTTTTTACATCACCTTTTCACAGGTGTCTTTAAGGCAGCTGAATGAAGAGAAAAAGGTATCCTTTGCAGATGCACAGAAAAAGTCATTTACCCTGTGGTGTGGTGGTATGCAGTGTAACTGTTGATTATATGTCTTTCAATCTGAATCTGCTCTCTTCTCACTAGGCATCTGCCTCGTGCTCTGGGTTTCACTTAAGCGGATGTGCATATTTTGCATCTTCTTCTTCCCGCTGTCCCTCCAGGGATGCATAATGCCTCGCATTGCATAACCTGAGTGTTTCCATTCACAGTACTCCTGCTCCAGGAATAAACATACGCTTATGTTCACAATTTTACTTTTATGCATTTGTTAAAAATTTGTTCCACCCTTGTGTAATTCATCTGAAAGCACAAACAGTGAATAGACTAAGCACATTTTTGCACAGCTCATGCCGTCGCTTCACTCCCTCATGTTTCTTTTGGGTTCTGGCCACCACACCCGTTTCAGAAATCAAATCCCTTCTGTTCATTAGGAGTGTTGGTAAGCATTGTGGTGAAATGTTATATGCTGCGTGTTTGCACCAATGTCTCTAATGGGATCTTGGTTGGCTGTGCAGTACACAGACCAACCCCACAGCAAGGCCACACGCCCACTCCGTGCAGTGAAATGAGATAATAAAGCATGTAATACGCATACATCTGAATGCACACTAGAAACATTACTTAGTATCATATTTCTCCCCGAACAGCTCTCAGTGAACCCAGCAGCAATTTTTGCACAAGGTTGTGCAGACTGGCCCTGTAGCTAAAACCACAACAGTGTTTGTTAGTTGCCCAAGTGTTTCACTCATTTTCAGGGAGAAAGCCCAAGGCTGCTTTTCACCTCATTTTAGGCATGCGACTGTCTGGCACTTGAAATATATTAGAAATGACATATTTTACTCTTCAGGCATTTTCAAACACAGCCAGCCAAGGTCATCAGTTCATCCCGAGAAGTCCGTATGCCTTGATTGATTGATGTTGTAAGTGGAGGTTTTCTGAAATGAGGACACACATTGGAATTATTATGGTCAGTCACTTTAGCGGCTGACACCCTTAGAGGTACATTTACAGAAGCTGGTGCCCTGCTCTGTGACACTGAGTCTTGGGATTTGTTTTGATGACCCGCAAGGAGTGAAAAGGAGCCGAGTAATCTGCTGAGGGTGGCAATCTAGCTGCCGTGCGGTGCATTAGGGATTTTCCGTTTCCTCGAGCCCTTTGGTCCTGTGCTGCAGGTGAACAGGTGGACTGTTCGACCTGTCGGATACACAAGGCTCCGGCCACATGCACCTCTGCTGAGCCAGCACACTCATTAAGCCCTCCAAGTAGTGAAACTCAATGGGAGACTGTCCAACCGTTTGCCTGTCTCTTAGGATTTTCGGCATGGCTGCACTGGCAGACCGGAGTGAGATATTTATACGAGCCAAATGTTTGTGTGCCTCTACAGGCGAGGCAGTTTATGTGGAGGAAAACAGCCACTCATAAAAAGGCACTGCTTTCACATAAATAGATATTTATTTTTCTAACGTGTTCCCGTTTTATTGTACGCAAATGCCTCGTAAGATATTTTCAAGCACCTTTGATGTCAACAGAGTGGCAAAATTCACATTTAATTAGCGCCTTGTGTGAGGAACATCTCCCCCTCTTATTAGCTCAGTTTATGTATTTATATCTCATTGTCCTCTTTAGAACATCACTGGGATTTTTTTATGGTCCTTCATCTCTTTAACACACTAAGTACACTGGTTTTCTGTGCATTGATTTAGAGCTGACTTGGATGAGATAGCTGTAAGACAGTGCAGCTGCCATCCCTGCAGCCAGCGCGCATCTGCAGCATGAAGAAGTAAAGGAGCTTTCCTCTCCAGTGGCAGTGTTTGTCTGTCTTTGGCTGTGTGCTTTGTAGTCTGCGCTTGGCTTGCAGGCCCCATTTCCCTGCGCATCTCTCTGAGTCTCCACGTTCTCACTCTCTGACTGGCTGTGGCAATAAGAGCCTCATCACTTTATGGCCCCAATCGCAGGATGACGTTCTTCTTCCTGGTGCTCTCCTACTTGTTCTCAATGCATAATTGAAGTGCCTCTGGGTTCTCAGGCTGATTGAAGAGTCTTGTTGGGATGGTAAAGATCTAACGGCAGAATTAGTCAGGGATGTCTAATAGTTTTTCTCCTGCCATTGTCGTGACTTTCTTTCTTTTGGTGTCTTGTCCTCTAAGGGTAGAGAATGTTGTCAGGTGTGAAAGAGCGTGAATGTGTCAGTGCAGACAGCAGGGATAGCTTTGGACAGGCAGAGAAAGGCTCGTCTGTCTTTAATCCTTCCTGGCACGATTGATTTGGAGTCACTTTGCTGTGAATAGACCTTTCAGCTCTTCTCGAGAGAGATGGGGAGACATGGTGAGCCCTGCATCATTGATAGGTGCATCACTGAGGGCCCCTAAACACCGTAGTCGAGGCCCAGATTGCAGAGTGGAAAGCTGAGGCATCCAACCAGAACCGGCCCAGCACTGCAATATTTTGGATGCTTGACTAAACACGTGATGGACAGTGGAAAGGCTTCCTCTATGGAAACATATCAGCGCAGAATTGAAAAGACAAGTGTTTTGGTCACATTATAAGAGCACACGGGCAAAAGCTGAAAGTCAATTGAGATCCGCAGACACTGTGCACTTGACCCCATAAAAGTTCAGTTACCTTCAAAATTAAGTGTAACTGTTCATAGAGAGCAGCATACCGTCTTATCACTCAGTCAGTCGGGCAGCACGAGTTCTCTCACACTGCGTGATTTTGCCAGGATCCCCTCGCTGAATGAAACTTTAACTTAGGCAGACGTAGCTTTTTTAATCTTACATTCCACATCTGTCATCCCTCCTCAGAATTCATGCAGTGTTTATTCTGAGCCTGAAAGCACCTCCACCATTGCAGTTTCTGTGAATAATTTACTTGTTATACAACTCACATTGGCCATACAGCATTCGCGGGGGAATGGCTAGGATGCCCCCAGAAAGCCTGGGGAGACAGAGGGTGGCGAGTTTTGCTGAAAAGCTGTATATGGCCTACAGCTTACCTCGTCTAGCACCATAGGGCAAAGAAATATAGTGAAACATGTGGGTCACATAATGTTTTTATTCATAAATGTATCTTTTGAAGCAGATTTGCTCGTGTCTTCTTCAATATTTACGCATCTAACAAATTCCAGACACTGTCAATAGGACTCTGCTGAATGTATTTGTATTGTGTTCCGCAGTGTCTGAAATGTCCTTCTTTAGAAATAATCTGCTTATTTGTGCTTTCGAGATGAACATTTACAATATACCTGGCCTGCAGCTGTTACATGGCTTTATACTTGCATTCAGCAAAAAGCGGTCAATAGGCATTGTGAGAAGTCACAGTATGATCCCTGCTATTGACAGTTTTTGTTCTCATTCAAGTCTTCAGCAGCTTCCTTTAGGTGAGTCAAAGAATAAACCAGGAGTGAAGATGTGAAAAATATCTACCACCCTTCATTTTCTTTTGTTTGGCCAAGTCTGGCCACCATGGAGGATGGATAGAATAGAGAATTTATTTATCAGGAAGGAGTCTTAAAAAATAACCTTGTCTGACAGGCGCACGCAAACACTCTCTGTGGAGGGTCTATCCTTAAAACGATTCCTTTTCCTTCACAGCATGCTTCAAATGGGACCTTTTCCACTCACTGGGTAGAAAATACAGATCTTTACTGTCTTTACTTTAAGGCTTTGTCACTTTTATTTGATGTTTACAGTTGATTTATTATGTTTGTTGTTCTGTGATTCTCTCTCGCAGCTGGCAGGGTGTTGTTCTTATGTGATAAAATGAATCAGTGGCTTGCAAGATCATCTGGTGAAAATTGAAAAATCTTCTTTTAGCCGCGATGAATATCCTCTGTCTTCATTTCAGTGCAAAATCAATGCCGGCTGGAGCAGAAGACTTTGTGTGCCGGGGTGGGGGAGGTTTTTTTTGTTTTTAATTTTCTGGTGAAAAGAAAGATGGAGCTGCAGTAAAAGGCGAGGGGGTGGGGGGGGGGGTGTTAAGTGATAAAGTGGCTCCATCTTTAGCAGGGCATTCGGGCTGGCATTTTCACCAACTTTATGGTTTATTGTGCTCTAACGGTACAATTGCTTCCTAATTCCAGGTGTAAGTATAGCTAAGCAAATATCTGTAACATGTTTTTTTCAGTTTATCACTTGTTTAGTCTCAGCTGCAGTGAATTTGGTAGCCTTGACAATCTTTCTCTCTCCAATTCGCATAACACACTCTGAACTTCAGAAACTCATTCAACTGGTATCAAGCTCTTGCGACGAGGGCAGTCAGAAAAGAAAGTAGTACTTTGACAAAAGCTGTCATTCTTTATGACAGGACGCGACCTCTCACAGGGATCATTGTGTGAAAAGGTTTTCCGGTGTCCCTCGCACACACTTACACCCCATTCCCTCTTAGTGGGGTCCTGTGTCGGGTGGCTCCGTGTCACTGAGCCAGTAACTGCAGCAGCTGATAATTCTCCAAGCCAGTCGCTCAGATGAAGGGTCAGCCTTATTTTCTTCTTCTCCTCTCCCTCCCTCGAGGCTTGGTCTCTTTGTAACTTATACACAGCTCGCAATCTCTCTGGATTTAATACTCTATCCGTCTTCTGCAGACCTCCTGGTTGACCTCTGTCACATCAACTTCCTGTTTGGAAAGTTGCTTCTCACAGTTGCTTCTCACAGTATTGTTGCAATTATTTTCACCCTGAGCTTGTTATAAGGCCCCCAGCAGTAGGGTCCCATTCATCTAGCTAGGCAGTCGCATCACACGTGTGCCTGTATCCTCCAGCAGAAAGTTAATGACGCGCTGTGCTCTGTGCACCTCTCTACTGTTTTTTTGTCACTTCTTCCACAAATGACATTTAGACGCTGAACTCCAGACGTCTTTCCAACAAGGTGCTCTCACAATATTGTCCAACGCGTAGGAAAAGGTCAAACGCCATATTCTCTCAGCTCACTCTTACACTACCATTGATTTTTAAAGAATGGCTCCACACCAAGCACAATTACATGCGCTCCTCCCTCCTGGTTTAAGTGCTGTTCGCTTTCTGAAGTCAATCCACTGTTTAGAGCAGCTGGCTTTATATTCCAGACTGCAACTATGTTTTTTTCATTATCACAGCTGGAAGATATCTTCCCCTCAGCCTCAAATATGAAAGCAACCTTAAGGTTGATAAAAAGAGGGGAGCGTCTCTTGTGCAGCGCTTACACAATGGGAGCAACACAAAGCAGAACATCATCCAGGCAAAACAGCCGATTTGTTTTGACGGTGTTTTCTATTATCTAAACAAGAAAGACTTCGAAAAATTGTAGCAATAAAAAAGTCGGCCCCTCGCCGAAGATTGTTAAAAGTTACGTAGTGGACGTGGAAGGCTGTTGTGTGTCACCCTCAGCTGCTTAATGATGGGCTGCATGGGTTCAGGAGATATTGAAACTGTTGTTTATATCTGCAGGTATACGTCAGGTTCATATCTCAGACCTCACAAACAATATTGCTGGTTATTTATGTTCAAGGACATTATAGGAGACTGTCAGAAAGTATCCACAGTGTGAGCGCAACAATTTTGCCACATCACAGGCAAATTCAGATTATTGGATTTTTTTTCACAGATAGGGGAATTAACTCCTCATTGATATAATACCAATGACTGCCTTTATTTTAAGGCCTCTCTATGAATATTTAAAAGCTTCTCTAGTATTTTGGGATTCGTTGATCCTTCCCTGCAGATGGCATATCAAAACACGCCTGCCCCACAATTAAAAGAAGATAAGGAGCTCAGCAGAGGCACTCAATGTCAAGCTCAGAAGTACAGTGCTTGAGGTCAGATAACACAGATCAGAGCTTTTACTAGAGGCACCTACACAAAGGTCTGATGACAGCATGTTGTAGTCGTAGTAGAAACAGGACAGAGATTACACCGTGCTCTCGGTAGGCTCAGATCAGACAGATTGAGCGGGGGTTGGACGGTTCCACAGTCACTTAAGAGAGCGACACACTTGGACGAGCTCCCTTCACTGGGCATTAAACACAATTAAGAGAAGGCATTGTAACGCTCCCCACCTGGGCTCTTAAACCTCCTGGTGCTCCCCCTCACTAGCTGTAAATCCGCTCTATGTTTCTGCCCTCTTAAACTCACTATTCGTCCTCTGCTTCCTTGAATGCCTCCTCACTCTCTGTAATCTGGCCTTCTGAATGGTACGCGTGCGATCCTGTATATTAGCCGCTCTGCATAAGGACACGACCTTTTCCAACATTTTCAATTGACATTTTTATTCTCCCGTTTTTAATCAGGGAAGAATAAAGGGCCAGTTGCCTCTGAATTATTTAGATTATGAATGACCGAAAGTCTTTTGAGCACTGATGTATCTTGCACAAGTATCTTTGAGGAATTTATGCACAATCATTCTTTCGCTTTGTCCTCACTTCTAATTGCTCGTAGTCATTTCCCAGGCTTTGTGAGACCAGGTGTATCATTCATTCAGCAGAATATGCTGATGTCTGTATACGTTCTGAGGAGTTTCTGTGGAGGTCACAGCTTGTACATATCACAGGTCAGTGAGAGTAGGACGTGGCTCATTTGGTATCTGAGAACAGAATTCTTAGGCTCCGTTTACGTATTTACAGATCCTATAGGACTCATTAGACCTGAGGTATCTGTCCTCACTTCACGAGGTCTGCAGCTGCGATCCCAAAGTTGCACATCAGTTATACGTCATCACCTAACATCGCCGAGAGCGACTTTGAGTACACTGCACCGACTAATTTGTTTCCAGTCACTTTGTTGATCAACACTTGTGTGCATTTGTCTAACTGGAGCTACACTTGTTTGCTAGGGAAGTGCTGATAGTGCAGCAAATTTTCAGGTTTGTTATTAGCTGACAGTTAAACTTTGTCAGCTGCTGCAGATTATCTCTCCATGTGGCTGATTAATTATTTAATAGTAAAATAAGAGGAAGCAGTTTGCAGCAGACACATATCTTAATTTCTTCTTGATCACGACTGCTTCTGTATACTGTGAAATACTTTTGTGGGGCAAAAAAGTATTTAGTCAGCCACCGATTGTGCAAGTTCCCCCACCTAAAATGATGACAGAGGTCAGTAATTTGCACCAGAGGTACACTTCAACTGTGAGAGACAGAATGTGAAAAAAAAATCCATGAATCCACATGGTAGGATTTGTAAAGAATTTATTCGTAAATCAGGGTGGAAAATAAGTATTTGGTCAATAACAAAAATACAACTTAATACTTTGTAACATAACCTTTGTTGGCAATAACAGAGGTCAAACGTTTACTATAGGTCTTTACCAGGTTTGCACACACAGTAGCTGGTATTTTGGCCCATTCCTCCATGCAGATCTTCTCGAGAGCAGTGATGTTTTGGGGCTGTCGCCGAGCAACACGGACTTTCAACTCCCGCCACAGATTTTCTATGGGGTTGAGGTCTGGAGACTGGCTAGGCCACTCCAGGACTTTCAAATGCTTCTTACGGAGCCACTCCTTTGTTGCCCGGGCGGTGTGTTTTGGATCATTGTCATGTTGGAAGACCCAGCCTCGTTTCATCTTCAAAGTTCTCACTGATGGAAGGAGGTTTTGGCTCAAAATCTCACGATACATGGCCCCATTCATTCTGTCCTTAACACGGATCAGTCGTCCTGTCCCCTTGGCAGAAAAACAGCCCCATAGCATGATGTTTCCACCCCCATGCTTCACAGTAGGTATGGTGTTCTTGGGATGCAACTCAGTATTCTTCTTCCTCCAAACACGACGAGTTGAGTTTATACCAAAAAGTTCTACTTTGGTTTCATCTGACCACATGACATTCTCCCAATCCTCTGCTGTATCATCCATGTGCTCTCTGGCAAACTTCAGACGGGCCTGGACATGCACTGGCTTCAGCAGCGAACACGTCTGGCACTGCGGGATTTGATTCCCTGCCGTTGTAGTGTGTTACTGATGGTGACCTTTGTTACTTTGGTCCCAGCTCTCTGCAGGTCATTCACCAGGTCCCCCCGTGTGGTTCTGGGATCTTTGCTCACCGTTCTCATGATCATTTTGACCCCACGGGATGAGATCTTGCGTGGAGCCCCAGATCGAGGGAGATTATCAGTGGTCTTGTATGTCTTCCATTTTCTGATGATTGCTCCCACAGTTGATTTTTTCACACCAAGCTGCTTGCCTATTGTAGATTCACTCTTCCCAGTCTGGTGCAGGTCTACAATACTTTTCCTGCTGTCCTTCGAAAGCTCTTTGGTCTTGGCCATGGCGGAGTTTGGAGTCTGACTGTTTGAGGCTGTGGACAGGTGTCTTTTATACAGATGATGAGTTCAAACAGGTGCCATTCATACAGGTAACGAGTGGGGGACAGAAAAGCTTCTTACAGAAGACGTTACAGGTCTGTGAGAGCCAGAGATTTTCCTTGTTTGAGGCAAGGCAAGTTTATTTGTATAGCACAATTCAACAACAAGGCGATTCAAAGTGCTTTACAGAGACATTAGAAACAAGAACAAATAAAAAGCATGATTTAAAATTGAGGTGACCAAATACTTATTTTCCACCCTGATTTACCAATAAATTCTTTACAAATCCTACCATGTGAATTCATGGATTTTTTTTTCACATTCTGTCTCTCACAGTTGAAGTGTACCTCTGGTGCAAATTACTGACCTCTGTCATCATTTTAAGTGGGGGAACTTGCACAATCGGTGGCTGACTAAATACTTTTTTGCCCCACTGTAAATGTGCTCCTCCATGTCTGTTTGTTTGCATGCACTGCAGGTTTGTTGTACATATTGCTGACAGGCATTAAAGCTTTCTGGTGCAGTGGTGCAAAGATGAGAAGAGAAGAGGGCAGCGGTGTTAATAGAAAGGAGGAAAGAGTAACGGTGCAATCATTTACCCTGGTTTGTTTGCATATTTTAGCTCTCTTTGCTTTTCATATATATTGCCATATATATGTTCTATTGATTTTTATGCTCTTAGGTCTCCATAAAAATGTGACTCTCTAAGCGGTGACCATGTACTGCTCTGATCTTTGATAGGAGGACTCGCACATCAGCAGGCGTGACAGTCTAAGCTTTCCATTAACACTTTATTGCATTAATGGATTCTGCAGGTCACACACACACATAGCAGGAGCCTGGCGGGGTGACAGGGTGAGATTAGGGAATTGCTCCCTCTAGGTGAAACTCAACTCTACTGCAAGCAGATTTCATAAAGCTGGGAAGTTTTCATTACAGCGATTGGCAGTAATTACATGTCTGTTTGTTCTGGATTTAATGAAATCAGCTCGAACGTGCAAAACCAGCATGGCCCGACCCCAGTTTTTGCTCTAATCACTGGCAGAGCGTTATTGGCTTATTGTAGTTGTAATTGGTGTAAAGTCTCTCGTTTTTTGACCAGTGTTTGGAGATGTATGATTGTGTGGGCAGTTCCTCAGGCTGCTGGAGGGGAAATTGAGACTGTCGCACTGGGACTTTTGAGGTGGGGATGGCTTTTAATTTAAAGCTAACCTTACTCTTTGAATTACTGTTATTGTTCGGCAGGTCTCGCATTAAACCAACGCAGCCAGTGGAGAGCTAAAGATGCATTTGAATGCTAATCATTTCTGCAGCTTACCCTGAAAAGGTTGTGCCTGTCTGTTTGTTTTCTCACCTTGTCGTCTGTCTTATCTTTTGCCTTGCAGTTATGTGGCTGCGGGCTGCTCGGTGTGGGCATCTGGCTCTCGGTGTCTCAGGGAAGCTTCGCCACCTTCTCACCCTCATTCCCTTCACTGTCAGCTGCCAATATGGTCATTGCCATCGGCGCCATTGTCATGGTAACAGGCTTTCTCGGTTGCCTGGGTGCCATCAAGGAGAACAAGTGCCTGCTTCTGAGCGTGAGTTAAATCCGGATACCTACAAAAATATTTTTTAAAAGTCACACATCTGTCAACAGCACAAATGTGCACATTGTAGTTCTTAATTTCTCTCACTCGAGCATTTTATGACTGAAATTCATTTGTAGAGTTGACCGCTTGCAATCAGTTGTATTCAAAAGTTTTGGCACCCCTGGGGAAGCTGCATATTTTATCGGTAAATACAACCCTTGCAGCAATGAAATATTAAGATGAGCTTTTCATGAATGTATAAAATTGATAGAAATCGTGGCAGCGGGCCAAAGTTTGTGCAAACTTATAGTAGCAGCCCTAATTTCATAGCTTGGAAATGTTTTTAATGGACCACTAAGAGTCATAGTTATTTGTCAGAGATGAGAAACGGAAAAAAGCAATGCCATAACATTTTGAGAACTGCTCGTATTTTGTGTCTTTTTGCTGCAAGGCTTGTCTGCACTGTCACACGCAAACTGCAAGCAAGTGTCTATACTCAAAGGCACACTGGTCACAGGCCACCAGGAGCTTTTTTTGTATTTGTCCTATTACCAGACCCTCGGGAGAGCTAGGTGACTGGGGCTACTTCAGTAATTCAGTCTGCCCTCTATCGAACCTCAAGAGTGCACAAAGGAAAATTAGAGCTGAGCAATAGGATTCCCCCTTTCTGCAAATTAATACCAACTAATGCATGTCATTGCCATGGCTCTGGTCAAAGCCCAGTGAAAGGAATTTCAGGCGGGGGAATTAGTATTTGCATAGAGCACACCAAAAGCCACTTGATGTTTTTGAAGCTCAAGATTTGAGAATGTTCTATTATTCATTACAAAGACTGTTCTGTCTTGACGTTGCACTGTTTGCCCAAAGTTGTACAAGTGTGTTATCTTAAGCACAAGTTAATTATGAGAGTTCACCCAACAGAATGAGGTTTGCAGGGATCTGCTGCAGAAAGGCAAAGAAAAAAAAACTTTCATGTATAGAAACTTTAAATGAGAAGTGGAGTTGGGGCTCTGAGTACTTAACATCACAAACAGCTCAATCCCTTGAAGCTCTTGCATCAGTCAAAAGCCCCACCAAATCCTCAGCGTTAGACATGGCTTCCTTCACCTGCCAATTTGCTTTGCAGAAACAGTTCATTTGATTGCAAATGCCAGGAAAAGTATGACAAGTTAACTGTGGGTGAACAACAATCATTCTGTGGGCTGCAAAGCCATATGCAGCAGCAAACCGTTGTAACTATGTCGTGTGAGCCGTGACATAAATAATAGCTCGCACCCTCCCTCCCAGATGAGTTTGGAATTAATGGGTTTTTCAAAAATCTAGGTTTGCATGCCTCCTCCCGTGCTGTGCAGAAGAGCTTGGTAAATACCGTGCTGTAATGGAGTCAAGTAGAGAGAGTAGTAGATGAGATGCAAGGCTGTGCTAGAAATTAATCTTAGGAAGTATTAAACCTTTTATACTCCCCTCAAACATTCACAAGCCCTCCAGCACCGAGATTCTCCTTTTTTCCTCCCACCATCACTCCCACCTCTTCCTTCATGTCTCTTTTTCTAATTTCCTTCTCCCTTTTTAAATTTGCTTTGTTTATGTTTATGGATTTCTTTTTTTTTTTTTTGTCTTGAGAAATGTTGGTTTCTGTGTATGCTGCTTCCAAATGAAACCATTAACTGAAACCTGGAACGTTTTTGGGGGGAAATTTACTCATTTGTTTTATTGTCAAGAGCAAAAATGAGAAGATTAATCTAGCTGGTAAATATAAAGCTGCTGCCAGAAACTGTCCAGCCAAGCTGAACAGTATAAATGGAGGGGTCAGTAGGTAACGCCAGCTAGCTTTATTTAGGGCTGGTTTTACAGTCATGTGAAGTGATTCGCTGGGTCATAGCTGGGCAATTAACCTTAAAATACTACAGCTTTATTTTTTATTTGGTTTTTCCTTGATGATGATTCATGTGTTAATTATTGGGTTTTAAGAGATGCCAGCTGGCAGATAAAGCCAGGCTCTAGTTTTTTGTGTCTTTTTGTTTCAGTCTGAGCTAAACTAATTGACTGCTAGCTCATCTCATTTAACCCTTGCCTTATGTTTCACAAGATGTCAAACAATTGCTTTAACCCAAATTAAAAGATCATTAGATGATCCGTGTATCTCCGTGAGTCACACAATACATTTGAGTTTGGAGTATAAATAAATGCGCTTTAAATCACAGATGCAAGTCTTACTGTGAAGTTTGTGAAATACTCAGATAAAACAGCACTTAACTGCAAAAGAAGCTTAGCTGTTCAGAGTTTTGTTCACAAATTCAATTTACAATATTGCCTGTGCTGCTGTTGTAACAGTGCTCTTCCTCTTTCTGGCAGTTCTTCATTGTCCTGCTGATAATTCTTCTGGCGGAGGTGATTTTGCTCATCCTGTTCTTTGTGTACACAGATAAGGTAAGTTGTTATGTGTTGTGTCCGAATTTTGTTTTTTATCATTCCAGCTGAAGACATTAAAAGAAAGCTCTCTCACACACAGATGATCACAGACAAATGCAGAAAGCAATAAACGGTGTTAGTGTGATAAGCATACCTAGATTCCAGTTGCTTCCGGGTATCAGAGTTTTCTGTTTTTATATTTGGTTGTTTCTCTGTCAGAAGCTTGAGTGTCTTCACCCCACCATTAACACAGCAGTCAAAGGTTAGGCCACAAAATTCAACTCAATCCCCAACAGTTGGCTCCCCCTAATTAGTTCCAGGAATATTTCCCATGACCCCTTGAATGAGGTTAAATCAGGTGAATGTGTGGGGTAACAGCAGATGCCTACATGCAAAGCTCTGGATATTACCGATGCTGAATTCGTCTTCGTCTTTAATCTGATCCAACCACAAATGTTTCATCCCGAAGAAGACAAGTGTCTTGTGCAGGACGAGCGATGAAGACTTCTCTGTTTTCAAGGACATGTCGTTGATAGATCCGTCTATTTATATATTTGCTCTCTTATGTCACACGGCCCTCGGGACATCAGCTAATTCTGCCTCTTTGTTCTGAGGTTATTGCTCAAACCTAGTCTCTCAGGCAGATAAAGGAATTCATTTAGCAGCCAATCCATTCTCAGATTCAGATCGGGTCTCGCAGGCACACCCTGTCAGGAGTAAATATGTCTGTTGCCTTATCATCAAAATATTACCGGCTTAACCGTGATCCCCCCGGCGGAATTTAAATAGAAAGCCTCTTGACTTCACAGCAGTGCCTTTCCCATCACCTGTGAAGTCAGTAAAAGATAGCCCAGTAGTGCTGAGGATTTCCTAAATGAGAAATCAGTTGAGTCTGCATTAGCAAAGCATGGGGCATTACCCGGGGAAAACTCATTCGCACAAGTTCCAGTGAATACCCACCGTATTTTATGTTTGTCCCGTTCTTGCCAAATTACTGTGTTTATCCTGGCTTAAACCTAATGGAACGTGAAACCATGATAATGAGGATCACAACCAAATATATTTCCCTTTATTGGTCTTCAAATGTCATTGGAAGGCAAAGCGTTTAAAGTAAATTGCACGTTATTGGAGATGACACTTTCAGACTGCTCTAATCAGGATGTCCTGCAAATTTAGGAAACTGCATTAGATTTTAAAGCTTGTCTGTTTGGCTAAAAGGACAATCACAGACGACCTTCACATATTGCTTTTTGTTTTGTGGTTGGGTTTTTTCTCCGTCTCCAGTGAGATCTTGTATGCCGTGTGAGGCTCCCCTCGTCTTCTGCTACAGGCTGTGATCAGAGGAATCACTAATTCACTTTTCTTATTTGATCCCCTAATCACACGGTATTTATTAACAAGACTGGAAGACATACGGTACAGTAGTTGGCAGCTTTTAAACGTGTATCGACGGAGGCAAAACAGATATTTTAGTCTCTCAAATAGGTCATATTTAAGTCATGACTGACTCTTTGTGCATACTGTGATCCTTCTGGGCGACAGTCTGTTGACAGGTGGGAGGGAAAGACAAACATATAGTATCTTGTGTTTGTTGCAACATGTTTTTTTCGTTTAGCGTCCGTTTCCACCAGTTTAATCCTACTTTGGAGGTACCGCTCAGTCCTGTTAATAGATAATTTCTCTCACGTCTTCTTCACCCCAGCAGTCTTGCCTCCAGGTATGGCTTATGCGTGGGCACTCCCTCATTCCTTCCACAGCCCAGTGGTGTTAAGCTTTCTGATTAAATGCCATGTAGAGGGCGTAGTATAATAAAGGCTGGCCCTGCAGTTAGCAACCAGCTGACTGCAGCAGATGGCTGGGCGGCAAACCAGATTACAGCCATCCGTCTTTAACGCTCTGACCTCATTGTGCCGCCGTCGACCCAACACGCTGAGCTGAACACCGGTGAAGGTTTATTAGCTCAGAATGAGGAAGCAGAACTTTGCAAGAGAGACAGGAAGCACCGGAGCATGTACGTAGGGATGTCGGGAGGGCGAGGAAGAAATGAAGGAAGGGTGGAAGGTGTGGAGAGAGGTGGAAGAAAAAAAAGAGATATCAAAGGATGCTGGGAAGAATGAATGTGTTATGTGTTAGGGTGCTGAAGTACACAAAAAAAGGGGTAGAAAGAGGTCAGCCATGTCAGAAATGAAATTAGATGTCACTGTAAAACTTTAGGAAAAGAATCAGGAAAAAGGAAAACACGGAGTCATGGAAGAGGAAGGAAGCCAAGTTTGGCTGTGGCACATCCTTGATGTCTTACTCAACGACAGCAGCAGTCACATCTAGCTGCGTGTGTCGTTTGTGCAAAGACAGAATTATGTTCAATTCCTGGCTGTGCGTTATTTCCCAACCAATTAAAGCTGGAGTGGGGCTCTTCCCCTGACTCTGTCAAGTGCCCTGGCCTCCGTCTACAAAACACAGGGTTGCAGAGCAACTGAGGGAATTAAGTAACGTGTTTAATAATGTGCTGTTTGGAAACCTCTGGCACTGATTCTGTTTGGATTCACATCATTTATTACAATTTCAGGGCAGTAAATGTATTTGTCCTGAGCTTTGCAATTAGAGCAACAGTGAAACGTTGTTAGCTTCTTAGTTTCCCAGTAGTCCTGAAACTAAAACCAGTGTTTCCAGACAGTATGTGACCCAACAGTGACTGCGTATGAGAGGAAAAAAGCACTGAACATGTTTGAAAGAGGTTCGGTCTATCCTTAAAGAGCATGCAGCAAAAGACTGAAGATGTGACAAGAGACAGTTTTATTTGCTTCACGAAACAGTAAAATAAGTGGCAATTTGATCTGGGTTGTTTAGCTTTGAATATGTTTTATTTAAATAGTATTTAATGGTAATTTCATGCTTGAAACTCTGCATTTAGGAACATTTGAGCCTGAAGTCTGGTATTTGTGATAATGTGAGCTTTGTGTACCATACCCTGACAGCAAGCTACAATCAGAAGTTAAGTTTGGTAGAGGTTGACTTGGGTTCAGATTCTATGTACTTCGGTACATTTTACATCAAATATGAAATCTACTGTGATAGAATATCAGCTCAACTGTCTGTCACTTTTTTAAACATTAAAAAACAGCGTTATCTGCACCGCCTGTCTCGTCAGAAACCTGCGTATGCAGGCAGATCTCTGGTTCTTTGCATTATAGATGAGATTTGAAGACAGGTGAGTATGTGTGGAGTCGCTTCATCATTTCTGCATCCAAAAGAAAAATGCAATAATGCCAGGGAGTATTTCACCGTAAAGTATATTTTTAATTATTATGCAGCTGTCGGGTAAACGATGACGTGAGCTACTCTGGTACTGAACGTTAATGTGACGTGAACATTTGCCAGTGTGGGAACTTGGGAGTTTGGGGCAGTTTGATTAGAAATTTCACAAGAAAAGCTATTCAACACCCGGAACACAACAACAGTTAGTAAAGAACCAGAGTTACTAGCTGGTAAACACAGGGGAGCAGCTACAACTTAACAATAATGTATTTAATTTAGTAGTTGACCAAGAAGAAAGTGCAGGGACAAAAAAGAAAGAAAAGTGTTTTTAAAATAACAATCAATGATTATCCTTCATATTTTTTGCTAGTGTGAATATGTAGATAAGATATTAGCCATTTTGAAAGTTCAAAGCTGTTCCTAAGCACTTAGCCATCCATAAAATCAGATTCAAGTTCAGGTTTTTCAGTGGAAAGTTGAGCACTTGTTAGTCTTTAAACACTGACCGTGGTTGGTATCCTAAGATAATTCCTCTGTTTTCCTGTCAGCATGCACAGAACATGCAGACAGATAAATGTATTATCTATCTATAGTTTACCTGCCGCAGGTGCCAATACACTAACTCCCAATGGTCCACTAATTCTTTCCTTTCAGAGCCTCATAAGATCAGAATTGGATGCTGTACAATTTTCGTAAGATATTAATTGAGCAAACTGATAAAATAAACGTTTTGCTCGTCTCTTCTTGTCAATAGAAAATTGTACTTAGTAGTCAGGATAATCTTTTAATGATATACGTTTGCAAATGATAGAATACTGCATGATGACCTCTTTATAACTCAGACTGTTTTTAGTTCACTGTGACCCGTTATCATGCAGGGAAGGAGCAGTACCTGCTAGATAAGAGCTTAACAAGCAGTTTCACTTCGTGTCAGGTAGAGGAGCCTCTCTTGGCGCACACACACACATATACACTAGGGGTGCAACGATACACAAAATTCACGGTTCGGTTCGATACTTTGGTGTCACAGTTCGATATTTTTTCGATACAAAAAAATGTTCATGCTTTTTTAATTTGTCATTTATTAAAATTATAAATATATATTTTAACTCAAACTTACAGTTTTTAAATTTAATGTTGCTGAAACAACAAAGGGATGAAATAATAAATCTATCTGATCGAGAAATCCCTCATCTTTGGAAAAGAGAGTTTATTACAGAGAAATGGCTCTTTCCAAAATAAAAGCTATACTATACGCTTCTTCTGGGCTATATTCTCAGCAGCATATTAAACTTATCAGGTCCCCATAAGGAGAATCCTGTGCTAACGGCTGTCTAAATGACTCGGGTAAAGTTTGTAGCATGCGTGCTTGTTGTTTTTGTCTGCTTCCACTTGTCTTTGCACTAGCTTGTCTTTGCACTAGCTCCGTTAACGAGCTACCTCGGATCGCCCCGTGCGTGGGGCTGGACTGCGTCAACACATTAACGAGCTAACTGCGCTAACGCACTAGTTCCCACCAATGTAACTGAGCATTGCGTGGCACATCCGACATACTATTTTACTTTTGTCCATGACACGCTTACCTTCAGGGTCATACATCACATGAAAACCAAAATAATTCCAAAGGTCAGATCTGAATGAGGGTGGGGGAGGTTCAATTTGCCATGTTGCAACGAGCTTAGCTTCTGTCTTGCTAGCTTGCGCTGCGCTCAGTGGATCTGCGCTCGACAGTGCAGCCTAGGCGAAGTAGTCGAACGCAGATCCTCTGAGCATCGTCAGAAGGAAAGTTGATAAAATAAATTAAAAATTGTGTATTGTTCGATACATATGCGTACCGAACCGAAAGCACTGTATCGAACGGTTCAATATCGATACGAGTATCGTTGCACCCCTAATATACACATCCACATTCCAATGTAATAAATGAATGCGCCTACTTTTGTATATAAATAAAGACCAGAGCGGTAACAGAGCGCACTTCACAGGGCCCCCACTCTGATGTCAGCGCTCTGTGACCGCCCTTGCAAGTAAAAACTGCAGCGTGTGTGTCTCCACTCTCTGACTCTCAGCTGAAGAAGTGTCTTTAGAATAAATCTCTTGACACTTCTGTTTTCACAGAATCTCATGTAAATACGTAATGCTCTCCCGTGTTGCGTGAGGAACTCTAAATGTTCCATAGCATTTTCAAAACAGCCTGCTGAGACACCAGTCGTTAGCCAGATGTTCCCCCACCTCTGTGGTGGCTGTATCCTTCTCTGAATTGATCAGTTCTTTCACGTCTTTGGAAATTGGAGCAGTCAGTTCTGTCGTGGCACACACTCTGGTAATGAGCATTCAGTGTAACCTCACAGGTCTCAGTGTACCTGCTCCCCTGGGTGTTACCATGTCACCAGATCTGGGACAGGTGTTTCTCCAACAATCTACCACCCGCTCTCTGCTCTATTTTTGTGATCATTGACGGGGAACGTGAACAGTTTGGACAGAAAGGCTTCTCCTTCCACCGCCCTCACATGCATATCTTCTTGTCTTTCTTTGTTTTTTGTTTTTTTGTCTTTTCTGTGAATTATGAGTGTTTTCTCAGCTGGCCAAGCTGAACCCTTTAGATTTCTGTGATGAATGTGCAGTCGTATATTGCTGTGTGCGGACTTGGTCATCACAGAGGAAACTACAAGCTTATCTATGCAATGAGACATATGAGCTCTGTCTCAGGGCTTTGTCTACATGCCACACGTGAAATATTGCGTGGCAACATCCAGGCAAAACTTCCCAGAAGTCGGATGTTGCCACAGCACGGTGCAGGCCTGTTATTTGTCAACATTTTCGAGGACCGGCAGTGTAAGCATTAGTCGAGAAATCGCCTCGTGTTTTTGTCTGCTTCTGTGGCGAGGAGGAAAAGGGTCGGCGTGCCGCACGATCCTCCAACTCCCTGTTTGTTCTGTATTCATTTGTCTGCCTCTCGTTAGAGGTAAATCTGGATCATTAACTTTCATTTCACACTGTAACTAAGACACAAAAAAATGATGTGCAGTGACTTATCGGAGACTCGGAAGAAGACTTTTATTGCAATAAGAGGGACCCTGCTCTCCAGCGGCTGTGTGAGGAGTCTGTAAAGAGCCAGCAACATCACATACAGCCTACTGTTGATGGAGAAGACAAGATAGCAGATAGAAACAAAGCATAAGGCAGAGATTGATGGTGCTGCTGTTCTTCATTTCATTTTCATTTATTGCCCGAGAAATTTTAATTAATCAGTAAAAATTCAGTTTGAATGTCTAATTCAGCAAATAGATTTCAAAAGCCTTGCAGCTGAATAACAAGGGTACTGAACCAGTGAATGACTTTAAAGCTTAATGTCGTTTCTGTACAGTCAAAGGAAAGTTGGGTTTGTACTATTTCTAATGTGTAAGACAGAAAGTCAAGTGATATTAAATGTGTTATTATTTTAGAGAAGCCAGGCTTCTGGCTGCTTATTGTTACTTTCGTCCTTATTCTTTCACGAAAGGATTTACTGACACCTAAAATCACCTTGTTGTTTCTGGACGTGACAGTGCTAATGCAGCTTCTCTTGTCCTGTGCAGATTTCCTGATCACACTCTTTAACTCCAAGCTTTAAGTATTAAGTGCATTCCTATTGTTGTGATATTACTTTTATTGCCCGTGAAGATGTACAGCGTGATTCTGGCAGTCCATGTCATTTTTCTAGTCATAATTACCCCGTATCTAAAGCGCCTCTCAATCTGTCCTGGCAGTTAGCAAATCCCCACAGGCATATGAAACTGCAGGAGAGCTAAAGCTCTGATTTTGTATCTCATTAACACAGCGAATGAGATATTAATCTCCCTCAGACATGGCACAACCCTGAGCAAATTGTTGGTGTTCACTCAAGAGGAAAATGATTTGCTAGCACTGCTGAAGGGCATGTTGAAGCCGAGCGTGTGAGCGACACATGACGTGTCAGACGTTCAGACATCACACAGCGGTCCGCGTTATTGTTGCAGAGTTATTTTTATTTGACAAGACAAGAGGTTACCCATAACTGTGAAGGCGCTGGCATTTTATGTCTTTATATTGTAGTGTCGGATTGCTTTGCGTTAATGATTCGTCGGTCATACACAGTCCACTAAAAGCACTTAACTGCACACCTGCCACTACTATTTGCATCTATGTGAAAAGGATGCTGACAGTTTGAAAAGGGTAGAATAATCCGAGTGCGCCTCTACAAACACCCAAGCTTCAACTGCCTGCTCCAATACAAAGACAACATAAAGAGGTATTGAATGGTGCAACTCACCGGACTGTTCTTGCAAAGACAACCCCTCCAAACTAAGATCTCTAACTAAGGCTAATGTTTTCTTTTATCCTCTCCAGGTGCGTGAGAATGCCAAACAGGATCTCAAGGATGGGCTGGCTCTGTACAACTCAGAAAACAACATAGGCCTGCGAAATGCCTGGAACATCATCCAGGCAGAGGTAAGTAACGCCATGCATTTACAATATGAGAAACGTTAGTGTGAATGTTTAAGCACAAATGACTAAAATCTATTCAGATATTCCAGCTAATGTATGTCCTGGCTTGTAGCTGTGGCGTTAGAGTGAACTTAAAAGCCCAAACTGGCTGTCCAAGTACACTTCAGTCCTTTTTTGCTGTCCTTTAAAGGAAAGTGACCAATTACATTTTTTAATTAAAGTTTGTTTGAGCTTTTTGGGGCCACTGAGGACACAGAGCATTAACTCATCTTCCACCTGACATTTGTATGGCATTAACAGTGGAAATGCTGTGGAGTGATAGGATACACCGACTGGCACGAGGCCCTGAAGGACAAAGTAGTTCCTGATCGCTGCTGCCAGGAGCATTACCAGAACTGTGGGCGGAACTCCACCAACATGTTCTGGAACAGGGTGAGTTGACCTGGACTCCGATGAGTTGAGTTTTGCTTCTCAGTCTTTTGCTTTTGCTTTTAAGTATAAGAGTCACGTGTCTGCTCTTTATAAAATATTCAAAACTAACAGATTTACTGTATTAAAATGACAGACTCCACAGAATATACTTACTGTATTTAAGTTTTTGTTTTGGAGGATATGAATGATACACAGAGTCATTTTCTACCTAATCTCGGCTGTATAGTTTGCCTTGACTTTTCTCTTTTTAAAACTGATAGTCTGAAAGTATTCTGTATGATTCACGTAATATTCTTGTCCAGATTATAGGAAACATGCTGGGCCCAAAACTGCTGAATCAGAATACTTTATTAATCCTTAAGGAAATGATGTGGTTACTCCAAGACTTTAACAATTACAGACTAAACTATTTGAATATGTTACAGAGTTTACAAATTTAAGAAATAGCACTAATATATACAAGTCACTCAGTTATAAATATCAAGAATATTGACAAAGGATATTACAGAGGTGGAATATATATGATTGACATTTGACTCTGACTGAACTTTGTCATTTGGTATTTAGCTGCAGAGCGTGTGCAAACAGGGCAGTGTTTACAGTGTGTTAGATGGAGGAGTTGCACAGGGAGACGGTCACGGGCAGGAAGGATTTCCTGTGTCGTTCTGTGGTGCTTTTTTGGTACCATTTATCCCTCTTTGTATTGTTACTGTCTCTCCTCATAGTAGGTTTTCCATTTACTTAGAACATGTGCTCTAAAACTGCTTTAACGAAGCCAAACTTGTTTTGCCACGTTTGTGCAGTTTTGAGTGCTGAAGTGTAATCTGTTCGTTTGCTTGAGTCAGCCAATGTACCAACGGAAACAGACGACGTTAACTTGAGGTAGCCAGCAATTAACTGGCTGGCTGTGTGTGTTCGTGTGTGTGTGTGTGTGTGTGCGCAGACTGTTTATGCTGCGTTTTTGCAACAACTCAGAGTGCTCTCAGCTCTCACCAGGAACCCCGGTTGCTTTTTTCACTTTACCGCCAGACTCTTTCTTTTTATCTTGTTTTGCCTTGCAGTCTCAGTGCGCCTACAAAATATATACATGTGAAGTTTTTACTGACACTGAAGCCTTTTTAGGCTGCACAGGCCTGTTTCTTTTATGGAGGGACGTAAGCACAGTGGACAACCAGAATAGCAAAAAGGTCTCGACTGGTGCATCTACATAACAAAATCGTTTTAGCGTCCCCGCGGTATGAATATGTCATTGTAAAACAGTTGTCTGTCTTTTCATAAATGCTCCCCCTGTGATGGGGTGGCTCAGTATTAGGAGTCTTTATTTCAATTTGCCCTTTCCTGAGAAAATGTTTCCCTGTCCTTCTCTGCTCCCTTGGTTTTGTAAATTCAGTACAAGATCCAAACAGAGTTCTGCTCTGTTCCTGAGTCATGCTGTATAAAAATAGCTGTCTGCGGTGCACCTTTTTCCTAAGTCCATTTAATCTCCAACATCTCCAGCACCTGATATTTTTCACTTCTCAATGTGTTTTTACTCCTCAGTGCTCAAGTACACAATTAAGATACCTGTCTGACATTGTCTAACATCCATCCGGTGTCCTTGAAACTTTTAGATACCATATTTACAATCAGTCGAGCGTCACGCTGTGTATCATCCCCATCTCAGCCAAACCAATTTATCTTGTGATCCTAATCTTCATCAGGCTGTTTTTCAGCTCTTTAGCAACATTCAATCTTTCAGTTTTAGGCCAAAGAAGAAGAGTGAGGAGGGGTTTTTATGACGTATATAGAGCCTGACATTAAGCAATGTTCTAAGCTAAAATTCAAATTTCCATTTGTGAGATTGAACCACTTATTCTTCCGATTTTGAGAGCTGTACTTTGGAAGAAGTGCGCTGTCTGTGGCGTTTCAGGTGGAGGGCCACTGTGGCTCTGATTAGTGTTACTATGGCTCTTTTGTACATCCTGATTACTGCTGCAGCTGTGCTCTGGGCTTTCAAAAAGTGTATTTTTCGATTCTTTAGACCAGGGGTCCAAAACTCGCGGCCCGCGGGCCATTTGCGGCCCACGTCACCTCTACTTGTGGCCCGCATACTGATGTGAAGAAAATTTTTTTTTTAATTATTATACAAAAAATGATTTAATACATGACAGAGTGTTACAGGCATGGCCCTTTAAGACTGTAGCCTCATGTGCGGTGTAGTCCTTGCTGCAGGGAGAGCGTGTGGGACCGCCCCTCCCGCTGTGTGTGAGCGTGAGGGAGGGAGGAAAAAGGAAAGTCGAAAAGTACGAGGCGCTACCGAGCAGAAACGGGAGATGGAAGCATGTAAATATAAAAAATAACCACTGCAGCCTAAAAGAGTGCCTGACGAGCCCAGTAAGCTATTAAGACTCGACTGTACACCGTGTTCGTGTTTTCCTCCGAAACAATAAAGTTCTGCTGGAGCAGCCTTTCAACGCCTCTCTCTGTCTCTCGCTAGCAAAGTTGACCCAGACAGTAAAGCTCGTTCCATGAGCCGACATGGAGCCCAAAGTATTAGCCAGAGTCTCCTTACCACGTTTCAGAGCCGCGGACCTGAGCGAGGTAACAAGAGCGTGCAAACATGTTGAGGGCTGTATTAGTTCAGGGAGAGATTTATTTAGAAAGAAAACAATTTTCACTTGCAATCAAAGACTAATGTGTACGCTTATGTCTGCATTTTTATTTTGTTAAATACAAACAAAATTGTAGCAAAAGTGCTTCCACGTGTCTGGCCAGAAAGAGCTGTTTATTTGGTAGTTCAATGAAACTACTGTACTACACTGTACTACACTGTACTACACTGCTGAGTGACTGTCTTCTGCTCGTCAAATACATTTCACTGCAATGTTGACCCTGTGCTAACTTACATATGACAACTGAAACTGAAAGGCTTCAGACAGTTAAGAGTGAGAAAAAATTGTGTTCATGTTTGCAATTTTGTCTTGTTACACAATATTTGGAATTAAATAAAACAAACAAAACACTACATTTTAGGAAATATTAGTGGGTGTTTTCGTGTTTGTTTTTTTGTACTACTTGGACACTGAAGTGGCCTCCAATGAGGTGACGGTGCCAGAAGTGGCCCGCGGCTCATTTGAGTTTGAGACCCCTGCTTTAGACAATTCTTCTCCATATGGGTCCCAAACTCACTTAACTCCCAACTCATTAACAAATTAAGTTGCACTGTTAACAGGTCATGTTATGACTATGCTCATACAGTTAGGCTAATTTAAAATAATCAGCATACTTACATCGTCTTAGTGATCACAGGTTTTCTCACTGTTGTTGCAGTGTTCAGTTGTGCTTCACCGAGGATTTGCGTACGAGAAGTTTTGGTTTGAAATGATTTTGTTCGTGCATTTTTGGTTTTGGCTTAAATTAACAAAAGAGCTGCAGAGCTGTGAAAGAACCACAAAGACAAAACCACCATAGAAACTTCAACAGACTCAAAATGCAAAATGTCCATAACAGGAAAACAACACGAAACAAGTCGAGGCAGAAAACTACTACAGAGAGGTGCGGACAAGCATACCGATGAACAGCTGCGAAGAGACAAATTAAGAGGAACAAGAAAAATACTGAAAAGTGAAAGAAAGGGACTGCAAAACAAAAACACAAAGTGACTACAGAGTGAACAATTGCTCCGTGTTGGGGGTTGTTGATACTTTTCTTCCCATTAACTCGTGATGCATTGGGAAGTTAGATCCACAGCGTCCTACTTTTTAACGCCACATTTGAAGTGCTCTAACATATTGCCTTTAAATTACACTTTTGTTGCTCTAAAATACAATACTTGCCAATTTCTGCTCCCCGAATTCAAAAGAGGCATGCATCTGTAAGCTTTAATCCACTGTTGTTTTTTCCAACACTTTGTGGGTACTTAAAGTCGCTTTAAAGTTTTCCTCTTATTGCCTAAATCCAATGGATTTTTCTATTGTTCTCGAGACAACAGCTCTTCTTTTCTCACAAAACCGTGTAGCACAATGCTCACCAGTTTTCCCTCGTATTGCTACTCTAATCTGCTATTGGTCTGGCATGTGGTTCGTTAGCATGTCCAAAGTAGAGGATTAAAAGCTGTAATATAATTGCCAAAATGAGAAAAGACAGACATTGAGCTGGCCCATTGGGAAAGCTCATCATTAAAAGCTTGTGTGTAATCTTGCCCAGAGGAGATGGCCACACGCTTTGTAGTTAACTTTACATGCTGCCTCAGCAACCACAGACCAGCAGGGGCACAGCTTTGCTGCTGAAACCGCCCTTAAGTGTGTCGCGTTATATCCCTGCCAATGAGTAGCCTTTGAATGAACCCAGGTGGGAATGTATTTAAGCATACGATTAGTGCGCACGTCGGCTTATGTGTCCCATACGTCTGCATATAAATGTCATCGCTCACAATAACTCAGCTGTGTTTAATAACTCACCTGCTAGTTATCCATCCTACGGTATAGCTCACATTAAAGAAATGCTTTCTTGCGGGAAAACTGCAAACCAGATGATTGAGCTTTCTCCAGGGTAACTGAACAGGGGGCAGCCATCGCTCCAACTACAGTGTCATAAACTGAAAATGTATATTTTAATGGTATTTTAACATGGTTTTGTTCCTTTTTTCAGGGCTGCTTTGAGAAAGTGGAGGAATGGCTGGATGACAATAAGTATCTGCTGGGAACCATAGGCATGGTCATCTTGGTAGTGGAGGTAGGAGGATTTGTGAGAAACAACTCTTTCCTGTTTGTCCTGCTTTGTGTCTTTTGCCAACATTGAAAACAATTAAAAGGTTAATGCTCAGTGGGCATTCTGGGCTCCAGCACATCCTGAAATATTGAAGCTCCTGTCTTGTGCACCCTGATCATGTGTGAAGTGGCTTTGTGCCAAGAATGATATAAGGAGCTATGAGACGACAGGAGAGCAGAGATGCTGAATATAGAGTCGCAGATTAAAGGCTCTGTAGCAAGTGGTGGTAGAAATTCCACTGGCGCTTCTGTTTGTCTTTTGCTACTAAACTTTGCTTCAGATGTATCCCTCTTTATCTCAGTGTCTCTTCAGGATGTAGTATTTCCACTTACTTTGAGATTGCACTCTAAAAGTGTCTACTCACAGAACAACGGGGAACCTTTTTTTTTTTTTTAACCGTATTTGTGCAAATTTTGACTGCAAGACTTTTTTGTATTACGTCTTTTGTTTTGTTTTTTTCACTCCGGTTAGCCAGTGTTTCAACAGAAGCGGTGATAGCGCTAGGTAGCCAGCACAGCTAACTGCACAGAAACCTGTGTGAGCATGGTGGACAACAATATGAGTTCATGCACGCATGTAACAACTGAAAGTTAGTGTGAATGCTAGACTGTCTGTATATGCCACTACCGGCAACCTGTCAGGTAGGGCTGTTCGATATAACGATATATATCGGACGGCGATATAAAAACGTCTATCGTTTCATTTGACGCTATCGTTTGTTTCATGGTGTCACAAAATAAACTGTTTATGGCAATATTTTTTCATGGTTTTGATGGTCACTGTAGTGGCTATATTAATTTCTTAAAGTTTTCTCTTTCTCTTATATTTAATATAACCACACTACTGACGGACAAGCGCCTGTTTTTATGCGTTGTCGTTAGCAACAGCGACGGTAACAGCATCGCGTGTCTGCTTGTTTATGTTCCACATAAACCTTTCACAATAAAGCTCAAGATCCTGTTGAGACTTTTCAAAATTAACTGAATCACGTGAAAGAGCAGATTATTTACGGATGAGAAGTATAAAAGAGCCGCCAGGTGCTAAAAAAATAAACCTCAGACTCAAACGTTAGAACAGGCTTTTCCCCGCAGCACGCCGTGTAATAAATACTCACAAAGAAAACGGCGGCCTTTACAACTTATGTCTAAAAATAGTTTCATGCATCGGTTAAAACACTCGACTCCAGCTACATGACGCGCAGCTGGAAACCCTTCCCGCAAGTCGAGCTGCCCGAGATTCACAGAATTTACAGAAAATGTTACATTTTTGTGATTTATATCGTTATCGGACGATAGAATTCTTATATCGGGATATGAGATTTTGGTCATATCGCACAGCCCTACTGTCAGGGGTCCTTGCTTCAATTTGCACCTTCTTGAGAGAATGTTTTCACACTCCCTTGACTTTGTAAATTCACTATAAGATCCAGCAGAGATCTGGTCTTTTTCCTGAATCATCCTCTGTGGCAATAGCTGTCTGGTGCACCTTTTTTCCTAAGTCCGTTTAATCTACAACACCCGACATCTCTGACTGCACCTTACCCTCCAATCCTTTTCACTTCTTCTGCTGCCAAGGTGCATGACAAGTGCAGAATATTTTAATATCTCGGCCCATGAAACCTTTCGGTACAATATTTACATTTCACATAGATGATGATATTTGACACAGATTTCTCAGATGTACAGTTCATTTTGTATGTCCGTGCCCTTGATTTTATTTTTGATGCTGTGAAGACTTGTTTTTCAATATTTTCTTTCTGCCTAGCCTGATATGTCTGTGACTGCGTGCACGCAGGACAAGGCTTCACTTTGCTAATGCATGAATTCATGGTTCATTCAGAGCAAGGTGTCCTCACCAAGGAAGGCAAATCTCCCTGTTGAGTTTTGTATGATTCTGCACGTAATAATGTCCTCAGGGAGGGGTAGCTCTTGCACAGTCACATCAGAGAAATGTGTGCATTATATATGACCACACTATGCTCTGAAGAATTTGTTAAATTTCACATTCTCCTCCAAACGCACATCAGGCATGTGCAGAACACTGAGACTTCTGGGCGCACACACATCCTCCTCTGATTCAGGCCAAACCAGAGGTAAAGTTGGGAAATATTTGCAGACGTGACAATGAAGAGCATCATAAATAAAGCTAATGTCCCATAATGTTATTTTGTTTTTGTTTTTTAATGATTTGGGACCAGAAACATGCTGTAAATAACAAACTTTGTCAAAAGCTAGTACCGTATTTTTCGGACCATAAGGCACATTAAGCGAAACAAAACAGTCAGATAAGTCAAACTTTACTCAGCTCATTCTTCTTGCTTCCTCCACTTCCGTACAATTGTTGAATTCTCTGGCAGCTGCTCTATTCCCATGTTGTTGCGGTATATTAATGACTAACCTAATATTGTGGATGGATTATCTCAGTTGTTCTCCTGACTGAAGTTTGGTCTGTTTACAGCATCCTGCCATGTGATTGCATTTGTCCCTAACCATCGGGAACTCTCATGTTAACTTTTATCGAGTGTAAAAAAAGTTAGCTTCACTGTGTTTATGCTATGCTAACATAGCTGTGTCACTAGCGATCACGTAGCGCATCATTATATACCAGCTAGCCCAACTTCAGTAACCCTACAAACGTCACTGCTGTTTAGTTTTCTGTCTTCATTTATGTTGGAAGTGATAGCAGAGCTGTACGTTTGAATTTGTTTCAGAAATCTCTTATTCAGAACATGCAATATCAGGTTTAGGTGGAAGCTAGCGAGCTAACTTCCTGCTAACTTCTAACTCTGTTAAATGTAACTAATTCTGTTTTCATGGATGCCTGGATGTTAAACGTAATTGTTACACCTGGTAAAGCAACAACACTGATCATTTTATTAAAGATGAAAGAATTTAGACAGTTTTTAACTCTCAGTGATGCCGCAGTGCTCGTTTGACTTTGGGACCTGAAGTTGACAGATTTTTGGACCCAGATTACACCGAGTCCGCGAGGCTCCTGACTACAGCAGCCATAATGCTCCAACAATCCATCAAGCTGCGCGGCTTCATAGCTTACCAAAGTCGTACTGAAACATTTTTGACAGATTTTTGAGCACCGTGTACCGCATAAAATTGGTTCGAGATCAGTAAGCACAACCAGAATTTAATAATTTCCCCTAGGGATCAATAAAGTATTCTGATTCTGATTCTGATACATAAGGCACACCGGATTATAAAGCACACTGTTGATTTTTGATAAAATTAAAGGATTTTAAGTGCTCCTTATAGTGCGGAAAATATGGTATGTACGGTGTGTGTTTATCCACAATGCTTCAGAAATCCCAGAAATATTTCCACATTTTAAGCAGGAATCTGTGATTGAGCTTTAAAGCATCCTTCAGGAGCAACTGTCATCCTGTCTCTCAGACTGAATGAAGCAGACAGCAGAAACTTTCTGTCAGAGACAGATGAGCTCAGATGTAAATAATTGGGTTGGCTCTGAAGCACTTTTTCATCTGTCCTAACTCCGTCTCAGCTGGATGTTTACCTAAAATGGCACTTTTTTTTGGATTGACGCCAGTTTAAGGTGGCATTTTCTCTGAAGCCGCTCTGCGAATTAGGTTTTGAGTGAAACCAAAAGCGAATCAGCAGCTTTCCCCAGCTAATCACAGACCATAGGGATCCCCAGTGGAGTCCACATTTCCTTTTTTATTAAAAACTATGCAGCATTCAGTATTTTTCAGTTTCCCTGTCATCACAACTTTGCCAGATAATGGTTTTAGGATCAGCCTTGCGACTGTGTTTGATGTGGAAGTATCAGCGGTAATGGAAACTTCAAAGACATAGCTGGCTACTTTGATTCAATGGCATCTCAATTTACTTCACTGGCTTAATGCTTGCACACACTGTACATTTTGCCATCACAAAGATTCCAGAGCTTCCATTTGAAGGCCATCTGAGAAAAAGAAACTGAACTAAAATGTGTTCGTGATTCAGCACACGATTCATTGTGCATCAGAAACGCAGCCCAAGGCATCAACATAAATAGACCACACGGACACACCTGCACATATATTACACATAAATAGATACTATAGACAGACACGAGCATGTGTTCACGATCTCCTTGTTTTCCTCCACAGCTCCTGGGCATGGCATTCTCCATGACATTGTTCCACCACATTCACAGAACGGGAAAGAAGTATGACGCTTAGCCTTGGGACAAGCACCAAATGGAGAGGAGCCCCAGTGCTTGATGGGATAAAGACTCTGATTCAAACATACATCCATGCTTTCCCTCTTTAGAGCATCCTTTTCCCCCTTCTCAGATCGTCTGTACAGATTCCAGCTGCTCTGTCCTGCTGTCTCCTCTCACCATTCATTTTGCCAAAGAGTAACACAACTGGAAGAGAAGAGGCACCTACTTTTGGCAAGGAAGAGAATCCCATATGTTGTCCCTTCTCTTGAGTACACTTGTTTTTTGGCTTTTTCTGTTCTTCTTTGGCTTGAACTAACCAATTGCTGGAGGGAAAGACAGACTTTGAGACAATGAAGACTTTACAAATGCCCAAACAGCCCCACAGGGCGAAAAAACCCACGAAAGTGACAAAACCCTCCACCTCATGTGGAGTTTTTTTTCTTCATGCTTATTAAATTCTAGCCCTGTTTTTTTTCCCCTTGTAAATGAAAAAGATCCAACATGGCATGCTAGTTTTCTACTTCACTGATTTATCAATGAAATGACCGTTGTTATTATTTTTATTTTAAACGTATTGTTTTCTTGTTGGATTTGCTTTTGTAAGTATATCATCCTGTGGAATGTAAGTGTCGAACAGATCGGTGCAATGTGTGTGTGGGTATGTGTGTGGGATTGGTTTTGAGGTAACATTGCTGCAGACGGGCAAAGGCACGTAAGGATGCAGAGGTTTAGGTGAAATGAGCTTCATGGAGGAGCATCGCGTAAGCACGAGGAGTCATCGGTGGATTCATTTTACACCAAACATTTGTCTGCGAACAAACTCGCACACATGCATTTTGTGCTGCCACGCAGCAGCGTACCCGTTCCCTGTTAGACAATATAAATGATGTAAAATGGCTGTTTATTAGGGCTCCAGCAGCACTGTCAGCTGTAGAGATCTAGGTGATAAAGTCCCCCCTTTGAGAAAGCAGACTGGGTTGTGTACGCGCATGCATTTTATCACACAGTTCAAGCTGCAGAGGAGAAAAAACCCACTGAGAAACACTTAGAATCAAGGGCAGGATGGAGCAAAAACCGAGCAGACACGCTGTCTCGTTTCGGCTATCAATAGCGTTAACAGAGGTGGCTCTAGCCTTTCTGTACTGAAGATCTCATCCATTCACACCGCACTCCTCGTGCTTTCTCTCGGCGGCTTGCAACTCAACCCTGCCTCTATCTTTTCTTTTTCACTCTAATTTTCTTTCTCCGTGTCAGGCAGCAATGAGTTTCATGCTCCATCCAGTGCTTCTGCTGACATTCCTGCTCATCACACGTTTACACCTCCGGTTTGCAACCCCCTTCAATTTTACGTAGGCTTCATTTTCTCGCAGCAACCAGAGGTGGGGCGAGATGGGAGTGTGAGAGTGTTGCCAGATCAAAGCTCAGACTGATATGTATGGCAACATGCCCTGTAGGACACATCAGTTTATGTCTGTTTACATCTACATTCACTGCAGGGGGCCAGAGTGCCAGCCTTCCTCCTGGAGACTGAAAATATTCCATCTGCTGTGGCGACTTCAAAAAATGCCCTCCGGTGTGTCTGCTCTAGGCTTCAAAATCTCCAAAGAAACAGTGGAATAAAGACCTCGCTTACTGTCAAAGGATCACTGTAGCTTTTGGAATCATAAGGTTGTATTCAGTTGTGACATAGTGCTTTCCAAAGCAAGTGCAATTAGAGATGTGAGAAGATTGCTATATTTTAATCAAGAACAAAAAATAGCAGTAAATAAGCCGGCCAATAATTACAAAACATTTGTAACAGAATGTTAGCAGATTGTTTTGCACAAAGGTTTTTACTACAGAGGGAAGATTTTAAAGAAATTGTCTATTTAAGCTGATATTTTACCACAGTTGCGTCTTTACCATCTTTATTTTGAATTTCTGTTACTGAACCGTTGACCTGTATTGTCATGTTTGCCACTATGCCCTGTTTCTCTTCATCTCATCCATTCAAGCCGATTCAGTTTGTAGATTCCTGCAAGTTGGTTGGACTTCAATTCAGTAGCAACTCTTTCAGAACACAGTAAAAGCTCATATAACCTTGGAATTGTGGAATCTTTATGATGCAGAGTACTGTACTTGCACGAGAGGAATTTAGGATTGTGTTTTACCACCTAGTTAAGTCAAGTCTCCCATTTATAGCCTATATCGCCTGCTCATGTGTAACCAGTAGAGCTGAGCTTGGCTACCAGGGAAGCTGCCAATTAAACTTTTACAAGTGGTTGCATTCTAAATAGTTTCCTACATTATAGCTGCAATTAAATTTATTGCTTTGAATGACGCATCAATGAAGTACTGTCTATTCCTGCTACCTGAACTAACAAAGAAAATAAGCCACTCATTTACTCACATGCCCCCTTGATGTGAGATGCTTCAGAGTATCTCCTGAAGTCATTGTTGGCATTTTAGGAAAAATTAGTCTGATGATTTCTTCATTTAAGGGAGAGTTTTAGGAAGAGAAAGGGGAATTCTTGCAACAGGAAGCAACAAATTTGTGCTGTTTTGTGCAGTGACCCTGCTGGCTGTGATACACTGTCTGCCCCCATATGCTCCAACTCTTCCTGTTGTGTCCATGGGGGAAACATGACAGCTGCTGATGTACAGTGCAGGCACGAGCGATCGCGTTTCCTCTGCTCAGCTGCCTCCACAAACTCAACACATCCCTTACTTACTGCCTCACTCTGCAGACACCTGGCGCTATTCAGTAACTGGCAATGTGGTTTGGACCCCTTAAAGCACTCGTAAGGTACCTGAGACGGGTTAGCGGAGGAATAGCTCAAAACAGTTTGGCAAATGAGGCTGTGCTGTATCCTTACTGCAAAAAAAAAGGTTCAAAGGAAACCCGAGATAGCCGCACATGTAACAGAAATACAAGAATGCAGAATAGTGGGAATAAAGCAAATCCGTTGGGAGGTCAGAGCCTCAGCCTGCGGACGCTGTTTGCTCTCGGCTGATCTGACTGGGGCGAGATTTTCTTCTCTGTGTAAAATCCTTACCCCATTTTCCATGATTATGTCAATGTTACATTGTGTTTGTAATATGCGGGGATGAATGCCATTTTAACAAGGGGGGCGGCTGTTTAATTATGTTCGTTTTGTACACTTTTCTGCTGTTTAAATGTTTGTTTTTATACAATATGCTGTTGATTTTCTTGTTGTAGGTTCTGTTTTTATTGGCTTTCCCCCCATTTGTAGTTCACTTTGAGTACATGACATCATTAAGCATTTTTTCCTAGAGGATTAGTCTTTGCAGTGTTCCTCTACAACATGCAAAAATGCCTTTTCTGTGTTTCAGCGATGCAGGCGGTTAAAGCAATTAACGTAGAACAAATAGAAGGAAAATCTGGCATATAGTATCAGGCAAAGTCCACAAAAGACATACTGCGCTTTTGTCGTTGTGCTTCTTTGTATTAGGATCAAATTAAATTGAATTAGGACGCGCAGCTATAATCTGCAGTATCTCTTCAAACTGCCAGTGCAGGACCCATTCTGTACTCTTAGAGCATGAACTGTTAGACGACTGTACAACAGAGTTCATCTCGCTCCAGTGTATCAGCTCACTGTAAATATGCCCATTTTACAAGTGATGTAACTTACTGTTATACCTCTGCCACTTCGCCTAACATTCACATCAACAGGCTGGTTTTCTGACAGCCCGTGCCCTTTTTATGCTCACTTACAGACACTTGTACTGTATGTTATCCACTTTTTATGTCTGCCAGATTTCCTGCCTCTGTTTTCGCTTCAAGCACGAGAGCGGTGTAAATGTTCAGTAAATTTGTGTTTGCGTCAGTACAGTCCTCATATATTTTTGACTGCATTTTCATCTTTTAGTAAAACATGATTTCTTTTTTTTTTTAATTGATTTTTTTGAAGGAGTATAAAATATTCCGTCTCATCCAAGGAAGCACTCCCAGTAAGCCACGGAAATGGTGAAGGAAGGATGCACATGCAGTAATTGGGTTTCGTCTGCTGTGAAAAATTCTGAACATAAAAACTGTTTTTTGTTGTTGTTTCCTTTCGTTTTGTGTGTGTGTCAGAATCATTTTTTGCCACCTTCGACATATTATTTCTGTAATCTGCTCCTAATCCTTCCCCTGTGCTGAAGCTGAATATGTGAGCAGTGGAAATGTATGCTCTAGAAATGGTGTGTTTGATGTTGTGTTCTGCTGGGTGGCACTATCTGATACCTGCCAGCCTTGTCCTGTGGAGTTTTCTGCTACACGTGAAAGCACTCTGAATATCTATACTAGCTGGTGCACTACTTTCTCTTTACTCGCTAAATCAACTATTTTTTAAATAAAGGAAAGAGTGTCAGAAAAAATCTCTCGGTACAGTACGCTTATTGCCTTTCTTGTCTAATGACTTGATGCTTCGGATTCCCTTTTTATGTTGCCGTCAATTAGATTTGATTCAGAATTTGTTTGTGGGGTTTGGGGGGTGGAGTGGAAGACTCGGCATGAAGAGCAAAGTGGCGTCAGCAGATCCCATGATACATGAAGTGTTCTGTGTATACAATCCCTGTCTGAAAATGGGCTCTTTTTAAAAAAAAAAAAAAGCATAACAAAACCTGAGGGACTGTTGTCCTAAAGATGCTGAGATGAGCTAATGGTGGTGAGCCAGTCAAGAAGAGGTTCTTTTTCTAAAGAACAAAGTGAAGATGATGAAAGTGGGAACCATTGCCAATTTGTCTCACGCTTCAACAGCGCGGAGTGAAAAGCTCAGTATTTTTGTGTGCAGCTTGATCCCCTCCTTTTAACCTAATTGTTATCGGGCCTGTGTGCGATAGTGAGTGGAGTTTATTGTGCCATTCCACCCGGGCTTTTTGTTTTTCCATCACTGTTCCTTCTATGCAAAAAAAAAAATTATGACCTATTTTAGCCTTTGTACAGATTATTTTGTATGAATAACGTACTGAAATAAAGTGAAAAGAATCAATCACGGATACTTTTATTTTTTATTTCCCACCTCATCCACCACACAACTCATTTCATTAACCTGAATTTGGAAGGCTTTCGTTTCAATGAGGCTGTTTACTTTGTCCCCACACAGGACTGCTGAACTTGTTAACCTGCAGTGGAGGTGATCTGCAGGTTGTTTCTGGTACTGCTTGTTCTCACACAGTCTTGTTTTGTGGGGTATGCTTGTCATCTTTTAAACATCACATGCAAGAACAGCATGGCTCATACTGCTGCAGGGTTACTGTTGCTTCCTATTATTTGTTCTTTTAAACCTCCACTGTGCTTAATAGATCTGCAGTAGCAGGTGGAATTTTAGACACATGCTCTCATTTAAGGGTTTTCAACCATCTAAAGATGTCAAAACTATGCAGGTACGTTGGTTGTTTTATTCAGAGTTCAACACAACACAGCCATGCCATCTCATCGTTTTCACACACCTGGACCCTATTGTTTTTCAATAGGTCAGCTCCAGGTTATCTAATTGGTATTTTGCCATGAAGCAGAGTTATGAGTGTTGTATCATATGATCTGACCTCCACAACCACACAATATGCCACCACCAGTATGGGGTATATTTTGGGATGCAATAACAGAAAAGCAGCCAGCAAGTGCTCAGAATATCTATCGTTCCCTGTTTCCTCTCAGCCAAACAGATTGCCACCCAGCCTAAGTATGGTACTGTTAGAGGTTTCTTGCAGATACAAGAGAGTTTGTCTTCTCCACTGGTGCTCAATAGGGGATTTGTTTTGTTGCTTTCTACAATAATGTAAGGTCTTGACCTTATAGTGCTCTTCAGATAGTCCCATTTACTGTGTTTGTGTGCTTTTAAGTCAGAAGTGGAAGCAACTGGGATGCTGCAAAGAAGCATACAGCTGTGATATCTAGTTATTTTCTACACTGAAGAAAATAGTACCAATAAGAAAAAAAACCTTGAGTGGGTAGGTCGCAAATTTAACCTCCTGCTGGTTATGAATGTCTTGGCTGAAAATAGTTACATTTTATTATTATAATGACACAAATTCCATTAATAAAACAAAATTGGTCAAATCGCTGTATTTTGTCTGAGTTCATGGAAGGAGGACGACACCACTTTCTATCTGTGCTATAAATATGAAGCCATAGCCAGCAACTGGCTAGCTTTGCTTAGCTAGGTTTAGCATTACAGACTATTTTTTACGATTACAGATGAAGCAAAATTAGTGTAAAAATTACAAGATGTTTGGTTTTTATAGGCCATTATGTTACAGATGAATACATTAACATGTCAAGTTCAAACCGTGAATCAAAATGGGGAAGAAAGGTGATTTAAGTGACTTTGCTTTTAAGACAGCTTGTCTGAGTATTTCAGAAACCGCTGATCTTGTGGGATTTTCCCACACAACCACCTTCAGTTTGCAAAGATGGTCTGAGAAAGAGAAAATATCCAGTGAGCGTAGCTAGACTACTTCAAGCTAAGAGGAAGGCAACAGGAAAGGAAGTCAAATAACCACTTGTTACAAGCAGGCTATGGAGAAGTTCATCTCTGAAAGCACAGCACATAAACCCTTGGAGCAGATGGACTACACCAACAGAAGACCACACCGGTTGCAACTCAAGTCAAGCTGAGGCTCACATGGGTTCACCCAAACTGGGCAACAGAAAAAAGTTGCCTGGTTTAATGAGTCTGGATGGGAATGTCCGAATTTGGCATGAACTACATGATGACATCAATCTAGCCCAGTGTTTCCAACCACTGTGCCACGAGAAATGACCAGGTGTGCCGTGGAAGATTACCTGGCTTCACCTGATTAGTACTCCAGGCGATCGGTGTGAGTAATGGGCAGAACAATTACATCATCTATCGATTACATTAAATGGGTTGCCAACCGCCAGTAAAACAGAAGAAGACGAAGAAGAAATTACATAGCAATACATAAATATTTGAAATAAAAAGTAGTCACTCTGACCCAGGCCCTGGGGAAAATTCCGACCCAGATGAAATGCCAGAAGAAAGCAAAAAAGGTATACTGGGGACAAACCGAGCCAACTCCACTATGTCTGCTGTGCGGAAAAAACTTATCAATGTGCTTTTTGTGACATTTTTGTTTGGTGGTGTGCTGTGTGATTGTTCTAATGTGAAGTAGGTGCCGTGGCTCCAAAAGTTTGGGAAACACTGATCTAGCTTACCTTGTATCAGTGGTGACATAAGGGTTTGCCCCATGTACCTCCAGGATGTGGTGGAGTGATTCAGCAACTGTGTGATGCGAAATTGCTGCAACCAAAATCTGAGGAATGTTTCCAGCAATTTTCTGAATCCATTCCACAAAGATTTGAGGCCGTTCTGAAGGCAAAAAGGGTCCAACCCATTGCGAATGAGGTGTAAATGTATGGTGATGGCATGTCACATACAAAAAAAAAATGTGATGATTCATGACACAATTTTCAGAGCATAGTGCCATCTTACCAAAAACTCTAATATATTGATTGGAGCCAATCACAGGAAGATCCACCATACTTCTAATTTCTGTGTTCAAACAAAGCTCGAGGTATCTGCACAGCTCAGGACATCACTATGGTATCACCCATCTGTATCATCTCTCTTTTCATATCACTCCCAGTTGGAATCCATAGATTCCATTAGCACTACCAAAGGTAAAGTAAAAATGTTGCATAATTACAGAGTGCAACCTCCTCCCAGTTAAGGTTCTGTTCAACTAAAATCTGATTTGTATTCAATCTAAAAAAAAAAAAAAGGTGAAACTCATTAAATACGAGTCTCTGGCAAGTCACTGAGTTACTGAGGGATCTGGTGTCCAGTGATGATGTAATACATTAACTTTATAGTTACGTTTTTGTGCTTCCGGTCATTCTGACAGATGATCCTTCATCACCAGTCAATAATCAGCTTTCGTCTTTCAATCTATATCTCTTCACAGAGTTTGTGGCTTGACTTCTTTCTTTCTTTTTAACTTCTTTATTGGTTTGAATGTTATTTACTCAAAGTTTGGCAGATTCAATCTAAAGCACACTGGAGACATCACAGCAAAAGGCAATGTCATGTAACTACATTAGATGTTCCTCCTCTCAAAAATGTCATTGTCCAGCCTCTGTCAACCGTCCTTCTGCTTTATTCACTGGAACAGTAATCTGAATCTGTAATCTGCAGACTAGAACATGAAACTTTCACAAGCAATAAACATTAATACAGAAAGACGAGTGCACTGCGTTTGTGCGATGTGGAATCTAGGCCCTTTGACATAATGGCGAGAGGAGACAGAATGCACAGGGGTAAACTAAAGGCAGCTTGTAGGCCATTCAGCTGCTGTCAGCTAGAGATATTTTTTGTGCAATCTGACCCATCAGCCTACATGGACAGTTCTGGGTCTCACCAGCACGGTGAGGCGGCGTCACAAATCCATGCCCCCCCTTTTTTTAAGCCACCCCGACACCAGCACAGCTTGCAACCCACCCGCTTCTCACAGATTCACATGGCGCCTGCAGATCTGCTGGGTGGGGCAGGAACTGGGGACTGTTTACAAGTGAAACTCGCTGTAGCTTTACACCTCAATAAATAATGGACCGGAAACTGAATCTGGACCGAGCTGAGACATTCTCCTTTGTCAACCCGTGGATCAGATACTTTCTCTTCTTCTTCAGCTTCTTATTTTGGGTGAGTAGAGTTGCAACGATAAAAGTGTTGCAACGATAAAATATACTCTAAATATTTTGGAGAATGCAAATCACCAGCAATCAGAGAGCTTTCAAAGAAGACAGATCTGCTACAAAGAAAAACCAAAAAATATATAATAAATGGAGAAAAGAAATTCAGCTATTATCAGGAGTTAAAAACAGCAGGAGCACCCAGCCTCCATGCTGCTACCTATTTCACGTTTAGTACAGTTACACATGAGAACTTTGATTGCCTGTATACATCACTGCAGCAATGCATTCGTAACAAATAAATCGAGTACTGACTCAACCTAATAAGTGGTTGTGTCACTCTTGGCAGCAAGAACTGCAATCAAGCGTTTGTGATGACTGGTATTTAGTCTTTCGCATCGCTGTGGAAAAATTCTGGCCCACTCTTGTTTGCAGAATAGTTTTAATGAAGTCTCATTGGAGGGTTTTCAAGCATGAATGGCCTTGTTGAAGGTCACGCCAAAGTATCTCAACCTGATCTGAGTTCGGACTTTGAATAGGCCACTCGAAACCTTCAGTTTGTTTTGCTTTTTTGAGCCATTCAGAGGTGTACTCGCTGGTGTGTTTGGATCATTGTCCTGCTGGATTGCCCAAGTGTCCTTAACCCTCATAATGTCCTCCCGATTTCCATGCACCTGTGGTCCTCAGGGGTCAAAAATGTCCCCATCTGGTTTGATTGATACTTAATTAATATGAAGTGGATTTTCCCCCCACTTTTAATTAAAACTTAATTCAAACATTTTGACACAATTTTTTTTTATTCCATTTCAAATTTAAATCTGATAAAAACCTCATAAAAATGAATTTTTTCTTTGTTTTCAGGTAAAAAATAAATGAAATCATCAGTTATCGTGAGGATCGTTTCACAACCAGAGTCGGTTGCTTTAACAGATGATCACAGACGGGTTTATGTCAAAGTTAATTTAGAAAGCTGTTTTTAAACTACAAGTTCTTTACTGGCAGCACATAATCACATCTGTTGTCCTCTGGGCTCAAAAATGACCCTGTTTGCTTTGACTGTTTATAAAGCAACAAGTATAAAATATCATCCATCTCTGTGTTTCAAGGTTTTATTCAACTTTATTCCAACTCATTACCTGACAGTTTTCTATATTTTGGCATGGTAGGACACCAGGGCATGAGTCTGAGTGAAGGCAAACTTTCATGAGGACAAAGGCGTGTCCATATTTGACACAAGTGCAGGAGGAAGCTCAGGTTTATTCCTCTGCACTGGTCCCATCATGGACAGCTTTCTTTTCTGCAGTTGCAGGCCAAGGGTCATATACAGTAAACAAGCTGTTACAGGTGATTGTTGTCTTTTGGAAACCTGCAATGTTAGGGACAACTCGCGTGTCCTGACTGCAGGACAGACGGTTTGCCATCGCACACGAGCATGTTCCATGTACAGCTGGACCTGCATCACATGCTGCCCATGTTTTTGTCTCAAAGTTCCCTGGTTTACTTGGATGTTCTGTTAGAATGGACAGAGTCCTCTGAAGAGGACTTGGTGCTCATACAGTCACATCAGTACCAGGATCTTACATCACAGCAGGAGAAACACCCACTTGTTCCATACACCTCATGGGAGCACGTTTGTGTCATGAACGACGATCATCTATTGTGTCTTTATCAAGAAATTATGTCCTTTTTGTGCTTCTGTGATTAATCTTGTGTCACCTTTAAAACTTCTCTACCAGACTCAGGATGTCATAAACTGGCCGTAGCGACTCTACTGGATGCACGGCAGTAAGAATCAACACACCCACATATGCCTACAGCTGCATTCGGTCCATTTTTCTTCCTCTCTCGTCGTCCCTCCTTGTTCGTCATCGAGTTGGCTGTAGAGCAGGTCATCTGCTAATTGGATGGTTGTTGGTTCAATCTCTGTGTGCTCTAGTCTGGAGTTCTTACCAAGGTGTCCTTGGGCAAGTTACTGAACCCCAACTTGGTCTCTGATGCATCCATTGGCATGTGAACGTTAAAAAGCAGAATACAAGCAGAATACACTGTGTATAATGCTTTCAGTACTCGAGTAGAAAAGCCACTGAAGGAGTATGGGACCTGGCACATGTGCTTGGACTGTGGTAGATCATCTTTCTCTGAGGCACATGAGAGAGTCATGCATCGTCTGTCACTGGGAAGGTTAGAAGACCAGATCAGTGTTTCCTCACGTTACTGCAAATATTCCTCTGTCTCAGCTGATTCCTCTTTCCTGCTTGATTCTTTGTCTTCATCATAATTGAAATGGATGATGTGTAGTCCTCTGACACATCTTCTATTTCAGTTTCACATTCTGAAAATTCAAGAAACTTCAAGAAGCCCAGTCACTTTCTCTCCAAGCTCCTCAGACTACCATGTCCTGGATGCCTGAGAACCTACTTGAACATAGTTCAGATTCTTCATCACTTTTCTTCACTTCATAGCCTTCTTCCACTTCTGCAGGTGGCTGATGTGCTTTTTCAGAGAAAGGGTAGCATGTGCTCTAAATATTGACAATATTTTCTATATCTTCTAACCCTGGATCTTCCTGAACATTGATTCTCCCTCCTCATTATACTAGAGGACAATATGTGCTTTGTCCTACTGGTCATTGCAAAAAAAAAAAAAAGTATGCTCATCAAAGTATGCAAATCTCCAGTGCAATGGAGGCTTGTGAGCATACTTTCTGTGTATGTTTTATTGTAGGGTCTACCTTACAATACAAAGCACCTTGATGCGACTGTTGTTGTGATTCGGCGCTGTGTAAATAAAATTCCATTGAATATAGAGCACCTGCCTCCTCGTTATGCTGCCTGTTGTTGTTGTTGTTGTGGTTGTTATGACCAGTGCTTGACCCCACACATCAGTGATCCAAGATCAAAGATGTTTGAAAGCAGTATGGTGTGAAAATATGACCCTTTGCAACACTTTGTACTTTGGGGTCATTTTTGTCCACGAGGACCACAGGTGATATAAAATCCAATAAAAACCCCATAAATAAATCAAGACAATCATATTACTATTTGTATGAAATGTTGTGTTTGTTTTAAGCCAAACATTCCACCAATTTTAACTTTTATCTTGTCAGTCTTCAGCATATTTTCCCAAAAGTCTTTGGGATCATCAGCATGTTACTGTTTGTTTTTTTTGGCAAATTTGAGCCTCTGTGTTCTTTTTGGTCAGCAGTGTTTTCGCCTTGTAACTCTCCCCTGGATGCCATTTTTGACATCAGTTTCTTTCTTATTGTTGAATCGTGAGCACTGACTTTAGCTGAGACAGGTGAGGCCTGCAGTTCTTTAGATGTTGTCCCAGGTTCTTTGGTGACCTGGTGGACGAGTCGTTGATGTGCTCGATGTGTTGGTGAAACAGAAAATAAATTGGTTGATATATTTGAACGATATTCTTAATGGTAGATAAACTGTTACATTTCAGGCAGTATAGTGGATACATAACTGCATAAATGTGTGAGCACGCTGATGTTAATGGATGCTTATATGTTTTTTGCTCACTAGCACAGGAGATGATCTGACCCAGTCACAATTCAGCCCCTGTCAGTCGCTCACACCATCACACCTTCCATTTCTCCCGTATTCAAGGACAGGTGCCCTAAATCGCTTATTTTCTAACAGATGTCAGGCATGCACGCACTGCTGATATGACATAATCATTATGCATTTTGTGCAAGTCTTACATTATACACGCTCCTCTACTGTGGCTGTTAGTGTAACAAAAAGACAACAAGACAACTGGGAAATGATAGAAAGGTACAGCGGATACACTGAAGCAGCCATTAAAGCACCGCGTCCTCCATGAGCAGTTGCTTTCGCACAAAAACACACACTATTAAAATAGAGCTGTTTGGCTCACTTACTTTCCCAGCACATTACAAGTCGAGCACACAGATCACATCTCTAACTCTGCTAACTCCCTACACCTCCATTACATCCCTGTTCATCCAATCCTCCACAGCAGGGGGGCAAACACTGTACTGTGCTCCTACTGTGTTTAGAGCCAATCAGCAATAACTGCACCCGCAGCAGCCTCATACCCCAGCCTGTGTTGACTTTGTTTATCAGACATGGGCTCAGGAGCGAACACTGCAGCCCTAATCCATCAGGCCTTTGTCCCCCCGTCCCCGTGGCTCAGTTGAGCTGGCTTTCACCTCCACACAAAATCCTCTGGGAGAAGTCTGATTCATCCCTTTGAAAAGCCTGAAAAACAGAGCTGGAATACATTCACTGTGTAAGTGTGTCTCCTGTTGCAAATGCCACCCTCATTCACAAAAGGCACAGTCAGTGGAAAACTGACAAAAGGAGCTGCAGGTGCGCACACTCCTACACGTCAGAAAATACCCCTGAAAAATGTACAATGGTACTTTACAATGCATCCTTTATACACAAAAGCAAACACGCACAAATTAGTAATCAGGAGAATGTCTGTGAATTCGGAGGCTGGAAATGGAAGCCAGGACCGCACAGATTGTTATTCAAGGTGAGAAAAGCAATCACAGAGAGAAGGGAAATTAATGTTGACAATGCAATCAACGGGAAGCGTTAATTCCACCTGTTTTCCACTCACTTGGCTCCTTTAATACGTCGATTCTATTTGGGTGAACTCACCTCTTCAGCAGTTCACAACACGTTTGGGTAACACTGTTTAAAAGAAGGGCACGCACACACATCACAGTCAAGAACTAAGTGAAGTTAGGGTGGATAATAAAAACAATTCTCTAACCAAGGTCGAGTTCTTCTCGCAGTTCTATAAATCCTGATAAAAACTGGAGAGAGCATTTTTCAGTTCTGGAGGATTTCCATCGCAGTCACAGGTGGACTGAGTCTGATTTCTGTATTCTGCTTGGGAAATTCAACACCAGATACTTCTAAGCTGGTAATTAATTAGCAATAGCAAAGCCCAGAAAATGCTGTGTATTTGTAATTTATCCAGGTTGAGTCTTTATTTGGATGTTTAAAAAGTTGTTGAAAGGAAACATGTTCCTTCCAGGGTGCCGCCTCGGACTTTTGTTTGCAGGACAGGTGTGATTAGATTAGTGATGATAAGCTTTTTCCTCAGGTGCTGAGTAGGCAGAGCACCCGTTGCCATGGTAACTGCATCACTAGTTTATGTGTTGGCGGTAAACGGACAGATGGATATCAACAGGGAAAAAAATAATAACATATGGACCTCGGTTTAATGTGGAACCTCGCAACGAAGGACAGACAGCAAACGCGATAGAGGAGAATTACTTGCTTTCTTTGCTGGTGAAAAATAAATAAAAATTGCTGGTAACAATAAAATCATCTCCTTTTTTTCCAGGTTTTCTCCCTGTTGATTGTTGCAATTGGTGTGTATGCTAAAGTCCAGAAGGCCACAGGTACGCAAGACAACACTTTTCGCTCACACCTCCTAAACTCCAAAGTGAATTAAAGACCAGCGATAAACCGTCCCTCATAAAAAGAGGTGCAGGAATGAGGTGGCACTCTCCTTGGGATCGTAAACTGTTTAGCTTTCCTGGCACAAAGCAAATGTGTGTCAGGCTTTCGCCTTCATTTTACCTGGTGTCTTTAATTTTGTAATTACTATGAGATATATATATAGTTGAGAGACAACCAAAATTTTTTTACCTGTGTTCATTGTGCACAACCCCACAATAGATCATTAGCTGCTAGCGTAGGAAGGGATGCTGCAAAGACAGGGAAACAAGGTACATGATGGAATTATTTAAATCAAAATCAGGTATTGGGGTTGGAAACAAACAGAGGCTGTTTTCCCATCTTTCTGCCAGACACGGTGAGGGACACGTTCCTGATCGACCCGGCTGTCATCTTAATCGTGGTGGGGGTGGTCATGTTCTTCATCACTTTCTGTGGCTGTATCGGAGCTCTCAGAGAGAACATTCGCCTCCTCAAGACAGTAATAGACCTCACAGACACATTACAAATACTGGCACAGTGTTTTGCTTCCATCTAATCCAAAGCCAAGTCTCACATCTTATGTGTAACAACTAATCTGTCCTTTAAGATGATATTAGTCACAGCCTTTTAATATTTTTGTCTTTACTCCCTAGTTCTCCTTCAGCCTCACACTGGTCTTCCTCACCCAGCTGGCCATAGCGATTCTGGGCTTCTTTTACTCCGATCAGGTATCTGAATCTTTACAGACTGTTCTGTGCACTGGCTCAGTTATTCTACGGGGCCATTTAAGGCCACATTCAGGCTCCAGTGATAACAATGAGCACTATTGATTTATGGTGTCATTTCTCGGCTTTTGGACATTCTGTACATTTGTAAACTGCAGTATATGCAACTTAATAAGGCAGACATCTGATCCCACAGATGGGCCAGCCTTGCCCACAGGGGAAATGTCTTGTTAATGTCTGTGCTGCGCAGCATACACAGGAAACAGAACGGCAGCTTCCAGTGAGAATCAGTGTTTGTGTCACTCTCTATAAATCCTCCAAATGACTCAGGCTTGTTCTGTAGACTGACAGAAAATACGCGAGAACTTTCTCTCGGTATTACAATGTGATTTGAAGTGACTGGATATAAAAACTATTTGGGTTTATTGTGGCAAAGTTTTAAATGCTAGTGGCAATAACGGCAACGACAGCACTGTGTTCAGTGAGCTAATTGTTGGCACCTGGGGACAATGGAAAGAAGCAAGAGTGTGCTTCCAGGCAAACTCATAAACTTTAACATACTACGTCTCTATGTATATGAATAAATAATGGTGCCAGTAGCAGTACCAGTACCTTTGACCACTGGAGTTTAAGTTTTATTGAGCTCGCTGACATGTTTGGTCTTTGCATTGATGTGTTTGTTTTGCAGTTATCCCCACAGACCACAGCTTTTATTGATTTCAGAATTAAGTCAACCTGACTAAATAGTCTCATTCGCAGACTGTCTCCTGCCTCTCTAATTGATACAATTAGAACAATTTAAAACAAAAAAAGAATTTTAACGATTGTTTTTTATTATACATTAATAATAAGTTTAATTCCAGGTCTAGATACATTAAAAATGTCTGTTTTTGTGACCATAGGTGATCTACTCTGTGGCTGCATGAATGTACATATGTACTACAGTACTATATCTCAGCCTATATCTTATACTTATATGACCCAAGTGATTGGTTTGGAGACTACGGAGATGAGAAGGATCCCCCTCCACTTATCCCCTTCACTAACATCCCATTAGGGCTCCACCGAGAATAAAAACCACAACAGCCAGCAGTGGCAGCACTCGCTGTCATCAGTGGCGGGGATCCTGGTGCCTGATGATACCTCTCCTCTCCCTTGTGTTCTCTGTCAGCACTCAGACTGCCTGCTGCTAAACAGAGTAGTTTAACAACCCTCCCAGCATCCTTCCTCGCTAAATGATTCAAATGCTTCGGCACTTCAAAGTGGAACCAAATGTTCCATTTCAACAGATCCCTTGAAGGAGACTTTGCCGCTAATGACACACTGTGACGGTAGCCTCCAAAGCCCACGAGCAAACTGCACCACGTGGGAACAGAAACAGGGGAAGGCACAGGGTGAGCGTAAGGAACATTGTAAAAATCCTAACACAAATTAACAAAACTACTTCAGGATAACATTTTGGGCTATTTTGACAGTGCTCACAGTATTTATCAACATAACCTGTTCTAACGTAGTTTGTAATGCGAACAATTCACAAAGCCTTTAGCAAACCATTCAGAGAAGTTCGTTTTAATGAGAATTTAAAGTTCAGTGGCTCATTATCATACAGTGCTCCTATTAGTATATATTACATCTGAACTCAGCCTGTATAACCATGGCCCTCTTTGTTCTCAGCGTCTTAAAGGGTGGAAGAATAGCAAAAACAAATATGAACAATGCAAGCCCTCGTTAATACTCTGAAAATGAAAATAATCTTACAGACAATGAAAGTTAAAGTAACAAGCAGGACAAAATTTCACCGTCTGAATCAGCCTCGTTCAGTTTCAAATGCTCATTACTGATAACTCAGTCAAATAACGTATTCATATATCATCTATAGGTTTTGTTTATTCAGCTCGAGAGGAGCTGATGAAAATCGACACATAATAACAAATGGCTAAGTTCAAGTAATTATCTACTATAATGTAGAACCTGCATATGTGCTTTGTGTTTGGTATGCGCTTCATGTATAGTTCTCACAGGCACAAATGGTTTTATTATTATGTATGCTGTACTTCCTGCTCTGCTGCCGCCTGGTTTACGTGCATCCCGCGGGACGCTTTACAATGTAAACAGGACGATGCTGTGTTGCCTCCAAACCCATGTGTTAATATTTGTTTATTTTCAGAAAAAACTGAAGTGGCCTTTTATGGAAAAAAAAGTTCAATGCAACGTTGAACATGAATACCGTTTATGCAAATGTGAAAAGTCCCACAAAAAGTCGATCAAATCTACAGCAAAGCCACCTGATTAACTATGAATAGGTGTCTGACAGCTCCCCAGAAACCGTTTTAGCTTGGATCTGAAATTATCCTCGACTTCATCATTTCAAGCTTTGTGGGGATTTTCCACTGCATCTGTTCAAAAGAGGGTTCACAAAAAGGTACTTTACAATCCTCCAAAATGCTACCCGAGTAATTAACTGAGAGATCAGTTGTGTCAATGAGCACCTTAGCAGGCAAGTAACAAAGACATCTGTAGATAGTTTATTGTAAAACATGCAAAATGTTGATATTAAAGCTGTTATTCTGTGTATTCAATCAGCCTTTTCCTCTCTCTTAGGCACGGGGTGCTTTGGGAAAGTTTGTAAAGAAAGCAATTGTGCACTACAGGGATGACCTGGATCTGCAGAACCTGATGGATTACATTCAAAAAGAGGTGCTCTCATTGGCCATTTCCACTGAGCCGGAGTGGCTCCTTTTGTCTGTAGAAGTCTTCAAACTGATCACAGATAGTTTATTGGATGCATCTGAGACTAAAGCAAGAAACCGCAGTTTGTTTTGTTTGTTTTTTTGCCTTAGCGAGGGTTTCCACAGGAGGCTACATGCAACTTACAGTTCCTGTTCTCTGTGGGTCACCTCATGTGAAACTGCTCTTCCATCTGCACATGCTGGCACATTTATGAGTTTGGGTTTTCCCACGGGAGAAGCCCTGACTGGCAGGATGCCCAGTACAGACCAACACTATGTTTCTAAATATACACCCGATTTCACTTTTCACTCTTCATTTTTCTTTTTCCCCCCCAGTTCAAGTGTTGTGGATGGAACAACTACACTGATTGGTCTTGGAACCTCTACTTTAATTGTACACATGACAACCCCAGCTCTGAGCGCTGTGGTGTGCCTTATTCCTGCTGTACTCCTGTTCCTGGGGAGGTCAGTCTTTCTCTGTTTAGCCTCTTAACATACACAACATGTACAAACTAACAGCGTGCCTTAAAAGAAACCTTAACACAAACTTTCATAATCTTAAGATGATGTATTATTAAGATTGCTGACCTCACAATTTCAGTCAGCATTTCAAATTTGTTCAGTGTTTTAAATCTTCTCTGTCATGCCGAATTCACTTGATTAAGCAACTGACAAATCAAACCTCCTTCACATTTATGATAAACAGAAACAAGAAAGGCAGAAAGATTGTGACATGAACAGAACAAGCAGCTGTATGATGATGAAACAGGCTCTTAACACTTTATTAACAGAGAAAAATAAATAAAACTGCTGAGAATTTAAAGTTACAAAAAAAATCTTGTATCTTGACTCAGCAGGGTCTTATGCAGGAGCTTGGTGAGTAGAACAGACTGTGGCAATAAAGGATAACACACGTAAAGCTACCCAGCCATGTCGACACAACTGTGCGCCAGTTGTGTGTATTTCACATTCACCTCCACACATCTCTCTCTGAATGCAAGATATGTATGTGGCCAGTATTCAACGGGAGACAAAGTATGGCAGCTATGCATGTATTTCTTCTAAACTTGGAGAAGAGGACTTCCACGGGTCCCTGGAGTCTCCAGACAGTTACATTCGATTAGAAGTGAGGCTTCTCTGCTAAGACATCAGACTGTCTTATCCAACAGAAGTGAGACTGTCAGCTGATGATGGGGATTCAAGACTTTCCACTGACAAGCTGGCATTAAGAGAGACCCAAAGAAAATTTGAAATCATCTATAAAATATACCCGATACTTTAGCTAATGGTCTGTGGATGCTGAATTATAGCCAGCACTGCCTGACTGTGACAACCTGCGTTGTTTTGACATGTACGCAAGTGTGTCCAAACTAAGAGGCTCTCAGTCGGGAGGTGGCAAGAACACGTCTGCATCTGCTTGTAAAAGCAGTTTTTGGTATTACCTTCCTTTCCTTTGGGATTAGCTGTCATGCACAGAACTGGTCTCATAATGGCCAACCAGTTTCTCTTAAAAGGAATCTGCAAATTGATTGGTTGAGTACCTGAATGAGTCACTGCCAGGCAATTTCCATCTTAAAGAAGAAAAAAAAAAAAAAAACATGTTTAACATATTCCGATATGATCAACCTTACAGTAAATTTGCACAGATGATTCCAAATCAAAGTCTTCTTTCATGAAGGTTTTATGATATTTTGAGACTACTGAATCAACACTACAGCTATCTGCGTGCATGAGGATCCATGCTGTCATACAAACAGCATATATGTAAATGTCTGCATGAGCACAAACTTTGGATTCACAAATACACGCAAAAAAATCTCTGTACAGACGCAGCAGCACAGCTTGAAAACCACCACTGAGGAAAAAACATCTATCACACTATTGATTAAACATCATGCAACTCTGAAAACAGATCACAGCAACATTTTACAACATGGGGTAAAAATAAAATAACATTAAAAACAACTAAAAAAACTATTAATTAAACAGTTTGAGAGCTGCTGCTGTGCTGCGACCTGCTGGTAGTACCCTGTAACTGCATGGTTCCCTCAGGGATTAGGTAGCTTTTCTTTTCAGAGCCAGTGGGTTTTGCTTGTACTGCTCACATTATTTTCTTTCCTCTCAACAAACGTCACTCTTTCATTATTTCCAATTTACTTTCAATTCAAAGTAAAAACAAGCAATGTGAAACCAGCAGCATGAAAGCGAGATCTGAACGTATTTAGAGTGCTTTAGGTTTATGTGCTTATCAATGTATCATGCACTCAGTGTTTCGTCTGTCTTTGCTTTTGTTCATCTGGCTTACAGGCAGTGATCAACACTATGTGCGGTTTTGGAGTTCAAACGCAAAACTTCATGGAGGCAAACAAGTCGATCTACCCAGTAGGCTGTGCAGACAAAGCAGTGATGTGGATCGAGTCTCATCTGCTGCTGGTGGGAGCTCTCGCCTTGGGTCTGGCCTTGCCTCAGGTAACCCAGTGTAGTAATTAGGCAACACAGGACTAGTAACTTGCCAAAAGGACTAGTTTCATCTTGAATAAGACTACAAACAAACAAGCCAATATAACTATTAATGAAAGTTTGCTGGATTCAGTGTGTAGCAATCAACATATTGACTGGAGACGCTCCCTCAAAGGCAAACTTCAAACTGGCGTTTTTGGATGTGGCTGCGAAAACAGTCCAAGCTAGACTTCAGCAATCAGAGCCATGCAGACTTTATACACGCATACAAATCTCAATCTGAGAGCTTCCCACGGCCTTTTTTACAAGTTCAATATCGTCCTTGTAAAAAGATAAAAAAATAAATTTTTTAAAAAAAAGGGATAAAACTTGGATTCTAGAGGAAACCAATAAGGAGTAGGGTTAATGTGAGGCCACTGTGAATCAAGGGATTTGGAATGGTGTGTTCTACCTAGACAGCAATAACTAGGCACATTGGGACAATAAAATTTTAACTGCACATTATTCATTTATTACACTATCCTAGAATGAGTACAGGTTAATGTGCAACAGAGGTAGAGGGGTGTGTGTGATAATGTAATATGTCTAAGAGATGCTGACGACTCCCTGATTCTCACTGTGCAACGCACCACGATCCCCCAGTATTTCCGCTGCAGCAGACGGAAATCTAGAGAATCTGAAATGCCAGAATTTGAAAATAGACAGGCCTCCTCTTGAAGCTCTTCTTCCTCTTCTAAATCCCTCCCATGTTGTCCCATAAATATGTACCAAACATCTATGCTGACGCCTTCTATTGCAATGGCAGTTCTTTATACTACTTACCTGCTAAAATTTCCCATCATGAACTATATTTTTTTAAATGGGTCAAGAGAAATGTATTCACACCTAAGACCACCTAAATTACAAAATGCTGACAGGATGTGTTACGGGGATGATTTTGTTTTGCCCCTCTACCAATGATGCTAAAAACATGCCCTGATAACTAAATAAAACCATTCAATACTCATTAAGCAAACATGAAATCAAATTAGCACTTATAACGAGCTGCCTCTAAATAATTACTCTGTTTACTTATTAAAATGTTTCAGCTAATATTAAATGGCAATCTAGCAGAAGGTGTAACTTTAGCACAGGATGTTTAAACTGATTTGTCTCGTTCTCATCTGTACGCTAGGCTCTGCAGTGAATCTGAAGAGAAGCACAAATTACCCACAAGGCCCGACAGAGCAATTGCATTAGTTTTCTAATGCTTTGATGTGCCGTAAATCTGATGACGTTCTCTTTTAAGTCTTGCATATCCTCTCAAAACACTTACCGACACTTACTTTGTCTGCATAACAAGCCAAAGTGTTAATTATAGACTGCTGTTTAAAAGCTGTGTTTGCAACCCAATGGTTTGGTTTCTCTCTGTAAGAACACCTTATGATCGGCTTGACAGGTGCGTGCAAATGTGAGTACGCAATTATTTTAAGTGACTCGTTTGAGTCAGTCTCAACTAATTTGGGAACCTTTCTTCCCAGCGCCACATTGCAGCACCCTGCTAAGGGACCTTGAGATGCTCGGTACAGAACGTACAGTTACAGAGAGCCTCTTCTGTGATCTAAAGTGGCTGCTGTTGTCCTCTAGATTGCAGGAATTGTGCTGTCCCAGATCCTGATCTCTCAGATTCAAGATGAGATTACCTCAGTGTTGTGAGAGCGCTACGACAGAGGGGAAGAAAACGAAAGAAAGGAACTTGCAGTACTCCACTCAGCTTCTCTGACATGTTCAAGGACATCTTTTCTACAGCTACTACTGCAATATCTGGGCATGTGATATTCTTAACATGTGGTTGCCTACAGGTATACAAGTGTGATGCACTTTAATGTATTATTTACAGTCAATTATATGCCAAGTGTATATATTATTAACCGGTTTTGAACATTGACGTCAAGATTTCATCTCTTTAAATGTGAAAAGTTTGCTTATAGAATTGAGTTAAAACATATGCATTTATTATTTTATGTTACTGTTTATCACTGAACATCAGCTCACATAAAGCAAGTCATTATGTGTCGTTTTTTAAAGGTCTGGAAACACAACATTCACACACTGCTCGCCTCCCTCACTCAGCTAACGGGAAAGAAAGAGAGTGAAGTAGTAAATCAAACAATTTCTGATCCTAAAGTCAAGGTAGGCGTAGCCACACCTCCACACAACCAGGCAAGAAGGTGTCACACTGGATTTTGTGCGAATGCAGCCAATATGCAGTGTACGTACTCGCCACTGTGGGCCATCTGTTCTGCAACCCTGTGTTGGTCAAACAGATACAGACCTTCAGCTGTCCATGAGAGACAGAGAGCAGAATGTGGGTAAAGCATTGTCCTCGTAGCTGTTTTTATAGCGCACCACCACACACTTCAAGTGCTTCATAAGTCACAACTGTGACGAATTTATTTCGCTCAAAGTCCAAAGATTGGTTTTTGTATATTATTTCTTCAACACCATTTATCATAGACATTGTCAGCCTATTGCTGATGTTACATACATAGATATAGATCAAAGTGTTCAGTATTAAATCAGTTATTTTTAAACTCTAATCAAAGAAATAAATGTTACATTTTTGATTTTTTTTAATCAAAGGAAGCTCATTTTAAAATGTTACATCAATTTCAATATAACATTTTAGGTATTTGAAATTTCAAAATGCTATTTTCCCCCAACAAAACATTTTTCTCTTTCTTTAAATCTCACATTTTTATGTATTTCAGCAGCATTACCACCACATTCCCACCTTTCAGTCGGGGTTCAGCCTTGTAGCACCAGCTCAACAGCTGCTACTCAATTTAGCCCAGTGGAAATCTTTTTACAACAATGTAAAAGCAATTTCAAAATCATACCAAGCTGTACAGTAACTAAATAAATGAAAGGACTTAAGACGGTTTATAAAACGTACAACAGCATTAAACCAGCTAAACAGGGTTGGGGGGGCGGGGGGGGGGGGGGGGGGGGTTGTTTATTGCTGAGCATCACAAGTCAAGATCCAGTGGCAGTAATATTAATCATCATTTGAAGCTCTGATAAGCTAAACAATCAATATAGAATATTTATAAAAGCAAATGTTTATTTGTTTAAATATAGAAAGTGAGAGAAGGCTCATTTAAAATAACATTGTTTTCAGTCTAGCTTCAGAGTGCACAGCGCCACCACTGTCATGTAATGTAATAAAAGCTTTCATTAGAAAAATGGAAATACAATTATTTGGGGAATAAAATTAACAATTTTTGGAATGAATAAAAAAAAAAAAAAATTGCACATAAGTTATTGCAGAAATTTGAATAATTCAATTTTACATATTTTTTCATGTCAAACTAGCTTACAGCTGTGTATTAATTATTGAATACTTGGAGTCTATAGTAAGAAAGAACTTCAATGCGAACTACAATGAGATTTGCATGAAAGGTTTCCACTCTCTTAACACTCCAAGCTCTTGATAGTTAAATCTTTTAAACCCACAATGGTTGTTTTTTTATATGGGAACTGGTTTGTGCACCTCTAGTCCTGAAGTGCAAGAGCTTTCTGCATCAGACGATGGGTCAGAGGAGAGTTTGGCCTCACGGCATCGCGCTCTGCCAGAAGACATCTGGGGAAATTCAGCACAAGACAGTGCAAAGACATGAACACAGATTCAAAGAGACTGCAGGCTGAGAGGCTAAGCTGATCAATAATGAAAGTATAACATGCTGTACAGACATGGATGTCAGTTACATAATAGGAGCATGAAAGCAGCTCGTGCTCTGTATGCAGATGGAAAGCAGTTAAAGAAAATCGGAGTGGACAGCAATCGCAACAAAACTATGTTGGAATTTCAGTGTTTCAGTGAATGAAAGATGGGGTTTTATTTCCCCTCGCACAATCTTCCGGCATATTCCCATGCAAAAACACACTGATACTGGGGGGAAAACACCCCAAAGCATGAAGCCTGAAATCCCTGCTGCTCCTTACCTTCCCAGCTTCTGGTGGTGCTTATTCTCCGATTTCATCGCAGCATGAATAAGCAGCTGATTAAACAGATCCCTCTGAAAACAACAATACACAAACACATTATTAGACACAAACCTCTTTCAGTTGTAAAAGGACATTCTGCATTTTGTGTTAGATTGTGTTACATTTTATGTAAACTGTGACGCCTTAGAGAACGGTTCTCAGAACAAAAATAACATAAAAGAGTTCATTATTCATACACTGGTGCACTGCACTCCACATGTTCACACGGTCTGGTATGTTCATAGATAGAAAGACTGCAGCTTTTCTGCACAACACTCCTAACCTCTGACCTGTTTTTACAGCATCAAGGATTTCACTTTTGCTCAAGAAAACAAAGTATGAGCAATGATATCCAAAGATAGTAAAGCCTCGAGGCTTAAACATTTTCAGCAGTTCACTAGGAGAGCTGCAGTTTGAAATGATTTTCTTTAACAGTTAATAAATTCTTTGAGACTTACCTGTGCATCACTGCCACCTATGTCTACCATGTGATAGCGTAAAGGGTATAGTAGCTCCACAGTTTGACCGTAGTTACCCTGGTTGTACTCCAGCATAGCCTGGCACATTGGTATCCCTATAGTCCCGGCCAGCTGATGCTGCTGATTGTCTCCTGGATCCCTGTGCAAGAAAAACACGGTTTTAAAAAAAGGAAACAACTTTTCTTATAAAAAGGAGCCAAAGATACAGAGTAACAAGTTAAAAACTGTTAATGCTGCATCTCAAAGAAGGCATCAGCATTAAATATTTTGTGAGAGTAGAAATCCAGGGATCTGGTTTGTCTTGCAAAAAGAAAATGAAAGCAAACATAAAGAACACATTCTGGAAAAAGACACTCTGTGGCTAGTTAGTTTATTTCTACATTTTTTGCTGACTTGTAAAGACACAGGAATATTTCCCTCTCCTTTATCTTTTGTGGTAGTTTCCCTTGTGGCAGGCTCTCCATGTGTGATAGCATATTGGTGTCTAAGTCTGCCCTCCTCACACAAATGGAGACGAACTGAACAGAAGCGAGCTCAGTGAAGTGCATCTAATATTATGTGAATTTAAACACTTGTTTTGTCACTGTAAGTGCATTAAAAGCTTCAAGAAGTGTGAGTCCATCTGCAATGACTTCAGAGAATGACTCTCTTAGGTTTGTCTTTGGAAAAAAAAAAGTGCTGCTGTTGCACTTATCCAAACTTCTGCGGCCCAGTCTCCTCCCTACAGCAGTCAATCTAGAGGGAAAGCTGCAAAGACCTCTGAGAAGGATTCACTTCACTGTCCTTAAGCTTTCTCAGATTAGCAAATACTCTGAGTGACTGCCTCTGACTGTATAATTACCATATGGAAAAATATGGATTAGTTTAAACTATGCAATCCTCCAAAGACCCAGGTAATAAAAAGTAATATGCTAGATGTAATTGATGCATGCTGCGTTTGAACATGCATGCAGCTCGTCTAATACACTCAAAGTAAAGCTGCGATGAGGAGAAAATTACATTTTCTTACTTAACTCACTTTCAAAGAAATCCAACACGTCTTAAGTAATAGTGAAAGCACGACAGCTTTAAGGACTGGTTTTAAATGTGAGCTGTTCTGTGGTTTGTATGCTCGACGAAACGAAGAGCACAGGCCATTATAACCTCAGAGGCATCTGCTGCAGAGGGAAGCCCCTCTCTCTGACTGTATTCACACTCTATCTCACATCCTACGCTCAGTCTTGTCTCCATTTTACATAAGGCTTGTGTTGTTCTTATGTAAGCCTGACAGAGTGTTGAGGTGTGCAGTGAAGAGAAGAAATGGCACGAAACTTACTTCGCCAATTCCTGAAGGCCCTCCAGCAGACGCCGACTAGTCCCAGTCTCTTTAGCTCCCAGCGACACCATAAGGAAGTGAAGGTCATTAAACAAGGTCACGTGATCGTCAGTGTGAGGCCGAGTTACTTGGAGCAGCTCCTGCCAACGCTCCTTCACACACAGTCCTGAAACATGCAGAAACACAAACACGCTAATACAGCTTGAAGGCTGCATAGTCAGCTGTAAAACAGAGCAGGAAGAAAATGTGGTCAGAGGTTCTGTTAATTACCTTAATTTCCAACAAAGCACTTTTGAGGTTCAAATTAATGAAGGATGGCAACTGAGATTATCTCACCTCATTAGCAGTTTCACTCAACACCATACTGTCTTAAATTATCTTAAATTATTTGTTCCAGTTGCCCATCAGCCCATTAGTAACACATTAGGAAATGTTGCAGCATTTTGCCAGCTGGCATCATTTTAAACATATTCTATGAGCACAAAAAAAAAAAATGCATTACTCCTGAATTTTAATCAGAGTGTGATGAGTGTCTGAGATGTATTTTTAGCATGCAGTTTGTTCTATATCTTACCGTCCATTTCCAATCTGTAAAGTAATGAGCAGCCATCTACAATGTCCAACATGGCTCCCGAGGCCTTGCAACGCCTGAAAACCTTAGTTGAACACAACACACTGTCATCACTATTCATTCTAATCACCAAAGGACATACAGACGTTTACATGCACTCGTCATGGGCATGAATGTCATGGTCATTTTGCTCTTTGTTCTTTTTCCAGGGTTTAACTAATTGTAGAGCATACATCTTTAAGGACTATAAAAAACAAGAACTGGGCCACATACATACATATACAGTATATAACTAATATTTGGTTAAATGTCACTTAATAAACCAGTTTCAAAGTGTGTTTAGGATCACTGACCCAATTGTGTATCCAAGTTTCAGCTGTCTAGCTGTTGACTTGAGGTAAAGAAGAAGTTGGAGGTAGTCCTTTAGTATGAACTGCAGGAAAACAGCCCCAGAGCTTGATGCTACCCCCACCTTGACTGACAGCTGGTAGCCTATTCTAACCTTTACTTCTCCAAACTTTCCTCGTCATTTTGGTCGAACAGCTCAATCTTTGTCTTGTCTGACCATAAAACTTTTCTCCACAAGGCTTGTCTCTGTGGGTTCAGTTCAGTTGTGCTTGAACTTTGCAGCAGGGGCTTTGTTTCTCGGTTCATAGCGATGCTTCACTGTGAACGCTCAGCCTGGTGTTCCAGCAGCTTCCTGTTCATGGCAGGATTTTTGATAGTTTGAGTCTTCTTCTAGACCTTAGCAAAGCTGTGACATACCTGAATAACTTTTACTTATGTACAATAGTTTTGAAGTTTGATGATCTTAGAATTTCCAGTTGTTTAGAAATGGCTCAGAGAGACCTTTCCAACTTGTGTGAATCTACACAAGTTCCTTGGACTTTCCCATTGCTCTGAGCATTGATCGATTCAGCGCGTGATGTCGAGCAAATAATTTGTATGCTGTAAGTTAACAGGTCTTCACCTTGTCAAATTACCAGACAATGTATGACCTTCAGTACCCCTTATTAATAGACTTGAGTGTATTTTTTTTTGACAACTTTATTTATAATTTTCCAATATGACAAAAGTACAGAAAAATATAACTCGAATTGTGATTACAAACACTGCCATTGTGAAACTGGTTACGCCAGTGGCAAACCAGTTGGATGCAGGAAAATGTGTAATCTATGGGCACATACAAAAAAAAAGTACTATCACGTGAACAAGGCAAAAAAAACAAAAACAAACGAACAGAAAAAAACAAAAAACAAAACCCACCAAAGAAAACAAAACAAACAAAAATAGAATAAAATAAATACATAAATAAAAGGGGGGGGGGGGGGGGGCTGCATTGTGCGCAGTTCTGCAAACACCTCTTAAGTGAGTGTATTTAAATATTTGAGCCTGTACGTATGATTCTGACCTTTGATGGATTAGAAAAAAATCTAAACTAAAATCCAACTTTTAAGCCAAATTCTTGTTTTTAAATATTTAAAGGTGTATCCACCTAACACTTCAAAGAAAGTCAGCCAAGAATTACCATGACATTCGTGTCCATGATGACTGTACACAACGTCTGACCACGTTGTGTACAGTTCAGAGAAATTAAGTAAAGAAAAGAAAAAAACGAGATGCTGAACTTTGCTGATGTGAATTTCAGAATTTCTTTTGCGTTCAAACTTTTAGCTGAGAAGTATTATTCTAAAGGTGCAGGACATCAAAGAGATGTACTTTCAAATTGTCTCTCTTATTTTTGGAGTATCACGAAATATAATCCGCTTTGGCTGTTGACACTGAAATGAGTGTGGGTGGTTCCTTGGCTCTGACATATGAATATGGATTTGACTTTCATTTTTGTTCACGCTTACCTTCTTGACTCACAACGAGCACATCAAACTGCATTAGTCTGCGTCTCTTGTGCAGTGTTGTGCAGTGGCGTATGCGTGACTCTGGAAATTACTAAGAGTATGTACTCAGACAGCTATAGTATTAAAGTTTAGATGCAAACTTTCAACAGAAACCAACCTGAGTGTCGTATATTTGCAGAGCAGCTTCGTGTTGCCTCTGTGGAGGAGGTGAGGAAGACAAATTTGAATAACTTGAGCACTGAGAAATAGGCAACGTGGATAAATTGAGTTGCCCAAATGCAAACAAATTAATCTTACAATATAATCAACCCCAGGCTTCAAATTACCTATGGGAGACAATATCATAAATACATTCTCCACAAACACTGTGACTGCCAGCTTTCCGCTTGGCTGAAAAACCCATTATCATCTTTACCTTCTCGATGAAAAATAGAGCCCAGTGCCAATAGTTATGACTGGCCAGCATGTCAGTTACCTGGAATTAAACATTACAGAGTTCAAATACTTTTCCCGGGGCTATTTGGATATGTAATATAATTCAGTCGTCTATGGAACAGATTACTTGTATGTGATTAATCAAAAACAGAAAAGAACAAAGTCATCGTACCTCCCAGTCTTTCTCTCTACTTTCCATGAACTTCAAGCCTTTGTCCAACTCTGCCTTCATCTCACAAACATGGGCTACAGAGTGGACTGACCAAGCATCGTCGGGAGTTAGAGCGAGCCCCTTCACAAGAGAGTTTGCCGTTTTGAAGCAAGAAGAAGCGATGAACGTGTTGATAAGTAACTAGATCTAAAATGACCAATCCAAAATAACTGCATTCTAAACACTCAACATGATGCTCCCCAATCTTTTCAGCGACCCTCATATCATACTTTGTATGCATTACACGCTGAGTTTTGAAGGGTCTGCTGTTTATTCCTGTAGGTCTTTGACAGCAAATTACTTGCAGAGTTGAACTAACGAAATCAGAAAAGGGACCGAGAGTCCAAAACCCCCTGCTACAATAATGGCAACAGCTTGAATAACAGCAGAGAAGAAAATCTCACCTCCATGGCTACTTTCTCAGCCTGGTCATAGAAACGAGTTTCCAGGAGACCAAAGGAATATAGTCCATTCAGGTAGCTGAGAGCAGGTATGTGCACACGTACGTACACACAAAAACAAAGTAAACAAATAAATTTTAAAAAAAAAAGAAGATCTAATATGGCTCATTTCAGACAGTGAATTTACAAACGAGCTGCACCAATGCACAGCATACTGGAAATATTTATATTATTTCAAACTTTGAATCATGCAAAGCTACTCTGGCAGAGTGAAAGAACATCCTAACAGTTTGAAAGCATACATGCACACTTTAAACAAAAATACTAAGCACTGCACAACTACTTACTGTAAACAAGCCTCATTAGCTTACATGCTGTATGTTTTGCAGGTATGCATCCATACTGTCCCAATGCATGGCATCAATGTTTAGATTGACAAACAAAAAAAATCTCTGGTGACATTAAGCCGTCTTTTGTACCTGGACAAAGGCATGTGTGGTTTCCAGTGGGGAAGCACCCTGGCCACTGAGTCCCTCATTTGCATTTGGGCTCCCATGTAGAAATAAGCATCATGTGCAAACTTGAGGGCCAACATATCAGTTGGGTGGTCTAGCAGAATATCTTCCCATGCCTCACAGGCTTTCGGAAAATTTCTGCAAGACAAATGTGTCGGTTTAAAAAAGAAAAAAAAGAGCGAGTTCAGGGAACGTTGATCGGTACCTGGAGAATCACAAATGTCAATATGCTTTGTGAGCAGATTAGAGGGACTTGGAAAGTATCGCAAAGACAATGCTGAGAGCCAAAATGGCTCCTCGATATTACAGTATAGCTGACTATACCCCGGGGAAATAAGACAATGAATATAAAATTCAAATATTACTTGCTGGACTGTGACTGAAATTTTACAGAAGAGCTTGGCAGACAATCTGTAGTAAGAGAGTGTATCACGTAAGGCCAGGCAAATAACTTAGGGAATGAATATCACCTGATAAAAAATAAATAAAAAAAACACTTGTACTTCTGTGTTATGTATAAAAAAACACAAGTTCAACCTATTTCTTCTGGCTCAATGAAACTCATTTCGACTCAGACTTCAACTACAGACCCCAGTGACAGATAAGATTAAATATGTAAGAGTCTCTCTTAGCATACAACTCTGAGAATGATTAAGTTACTTCATTTTAAAGTCATTACATCAGGATTTTGTACAGATTTATAACAGAAATGTTTTTGATAGCGTTAAATAATTAACCCTTAAAATAATTTTGATAAAACCAGTTTTGTGCACATAAAAAAAAAAAAAAAAAAAAAACTGTTGCAGTGTGCAGGGCTCTTGGATAAGGGACGCTAAAACTAACCACATTTTATGCTTTTAAAAAATAAGTGTTTGTGTGCTGTCAATTATTGAGGTTTTTGTTTGATTGATTTTACATTTGTTATGCTTTTCAATCAGTTTCCTGTGAATTCACAACCACTTTGAACATTTAGAGAATTGGGTTTGCTGACTGATACAGGTTTCATATCGTCATCATGGGTTTATTGAGGCCTTCTGAGCAGGAAAACATTCAAAGATAAATTTGGCTCAAACACAACCCAATGAAGCACGGGCTGCTTTGTGATTGCGTCTCCTGCTGTGGCGGTCTGGCTCTGGACCTTACCCGTGTGAGAAGAGCTCCATGGCTTTGACATGGAGTCTCTCTCTGGAAGTGATGTCCTGGCTGTTGGCAAGTTCCACCGTCCTCCTCACAGCACTTGACAGACGCTCATCCAGCCTGGTGGAGCTTGTTGTTGCCACTAGCTCCAGGCCTGTACTTATCACATGCCCCATAACTACAGGAAAAACAAATAACAGCTGTCTTTTCTTTCTGGAGGTTTCTGCAGCTGCAGTTCTCATGGGGAACGAATCACATGCACTTGTAAAGTTTTGCCTTTGGACTTAAGTAAAATATTACAGGAGCTTCTTGGTTCCATTTCTGTTTATTTGCAGCATGAGATGAAGAATAAGAGTTATTTAACTCCACTGTATGCCCCTGATACGAATAAGTGCAAGCAGCCAGCATTTTAAAGGGTGTCTATTGTCAGCAATGGTAAACTTGGAAGACCTCAAATTGTTTTTCTTATGTAACCAGACATTAGGATCAATCAATTCAATCAACGTGTGTGTTTACAGCAGCTAAACTAAAAAGCAGCTTGCAAGTTCTGAGGAGAATCAATAAGTGTTGAACTTGCACAAAGGAGGGTAGAGTCATTTGCATGAACAACAACTAAATGCTTGATCAGAGCTCAAACTGACAGCTGACAACTGAGGCCTCCCAGCTACACATAACACTGAAATAATCTGAAGTGACTGACCTCTAACATGTTTATTTAAAGAGTAGTAGCCACATTTAATTGTTTTTCCTTGCAGCGTATAAACTAATCAGACATCTCAGGGTTTCTTTAGTCTTATTTTGTTGTTTTCCTTATTTCCATATTCATCAGAAGCATAGTTAACCCCACATTTAGTTACCAAAATTTGGGTCAGCTGCCTGGACAGCAGAAATGCATCCTTCAATTCCTCCCAAGCTGTCATCGTTCCTCCACTTCACGTACTGGGGGGTTAAAACACAATTTAGATCTTAAACAGCCTGAAACACCCACGGTGTGCAAACTGCGTGTGCATGTGGAACAGGTGTTTTCGGGTGTTAAGTAGGCTACCTGCGTGAGTATGGCGTCATACATTTTACAAGCCTCATTACTGCTGGTGGACAATGTAAGCCCCTCCGCCCTCCATGCCTGCAAGAAACGGGAACATAATGGTGCAGACGTTAATGCTGGGTTTCAGTGTGTAAGCCGTTTGCATGACAAACATGCTGTTGTCTCGTCGGCTTGAGCAACCTGAGGTTAAAGATTCATCGAGTAAAGGCAGCCAATTTCATTTCAGTGTCACCCAGAGCCTAAATAAATCTACTTGTTATTGTAAAAGTTCCGGACACTTATCAACAGTGGACATGTAACTTATCGAGGTTTGCCTGCTTTATGCCCCTGCATGAATATTTTTCTGTAAACTAACAGTTTTATCCTTTTTTCACTTTAAATATACATATCTCAATAATACAAACTATGTTTCTCAATCCTTACTGCCACTTAGTTATTGCAACAAATAAAGAGAAAGTGTCGCTTTCTGTTCTTCATCCTTCTTTAAAGTTTCTTTCTCTCTCCGAGTCACTGACCTGGCAGTCCCTGAAGCTTGAGGAAATCATTTCGAAATCTTCAGCTTCTCCACCTACACGGGAAAAAAAAACAAAAACCTGCTGGTGGGTCAACTTCTCGGTCAATAAAAAAAGAAAAACGGGCCGGAAGTTTGTCCCTCCGTTGACACTCTTTCAAAATAAGTGCACGAGTAGCGTTTAGAAAGTCTACGTCAGAATGTTTTCCGAAAGCATGCGCTTTATTTTGTTAACTGACCTGCTATTTACGAGTCCACAAGATTATTTAATGTTAAAAACATTTTCCCCACATTCCGTTTGCTTTACTTAAAGAACCTGCTGTCGTTATCGGTTATGGAGGAGAAACTATCCTCGGTGGCTACAAGAATTATCAGACGGGGAGTCTTAATAATGTTGTAGGATTTATCTTGGCTTTTGCTTGAGAAATTAAATTTTTCACAGATGACAGGACCATTCAACAGGCAGGGGGCATCAAACGTATTAAATGTACAATTCTGGGTTTTTGATGTCTGACACCAAGGCACTAAAAATCTATTTTCCCCACCTCTGCTGAGAAGATTACATTTCAGCCCCCACCCTCTTTATTCTCCCTCATGCAAGTCCCCCAATTTCATGGAAGCGCAGCAAAAAAATATCAGGTAATTTTAAGATGCCTGGGTTCCATCACAGTGCCCGCTACAGCTTCTTTGGCAAGTTAAAAGGCAGGTAGAAGTTAAGATTGAAGTTAAATGCGTTTCAAAATATACAGGAAAAGCACAGATAATACCATATGAACAGTATTCTACTACTTCTTTAAATCTATGCAGTCCCACCACATTATATAGCCTGCCTATTTGCATTTAGGAATTAATTCCTTTCTGCTACTGTACTTTGTGTTCTCGGTAGAAAGCCTCCGCTAATCCTTTATTAAGCCTGGGCTTGTAATGAAAGCAGAGAAAAAGTCACAGTAACATCTCAGGCTGGCTAAGGTGGAATGAAAGGTTTAAAAATAATAATCTCTTGCTCATAACTATAAGACATTCAATTAAAAAGTTTGATTTTAGAGGACAAACACGTAAAAGAACTGCATCGTTTATTGCCGTCTTCAGCATACATCCAACACCCCTATGAATTTTAGCTACATGAAGCATTTACATTACAAGTCGTTTGTCGACAGAGTAGTTTTAAAAATTAGGATTCACTTTCTTTACATATGATACAATTTGCACAGGTTAATAAATATCAATACAATCATGTCAACCTTGGAACACACAATCTAAAACAACAGCCCATAAAATTGTGTAATATTCACAGCTCCAAACAAGTCATAAATATAGCCTCTGACATTTCTACACTGTAAAACAGTGCCCACCTGGATTTGTACAATTGGCAAAGAGGCCTACTAGTCCGCCAAGGATGTCCAACGGATAAACCAAACCAATATTCTCATTCAATGTAGCTTGTGCAGTTCTTTAGGGTCCCATTTATGTGTAGTTTGGGGACCTGCTGTAGAAAAGTGTTGTTTTAAAAAAAGAGCTCCAGTGGAACACACAGATGTGATTATTGGATACCTCAAAAAAATCTAAACAAAAAAAAAAACTTAAGTTTATAGAATGGAAATGAAAAGGCATCTTTTTCAAAGCTAAAGTATTAACACTGCAGTATATAGTTGTGTAGTGTTCTCTCTTCCCCACAGTAAGTCCTCCCATACTAACAACAGTAACATCAGGTCGTTAGTAACATCCCATTGTTAATACAGTCTATCCCGAGGATTGTTTCTACTGTTTAACAAAGCAGGAACCAAAATGTGAACAAATACTTGTAAACGTTAACGGTCAGTGTGATACACAGCCAATGAGAGCTCACAGAGAGGCCCATCATCATCATCGACTCATGTGAAATGCTTAAATATTTGCATCCAAGTCTTCTATGTGCCTGAAGCCATAATTCCTGACATGCAGCGGCATGTATGCGAGATACAAAAGAGATATGCGAGATAATGAGATTCTGGGCACTCTCCTGTGAATACAAATAAAATTAAAACAAAACCATTTTTTTTTAACTGTTAAAAGCAAAACATGGTAATAAATACATAAACATGGACATATTTAATGGATTCATAGTGGTGACAGACTCTGCAGGGGGAAAGGAAAGAAAACAACAACAACGACCCCGGAGCGTTTTATGATGCATTTGTGGTTTCTGAAGGATGCTGATGTGAGTTTGTCACTAGGGAGAAAAAAAGGCAGCTTCAGCAGAGTCCGTTCTACAGTCGGACTGAAAAGAGCGAGCTAGGAGACCTTGCTCTGACATTTAAAACACACCTCTGCAGCACTAAGACCGAGGACCCTCATCTACTGAAAATGGGACTCGATTATACCCCCTCCCATTTTTGTTTTTACAATTCCTGTACATCAGCAGGACCAATCTTCATTCTTCCCTTTAAATAGTGGAGAACAAAGTCTTTAAACGCTCTCCTAACCCCCCGCCACAATTTTCAAGGTTGAGATGTTAAAGTTGTGAATATACACACCACGTCTCCACCCACAGACTGAGACAGCAAGCATAACTGCAAAGTGATTAACATGTACTGCCTTTGGGCAGGGGATATGTAAACGCTGCAGACTGCTCCAACATCACAGGCAGCCGTAGTGTACATATTATGTTGTTGGGGTTCTTCACACATTCGCTGCTCTAGGTGTGACAGTTTTAGGCCAAATGCCTGTGTCAAAGTTCAGCAGATATATCCACATCAAAGACGCCCACGTGAGACTGAGACCGCCTACGAGCAGTCGAAAACTTGAAATGATTCCCCTCACATCAAGCCCAGTTGAGGTTAAAGCCTTTAGAGAGCATAACAGCCTCCAGGTCCTTGTCTTCCTCCTTCTCTCGAAGTCTCTGCTCCTCCAGGAGAGCAACCAGGGCATCTCGTTGCTCCACCACTTCCAACATCTCATTCAGGATCTGCTTCTCCTCAGCCAGTTCCTTCTCAGATTTCAGGTGGTCTGAAAGAAGCCCGTGCAAATTTGAAAACAAAGAGACGTTATGCAGATATGAACGCTGGGAGCTCATTTGTATAGCCCGTCAGCTAATTTGCATTCGAGCGTTCACCTTCCACGGCCATCCGTTCCCTGAGTTCCTGCTGCAGTCGGCTCTGTCTGTCCTCCAGCTCCAACTCTCTGGCACTTGGGGACAGAAAGTAAGAAGGGAGACTGGCTAAGTTAGTGTCACTAATGAGCTATAGCTTTCAACATCTACATTATTCATCAGACTATTCATTTATCTATGTAGCATTTCATTAAAGAATATACTATCTGGCTGGAAAAAAAGATGGGCTATTAATCTAAAAGCTTTTGGTAAGCAATGATGAGATGATACTGGATAATTTAAGGGCCAAAATTAAAGCAGTAAAGTTGGTTTTCCTACATTTTTCTAAATGTATTGAAAAAGCGGTCACATATCAGCAGATGAAAAATAAGTGACTTCATAGCAGGGGAATCAACATCACACTCATAATATTACTATTTATAAAAGAAGGAGGTAATAAATCTCTGCTTCTGTCAAGAGAAACATAACTTATAAACCTTAAGAAAGACATTATATTACATATTTAGGCATTTATGATATTACACTTATAAAGTAATCTGACGCTGGAATGCATTTTGATCACCTGGCAACCTTCGGGAAGACTGGCAACTGCAACTTTTGGTTTCTTTAACCCAACTTAAGGGTAAAAATAAACATTTATGACAACATATGTGCAACTGGACTCATTCACTTTATAGATGCATCTTGTTAACCTATGAAAATGAGATGCTAACTTAGCACACCACCCTCTCATCCATGCACGGTCACTTCTGAAAAGAAGGATCCCTTTAAAACTGTAGTTCCCGAACCAGCTGGTGAGAATACAGTGACGTGGTCTGTTATTTACAAACCTATAATTCTTACTCAGGCTTGATTTGTTTATTATTCTGGTCACTGCTCTGAAGTTTCTCACCAACTACTGAAAACTATCAGAGTCCAAGGAATTCAAGAATCATCGCGATCGATGATGTCTGGTCATGGCCCTGTTGTATTATCCACTTACTATAAATCACTTTATAAGACGCACCCTTAAAATTAACCACTGAATTCACCTCATCTCAGCCAACTACTGACATTTTCTAAAGATCAGTTTTCCATCTGTACAGTGCACATTAGTGAAATTTGCCACCTACATAAAAAGAAGAAGCTAACATATGAACCAGTGACAACCAAGTTTTGCATCTTGGACATTAAAAGGATCCAATCAGCTAACACATTTGGGGGTTTTTCCAGTGCACCTTTAAAGGGATGTACTTACAATATCATGAGTTCGGACTCGTAGCGGACTAGGGCATTTTTCTCCTGCACCAGCTTGAACCACTCTTGCATTAGTTTAGGATCGTCTTTCTTACCCATACCTGGATGGAAGGAGGAAGCACAGAGCAGCAGTGAGACTCCAGGTGGCTGCGGCACGACACTCATGTCACAGAGACGAGGACTGACACAGGCAATGCAATGACAGCCAAGCCAGGATGTCCTTACAGAGGGATGGTGAGGTGGAAGAATGGATTCGACATCGACGTGATTGGCCGTGCCATACCTAACGATGGCACTCAGAAGGTGAGGAGGAGCTACAGGACTCAAATTTGGCATGTGTGCACATAGAAACACACACAATCCACATACAAACACATACAGACAATACCTGTTGTTGTGAAGCTGAGAGTTTGTGTTACCCAGTTTGGTCCTTTCGACAGACGTAGCTACTTTCTGAGCAACTCCTATATGTTTTTTTGCAAGTGTGAGTAATAATAAAAAATTCACAAGTCTACCAATCAATAGCTAAGATATTAGAGAGAAATAAATCCAAGGACCTATGGAAATATTTCATCTTCCCCTGTCCACATATATTGACCGACCAGCTGAAATGAAATCCTTTCAGATCCTATTCATGCTCGGTGGTTTTATGGGTACAAAATAGGTGTGAATTATTCTGCAGTCTTTACATATTCAATAACGTACTGAAGTGTTATAGGAGGACTTATCACTGAGACCAGTAGAGAAGTTCCCTCTATTCATCCTGCCACAGAGACGAGCATATTTAGTGCTGCTGGCATCATGCATTGCAGTCAGAGCGCAGAGCAGCTGCACACTTCTCCTGCAGTCCCACTTGACTATGCAGAGAAGACCAGTGTATGGGGCATGCTTAGGGAAGGTCTGCTGCTGGGGCGATGCACCCTTTCATTTATCTGACTGCAGCAGGTGGAGCCAAGCGGTCTTGATGAAACACCAGAAGGCGAACCTTGATGCAGCGTGACATACTTAGCTGGGGAAGAGGAGGCTCTTGCACAACGAAAAGAAAAAACATTGTACACACATAAATAGCATGGCTGTGGTCTCGGGCACTGGCTGCTGCTAATTGACAGACAAGGGACAGAGAGAGAGGCAGAGGTGGAGGAGAGCTGCTCACACTTAGAGCAATGCAACATGAGAAGACAAAAACACGAAGCCTGATTTACCAGACCTATTCTACAATGGGAGCTTTTCTTCTTCCTTAACTACTTCTGTCTGTTCCACTGACACCACCCTTCAGCCAAGGCTCCCATCACAAAAGAAACAAGGACAAAAACAACATGCCTTTCTTTTTGGGGGGGATTTTTTTCTCTTCACATGGATTGAAAGCTTCACTGACCGAACCACGTGGCCCACTCATTTTTAAGACTTACATAAGGCTGGAATTTTACAACAAATCATCACACCATGCAAGTTTCTTGCTGACAGGCCAGTCAGGTGTCAGGTGGTCATTGCTCAGTTTGAACATTTTATGATTGCATGACATTGTAAAGATTTTATCAAAGGATAAGCCAGAAAATCCAACCAAAACATGCTGCTGATTAGAGTCACGCTGTGGCTGAGTAGTTACTAAGTTACTGCAGTAGTACTTAGATGGTCTAAACTTTCTACATTATTGTATTAAAATAGGTTGAAAGGTGATTTCTTTATTTAAAAATGAAAAATGCACCACAGTCTTCAATATTCTGTTTTTCTGATATGGCATTTTCTGAAAATGAGCATTACACAGGAAAGACATAATCCATTACGGCTAGCAAAGAAGTATGCTAAGCTAAATCTTGATATTAAATTACTCCCACAGTAAAACACCTGTTCAGGACTTGAGGGACCCCCCTAGTAGGAGCAGAGATGTGTTCTGGTAAACTATCCACAATGATATACAGCGGTCCCTCGTTTATCGCAGGAGTTACGTTCTAAAAATAACCCGTGACAGGTGAAATCCACGAAGTAGCCAACTTTATTTTTTTACAATTATTATAGATGTTTTAAGGCTGTAAAACCCTTCACTACACACTTTATACACTTTTCTGAGACAGGCGTGGACCTTTTCACACTTTTCTCTCTTGTTTAAACTCTCACAGTTCAAACCTTCGTAGAAAAATAAGTCCAGTATTAAAGAAAGAAACCAAAGGCAACCGCGGTTGCCTTTGATGTTGCAAAACGTTTCATCGACATCGTTGCGTTTGTTGGGGAGAAAACAAACATACCGTACGGCACTCCAGAGACACGCTGCTAGCGATCGAAGATTTATGTACATTTGATAAGCTGAACGCGTTCTGTACTGTACAGGAGACACGGCACGAGATTGATTGACAATGGTCTACAGCCAATCAGGATGCAGAAGACAATACGCTGGAAAAAAACAACAAAAAACAAACATGCAAAATTGAACCCAAAAAATCTGTAAAACAGCAAGGCTTCGAAAAGTGCACGGCGTTACAGCGAGGGACCACTGTATACTTCTAACAAAATTATTTTTCCCCAACATCAGCTTCAGCGTGATGAGCTCCTTCATATTCTGGAGAAACCTACTGAGCCTAATGTCACACAAACAGTTAGGAAAAGCTGGGAGGACAAAGGGGGGGGGGACCAACGACGTAGCCCATTTCTGGAGATCCTTACGCTTGCAGGTAACCTGCCACAACTGGCGGCAGATGCAGCGAGGTTATGTTACCTTCAGGGGAACAGCAGGGGCAGAAGGAGAGCGGTCTTCGGCGAGGCATCCCCACAAAGGGCTCAACTTCCACAAGACAGAGGGGAAAGAGTGTGAGGGAGTGACGCAGGTGGGCACATTAGGAGGGGGAGGTAAGAAACAGTAAGAATGGAGGAAATAATGTGGGAGGAAAAAAAAACAGACATGACAGAGGCAAAGAGAAGAGGACAAAGAGGGTGCAGGAGGAAGGGGAAGGAGAGGTTTGAGGTGAGGAAGAAAATATCAAAGAGAAAAATCAACAGGGGACAGGAGCACTGCGATAGGGAGCAGACAAATCACCTAGAGAGAGGAGGTGGGAAGAGATCAGCTGTGTGGTGTGAGAAATGAAAAATATGGGATAAAATAAGAACAGAAAACAAGAGGGGGGAAATCTAGAGCATAGAAGAGAAAATAATCCTGTTTGATCTTGCAAGTGTAGTTCTTCTCATGATCTTTCAATTAGGTAAAAGCACCCTATATCTGTGCGCTACACACCACGCACATAGCCAGTGGTTATATATAAATGATTTATTCCCATTATAAAACTCATTACTGCTCATAAATCCATCCCACTCGCAGACGCAGATAATGGCTTCATCTTTAAAGTGCTGCTTCTTGTACACGCTACATGTTTAGACCACCCTGCGTAATTTGTTGCCGGTTTGGCGACTTCTGAAGTTTAGCTTCTTCTCAAGTGCAAATTAGGATTTTTTTCTTCTTCTTATTTGCATCCACTAAAAAGATTTTCTCAAAACGTAAGATTACAGATAGGCGTTTATTAAGTAACTTCCACTAAAATATAGACTAGAAAATATGTGTAATGTAAGGCACATTTCACTTAAAATGGAGCAAATATGCAGGATCTTCTATAGTAAGGGCTCATACTCGAGTAAAAAAAAAAGATTTTTCAGGTTGGAAGGTGAGGAGGCGTGAGAATGAAATGCTCAATACGTGCTACAAGGGACTATCACAGAAAAGAAGGAAAAATTGCAACTTAAAAAGACCGAGGCCCTAATAAAATGTTTATGGCTTCCCCAAATCATCCAAATGTGCTTATGGATTGTGTCGTTTGTTCAATGAATCTTCATCTATGCTCATAATTATTAAAGTTGATTATTACATTTCTAAGTAAAGTTAATAAAAATAGCAGAAAGAAGAAGGGGGAAATTACCTGGCTTTAATATTAGATTTTTCCTCTTTTGTTTTTTCCTTGCAGGTCTCATCTGCTAGCACAAACCGTATAAGCCACTATTCAGCGTAAGCGCCACAGTTCTTCATCACCCACCAAACACGATAAGCAGGACGGAGGACTAATGGAAAATTATCAGGAAGCTAAAAGCGTTTTTTTGTGACACATCCAGCCCAAAACATTCAACAAACCCAAAACAGTTTCAGGTTCATACATTTGAATTAGCTCAGAAAGAACAAATAAAACCAGCTGGATTGGAAGTGATGAAACACCATGCCTCCTGTTAGACTTCTGGGCAACCAATTAGAAGGGGAAACTCGGACGCTTGCAGAGTGACCTTTGTGCCAAAACAAAATGACTCTGCACAATCTTCTTTTTGATGAGTGCCGACAACCAGCGACACAAAAGCACAGAGAAGCCCTGCATAAAGAAATGCTCATTTTTCTCCCTCGTGCTGAGAAACTCCATTTATGCTAAATAACTAAAAATCAAACACGTGTTTCTCACAAACCGAATTCACAGCAGACGTGAGGTGAAAAAGATGCATTCCTCTCATACTCGAGTCTAAAGGAGAACAGTGGACACGACGAGACGTTTCAGCCAGACACAGTCAACGCGTTAAACAGTTTTCCAGCAGCAGCTTATACATAGCGGCTAATGTTTTAAGATTACAGCACTACCCATTAGTGCACACACACATACACACACACACACACAAACACTTTGGGGAGTTATGCAACTGAGCAGGTATGAGAAAGATTGCTGGGACTACAGTGCAGAACTACAGCAGGACAGAGTTCTGAGGCGAAGCTAAGAGCCAGGCTAGGAGTTTAGTATTAGTCAAACCAGGGTGGGTCACAGGTTACACATGTGTGTGGTCGGCAGGTGTCCGAGGTTTGTCCATCTTCCATCACACTCTAGCTCCAATGTGCAAGATCGGAACATGACTAGATGAGATGAGTTGACTCAAAAGTGTCACAAACGCGATATCTTTAGATGTAATGTGACAGTTGACAATAAAAACACAGAAATAAGACACAGATTTTTTTTTTTTTAATATCTTTCTTGAAATACAAGGCTGGGATTTCTTTTCTCTTATTGTTAAAATTAGGAAAGCCAAAGCTCTTTCAGTTCATCTACAAACTGCGTTGCTTCAAACATGTTTTCCTTCCAGCTAATGGTGTAAAAGAGGACAACTGACAAAGATCGATTTAGAAATTTGCACTAGAAATGAAAATAGAGACCCTGTGCATGCAATATTACGAATCTCACATGTACCAATTAAAAAAAGAGATGATTTACTGAAAAAAGGTCATTAGTTTAAAACAAATACAGACATTAATCTGTTTTACAGTTGTCCTGTATGTCTCCCATAAAAATAACACTGAATATATCGATGTAGGAATATGAGAAGACAGCAGGATCAGTGCATTGGTGGTTTTGGTCTTCTCATGAACAGAATATTCAACGTTCCCAGCCTTTAAGTAGAACTCTGTACTTTTCTCGGTTCCCCATCTCAGCTGGCCTGCTGCTACTCGCCAGGATTTTATTTGATGAACAGTATATTATTCTATCTGCTAAATTAAACGTTTTAATGAATATGCAACAGAAGACCAGAACTTTAATGTGCAGCAAAAGCATGAATGCATACTGCTGCTCTAATATCACTCTTTGCATTGCGTCGCCGTTTGCATCAGTGCTGCACCAAACAGTCTACGTGCAGCAGAGCGACAAATAAAAGTTACTTATTAATTCGTTCATTCATCATTCATAAGTTTATAGAGATCAAAGACAATCTTAAGAGAACAGCACGAGGCCAAGTGTCTGATCTCCGTTTGATGTAAAGAGTGTCTGAACTACAAACCCAGTAAAGGAGAAAGCGAGGGGAGGGAGGGAGGGTAAAGGAGCAGAGAGCATCACAGTGGCTTAAAGCCAGCCAGCCAATCACGGCGGATATGAGGGGTACAAAGCTCAAGTAGTAACAGGGAGGAGGAAGGACAGATTGGGTTAGCCATTAGGTTAGTTTTAAAGCGACAGATGTGAAATACATACCGCCCAGATGCAAGTCCAGGATTTCACTGTAATTAGAATCTCCCCAATAGTCTACAACGACAGGGATATATTAGAGATAGGAGTTACTTAACACAGCCCCAAACTAGGCACACAAACACGCACACACTGAAATCTCCAACAAAAGCAAGTCATGCATGTTCTCTGAAACATACAGACACACACAGAGTCCATCAGTACTCACCACAATTCAAATGCAGTCATTTTGTGCAACAGAATATTTCCAATGATGATAATAAAAGACTGCTGCATAGATTTGGTGTGTTGCCGTTTGCTGGGCTATTCTGCATATTTGCTCTGTTTTGTGTGTGTGTGTGTGTGTGTGTGTGTGTGTGTCGACGTGTTGAGGAAATTGCTTCATTTTTATGTGTATTGATTTGAGCAGAAAAGAAGAACTAGCTCTCCACTTATGTACAATTAAATCTACATGTGCTGAGATCTTTGGGTGGAGCAGATAAGCTGTTGTGCATTCCGAAAGCAGCAAAAAAATAAGTAAATTGAAAAAAAGATAAGACAAGATCTCAAGAAATATCTGTATCAAGTCATCCAACCACAGCAAATATTTGCAGAAATGATTCCAATAACAAAGTTGTCGGGCTGCAAACCAATCCGAATTTGATTTCTTACATTCTGATTGCATTTAGGAAATCTAACGTGATCCGAGTATTGACTGGAGAGGCGGTGAGAGAGACGAAACACATCCAGAATGAGCAGACACCAATCTATGTCGGGGAGGGGGACACACGCATTCTCCTCGTTTGCATGCAGCTTGGACTGATGATGGCAGACACGTTATGAACGAACACATATCGACATGTTCGGAGATGGAGAACTGTTGCAGTGTGTCACCACAGATGGACCCTACGTAACAGTTTCATGTGTGGTTAATTAAAAGGAAAGGGAGAAACTACAGTAAAATCTAATACCTGATCTTCTTTTGTGCTGTTTGGGTAATGTACAAGTACCTTTATACAATCCTTTAAGAGAGTAGAGTATTAACACGTTAAAACATACTCAAACAGCAAACTGGATAAACAGCCGATGGTAAAGTAAAACAGTCATTTGGTCGGCGAGAAAAGGGACCGACTGAAATTAATGCTCCGCGTGTCTAGATGCATGCATTTGCATGATTAAAGTTTTCATTTCATTAACTTCACCATAAAGTGCACTAGGCTGGAATATCATTTCAGTGCTGCAAAGTCAACCTTCGTACTTTATCCTCATGCAAATCTACATCATGTAAATATTATATTATTACTACTGAGCACAATTCATGCTTAGAAAAAATTGTGCTGCTCTCAAAGAAATTATTTATTTCTCATTTCGGAAGTATATCGTCTGTGATAGTCCCTTGTCAGAAACAATTCGGGATTATTACTTTGGAGAAATAAATGTGTTTTTCCTGCATACGAAATCATGTGCTGAATTATGCTTCGGCACAAGTGAATAAATGGTAAACGCACACAGTGATTTCAGCACAATCAAATGAGCGCAGAGGGACAGGTTTGCTGAGTTACGTAACCCTGACGGTTGTTATTACTATTCCCTTTGGAGCTCTAGAAAACTCTGAACTCATATCGTGTAAAGATAAAACGCGGCCTCTGGTGAGCAGCTTTCATGACCAAGATCTTACGTCAAATTTATGGCAAAGTACTTGTAAAACATTAACAAGTGAGGTGTCTAATACGCGATATTAAAAATGCACGCGCACACAGGAAGCCAAACTGAATGAAAAAAATCGATATATGCAAGTATGACTGACGAGGAATTACCTGCTTCTCCTCTCAAAGCTTTCTCCACAGCTACGCCCCTCTCTTCCAGCTGCCTCTGCTTCTCCTCCACCTGCTCCAACTGCCTCTGGATGATCTGAGGAGACGATCAGCAGCAGAGGCACATCAGTATCATAAATGCACAGGGTGATAACTAACTACCAGTAATTAGAAATCCCCCCTAAACTCCCACAGGGAACACTCAGTCGATGCGGCTGTTTACTCTGTTGAAATGTCAGAAGTGGCAACGACAACTATATTTAATGCCTGCAGCCACACAGGACATTTGTATTAATTTGTCAAAAACCCCAAGAAAACGTGCAGATTTCAGTCGCTTGTCATCTTCTCTGTGTCTTGATTTGAAGTTGTTTTTTTGTTTTAATTTGAAACTTTTGATGCTTTATAGCACACAAATTGTGTGAAAAGGTTTTTTCCCCCCTCTCGAATCTCCTGTAACAGCTTCTGTCAGGTCTTGGGTTTATCTGTGCCACACAGAATTGGGAGCTGAAATAGAAGAAGTCCTGTGGGGTCCTGCAAATAGCCAGTAAAGGGAAGCTAAACTGAGGCCAGCAAATGACAGCTCCAGGAGAAAAGAGAGCTTAGTGCTGAGTCAGGGGAACGGGAGTCTGACTGCAGTTACAACATCAATCACAATGGATGAATCTGGCCTCAGTTCAAAACATTAGGAGTGACCAAATGGTAAAAAGCACCAGGGGAAGAATGCAGGAAACTGAATTCCCAAATTATATTAGGAAAGCAGTCTTTAAAAGAAGAAAGGACAAACCTGGGCTCTGTGGAGCCGCTTCAGTTCCTCCTGCTTGGCCTGTCGTCGTGCAGCTTTTTGGACTCGACGCGTCAGCTTGGCATTAAGCTCTTCCTCCGTGTAGGTTTTCTGTGTGGAATAACAAAACGTAAATCAGAAAAGTCTCATCCACAAGGTCCTAATGTGTGTAGGTGGCTCCATGAGGTGCTGAGCACTCAGACAAGCTGAGGAGGGGAACTTTCTGGATCTTCTAACAGGGCGAGGAGATAACAGGAAAGTGGCTAATGCTATTTAAAGCTTCATCGGTCATCTATGGGACTCTCGGGGGCTAGAAAAGTTATGCTTGCATAAAACACAGTGTGAAACATACTTCATATAAACTTTGCTGCAAGCTCTGTTATAATCCTCCACAATAGATAATACATATGTGAGAAAAAACAGAGATGTTTCCGCTGTAAGCTGACATGGATGAGCATTTAAGCTAGCGCAAAACGGCAGAAAGAGAAAACATGAATGAAAACATGTGAAAAGGTCCTCCAGTAGCCAGACTGGAGTAAATACAGAGCCGCAGTGACAGATTAATCTCATAACAGCCTGGGGTGTCAACAGATGCAGAGGTATCACGGTGACCAGAAAAGAGAGCGCTATTGGAAACGTCGTGTTATAACAGAGTGGATATTCAGCAGTCAGTGAGCGAGCGTTGCTGTCCAACTGTCGCATGCATCCAGACAGAACAACGATTAGCTTTAGGCCAGGCCTACGCAGGGTGTTATGAAAGTAAACTGGCACGTGTGCAGGAAGACGAGACGGGGTGCAGGAGGGTTATCAGCGGGAATGTATGTAATACTACCTTTGTGGCATACGATCTCTTGAACGCCAGTGCGTGAGGGACATAAACAGACTTGGGGCAGACGAAACATAAAAGGGAGGAAACAAACATGATACAGATGATATGATTAAATGGGTTAATGATTATGTTAAATAAACAAAAGTAAAATAAACAGAACAGTGAGTCACAGTCTAGTTGGTACAATCAAAACAGGCAACGTTAAGATCACAAAAAAGACAAGGTGGAATGAAATAGTTAAAGATCTACATTAACTACAAAATTGTGACACTAACCAAGAAACTCAAGTGTAAAATGTTTTATGATGAGATGTTGTGTCCAATACTACAACTATGACGCTTGTGTCTTGTCTAGTATTCACAGATCTGAAAGGGATGGGGACAAAAAAAAAAAGAGACTACTCTATAGATTTCTCAGGGGCTCTCACTGACTCACACATGGCTGAGAGGCATGATACAACTTAAAACTCCTGTTACTGTAGCCGTATGAAGTGAATAATTCAGATCAATAATCGTTACAAAGAAGAAAACGCCATTCATCAAACGACAACGAGCCACAACATCAAAACCACAGACGGGTGAAGCGGTTAGCACCGCGGCATAGACACCATGATGCAAAGCAATGTCCTGCAGGTTTTAGATCTCACCCTGGGTCAACACACCTGAATCAAATGATTAGTTCATTACCAGGCCTCTGGAGAACATCAAGACATGTTGAGGAGGTCTTTTAGCCATTTAAATCAGCTGTGATGGATCAAGGATACATCTAAAACTTTTCCATGGCTGTATCCCAATTCAGGGTCTGCAGCCTTAAAGGCCGCATTTTATGGCCGATTACGTCACAGCGACGTGGCAAAGGATTTCCCAATTCGAAGGCTGCTTGAAATGCGGCCCTCAGATGCGTCCTTCATTTCCCTGAATTTTAAGGCTGTGGCGGTGTAGACTTCGTGGCCCAACATATCCCAGAATGCATAGTGCGGCGGTGGGTGTGGATAATTTTGCGGAAGAAAAAAAAAACGGCGGATGAGGGGCGCCCGAAGAGTAAACTTTAAGTACTGAATATTATGTCACTTATTTATGTGCAAATGTTTAATAACGAAGAACATTAAACATTCCTGTTGGTCACATGTCGACAAAGTTATGTGACGTTAGTGACGTTTGTACTAACTTGGTTTTAAAGCCTTTACTTTAAAATATACGCCGTTCAATAGCTGAGCTTAATCCTACAGAGAATAATCAAAGCTCGTGTAGAAACAAACAAATGAACAAAAGATTTTCTCCTTCATTTCTGTCAAACAAAGCTGTATGACACGTTTCCAGCTGTTAGTATCATGGTTGCTAGGCAACCTGGGCAGCGCAACAGATCTTCCGGCCTTACGCGGCCCTTGAGGATCGTTGAGGCTGCGTACTTTAAGGCTGCAGATCCTGAATTGGGATACAGCCCATCAAGACATGTTGAGCAGATCATTTAGCCTTTAGATCAGCTGTGTTGGATCAAGGATGCATCTAAAACCTGCAGGACACCGGCCCTGAGGTCTGGTGTCCTGAAACTTTTCCATGTGTCCTGGTTGCAACACACCTGAATACATTTCGTAGGTCATTAGCAAGACTAGCCACGCCCTGAGTGGGGGAAAATCGACGCAGGTGTCCACAGGCTTTAGTGTTGTGGCTGATTTATGTACACGTTTCCAAAATATACACAAACAAAAGAGAATAGGAGTACATCTGAGCTTCATGCCTCTGGCCCTGAGCACGATTCTATCTATTTAAAACCACCAGAAACACACACAGACTCGGCAGCAGTGGCAAATATAATGCTGAATTTCAGCCATAAATGCAATGAGTGCAAATGGATTCCAATAAAAGAGCTCATGTTCTAAAATTTAAGGACTTGTTCCAAATATGTGCATAGTTCCAACGCCATTTATGCGTTCAGGATATTGAATTATTACGATCTTTTAAAGAATTCACTTGTCCAGACCTTGAAAATATTTTTATCATAATTTGTTCTGAGACCTCCCAAGGTCAAAAAAATATATATACACATTATTTTATTCCAATAACTCTTTAAAAAGAGATGACATGATAGCAAAGATGCCACCGGCACGTTATATGAACTTTAACTAAAAGATTGGTGATGCTAAATGGCATTATTCAGAAAGATGACACTTTCTGAAATTCAAAATTATGTAACCCCTGCTGCACAATACCTCCTCGTCGTCTTTCTCCATTTCTCGCTTAACCTCCTTCTCCTGTCCCCTTTTTTTATGCCTCTCTTTCACCCCCCTTTTTTCCTTCAACTCCCTCCTCCTCTCCTTTTCCAGTGTCTCTTCCTTTATTGCCTCCTTCTGCATGCCTGATACTAGGTCAAAGATGTCCACATGCCTCTAGGAGTGGAAGAGATTATATAAAGAAAAACATTTTCGAGAGGAAGCAAAACAGAAACTGGTACAGCGGATGTCGTGATGATATGTATAGCCTTGCAAAGCCAGACTGCACGAGTTTCATTCACAACAGTTTGATTTTAAGTTGTGATTTACATCTAATGAGATGAACCTGCATGAGTAAAATTCATTCAAGAAAGGTCCAAAAAGGCGGTTTTAAGGACCCCAGGCAACTCCGGTTGGCGTTGCAAGCCTGTGCATGCATGAATCCCTAATGACAACCACGTGACATTTGTATTTGCTCACATCTGCTTTGGACTTCTGGGAGGATCTTTCCAGAACATCGTCACAGGACAGGTCGGAATCTTCGGAGAAACTCAGGTTTCTCCGAGTTTTCAAGTCTACTTCAAACGACAAGCAAAGACAACAATCAGCAATCAATAATTTCATAACATGAAATGAGCTTTGGAAGAATAGTCTTACCTGAAGATCTCCCAAGAGGTGATGTCCTTCTCTTCCCAGAGTCCTGAGTAGTGGAGCTGGACGACGGTGTACTCGGGCACGACTTATCATCCTTCTTCTTCTTGTCCTTCTTGTACCCTGAGAAGACAGCCTTCCACAGAGACTTGTGTTTTGGAGGCGTCTCATCTGCGCCCGAGAGCCTGCTGCTGTCGTTCTTGGCTTTTTTCTCCTTCTTGTTTTTCCGCGGGGAGAAGAGGGAGCTTCGTTTCTTACTTTTACTTGTAGAGGAGCCGTCTGACGAAGCCACCGAGCTGTCCAGGCTCTTGTTACTGCTAAAGAAACGCTCCGACAGGGCCTCGGACTTCTTTGACTCTAAAGCTTTTACAGCTGATGTCTTTGGAGATGCAGCTGACTTTTTACTTTTTCCAACAGTGTCTGGTGTTACATTCCAGGCCACTTTAGGTGAGGCGCCCTTTTCCCCATCGGACTCTTTCATTTTGCTCAACTGTTTGGCCATAGCTTCTTTTAGAGCCGGGCTCTTGACAGATTTTTCTCTGGCCCTTATCCTCTCCTCTGCAATCTCCCTGGCTTCTGGAGAGAACTGAGTTGCCCTCTGGGTCTTAGAGACTGGGTTGACTGGGATATTGGGTTTACCATTTTCCATTGCTAGTGCCAGATGAAGGGGAGGTTTTTCCCTGCTCGGCTTGCTCGTGGGCGGAGTGTAATACCTGTTCATGCTTGTGTCTGGTGTCCGGTCGTCGTAGCTCTCCTCCACATCGTCAGCAAAAGGAATCTCCTCCACAGTCTCCACAAATGACTTCCTCGTCTCCTGCGGCCGTGGCTTCTCCCTCTTCTTCTCCCTCATCACGACCACCGGGGTTGTTTCTGGAGCTGCCTGAGGTGAGGAGACCTTCCTGGGTGCTGGTTTGGGCACAGATACGGGGCTCAGCTGGGTCCTGGGTGCAGGAACAGGGGTAGTGGCTTTTGCTGGCTCTTTGGCATGCTCAGATGGAAGTTTTTCTGTTCCGTTGGTCCAGGACACCTGGTGTCTCTGCTGCCTGAGCACGGCTGGAGACTGATTAGCAGGCACGGGTGGTGGCGGACTGGAAGGTGGTGTCAGCATAGCCGAGTCGGACGTGTTATAGCTGTCACTGTTTACCGTCTGGCTTGTGGCCACACTTCCATTCAAGCCCAAGCCTGAGCTGCTGCTGATGTCTCTTTTATCAGAGCCATCGCTCTTGGGCTCAACAGGAGCGATAGGAGTAATGACCTGACCCTCGAGAGTGATGTTGAGTCTGCGAATGACAGCCCGGCCAGTGAAGGCAGGCTTCTGTTCCCCGGACACGTCTGCTGTTTGTGTCTTAGCGAAGTTGGAGTCCTGAGGTGGAGTCTTAACAACACTCCTTTCTAAGATTTTACTACTGCGGTCCAAAGGAGTCAGACCGAGGCTCTTTCTTATCTCAGCACTCTTCAACCAGAACTCCTCAATGATATCCGTCTTTTTAGACGGCGTCTCTTCTGTTGAGGAATTTGAAGGCTCTGGCGTGGCCATGTTGGTTTTAGCCAAGGGCGTTGAAGTGACTGCGGGGACGGGCTGAGTTCTGACGGGAGAATCAGAGGTGAGGGGTGATGAGGGTTCATGGCAGGGCAGCGGCTGGGCACAGATCGGGGAGAGGGGGTTTCCTGTGAGAGGGCAAATGGAGCGGTGAGGAAAGACGGGAGATTTAGGTCCTTCAGTTTCGGGCAGGGGTGTAGGCTGGGAGCAAATTGGTGAGCTCACTGGTGACTTGAGAGGTGACTCACTGGGTGGCTGTAGTGGAGAGGCAGCAGGTGGTTTGGTGGGTGAAAGAGGAGGAGATGAAGCAGAAGTTGGGGTTTTAACTGGTGTAGAAGCAGCAGCATTAGTAGGTGAGGGAACAGGAGACAACTGCTGGACAGGAGCAGGTGAAGGGCACAGCGGGCTCCTGGAAGTTGGAGATGGAGTCATCTTTTCTGGCTTTGTTTCCTCAGGTATGAAAGGATCAGGAAAAAAGCGGAGACCAGGAGATTTTACGGGACTTATCTACAAAACAAAACAAACAACAGAGGAGTTTAGGATTCAGGTAAAAGCCATTAATCGCTTTGAACCTCTGAAGCATCATCTCACCTGGGTTTCAGGTTCTGGGGATGGTTTAAGCGGAAAAAGAACGATATCGTCCTTCTGCAGCAGGCCGATGCTGGATGGTTCTGAATTCACAAAAGGGAGAAGAAAAGGCTCATTGCCTTTTATTTGTGGAAAACATATCTGCGTGATCGTGTAGAGAAACGTTTTGTGACATGTACCCATACTGGAAGCTGTTGCCAAGCTTTCCGATTTCTTGTCTTCCTCGGGAAGCGCTTCATCGTGCTCCGACTGGTGCAAACGAGCCTCAGCTTCCGCATCCGAAGGGATGTCATCTGGAATTTAAACATCACATCAAATATTTCATTATTACACAGCTTTGGAAGTTTAATTATCTGAGTCGTTTCATTTTGATGAAGAGAGTTCTTTGTAAACAAAAATGCTATTTTCCGCATGTTAAACACTTGATGGATTCATTACTGTTTGTAATGTTTTGACTGTTTACCCTGATCCATCTCTGTGCCAGGCTCCATATCTGGACCGTCTGCTTCGGCTTCGAGTACTTCATCTTCGCAGGGCTCTGACATGAAAAAAAGGGAAATAAATGAGTCATTGGAACATTATTATCGTGTCTTTAGACAATAACTGTGAGAACTTTTTTCTGTTTAAAAGTAGCTTGAATGAATCTTTTCTCAGAAATCCTGACAGTGAGGTGGAAAGCTATCGAGGCCGATTTTGAAAAGCCGAATACAAACATTAAAGGTCGAAAAAAAGGTGAGTAGATTTTAAAAATCAAAATCTATTTTTCTTCAGACAGCATTAGGAAAGAGTTTGGGCAAAAAAAAAAAAGAAAAGAAAGAAAATCTTTTGCATACAAATCAAACAGTCCAAGTCTTTTAATATGAACAAAGGAGCAGCTAGGCTGCAGCTACATGCAGCAACTTTAAATTAGTAAGCTGAAAATATTTGATCCAAGCAGAAGCACAACCAGAATGTTACTGGTTAAACTGTGGTTAGCGAGCAAAACTGGGAGGGGGCAGTTTATCCATGCAGTTTATATATCAGCTTTAACTACTAGGTGACCGATCTGAGTGCACGGGCACATAAACTACTAAAAGAACTTTGTAATTGGTCTGATCTCTGCCGGAGGTCTTTACTGGGCCTTTAACTCTGAACTCAAGGCTTATACGAGGACTTCAAACAGAGGTGTAGGACTCTCATTCAATTCATTCAAGCTCTTAATCAGCTGATAATGTACTTCAACACCCACATTCTGTGAACTTAATGCAAGTACAAGTGCCATTAAGAGGTGAGCTCCCAAAGCTGTGGTGCCTTGTGGTTTCACTCCCCGGAATATATTACGTTACAGCATAACATACAGAGCAAGTGCAAAAGAAAATACATATTTTGGAAATTAGAAGAGTAGAATGTAAGGTTTGGTTACAAAAGGTGAAACACAAGTGCTGATCTGAACCCAGGAGAGAAAAACCTCGACAGCCTTACAGCAGGCATGCTTGTGAGTTTACTGGTCTCTGCATGTGTTTATGCATGCTCCATGAAAAGAGGCCAGCCCAGCTGATAGACAGAACAGGAGTCTAAGACGGGATGTCAGGATCCCTTTCGAGTCTGTGCTACCTCCGGACAGGGACTCCAACCAGACTCTCACTGCCTCGTGTCGGGCGGACGTGTGGGCAGGGGCTACATTCAAACCAGAAGATACAGAACGACGAGGGATAGATGGCGGGGAAATAACAGTAAAGCAATTAGACACATGAGAAACAACATGGGAGAACACAAAAGAACAAAAGAGAATCAAATCAAAGGAACTGACGAGAGGGTTAAATGGCGCGCTGGGATGCGTTTGGAGAGCGTTATATTCGCCCCAGAGGAACAACAGTGACTCTGAATGACAACAGGCTCAACACAAAATTAGACATTCCGAGAAATAAAGCAATGTTACACTAATGTACAAATCAGAGGTAATTCAAAACAACAAGCTGGGGTCCACCTGTGGCAGACACAGACAAAGCAGCAGCAGCCACACTTGCAAAATGAGACACCCTGATCCTGAACATGGCGAGACCCACGGCCTTCCCAGGCGTATAGGCCCCCGGGTGGGTTACCTGCAGAGGAGGGCTGCGTGAGCTCAGAGGGCTGGGAGAGTTGGGAGGCTGAGGCCAGCTGGCCATCATCCTTGTCTCCCTCAGACTCCAGATGTGCTCTCAAACCTGGAATGGCGCTGGGATCCACAGGCTGCAGGACTTGTTGGATGTGGAGACTCCTCGCTAAATGTAAGTGTTGTGATTTTGTATTTTTGCGTGGCGTAAAGTTGTGTGAGTTAGGAGAGGAAGATAAAGAGAGATGAGGGTAGTTGTGGAAGAAAGGAACAGGGGGGAAAAACAGGGCAAAATGGAAGAGAAAAGGCAGAGAGACAGTTATACAGTGACAATGGGAAAAAAATCATCAAAGAGAAATGAAGGGCGGCTGCATGCAATACACTGCAAAACGCCAAACCATAAAAGTAAGCTTCAAGGGTACAAAGCTTGGAAAAGAAAATAATAACACATTTGTTAAATATAACAGTTCCGTCGCACAGCTGTAAAACATAACTGCAGCGCCGTGGGGGAGATAATCAGATCTGATTCATCAGATTAGTATTTTAATGCCATAAAGAACTCCAGAGGTTTGAAACAGGAGGTTAGATGGAATGGGACTGACAATGAAAAGGGAACACCGATGAACACAAAACTCACATAAAAACACAACAAACCAAACCATAAAGAAGCCAAAGGCACGCTTCTTGTAGAAATTATTGAAAATGAAACCCAGACAAGGCAGAATTATTCAAAGTAACTGCAAACACATCCGCAGGCACTTCCGTTGCTACCTTTAAATGTACCAACATCCTCTTCGTCTGTAAGGTACTTCTCCAGCCAAAGGCCTGACTGGAGTTCTCTATCCCAGGGCCAGTAATCCCCCTCTGTCAGCAGGGGGAGACAAAGGCCCCCCAAAAATAAATCAAAAAAGAAAATGACACAGACAGATACATACACGTGCATTGTATGTGGACATGGCAGACAAGCAGAAGAGAGACAAGAGGATGACTCGGTGTTTCAGACAGTGACGAGAACATGAAACAGTAAACAACACGGAGCTCTGAGGTCAAGGCCACTGAAGTCTGGATAGGGTGTAAACACATTAGCATAAAGAAACCATTAATTTCCACTATCACGGGAATAACAATGCAAAACTAATTTACCTTCGCTCGACTCCTCATCTTCTTCGGCCTCATTTTCATCCTCCTCCTCCTCGTCCTCTTCATCTACTTCCCCATCTCTGCTGCGTGTGTCAGCCAAAGCTTCACCCTCTCCCTCCTCGCAGTGATCGCCCCTCAGCTTGGCGTGGAGCTCTACCGCCTCCTTCCACGGAACGCCGCCGAGGTCTGACGGGCTGGGAGGCTGCTCCTCCGCCTCTTCTTGATCCTCCTGCTCGTCCTCCTCTTCCATGTCTGACTCTGAGCTACTGCAGAAAATAGAGAAAAGGCGTCAGCAAAGTGTTAGGGAACATGAAAGAAAGCAAGTATTTGAGGACAGTACAAGTATGGAGACGTTCACAGCAGCCTGAGGGATTCTGGACTCTAGCAAAGAAGTTTTCTGTGATTCAAAATAGACAAACCGCTCGTTGGTGAACCCCCACAGTTAATCCCAACTAAGATGTTTTTAGCTTCCTCCCACTTCCTTTCTATCCCACTTTATCGTGATTGGCTAACTGTCACGAACAAAAAGTTTAAAGAGTGGGTGGAGCTTCTGTGCGCATAGCCAGAGCTGCTTGCGTGACGCGACTATTTTAAGGACGTCCAAAGAGTTGAAACTTGTTTAAAGTCTTATTAGAGATCGTTTAAACAACTCGCTGAACACTAAACGGCAGAAAGGGTAAAACCGAATATCATAAAAACGAAATTAACGGATGTTGTTAAAATCTTACCTAGAACCCAGGTCAGCATCTGTGGCCTTGTCCAGCACACTGCTCAGATTGTGCTCCGCCAGCGTCTCCTCAGGCACCTCCTCCAGCTCCTCCTCCCTCTGCAGGGACAGACGGTAGTTCTCCAGCTCAATGCGTTCTGGAGTTCCCTTCAGGCGTTTAGCTAGGCTCGGTTCCTGCAGGCCGTTCACTTCCAGCACTGTGGGGTACAGGATCAAGGTAAGAAAGCAGAGGAGAGAGAGCACATACGTGCAGGTGATGATCAGGCAGGTGCAAGCAGGACCAAACTAAATCCAATGTATTTGTGAACGCTGATGTGAAAACCGATGCAAATTCTGGCAGTGTATGTGTGAAGCTACGTCAGCGACAGCATCAAATCCATCACACATCCAACTAGTAAAATGGTGCATTTTCATCCACATCTGCAGCCAGAACTTTAACCAAAGTAATCTTGTACATTAAGGACAAACTGACAAGGAGACACCGATTTAAGATCTATTACTGAATTTATTGCATTAGATAATATTCCTACAGCAAATAAGATCAACAAACACAAATAGGTTTCACACTTTAAAATAGAGCCATTGTTCTATACTTAAATGTACAAGATTGGTGCCTTGCCTTGTTCCCATTCTGAGAAGCAAACCTTAAAACTGTATGTTTTGACAATATTTCCTCTGGCAAAGGTTCATGACAGTGAAATGGGTTAAAATAGAGTTATCATGGAAGTACAGCCGTCATCTTGTCACTTAGAGATAAATTCTAATTGAAATAAAGAGCACTAGCACTGCTTTAAGGCCAATGCCTTAAAGTCCCATGATCTCATTAAATGTGTGATATTTGACACTGAATCCTGTTTATTTTGTATGTGTGACTCATATGAATGTGACGATAGATGTTTCCTCGAAAACAAGTGAAAAGTACGTAAAACAGCAAAGAAGAGAGAGACTTAAGTTTAAACTGATACATATTTATACTTTAATAACCTGCATCACTAAACACTGTAATTACTTCATCTGATATAGTCCAGGGTTGGACTTCTGTCAGCAGTTGGGGGTCTGTTTTGGGTTTTTTGTGGTTGATTTTGGTTTAGTGGTCTAACTCTTATTATTTTGCAAACACTAATTTAGTGGTCCAAGAACTCCACAGTTGCTGAACTTTGCAGCAGCATGGGATGTCCTTACCATATAATGCATATGTATTTGTGGAGGTGTCTGTGCAGCACAAGCACACATATCTGACGAATGTATAGACCTGCAAAATATTGCTTTGTTCTACAGTACTTTACACTGACTGCAAACCTCCACCAATATATTAGCAGTTGTTTGTTGTCTAATCTTAATGTAGAATATATTATAGTATGCACGGCTGCAGTATGACTACAGTATTTAATAAAGTCTTGCATCTGAAGTTATAAACTACACTTGCCACATTGCGGCAGGCCTACACTTATTAACACTTTCACTTATTAAAGTTTCAAATATTAATTTTCTGCAAAGCTTACCGGTTTCAGCTCTCTCTAGTCTAATCCGTGATTTTATTCAGCTACAGTGTGCAAAGCAATTACTGCAGATGAGACGCACTACGTCGAGCAAATACAAGTGGTTCTGGCAGGAATCTGTCGGGGGGTGAAAGGCTGAGGAATGCAGGAAGGCAGAGGAAGGGGGGGTGAAAACAAAACTCCAGTCCCAAGCACCAATGCAAGCACTAGTAAAGCTCTCAGTTTTAAGATGCTCTGATCGGAAGGGGAAAGGTAAAGCTCACAACAGCACTGATACAGGCACTTTATCACATATAATAGTGAGTTTTAGGAAGAGGAATACTAATAGGTGCAAAACAACTTACAGAGAAAGAAACACGTCACACAGGAGGAGGTCGAGCTAAAAAAAGAGCACTCACAGGCCACTCGGGGTTACAATCACCAAAGAGTACAGCTTGGCTCTTCATTAAAAACAGGCAGCTCTATAGCAATCATTAACAGTATATAGAGATTGAATGTACACACCAGTGGGTAACTGATATATTTTTTTGGGGGGGGGGATTGGGGGCTAAGAAAGCTAAACTTTACTTCCACATTTCACAGTAAAAGCCAGAATAGCAATGAGGAGGTCTATGCAAAGGGTTAATGGTGCTGCCTGGAGAGCTGACCAGAAGGAATTCTGAGCAGCTCTCTATAATTTCCAAGCCAAGAAACAAACAGGTTTAAGATGCACCATTCACTTCTAAGATTATGGCGCCAGAGCACTGTTTGAATCCATCTGCCAATCACAAGTCATAAAGAGACTGCCAACAGAAACAGAAAGAATGCTGCATCTTCAGGAAATAATTCAGCAACTGAGAGACTCACAGTATTTACAGGACCATTTTGAAGCTTTGGTCACACAAACTAGATCTATATACATCCCACTGACAGTAGTCGGCAAAGAGAAAAAGGAAGCAAGGAAGGAAATAAGAAGGGACACAAAAGTCATGCTAGAGGAGGCTGAGCAGGACATTGATGGTGAAACAGCAGAAGAGGTAGATGCAGTAGGTAAACAGGAAGGGAGAATCTAAGGGGTTGTGTGCCACCTGGTGGCAGGTCCGGGAGAGAGTGCGGCGGAGGGTGCCTAGCTGGACTCCCACACCCACGGCCAGACGCCAGGGCGCAGCCGCCACAGCTAGATAGGAAAGTCGAGTACCTGAGGGTTGGAGGTCAGCCGAGGGGGCAGCTGCTGCCATCGCCCTTCCAGGGGCATCCACGGTCGTAGTAGGTATTTGGGGGGTCTGATTCTCCTGCAAATGACACAAATGATTTTAACATCAGCCCTGCTATCGGAGATATGAGAGCACTCTCAGAACATTTTTCCAGCCCTATCCTGATTTCCACCAGGATTTCTTCAAGTAAATAAAAATGGACCTTGGCTGTGACTGGAGCAGCAGAGGGAGCAGGCCTCTTCCTCTGAGCATACCCAGACAGGCGGTAACAGTAGTGGGGCTTGCAGTAAAATTTTCCTGTAGGAGACACACAGAGCATAAGCAAATACATTAAATGCACAAATAAACGCATTCGGCAAATTTCACCTCACGGAGTCTGTGGGCTGCATCTACTCTGTCGGAAAAAATCAATTCCTTTGTCTCAAGTGCATTCAGAAAAATCAGGAGGTTCTGTTCCCACAGCTGACCGTGAAAAAGCTACTGTCCCACTGAACAATCTGTTGCCTGTCCTTAAGCACAATAGACACCTCCCAGCATGGAAAAATATGGAATCATAAGACTGCACTGAGTCCGAGGTGGGGGTTACCGCAAAAATCTCTTACAGCTGTCTTTTACATATTTAAAACCAATAAATTTTGAAAAATTATGTGGCTGTAACTTCATTTTTTGAATCAGAAGATGGCTCTGCTGCATTCCTCGGCTCAAAAAAAAAAAAAAAAAAAAAAAAAAAAAAAAAAAAAAACAGGCTGAGAGGCCATGGCGTGATCACACCACAGGAGGGCAGCAAACGTGCACACAGTCAAAATCGTTTCTAGATTGTATGTCTTCAAACGAAGAATCATCTTTGCAGCTTTACACTTTAGTCATTATATCGTACTCAAGATCATTTCAGTCTATTTCACCTTGTAGTTAATGAAATATAAGCACACGTGGGGCTGAAACCATTTGGAAAGCTTACCGTCCTCGACATCAAACGCATAAGAGGACAGTCGTAGAGTCGTGCCGCAGTAGTCGCACTTGAAACAGCTGCGATGGAAGAACTTCCCCTCGGCACTCAGCCTTTCCATCACGTACACGCGTTTTCGGCAGAAGAAACAAACATCGCTGCCTCCGATGTTGACAGGGAATTCTTTCCTGAGAGAGCCCTGCAAGGGAAAAAGTACTGAATCTATCTTTATTTATAAATGAAGAGAAACGTTCAAACTGGTGCACAAGGAGAAAGTTATTGTTAAGCCAGACGCTTACATCAGGTCACTACAAATGTTTGAAGGATACAGATATTATTTACAAGCTAATGATTCCAAAATACAGCAATTCCAAAGTTATTCATTAGTGAGAGAGGGATGCTTGCAGGCGAGCAGCAGTCCAAATTACAGGGACTCGTTGGGAAAACACACTCTGCAGCTACGGGAGAGAAGGAAGTTCAAATGTGGTAAAAGGAGCACAATGTGCAAAAAACACACTCTCTGGGAAGCGCTGCAGTGATCTGTGTAGCCACATGCCTTCTACTCTACAACCCGAGTGCTTACCAAATCCCTCTTTTCAGGTACATGTGTGGGCTTGGGAGACTGAAGCTGACTGGCTATCTGCTCGGTCAATGAGCTAACGCCCCCTGTGTACATCCTTACATACTGCTATCAACAGCAATGAGAGAAAGAAAGAAAAATAAGAGGACAGGTAGAGAAACATTAGAAATGATGGATGAAAAACAACGTGAAAAACAGAAGGAAGAGGTGTGTGTGCGACAAGTGCTCAAACACAGCAGACAAACAATGGTGTCTAACAGGGAATTTACACAAGACAAAGGAAGCGTTTGCACACTGGACTGGTCGAGTGTTCAGACGTGTGTGAGGCTCCACCAAAAGCAGCGAACACAGTTCCTGAGAAAAACCTCAAAAGTTTCATGTTGGGTTTACTACCAAGAGCTGGATTTGGAAAAAGATCAACTATCACAGTGTTTAGACAACTCGCTTAAAGCAGTCATGCAGTTTTTATTCGCTTGCACACACAAAGTCACTCATGCTGCACCGTAAATATAAACGAGCTGCAATAATCTGTAAAAATCTGCAAAAATCTGCAAAGCTGCGTTGCTAATTCCCAAATTCAGCAAGTGTTTGGCATATGAGATCATCTTTGGGTCGAATTCTGAATTAATCTACACCAGGATTAGATTTCAATCTATGAAACCTCAAAGAGCTTTAAAAAGGGAAGAATCTAGGTCGACTGTAGCATGTGGCAAACCTAAGCCATGAAAACTATTACTGTGCACCGCTCTGCTAAATTGAAAGTTGGCTCGTCAACATGGGAATTACACTAGATGAGATTTTTGCTGCCAAGCTGCTCTTAAAATCCAAATCAGCTACTGAGTACAAATAAGCGTGGGAATTATAACAGAGTTCTGCTAAGATTACTTTAATATCTGTTCAGACACAGTGACGGATCACTCGCACTCACTAATCACAGCAAACGTGCTAAACAAATGAGTTTGCTCGCATTTCTAAACAAGCAGCCCGACTTTCAAGCAAACATCAGGTGAGATCACGTTAAGCGACTTGTGCTGGAAAGTGAGGTGCATCATCTTCCTGACAGGCCAAGTGCACGTTTAGTGTGTCAGCGCCACGACACGCCATTCCTTCCAGGCATAAAATGACTACCTGTCTCAAGGTGTCAGACGTGGTGGGGGGAGAATCAGGGGGACTCTGGGGGCTGGCCAGGCGCCACTGTTCCATAAAAAAGCGTGATGGCTTTTTCTTAGGCTCCAAAGAGGGAGAGAGGAGAGTTATTAGAAGTTCAAGTAAATCTAAAGAAGAATACTAATGTATTCAACTGAGAAGATATTATGATTTACTACTTATTCTGTAATATCCTGCTGTAACAACAGCCTCTCTTTCCTCTAGAGTCAGTTAAAGACTTAGGTGAGACAAAGTTGACCCAAAAAAAGTGCTTTTGTTAAAAATGTACAAATATTTAAACCTGTAATCATCCGTCTGTGTCGATAGTTCGAGTCACCTGTTGTTTGACTGGCTTGCCCTCAAATTGTAAAGCAAGTTGATCAGCCCTCTCCTGAATACTAAGCACACACAAGGGCATTTGGCCATCAGAGTCCAGAGGCTTTGCTGGCTTCTGCAGAGAAATCACCAAAGGGACGTATGGTGAGGAAAACGTTGACTAAATATGAAATCTCCTTTTCATTGTGGTAAAAGCCATAGACTGCTGTCATTGTTCTCAGATTCAGGCTGACAAGCCTTTAATTTATGCAGTGAGTAAATAAACAATGAAAGCAATTTCCTTTAGTTAGCGAGTGTATTCAGCACAAAAACAACAGATATGAGATACTTAAGCATCGATTGGCAACAATCAAGTGAGCCTTTAATTCCTGTTCGTAGGGCTGCCACGATTAGTCGACTATCAAAATCGTCGACGACTAATTTAATAGTCGACGCGTCGTTTGAAGCTTTGTAAGATCACAAAAGCCGCAGGAATAAGTGGTAGGATTTAAGAGTGTAATAACGGACTGAAACAGAAGATGGCAGCACTGCATGTACAAGGAACCAGCTGCCGTTAAACCCCAAAGAAGAAGAAGAAGAAGAAGCTGTATCCCAGAATTCATAGTGCAGCCCAGCTCAGTTTCCAACAATGGCGGCAGCTAGTTAGTTTTAATGTTACTCTTATTATTCTTTCTGGGTCACAAAATAAACGTTTAACATATTTTCAGGCGGGAATGTAGCTGTGTAAACCTCAAATATCTGCTCAGTTTATCAGGACACCACATATTTTCAAAAGCTCTCCGACGTTTTCGGAGACGTCTGTTACCCACTAGCTCGATAGCTAGCAGGGGGCTAGGGTCACTAGAGCCGTGGGAACACCGGACTCCCGGCAAATCGTTTTCAAACCCACCGTGTTTCGCTACTCAGGTTAAACATGATATATGAGTCACTTAGATAACTTAAAAATGTTATTGTTTGGCTGTTTTCAGTGTTTTATTTGTTCCTAAGTAAATCGGTTTGGCTGAGATTAAAGTTATAGTTTTCACACAGCTGAATAAACGTCAAGCAGACAGCTGATTATCAGAAGTATGAGATGCTGGAGAATTTACTCCGGTGTCCTGTTATATTTTAGATAGCAAGGAGTTTATTAAACTTCACCGAAACAATCTGCAAATGTCATTAAAATTTAACAAACTATCATCTTGTCTTTATTTTTAGTTAGCACATACCTTAAACACTTAAAGCTGTAAGCTAATGATAGTTATATAAGAGTATTTTAGTATTTATTTATTTATTGTCATTGTCAAGAACAATGAAATTGCGTTTGGGGCTTCCATACAACCCAAAAAAAAAGAAGAAAATAATAAATACCCCTTAAAACCCAAGTGTACATATTTAACCCAGTGTGACTCCAATGCAATAAGACAATCCTTAGCAATAATGTTCGTAGATGCTGCTGGTGCAATAAGCTGTACGTTTTACGTCCAATGGATGATGATCTGATTAGTTGACTAATCGCAAAAATAATCGGTGACTAGTCGACTATCAAAATAATCGTTTGTGGCAGCCCTACCTGTTAGTAGCAAAAATCTTTCTATGAGTGGTAAGTTTCCTGACATGCCACAGGTTGAGTCTCAGTCCACAGCATCCAAGAAATAAAAAATAAAAAAGAACCTTTCTGGCAGAGTCAAGAGAGGAGAGTGGTGAACCAGGAGCCCCAGTCAGGCCTCGGGACATGTACCACTGCTCTAAAAAGAAACGGGACGGCTTTTTCTTAGGCTTCGGGGAGGGAGAGGGAAGGGGTGACAATTAGCCTCCAATACCATTAGCGTGCTTTCTTGGATGTAGGCTACAAAATGAGGCAAATAAAACACTTAGAAACCGCAATTTTCATGTACAGTGTTCACCTTTGGTGGTTTATCGGGTTTGCCTTTAAACCTGGAGATTAAGCGCTCAGCCCTCTCCTGTATACCAGGTATGCGAATGGGTCCTGGGTCAGTTGGGTGCAGTGGCATCCACTCCTGTCAAGGGAGCTCAGTTGAGACTCGATTTCTTTTGGTGGAGCTAATGAGCGACTTGTTTAATATGTTGACATTTTTTCTTTAAAACAGCTTATTACAGATACTCGAGCCATAATCTGAGTAACCACTGAAACAGAAGCGGCAGAGGCAAGACGACTATGAATGCAGTCGGTCATTTACCCCGTGTGCCAGAGGCCTCTCATAGTATTCAAGTTCCTCTTCTTCCAGACTTTTACATTCATGCTTGAAGACAGAAATGAGCAGACACACACACAGTGTATTAACACTTCAGTTGGCACCGAGCACACAGACATGAGCATAAAACACAGTTGCTGACTATCATTTAAAGAACAGCTTGTAATGCAGGAACCCTGACAGTGCTTGACAATAAATCAAAATGAGCCCAGGTCTCCTGAGGCTATATGTTTACAAGCCATCACACCCCAACAACATATACCAGTCAGCATGAAAACAAGCTACTACTCTGATAATAACAGACACCACCCACTCACAAGGGAAGTAAACAAGACTGAAGCCCTCCTGGGGAAACACGGCATTTTGTTTTCATCTATGCTACACACTGCAGAGGCCAAATCAGGGGTTCGGGACACATAATTAGAGCAGGAGAGTAAGGGGATACTAAATGGGTCGGCCATGGATTTGTGGCCGAAGACAGAAAGACACAAACAGACACAGATGGCAGACTGCGTGTCACCTCTGAGTGGAGAGAGAGCGAGGAAGTGGAGGAGGAAGAAGGGAGCAGAATGGTTTTCTTTGGGCAGCTCCGAGAGCCCGAGCTGTACAGCTGGTCTGCGCCACTTCTGGCCTTGAGAGATGAGGGGCAGGAGCAGCAGATGATGATGAAGAAAAAAAATAATAGGTGAGCTATTGCTAAACGTGAATATGGTTGAACTTCAACTTATCACATCTCACACTGCATTGAGATATCATAGTGCTTTACAAAACCTGTAAGAATAAAAAGGTTACATTTGTAGCAGCTTATACATATGACTGAGAAGTAGTTAATAGAATTAGTGTAGTTTCACTTCCTTTTTGTTAGGCTTAGTCACACAACAACCATATCAAAGCCTGGCGCACGCACACACACAATCTGCATAAGGCAAAAAGCCTAAAAACCCCTAAAAAAAAGGAAAGACAGTTGAAATATGCTCCAATGGTTTTATAATTAACCTCAAAATAAAGTTTAGCATGGAAAAATTCTCCAATATTGACAATTAAAACGTCAAACCGCGTAGCATATAAGAGCGACTTTCTGAGACATTTCCATTCCAAACACTCTCCGTAGAGAAGTACTTGGGATTATCAAGATTATTTACAGTCTTTCCAATCGACTTTCAACTAATTTACTCAGCAGCTGGGGACTTACTGTGTACTGAGAGGGAATTTTAAAACAGCAGTGAATTAATTCTCTTTAAACAGGAGAATTTGAGGCCTTAAATCAGTGCTTGTGATGTGAATGTGTAATCTAGTGAAGAGACAAGAAAAGGCAACTTCAGCAGGTGTCAGCAAGGGGAAACTGATTCTGGCAGTTAATGGTGCTCTGTCGACCTGAGTTAGGCCAGCCAACTATACTCAGCGGCCACTTTGTTAATGAGAATCAGCTACACATATGGCGACAACCCAAAGCATTTATGCATGTAGACGTGGTCCAGACTACCTGCTGAAGTTCAAAATGAGGATCTGAATGCAGAAGAAAAGGGTTTTGAAAGTGGCATGGGTGTTGGTGCCAGACAGGCTGGTCTGAGTATTTCAGAAACTGCTGATCTACTGGGATTTTCCCTCACAACCATCTCTAAGGTTTACAGAGAACGGGATGGAAAAAGAGGAACCATCCAGTAATCAGCGGGACGGGTGAAAATGCTTTGTCAGAGGAGAACGTCCAGACTGCTTGGTAGGGCAGGGCCATATCGGTATAATGTTAGGCAATGACAAGACTATGAAATATCGCGATAGAATATGGGTAAAACACGCATGCGCAGTGCCTTTGTTTTCATACGCACATGGCGGAAAAAGCTTGGCGGCGACGCAGAATGAGAAGAGCGAAAGTGGATCGTTGAATGAAACGGATGAACTAGAACTGGTTTGTAAAAATGCTGCAACTTCAGTGGTGTGGAACTGGTTTAGCTTTCGTCCGTCAGATATACACCTAATCACATTTTTTGGTAGCGCATGCTAGCGGGCCGTCGTTATTACCGTGTTTTTCGGAAAATACGGCACACTTAAAATCAATCCTTTGATTTTCTGAAAAATGGACCGTGCAGCTTATAATCCGGTGTGCGTTATGTATGAATTCTGGTTGCGTTTACTGACCTCGAATGGATTTTATGTACACGGCGCACGAAAATCTGTCAAAAATGTTGTAGCACGACTTTGCTAAGCTACGAAGCCGCTACTCTTGATGGATTGTCGGAGCATTACAGCTGTCGTAGTCAGGAGCCTCGCGGAGTGATACGTACTGTGCTTCAACATAATGTTACCGTATTGTGTGTGTATAACCTCTTTTTAGGTTTTGTGGATATTATACATGGTTATGCTGAGGATATGTCGGCCAGTTTCCACTGGAAACGCCTTTTGGTTAAACTGTCAGCGAGGAATTTGCATCCACACTGTTAAATAGTTATATAGCTTTAATGCACATAAAAAACAGCTGCTTGTTTAAGTGAAAATACATTATTAGTGCAAAAAAACCCATCAAAGTTGTGGAGTTGTAAAGTACTTTGTCTCGCGTCAATTATATCGTCAGTTAGATCGTTATCGCAAATTTTCAAATACATATCGTGATAAATATTTTTGCCCTGCCCTACTGCTGGGAGCAGAAACTCAAATACCCAGTGATTACACACAAGGTATGAAGAATGAACCACACACTGAACCTTGGAGCAAATGGGCCAGCACATCAGGTGCTGCTCCTGTCAGCTAGGAACAGGACATTTTGCACTGACTCGCCAAGCTTGGACAATAGAAGAGCAGAAAAATGTTGCCTGGTCTGATGAGTTGTGACATTCAGGTGGTAGGGTCATAATTTGACTTCAACATAATGAAGGTACAGCCTTCTATTAACGGTTCAGGCTGGTGATGGTATATAGACATGGGGGATATTTTTTGGGTCCTTTAGTACCGACTGAACATTGTTTAAAAATGTACCTGAGTATGGTTGCTGACCACGGACACCCTTTATGCCCACAGTGCCCCATATTATCATGCTGGCTCCTTCCAGCATGAACGGAGATCTCAAACTGGCTTCTTGGATATGACAATGAGTTCATAGTCCTTGCATGGCCTCCAGTCACCAGATCTCAATAGATGGGCACCATCGGGATGTGGTGGGACGGGTGTGTCACATCATAGGTGCGAAATCTGCAGCAACTGTGTGACGCTATCGTGTCAACATTGACCAAAATCTCTAAAGAATGTTCCAGCACTGTGTTGAACCTGCCATGAAGAATGAAGGCTAGAGAGAGTCCAGCCAATCACTGACGAGGTGTAAAAAGAAGAACAGTACTAAAAAGGAACAAGCGGAAAGACTGACGTCGTGGGTGTTTTTAACGGTTATATTTTATATGCTATTATTTATAAACATTGGTTTTCATTAATGTTAACTTGCGTATTTATAGAGACACGTTATATTTTTGAAGCACACTTTTTTTAATTGAAAGTAAACTTCACTATTTATTTTAGTACATAAACCGTCTTCTTTATTCATAGTTAGAGTGCAGAGCTGCCTCCATATCCAGCTGCATTTCTCCATCTGTGACACCAAGAATACTAAAAACTTGTCTGTAAAATATTTTTTCTTTACAAATAATTTGCTTTTTATAACAAAAGTCATTCACTCCTTTTCTTTTTTGCAGTTGCACTTGTGCAGGTTAAAGTCTTAGTCACACAGGACGACCGTGTTTCTGTGGCCTTTGTATGCAGTTGTCTCGATGCATGCTCAATCATCCAGGTAAGTAAATCCCAAAAGGTTGATCCTGTTCATCTGGATGTCCAGATGAACAGGATCAACCTTTTGGCCTTTGTATGCAGTTGTGCAGAAATAAACTACCAAACAAAACACAAATATAAATATAGATGTTTTTTAAGAACGTGAAATAACTGGGAAGGTTTTGTTGTGATTAAACAAAAACTTTTTTTGAAACGAAAACAATTTTATTGTAAAACAGTCATGTGATGCTTGGTGAGGCTACAGTCTCTTCCACTTGCTTCTAGACCAAAACACCAATGTATTTAAGAAGGGGAGGCTACATAACTAAATAACTAACCATAGCTAGCTAGCTAACCATACCTGTTCCCCTCTGCTGGGCAACGTCTGACACTTGATCATCTCTTTGTACCGAATGCTCAGCTTCTCCTGCTGCTGTGTGCGTCTCTGAACCAAGACAGGAGAAGCAAGGATGACTGTGACTCTGCTTCTAATTCCATCTCTCTTGGACACAAACAAACACGCACGCACACGAAACCGTGCAGCTATCTGACTGGAAAGTTAAACAGTCAAACAGTTTTGCACACAAGCTACTGTGTTAGTTTCTCCAAATCTCACACAACAGATCTCAAGTCTGCCCACTACAAAGTGGGCTCAGGGTCCGACAGCTCAACACAAAGTGGCTTTCCCCACTATGAAACACCACGGGGATATATGGTTAGTCTAGCTGTTAGTCTCTACAGGGCTAATGTTTACCTTTCTCCATGCTGGGACAGGTGCCAGACGCACTGGCTCTTTCACAGGGGGTGGGGAAGGGGGCAAAAGACGGTCCAGATTGGGCAGCGAGTCCCCCTTTGTAGTCAGTTAAAGATGAGTGACAGCGAGCATGGCCAATTAAAGGGCCAGAATAACCATGCAAGGCATCGTGAAATGGTCCATAATGAGGGTGGAAACCAAGGAGAGAGCAACAGAAAGAAGGAAGTGAATCATGTATGAGTGGAGACGCAGCAGTAGGAAAATATGTCTTCAGAAAAGATAAGGAAATGACAAGACAGCATAAGTGCATCATGTGGGGTGAACTCTATATTTATAGAGACAATGCACAGTAAATGTCATGCAGAATGTAAATAAAAGAACGTTTTTAACCTAAAAAAAAAAAAAAAAGCATCACTCTTATAAGACTTTTAGGACCTTATCTGCAATCTTCATAGATTTCAGCGGCACACAAACCAGAAGAAGTTTTCCCAAAACAATTACAAAACGTCTCTCTTCTCTCCGCCAGCACTATTGTCTACTGTTTCAAAAGCTCACTTCTCCCTCCCACTGCTCTGTTGGTCATCAGTGGCAAGAAATCCAGACCACTGCGAACCAGTTCACCCAAGCCCTCCGAGCCCAGTCAGCACTGTGAGTCCACCCACATGTCCCAGGAACAATACAGAGCCTGACCAACATAAGCATGCGGGGCTCATTAAAACAGTGACCTACAGGTCATGACATGAAGCATGATATTCACATGTTCATCACAATGCTGATTTAAGAAAACAAACACAGTCAGTGTGCAAATATAACCGCAGCTCCTAGAACATCCAGTAGGCCTCTGCATCTTTTCCCTGTGGCTTCATCCTGATTTCCACCAGCTGTAAAACCACAAAATGAGACGACCAGTTTCTTCCATACCTGTCGTTTGAGTCCTGTAGGCTGAGTGGGAGCATTCTCCTCAAACTTAGCAAGCAGCTGGGTGGCCATGACCTTCACTTTGTTGTTGTTCCCCACAGCAGCAGAATCCATTTTTCTCTCCGACAGGATCGCAGGAACAGATGGCCTGTCGTCACGATTGGTCCTCGATACCTCGTCCTGTGAGAAAGTAGTCGGGGGAGAAAAAACACAACAAAACAGCTAAACTTTTTTGGCAATCACTGCCAGTCTAGTGGGATTAATTAGTTGGTTCTGGTTGGCTAGACTGCTCAAGCACTAATCACAAGATCAACATCTGAGACGCTCTGCTGTCAGAAATACTCACATCTTCAGACTGGCTGGTTTTCCTTCTCTTCCCGTCTAAATCCTTCTCTTTTTTGTCCTGTTGAAGAAAAGTCATGTGCTATTTTCCCCCTCAGCAAAAAAAAAAGTTAAATAAATAAATGATGAAATGCTGATTTTGTTGCTTTAGGAAGAAGTGAGATATACTGGCATGTTTCAGACACTGACCTTGGGGTTTCGTTTTCTGGAGATTGCTATGCTCTGACCCAGCTTGCTAAGGAAAGATATGGGAGACTTTGTGCTCGATATCAACGCAGCCTTCTCTTCTGGACTCAGATTTTGGTTATCTGAACAGATATCCGTGAAATAAGAACATTAACAGAAAATAGCAATTTAAAGTTCTTTCAAGATTATACTTTTTTTTGAGTAAATGACCCTTCTGATCAGAGATCGTCACGATGTCTCTCAAAAGAAAATTACAGAATAAAAACTCCCACTGTAGCACCATCTCTCACCTCCAGGTGGCACTGTGTCCTTAAACATCTCATAGAACTGACTGAGGTACATGACCATAGAGAGTTTGTCTGGCTCCACCACAGAGGACATCTCCTTGCCCGTCATGCATGGTGAGATGCCAAATTCCCTTTCTGCCACGTCAAAAGCTAACTGGTTGTTCTTCTCCTGGTCTCGTTCATCCAGGGAATCAAAGTCACTGAGAACAGAGAAGAGAGACCACAGACAGTGAGAGGCAAGTAGTGATGCCAAGCATCTCAAATGCAAACTAAGGGAATGGGGCTGATAGGTGCTTGAACTACAAACGTATATTACATATCAAAAATATAAGAACTTGATCCTTGTGGTCATATAAATTACACTTGAAAAGGTCCAATTAAACCACGACTAGCGTGTGCTCTTAGAGTTTCATTCAAAAAAAAAAAAAAAAAGATATTGCAATAATTTATTTTTTAAACCCAAAAACAGGTCACATTTTCGCTGTTCTAAATCAACTGTTGAGTAAAAGTATCTGGTTTTAATGCCACTAAACTGTCCGTTGTTTTCTTGAGCTAGCTGAAAACTGTTAGTGGCAAACAACAATGCAAGAACAGTAAGAGTAAACCAAATCAAAACAATAAGGCTGTGGGCTGTAAAACAAAAATCAATGAGCTTCGCAACATTCGTAAATTGTTCACAGACTTTATAGCAGCTTTAAGAAAAAATGAAATAAAAACTAATAAAAAAATAAAAATGCTGAATGCAGATCTGCTAATACACACACACACGAATAAAAGAATCTATCATTCTGGGGGAAAACATCTGATGCTCGGTAAAATAGTGGAGGTCTTTTATTTCCGTCTTCCTAAAGAGGATAAAAAGCTGACCTAAGTGTAAGATCAACAGGAGAAATCTTTACTAGAAAATGGGAAAAACTGACTGCTTTTTATCAGAGAAGTGAGGATGCTGAGGTGCAGGACTTAACCTTATGCACAATCTAGATTGATAACACGTTTAAGTAGAGTTGTATGGACTGATGTGCCCCCAGTGTGCATGTTTGTTTGGTTTAAGAGTATAAATCTATCAAGTATCCCACAGTTAGTGATGAATCAGCAACATTTAAGAGAAAAACTGTCCCGCAGCTTTAGTTGTACTGGAAATAAACCACAAACACTAATGATGAAGCACTCGTGTAAAGCAGGTGGACAGTATTACCGTAAATGTCCTCATTACCGCAGCTGAAGATACCATTAACATGGCACATCAATACATCTCAGCTGCAAACAGCATCCATTTAAATGCATTACAACATCACAACAAGCGCTGAGTGGGACCTCCATTATTTATCTTAACCATCATTTACACAAACACACATGACGGCAGTTTTCCAAAGGTTCCTTCACTCATCCTTCTGGCTCATCAGTAGCAGCAAAGAACAACTGCTACCCTACTTTGTAAAGGTCGGGCAGGAGAAACGCTCTAATAGCTTATAATGTTAATTGCCGTGTAGTCTCCAGAGGATAGCAAACCACATTAGGCATTGTGGATGGAGATTGCGTTATTTATATTGTATGCGAGGGTGAGCAGAGCGTTCATGTATGCTTGTGTGTGGGAGAAGAGAGGGGGAAATGAGGACATCTCAGCCCTAGGAGACCCATGGGGGTATTTTAACTAGTGGCTGTCACCTCATTTACAATGATATACAAGGTCCCAACCAGGCAGTAAACATCATTTGCAGCATCCAGCAAACACATAAACACAAAGCAGACCAGTCATTCTGAAACGAAGCAGTTTCAGTCCTTTCTTTTAAACCACAATGGGATATACTTGGCAAGGTTTGTACAAGTTCACAAACTGGGGGAGGAAAACAAACAAAAAACCTTTCCATCTATGAAATGTCAATCTCCGCGTTCTAGATGCATTTTCTTTAGATACTCACATAAGATCAGGCCTGTATCTGTGAATTAGGGCACAAAGGGCCAGGCCGCTCTTCCAAGACATGGTGAGGTCTGTCACATTAACATTCCTGTAGCCCTCTGTTTGCCTCTGGCACCAGTTGAGCAGCTTACTGGACCGAGCTATGGATTCTGATGTGTGGGAAAGAAGACAAAATTAAATGCTTGGTGTGAAATCTGCAGGTGGAACAGCATCTGAAGTAAGCAGGGAAGGAAACACAAACTGTTTCTGGGCAGCGTTACATGTCTCTTGCTGAGCAATCTCATAGCCTTGGGTCAGGCAAGGCTGAGCAGCAATGGGGCCCCATCATTCATGCTAGAATCAGTGTTTAAATAAGCCCATGGAGAAATATTACAAACCATGAAATGTAAAGATTTTACTGATGTAAGAAGAAAAGGATGCAAATGGGAGGTTAGGAAAGGATGCAGAACTCACATGAAAACTTTAAACAGCTACAAGAGGCTTTAAATGCTCGATATAGCCATGGAGCTTGAGTGAGTGGATCAATAACCGAGTTAGTATACGCAAAGGAAATATCATGGAGTCTCTCCAAAAGGTTTCATCACTCCAGTATCCACGCCATTCATAAATATACAGAAAGACTCATCAAATTTGTTAAAACTTTTAAAGGTCCCTGAAAAGCAACGCCATGCATTCGGGCTTTGTGTTACCTTGCAACTGCTTGTCAAGCAGGCAGTTGTCTAGAGTGAAAATAGTTCAGTATTACATTTCAGCAACAGTGACGGCAGCAACTCCTACACTGATTAACCAGCCTATGCCATATCATCTACAAGCAGAAAAGACACAAACCATTCCTGGCCAACTTGGGGGTTGATGAGTTGATCACGTTCTCGATTTCGATGCGAACTTCCCTGCACTCCCCCGTGTCAAACAGGTGCCGCACCTGCAACGTCAAGATGATCATTTCTCGCATGAAAAAGCGTATTTGCATAATAGCATCAAACACAACCTGGTTTAAGCTAATAATGAAATCTTAAAAAGAGGCACTGTGGCTTGTTAGTGCTCATACTCACTTGGCTAGGTTTGAGGAAGTTGAGGCTAATGTTGGGGTAACGAGTCGTAGGATCCACACTGTACTGACTGAAGTTCTTACTGACATTTTCTGGTGTGGTCTGAGGCAGAAGGCGGTATATGCTCTCCCTAAAAAACAAAAGCATCCCCATTGGGCGACCTTAACTGAGTGAAATGTAACAAAAAAGCAGCAGTGTAATATGATAATTCAGTAGCAAATCGCGATCACATTGCTCTCAGCGTCACAACAGAACATTACGGGCACATTCCAGTCAGTCCTTACTACAAACTCTTATCCTATTAGTACTAACAGAGGTGGGACTGATGCTTGAAATCTCACATTTCCTAGTAAAGCACTTTGAGATAAAAGGGTGTCCCTGAAGAGAAAGCACATCGAAGAGTGTGGCTGCAGATATGTATGAGCACAAGAACAGAACAGGTCTTGGCGTGCATGCATTAATGTTTCCACGCTCTCACCTCTCAGCCAGCACCTCAAGAGGGGTTTTTCCTTGGGCCCAGCTCTTCACCATCCAGCCCGAGTCCATGGCTGCCAGGAAACCTCGGGCTATGCCAGTCCCCATGGGCCAGAAGGGCTGGAGACAAAGTAAGCACATTCAATACCCAAATATGGTCAAATATGCAAACTATAATAAATATCAGAGATAGAAACGAGCTTTAAATCAACACCTTAATCTTAAGAATTTTAAAACAGTCTCTTGAAAATCTTTAAAGGGGACAAATGCTTTTGATATGTTGCATTACTGCTTATATGAAGTGTGTCCAAAGTTTCAAACAATGAGATCAGCACAATCCGAGTAAGGAAAACGCTCAGATTCAGACAGTACAAAGCTTCGTTTCCAAACAATTATTTCTACTCTTGTGCTTTCCTAAGCAGATTTCTTTATGTCGTAGCCACAATGATGATTGAGTTTCACTGAAATGATCATGTGGCTTCTGCAAACATACCCTGGTAAAAGTACCAGGGTATGTTTGCAGAAGCCACACGAGGGGCAGCCAATCGGAACAAAATACACTTTGGGAGTTTTTTTTCAGAGAAGGAAAAACTAAAACAACTACAGACTTACATGAAGGGCCAGTACGACATTTTTACACAGTCAATTTTTCAGTTATTCTAGTGAAGTCCCAACGCAAGAAAAGAAAGAGTCGATCACAAGTCATCGTCATTCCTCTCACCTCTAACAGGCTGTCGCCAACAAGCGCCACTAGCAGCTTGTGCCCATTGCGTTGGCGCACCATGGCGGCATTTTCTGAAGCATACATGCAGGTGAAGTCAAACATTGCTACATCAGGCTGGCCGTAATGGTTGATGGCAAAGTCCAGTGTGGGCAGCTGGTGGTTGGTTGAAAAATCTGCAGCTTCACGTGCATAAGACAGCAAGGCAGCCTGGTCTACGTTGGCTCTGGAGAGCAAAAGCTCGGTGTCTGCATAGTCCTGCAGGAGAAGCAGGTGAGATAAGAAGCGGCCTTAACATGAAAATTTCATAAGAAATAAATAAAAGGAAACGATTTCCCCAATTGTAAGTTAAGATTTAAGATTTTTGAGCTTTAAGAGCTTCATATGCCCGGCCATCTGCTGCAACCCAACCAGTCACAGCAGATGGCCCCGCCCCTCCCTGAGCCTGGTTCTGCCGGAGGTTTCTTCCTGTTAAAAGGGAGTTTTTCCTTCCCACTGTCGCCAACGTCCTTGCTCATAGGGGGTCATATGATTGTTGGGTTTTTCTCTGTATGTATTATAGTAGGGTGTAAGATTGAATTGAATATGATACAATATGAATTATACAACCCCTTTACCACATAGAGCCCAGAGGATTTGCACTGGTATGAAGTCTCTCTAACATGTAGCATCAAATCACTGCACGCTTTGATAGTGACATGTTTTCACAGAGGGCGGTAAGAGATACATTTCTTCCATCTTCAAGCTCTCTGGTCTTCCAGTGGTGGTGCGTGACGGGAAGGGTGGGGCAGTGGAAGATATTAACAGGGGCTGTTTTCTGATTTGTAGTTCTGCCATGAGCTGTGCTGACTAGCCTCTGTCTTCCTCTATCTCTTCAAAATTAAAAAATAAAAATGGCTACACTGAGCTGTTTAATTGCTATAAAAGGAGCTCATCATACTGCACTGTAGTCGTGCTTACATAATCCAAATGCACTCTGTCTTTGGACCTCAGTGTATGCCCAAACGTCATTAACTCCCCATAAAAACAAAGAGCTGCACATCCATGCACAAATCAAAAACAACAACAGCTAAAAAGATCTCTGCTTAAAACTTAATGCAGACATTTATGCATCTATATCCTTTATTAATATCACTACACAAAGACAGACATGCCAAAAGGTCTTTCCGGTTTCCTGTGCAAAGTGGCCATGGAAAGGAAACTCCCGTATTTAGCGAGGACACAAATAAGTAGCAAGTGCTTAAGTTGGCAGTTTGCTCCAGAATACCGTTGGCTTGATTAGACCATTAGGGAAAAAACTGGAGGAATTTACAGAGAGAATAAAAGACTGAAAAACAATGAAAGAGTGTGAAGAAAAAAAGGCAGAAAAGAGAGAGAAGGACTAATTTTGTTGGTTTGAACAAGCATACAGAGACGAGCAAGCGCTGTAGGCTTTAATCACTCACATGTAGAATGACTCCTTTCTCCAGCAGGCTCTGTTTTTTGGCAGTCATCACAAAGTAATGCGTGTCATCCTTGTAATAGACGATATTTTCCAGGTCAATGCCTAAAATGACCAACAGAAAGATGTAGTGTTACATAACAAACACAATCATTTTCCTTTTTAACAGAGCTGACAATCCTGACGTCATTTGAGCACAAGAGCAGCAATTATGCCTTTCAAAGCACATAACCAGAGCCTCGGGGACATTGTCATGTCAGCGGCAAACTGTGGCCGGCTTGGCGTCAAACCTAAGTATTTTAATTGAGTGCGCTGACCAATTTTTAACTATGATCAGAGCACAGATTATTTGTCCAATTACTTTTATTTTTGGCATCAACTGCTTCCTTTTGCTTCTCCAGATCTTGCAGTTACCAGTAACAACAACAACAACAACAAAAGCACATGTTTTATGTTTTATGTAGTACCCGAAATTCTTAAACTGCATCATACAGTGGGGCAAAAAAGTATTTAGTCAGCCACCGATTGTGCAAGTTCCCCCACCTAAAATGATGACAGAGGTCAGTAATTTGCACCAGAGGTACACTTCAACTGTGAGAGACAGAATGTGAAAAAAAAATCCATGAATCCACATGGTAGGATTTGTAAAGAATTTATTGGTAAATCAGGGTGGAAAATAAGTATTTGGTCAATAACAAAAATACAACTCAATACTTTGTAACATAACCTTTGTTGGCAATAACAGAGGTCAAACGTTTACTATAGGTCTTTACCAGGTTTGCACACACAGTAGCTGGTATTTTGGCCCATTCCTCCATGCAGATCTTCTCGAGAGCAGTGATGTTTTGGGGCTGTCGCCGAGCAACACGGACTTTCAACTCCCGCCACAGATTTTCTATGGGGTTGAGGTCTGGAGACTGGCTAGGCCACTCCAGGACTTTCAAATGCTTCTTACGGAGCCACTCCTTTGTTGCCCGGGCGGTGTGTTTTGGATCATTGTCATGTTGGAAGACCCAGCCTCATTTCATCTTCAAAGTTCTCACTGATGGAAGGAGGTTTTGGCTCAAAATCTCACGATACATGGCCCCATTCATTCTGTCCTTAACACGGATCAGTCGTCCTGTCCCCTTGGCAGAAAAACAGCCCCATAGCATGATGTTTCCACCCCCATGCTTCACAGTAGGTATGGTGTTCTTGGGATGCAACTCAGTATTCTTCTTCCTCCAAACACGACGAGTTGAGTTTATACCAAAAAGTTCTACTTTGGTTTCATCTGACCACATGACATTCTCCCAATCCTCTGCTGTATCATCCATGTGCTCTCTGGCAAACTTCAGACGGGCCTGGACATGCACTGGCTTCAGCAGCGGAACACGTCTGGCACTGCGGGATTTGATTCCCTGCCGTTGTAGTGTGTTACTGATGGTGACCTTTGTTACTTTGGTCCCAGCTCTCTGCAGGTCATTCACCAGGTCCCCCCGTGTGGTTCTGGGATCTTTGCTCACCGTTCTCATCATCATTTAACCCCACGGGATGAGATCTTGCGTGGAGCCCCAGATCGAGGGAGATTATCAGTGGTCTTGTATGTCTTCCATTTTCTGATGATTGCTCCCACAGTTGATTTTTTCACACCAAGCTGCTTGCCTATTGTAGATTCACTCTTCCCAGTCTGGTGCAGGTCTACAATACTTTTCCTGGTGTCCTTCGAAAGCTCTTTGGTCTTGGCCATGGCGGAGTTTGGAGTCTGACTGTTTGAGGCTGTGGACAGGTGTCTTTTATACAGATGAGTTCAAACAGGTGCCATTCATACAGGTAACGAGTGGGGGACAGAAAAGCGTCTTACAGAAGACGTTACAGGTCTGTGAGAGCCAGAGATTTTCCTTGTTTGAGGTGACCAAATACTTATTTTCCACCCTAATTTACGAATAAATTCTTTACAAATCCTACCATGTGGATTCATGGATTTTTTTTTCACATTCTGTCTCTCACAGTTGAAGTGTACCTCTGGTGGAAATTACTGACCTCTGTCATCATTTTAAGTGGGGGAACTTGCACAATCGGTGGCTGACTAAATACTTTTTTGCCCCACTGTAACTGTTACACAGACAAAAAGTAATGGAGGAGAATGGAGCCATGACAGACCGGTTGCTTCTCTGAGGTCTTGAAAGAACTTCTGATTGAAGATGAAGGCCACGCCGCTGATCTCTTCAACTTTTGCCTCTGCCGTTGTGTTCCTGTTAATGAAGTTAGCAGTGATGGCGATGGCGAGCTTTCCCCGGAACTCCTTGCGCCGAAACCCTACAGAAAAGCACGGATGATTGAGGAAGGCCTCAAGGTTAGAAACCAGTAACTGTTCACTCAGTTAGTGAAGTAAAAGAACATAAATTAGAAATGTTAAAAATCACGCTACTTTTAAGCGCATACAATACATAGAATATCTAGAAGCATCTACAATTTCATGACATCGTCTGTCCTGCAGACCGCCTTCTCCAAAACAGTCGAATTAGAGGAGAAACACTCCTGTGCAAAGCTCCACTGAGGTCTCCATGTGTGCGTCCCAACACTCATAGGAAACAGACCTAGTTCAACAGTTCCTATTAACTGTGCTTGGAGAGCAAATACTGTCTGAAGTTGAACGCAGAAGCTAAGATGTACACAAATGCTCATTCGGCCGTGAGGAGCAGAGCGAGGTCAGGTACCCAACCACAGCTGCACACGAAGTGAGATCATAATCATTCTAACTGGCCTCCAACTCGACAAACAGCGCCGCTTCATTTAGTCAAATGCATTACTGATGCATTATTCCCAGTCTGCGCATGCAAACTCGCCTGGTAACGTGTTTCTCCTTCCATCTGCTCCAATGATGACATCAAACTCCAGCTCGCTGACGGGGTGTGTCCTAGGGTGGATCTCAGCTCTCCAGCCAATTCCTAAGAAAACAGAATGTGTAATCGGACAGAAATGCATTAACAGAGTCGACACTCATAGGCTCTGACAGATAGTTTCATGCACTTTTGGACACATTTGGCAGCTGCTCCATTTACTAACTTTCACTTTCCTGATCTTCAGGAGGCTCAATAAGGCTTTTAAACTCTACGTTCACGTGGATCTCGATGCCCAGCAGGAGTGCCATTTTGAGAAGCATGAGCTGAAGCTGCCGAATACCTAGAACACACACAGAGAAAGAATATGTAAAATAACTTTGATATATTTTGTATTAGTACCAGTAGAAGAGCTCAAGAGAATCATGTCTACTCACTGATATGATCGATAGCACCAGCACAGAACTTCCCATAGAACTTTTTGGCCCCGAGACCCCTGAGATCCTGGATGGTGAAGGGCCAGAGGTGCAGCACATTGTTTCTAGAAAAGGCATCTCTCTTCTCCAGAATCACAACTTTGGCCCCCAGGAAAGCGAGCTCGATGGCTGTACGCAAGCCACATGGCCCCGCACCAATGATCAGACACTAAACAGAAAATGACACAGAAGTTTCAGACAGGTTTTAAGGAAGCAAGTCGAATCTATTCTTAACTTGCTTTCTTGCTCGACTCATAATCCACCTATTCAAGCTTCAGTGTGTAAAACCCCACACTAGCATCTAACACTCAACTTAATAAAACGGTCTAGCCTATAGCTGTTTAATAGGCTTTACCATTATAAGATACATCTATCTTCTACTATAATTATGAGCAACTCCCTAACTACAAAGCCCAAAGTGAAGACATCTTCAGCCTAGTGGAAGAAAAATAAAGATATCAACATACTGAGGATCATATTGTTCAGTCTGTTAGATGTGAATGGGAACAGGAGCCCAAGCTAACCACAAAATCCAGCTTTAAAACAAAACAACAACAACAACGATTTTCAAATTATGCTGCCTTACCTTTGTGTTGGCACAGGCACGGCCCTTCTTGTACTCCTTGTGGCTGGCCCTCTTGTCTAGCTTGGCCCAGAGGGCCTTGGCCTTCCAGTAGTTGAGTTTGGACTTGAGTTTGTGATAGAAGATCCTGTGATCACTGGGCTTTACTTCCAGGTGGTCACATAGCTCCTGGAAGGCCTTGAGAATGCCCTTACATGTGGTCGCCTGGACAAAGTTGTCAAACAGGACATGGGACTGATTCACCCCATCTCCTCCAGCCGCACCGGCACCTCCATCTCCCATGGTCCAGACTAACTCCCGGGCTGTGAGGTCCCCTCACCCCCAGAAAGGGGCTTCTGGGTCCAGCCTCAGCTCTGGAAAAACCCTCTCTCTGCTAGAGAGCTTTAACTCCCAGCCTCAGGAATCTTCATTCTGTAAAAGAGAAAGAGCGACAAATTAAAAAGTATTAAAAAAAATAAATAAAAAAAAAACATACATATTGTTACAAATGTAACAAAACTGGAAAAGAAAACATGAAAGATTATCGTTTTCTCACATGTGTGAAATGGAGAATTTTACAATGATGATTTGTTGTACAATATTTTACATCAAACACTTAATGTCAGGCCTCCAAAGCACTACATTCACAAATCCTACAGATGTGAATCTGCGATGAACAATTTCTGATCTGGCACAGTAAAAACAAACAACATTAATTAAAAACCACATCAGTTTATGTCATTCATGACCTGCAACTTCTTGAGTGTCACGTATGTCAATTCATCAAATGCCTCCATCCTGACCATTGTTTTAGAAGGAATATCTGATACGTACATAAGTTATGATTTTGGAGACCCAGGAGAGTAGCTCAAGTTAACATATTCATTATTTTATGTTAAGTCTCTAAAGTGTTTGGATGTCTCATCTAACAGCAGAGGAAGCTGTGGAAACAATTTTGGAGGGAGGAGACTGATATTTTATTTTATGCATACCGTCCATCTAATATTCTTTAAAAACAGTCCAAATCAGGCAAAAAACATTCCCATGATATTCCTCAGGTATAACACCAGGTACAAAATACAAAATTACCTTTTTTAAACTTTCTTAAGTTTCTGTGATCATTTTCTCAACAACAAGTATTTTCATCTGCCTTTTTGACCAAAGACGACACATTCATCCCATTTTTTTTTTTTTTTTTTTAAATTTTGCACAAATCTTCCACCTGGAATTTTATTTTGATGAATTTGATGACCGAATGCTTCTTAACAATCTATTTAACAACACAACTATATTTTATATATGACGACTTCTGGCTACTGTCATTCCTCTGCAGCATCATGACCTTAAACAACCCTTTGTATTTCTAAGCATGGAGCTGGACACAGGAAAGGTACCGACACAAAGCCAGACAGGAAACACACAGGGAGAAAGTGTATAGATGCGTCCTCGTGGCACAGACTCACTTCCAGGCACAGGAAATGGTGGGTTCACTGCTAAATACACTGTGAAATAACACAACAACCCTTCTCAGTCAAGAAAATCATCTAGCTCTAATAAGGGTCTCTGAATAGCTACATGGATATACTGTGCACAGCTTTATTAAGCTATTTTTAACCGTTTTAACCTCCAGGGGTTAGAGATCATTCATGTTCACTGATGTCTGTAGCTTTGCTGTGATGAATGGGGAAGGCCCCGTCCATAACAAAGTGGATTTGGCAGTAACGTCTTCATCAGCTCTGACCAACATGGCTGAAAGTATACAAGGTAGATTAGAAGGATGGAAGACTATTATAAAAAGCTCAAATAAAAAAATCAAGCACATTGACTTAAAAACCACCACACAGTTGATTCGGTTTGTTGGTGGTTCATTTGTTTTTAACCAAGCAGAAGCAGTGTTTTGCATTTGCTCCGAGCAGCGATGCAGAAACTTTTCTTGCCTCTTTAAAGTGAAAATAAGAAAGATTGAAGCGAATAATTACACTTCTGACGTGCTAGGAATAACTCTTGCTTACTTTCTTACAATGAGGACAGCTGACAGGACATAACATCTCATGTTTATAAGGTACATAAGCTCCAGGCAGGCTGTATGCTAAAGAAAGCATAAAGAATGGATGCGAGGGTGAACAAACTGGTGTGGCTGTGTGCACTCGGAACATAATCTGGCCAACAGCTGCTCTGGTGGTTCTTGCACTGCAACATTGTTTAGGCTGGAATACCTTTCAAAGTAATTATTCTGAGGTTAAACTCTGCTGTTTTGAGGATATTACTAACTTACTTACAAAAACATTATTTACAACGACCCGTTTAGATTTAAAAGCTCGAGCTTTGTTCTCCACTGTCCAGGATGCTGAGCTAGTTCGTGGAAACCAATGTAGCCCCAGTCCCAGTGGCAACACGTGATGAAAGGAAGGCAGGTACAGAGGTCAGCTGGCCTCCTTTTCACACACTGCCAACTCCTCACTGCAGTGAAAACAGCAGGCCTTAGTTTTGGCTCTGCCTCAGTCAGTCAGGAACACGACTATAAGGGAGCAGTGCTGACGCAAACAGAAAGAGCCCTTCACCAGAACAGCCAGCCACACCATTTCTTCTTTGCCTTAACTTGTAGTGTACTTTATTCAAAACACACACACACGCATCAAAGTGTAAAGGTTTGTGGTTGGAGATGTGCGCACATCTGTGCTCAGTCAGTCCCCAGAGCATACATTTAGTAACAAGAATGAAAATACTGGCACACATTAGTTCCTCTGTATGGAAGTAAAAACTCAAATATAAGATTTCATTGTTGAATCAAATCACACAGACTTATTGATATTGCCCTGATATATTGTTATTGGCAAATATGCATTTTTTCTGTTTTATTTTTTGTTCATAAAACATTTGGCATAATTTAGAAATTGCGTAATTATATGGTAAGCACAGTAAGTAGCTAAATACTACTGTAGAGTTAAAGAGGCACAAAAAATACAAGAAAACAACAAAAGGAGCACAAATATGCAGCAGACACTTTTCTACATCTTTAACACTTTTTTGGTATAATGTGACAGACGTCCTCTCCACAGCAGCAGCTAAGTCGGACACCAGTGGTCTACTATACCAACTGTTCTGCGTATTTTTGACAGTGCCTCGCTACGTCAGTACACAGTTACATTTAGATATGAGCTTGGACTTTACCATCTCACTTCCATGTTGTACCCTTCAGACATACCATACAAAAATTCTGTTGATCAGGAGCAGTTAAAATAAAGCTGCCTAAAAATTAGGGTGAAGGGAGCTAAAACAAATCTTTTCCCCTTTCAACATAACTCAACATACTGTTTACATATAGAAGATTAGGTGATATATCAATACTGGATTTTTTGGCTTCCTAAGAAGAATCTAGTACCCATCCAGAATCAGCCGGGTTGTAGTACTAAGCCCAAATATCAGGGGTAAACATTAATTATTAAGCCAAATTAGCTGCATTCAGAGCCTGACTATTGAGGAAGTTGTGAGAATGTTTAAGATCGGTACTCTATCAGGAGACCGCTGATTGTATCAGCGAATTAATCAGATCAGTAAAACAAAAACTCTGAACGCTGTGTCCTAAATTCTTGACCAGTCTTTTCTTTTGCTGTCAAACAATGACGGAGGAAACAAGACGTAGCGAGCAAAGAACAAAAGCAGTAGAAGAAATGAGCTGAGATTAAACTTTTTGAAATTATACTTCCAAAAAAGATGATCTTGGAAGGATGATGATGATAAACTGTATGGAGACACACAAATATGTGCATATTGTGTTGCTGTGTGTGCGCGCGTGTGTGTCTAAAACAGCACAGCTCAAACAGACATTCCTGTGACATGCTATACCATGACCCTGCTTAATGACAACAAAGCTGACCTATAGTTTGAATAACAGTACCCTCCTACAGAGAGAGCCATGTGCACACTCCACAGCAGCACTGTGTGTTTCCCAGTGGTCAGGAAGAAACCACACAGATGGGATGTATGGGATACAGTAATTAAGAAAAGTAAGGATATGGAATGGGCCTCATTTTATGCTTTTCCAAACTAAATATTTGAAGTGTGCAGCAAAAATAAAGGAAACTCATGAAATATGAGCTCTTTCTGCAATTATCCTGACATCTGGATGAGCTGCAGGATTTCACACGTTCACAGAATTCCCACAAGACTGACACACATGCAGCCCTGGCTGCATTACATCATCCACTAATCTAAAAATAGACACAGAGATTAGGCCAGTAGTCCTGTTTGTGGATGTTTGACAGCATGATTTCTTTATAAACACTGTCACTATAATGGCTCCAAAAACAAACAAACATTTCAAACCATCATTTTTCTTTGTTTTGGTTCATTTTGCTCTTCCTTTGGTTTCACTGTAGAAACAATCTGGGATTTTTCTGTTTCTTGTTTCATTTACATTCCACAGACTTGGAAAACCACAGACTTAAGAGCTTGATCCTTGATTATTTCCTTTATGAATATGTGCGAACAGATTACTAAGGAGAATCAGATGAGCTATGGCTGTTTGCTAAATGCAAACACAGTCAGGCGAATGAACCCAGAGGTTTTGAGACAGAATTTCTTACCAGTTATATCAGCATAAAATAACTGGGAAGAATGGAATTAGACCAACTTTACCAGTTCTAGAAAGTGTAATAAGAGCTGGATTTTACGGATTTATGCCTTTGCTCATTTCATCCAGTTTGCCTTGGGATGCATTCCATTTTAGCTTTGTTCCTGAAAGTTAATGATTACCTTAACATCCCATGACAGTTCTTGAAAATAGCTAGACCATAATAATAATAATAATTAGTCTGCAAGGCAACAACAGGTGTGGTCTGTTCACGGGCTGCCTGCGACTTGTAAATAGATCACACTGACGACAAAAGTGGAACGATTAACTCCGACGTCTAGGCAAGGCAAGGCAAGGCAAGTTTATTTGTATAGCACAATTCAACAACAAGGTGATTCAAAGTGCTTTACAGAGACATTAGAAACAAGAACAAATAAAAAGCATGATTTAAAATTGATTAAAACAAGCAAATAAACTAACTAACTAATTAACAAACAAACAAACAAACAACAGTATATAAAATCAAAACAGATAAAATCAGAACAGTAGATAAAATCAGTAGTTAAATGTAAGTTTTGAAATTTAAGCTTAAAGTGTGGATTTGGTGCTTTATTCAAATGCAGCTGAGAACAGGTGAGTCTTCAACCTGGATTTAAATAAACTGAGTGTTTCAGCTGATCTGAGGCTTTCTGGGAGTTTGTTCCAGATATAAGGAGCATAAAAGCTGAATGCAGCTTCTCCGTGTCTGGTTCTGACTCTGGGAACTGATAAAAGACCGGATCCAGATGACCTGAGGGATCTGGATGGTTCATACTGGGTCAGGAGGTCATTGATGTATTTTGGTCCTAAACCATTCAGAGCTTTATAGACCAGCATCAGAACTTTAAAGTCTATCCTCTGACGGACAGGCAGCCAGTGTAAGGACCTCAGAGCTGGACTGATGTGGTCCACTTTTTTGGTCTACAACAACAAGTCTACATCACTTGTTGGTCATTGTGTGCACGGTACCAAAACTGGAGACAAGAAAATAGTCACAGCCATCTGCATGAAACACAAAGGTGTGAACAATCCTTCCAAAAGAATCCTGTTTCCAAACTGACCCTAAAAGTGAATACGTTCTACGTTTTTACCCCTAGTGATAAATTTCATCCACATCCATCCATTACTTTCCAGTAATCCTGCCAGCGATCGGCCAATGCGGCAGAAATATAACAAAACAATTACAGCTGAAGTTAAGAGAGGCTGTAGTTAGAATAATGTAAACATGACATAAGACTGATACGAGGGTTGCAACGATAAAAATAGCTGTTTGTTTCTATGAGTAAGCAGGCAGATATGTGGGTAACCAGTGCTGACACTGGTCCTGAGATAACTCCCTGCCAGGTCTAAGCACAAGGGACTAACAATTTTCCTGGAAGAAATCCCAACAGTATGATGCCTACAACTACAGTTTCCTTATCAAAGTCATCTATGAACAGCTGTGTATGACAATAAAAGGACTTTCAAGATGCTTTCTTGTAGTAGATTTCTTGTTTTCATATGTAACACAGACTGAATGTTTGGCGGGAATGCTTATCATCAGTGCTTGCAAATCCAAATTTCCTAGTTTTGGCCATGTGGCTGTCACCAACACAGAGGCATAGGGAAATGGGAATTTGGACCTTAACCTAAACTCCATACGGCGGTATGAAAAAACATCATGAGAGATGTTAGAAAAAGGAATGTAAATATACCAATGTACAGAACATGTTTGTCTAAAACTAGCTTAAACAGAATTACCTGAGATGACAGTAATAATGACCCATCACTCCACACACTGTGACTCCATATTGAGAGGATAATGCACAAATTTAAGTCAGAGTGTATTAATGGCTGTGTTACTCACTTCTGATATTAGTTATTGAGCAGACATGCTCATTGTGAGTCTATGCAAACTACTTTACTCAGTTAAAGGTTGTAGTCATGCACAGGTGCATCCAGCAGGAATTAGGAGAGTTGTGTCTGTTCACATAGCGAACAAAGACTCAGACCACACAGAGAACACAAATAGTTATTGGATCAAATTCAAATTGTCTCTGGCCGAAGTCGTCTCCAAACCGTTTGGCTTTTCGATCACATCCCTAACCCTCTGAAACTGAAGCCGAGCAGTTCGTTTGAGCTGATGCAGACACTGCCGATTTCGTTTCACGAGCACTGCTAACAACAAACAATTCATTATCCGAGCTTCAAACAGCACAAAAGATGGATGTAGCCACCGTAATGTCACTTGTCGGTTGGTGAAGTCCCATTTCGAAGATTTGATATGAGCGTTTTCACTACTGCCATCACGGCATTTTGAAAGCAGATGTGACGAGTGAGGGGCTCGGCTTGTTAGCCACTGAGTTCATCCTGGATCATCATCCTTTCAGACATTTAGAAGGGCCCAAATTTACAGAATGAACTTAATGTTTTATATTATGACCTAGGGCTGCTCGATTATGGCAAAAATGGTAATCACGATTATTTTCACTGAAATTGAGATCTCGATTATTTGACGATATTTATTTAACCCTTTAAGACCTACCATAGAACCAAGTCCACCAGAGCTTATATTATTTTTTTACATGTTGTAGTGCCATTTGTGGGAGCATTTCAAGTTGCTATACATCAATACAACTGTTATAGCCCATATTTTAATAATATGTATGCATTAAGTCCATAGTAACTACATTAATTGCAAAAAAGTGCAATAAGCTACAAAAAAATTGAAAATCGTTTTTTTTTTTTTTTTTTACATATATTTCTACTTGGAGAAATTTAAGAGGTTTGTCCCTCAAAACTTTAAATACAAAAAAGTTGCAAAAAATAGTTTACAACAACAGGAAATTTATTTTGAGTGTCTTCATAGTTTTATTTTGGAGATACAGCAATTTTTATATACTGCAGGAAAAACAAAAAAACAATCCTATGATGCAAATTTGCAAAGAAAACAGCAGGTGCATCAAAATAAACTATTTCCAGCAGTGCAATTTGAGTTCTAAGCATCCCAGAAACTATTCAGAATAGTCAAACATGACTTATAAAAACACCAGTATAGGCTTTTAAGGCCTACAAGTAAAAAACTACATTTTCCGCGAATATGGCGTCACTTCTGGTTTTGGACGAACAGCTGATCGGCTCGGCAAAGCGTGTTTCTGGAATATTATGTTTTTGTTCCTGCAAGCGCTTTTTATGCAATTTTTTGCAAAGCTTTATGTGGAAGGAAACCGTGACTGAGGACAAGCTGATGGCATAAGATGTAAGTTTCATATGCAAAAAAAAATTATTGCGCTAGCTTACATGGTTCAGGTTCTACAGGGATTTAAAAATAGTTACACAAAACGGAGCGTGCTGCTCTGACTGGCTTTAAAGGGTTAACAATAACAATGTATTGAATAATGACTTTAAAAAATAATATAAAATAGTGTGCAAATACTGATAACAGTGCAAATGTTTGCAATATAAGAAATAAATGAAAAATGTAAACATCTAAGTTTAGTGAACTATGCAGTGTTGCTCTGTGGTGCAGCTACTACACCGTAGCAAAGTTTACACACTGTGTCTACTTGATCCACGTCTGACTCCGCGAACCCACAATGTTTCCACACCACTGAAGTTTTTTTGGGTTTTTTTACCTCTCTTTTCAACCAACGACAGTCACTCTCCTCTCCAAATAACTTCTGCTTAGCTTTCCGAGCTTCCCTTGGGTCCTCTTAATTGTTGTGACACGTGTTCGAAATGCAGAGAGGAGCGCTCGATTTGCTACACGGAGCAGCGCGAGAGTAAAGCTTGAGGGAGGTGCTAATAATCGGCTCAGTCATTTTTAATGATCGTGGAAAGCCCAGATCGTAATCGTGATTAAAATTCGATTAATTGAGCAGCCCTATTATGACCTCAAATTATGTTTTCCCAGTATACAACACTAATACCAGTAAGTGATACCCAATGGATTCCCTTAGGTTTTTTTTGTATCTGATGCCCTCATCTAATTTCCATTAACGTCAACAAGAGAAGCTCCAACTTCCTCCAACAAGCTGTGTAGTTTGCAGTATCGCTTACTAAGACTGAATAAATGACTATCCAGCTATTTGTTTATTGCTTATGTATTCAGTTGTGAATTTTTTAAAATATATTACATCTCAGCTTAGTTTCATCACAAGATATTACTGTTTGTTTGTTTCACTGTTGGACAGCAAACAGTCCTGGAGGCACACTTCTATCTGTACTGTCACAGCCAGATATCTGCAGCACCACGATGGAGTTCTTGGACTTTGTGAGAGAACAAATAAAAAGAAAAAAAAGAAAAAGAAATATTTTGTTGCTTCTCTCTGGGCAATTCTTTCAGTTGCAAACATTGCAGAAATAACATCAAAGACATGATTTGAAATTATTTGCATCGTGATTTTGTCAAATAAAATCTGACTCCACACATGTCGTCAGTAAAAACTTTAAATAAATAAATAAATAAATACATACATCTTGAGAGTCAGACTCATGGATGAAGAGGGAGAGCTTGATCGAGCGCAGGAGGCAAGTATCTATGGGGAAAGGTGGAGACTAATGTCTATATTCATAGATCCGTGAACGCTAAATGAGGCAAAGGGATAGAATTGCAGCTACGGCGTTTTATATCATGAAGAAAACATTTTCAAAACCTTAGAAATGCCCCTTTTTATTGGCTTCATTTACACCCAATTACTTTAAAACTCAAATAGAATAGCTAAGAAGCCACATCCAGCTCCACTTGATGTACTTGTAGAATTTAATCTGAGAGAATAAAGTGGTTCCTGGAAACAAGTACTCCAGGATTTATACTGGTCCCAGTCTGCTCAGTTGTGCTGCCAAGACAATCCTCAATTATGCCCAAATCCGGTTTTAAATGAATCTGAGCCTCATTGCGTTTCAGAATCTGTTGGACTATATCCAACCCTTTCCAACCATGAAAAGAAATCTTAAATAGCATGTTTTAAAAAGCACAATATAAAGAAATTTACCCCAGAATAGCTGACATGACTCAGGGGAGCAGTTTCCGATGACAATGGGTCTTTTGTACAACCTACATATTAGTAATTGCCTCAAGGGAGTCTGGGCACAGGCTCAGCCTGCTCTTGCTTGCTTATGGGTGTCAAACATGGTCAATTAGAGCGTCCTGGCAGCTCCGGCCAAAGCTGTTTGATTTAGGAATCCTCTCAAATTCAAGCTGAAATGCCACTTCCCCAACTTATGTGCTGTTCATAACAAGTCTTGACTAGTGTAGAATAGTATTTATGCTATGCAAACATAGATACAATGAACCATGGACTGTAGAAAAATGCAAAACCATTACTCAGCAAAGCTTTTACTGCATCAGCGTTATCAATAGCACTACTCATAAAAATCTGCATGGGTTTTCACATTTGGTTATCTGTATACATTTTACATCTGAGCACATACTGAAATAAAAGCACATATCAGGTTACTTGTATACTCCAAACCCTTCTTAACAGCAGACTAAGAAATGTAGTCTGAGGCAGACGCTGGTCTCCGTGTATTAGTTATGGTCGGAGTCGGGATATGCAGACGGCCAACAGGACTTCAGTTTAAACGTCCACTGATCATCCAACATCCAACATCAGAGTTTTCTGATGTCAAAGCGAACATCTCACTGCATGTCCAGGAAGAACGATGGACAGAAGAAAAAACAGCTCGGCTGTCATGTGAAAACAAACCTTAGAGGTCGTATGATTTGGTTCCACACTGAATGCACACAGGCTAACCCAAACTGGGTTTTTGATTCTTGCCATAGGAAAACTAAACTATAACTCTGTTCCCAATCTTCTTACCTCTTAAACCACATTAATTACACCTCAAACATGAAGAATGCCATAGCCAATGTAAAAAACAGGGTGAAATAAGGAAACACAGAACGAGAAACTAACTGATATTCCCGGCACTGATAATTAGGGCTGTGCGATCTGACCCAAATCTCATATCCCGATATAAGACATCTATCACCCCGATAACGATATAAATCACAAAAATGTAACATTTTCTGTAAATTCTGTGAATCTCGGGCAGAAGTGTTTCCAGCTGGGCGTCGTGTAGCTGGAGTCGAGTGTTTTAGCCGATGCATGAAACGATACATTTTTTAAACATAAGTTGTAATGGCCGCTGTTTTCTTTGTGAGTATTTATTACACGGCGTGCTGCGGGGAAAAGCCTGTTCTAACGTTTGAGTCTAAGGTTTATTTTTTAGCACCGGACGGCTCTTTTTTACTTCTCATCCGTAAATCCTCTGTATACTATTTTACGTGATTCAGTTTATTTTGAAAAGTCTCAACAGGATCTTGAGCTTTATTGTGAAAGGTTTATGTGGAAAATAAACAAGCAGACACACGATGGTTTTACTGTCATTGTTGCTAACGACAGCGCTTAAAAACAGGCGCTTGTCCGTCCGTAGTGTGGTTATATTAAATATAAGAGAAAGAGAAAACTTTAAGAAATTAATACAGCCACTACAGTGACCATCAAAACCATGAAAAAATATTACCGTAAACAGTTTATTTTGCGACACCACGAAACAAACGATAGCGTAAAATGAAACGATAGATGTTTTTACATCGTCATCCGATATATATCGTTATATCGAACAGCCCTACTGATAATGTTATTTACCTGTGTGATTATGATACAAGAAATAGCTGCTATAATAAAAGAGATCCGTCCTCTGGCATGCGGTTCTGATATTATGATAGTACAACATTCAATACTCAGCAATGGAAGAACTAGGAGATACTGTTTCCAGCAGGCAGGCACCAGTGCCGCGTTTCAATATTTTATTTTGTTTTGTTTTTTTTTGATGACAAACATCATCTAAAAAGAGCAAAGTACATTGATTGGAACGTGCAACAGTGAACTACAACCAGCACAGCCCATAATCCCATCACATCCATGTTTGCTTTCTCTAATCTCTGCACGTGGGCGCAGCTGTGAGTAGTTCAGATGGTAAACAAATTGCAGGACTCTGTCGAGTCGATATAAGGGAAGCAGAATCTCTGACTAGCTAAACCTACAGTTGCCGAAATCTTTCATTTGGGTCGGTCATCCTCAACGTGTTAGTATCGCTGCGTGCAGTGTGGCAGCAACAGGGAGCATCAAAAACCAGGTATTAAGACCTATCTTTAGCAGAATGAGGTTTACCCAGTAAACAGCCTGTCTTTCACACAGTCGATAACTAATTATCCCATTTGCCCTCTTAGGTTACTGTATAACTCACTGCATAACTAAGCAATGATTTATAAAGGATATTTCTGTTAACCAATAAAATGAGTCACACGCGTCACTTTAGCTGTGATCAGGATAAAAGCACCAGAAGAATATTTTCTAATTGGAGAAAACAAACTGTACATATGCCTCAAAATAGTCCAAATTAAACACATGGCCATCAGAAATATCAGATGGTGCATTACTGTTTGATCATGAGCAGATGTGTTGGAAATGTTACAACTACCAAGAAGCAATAAATAGGTAAAAGTAGAGTTATGCAGTGTGCGAGCTGTGCTTTCATCCTCTTTTCAGACCAGTACATGTATTTTTTTGCTGTTTTACACAGTGTGCAGACAGTTGAATCAGAACATGCAAGGTTGGCTTTCTTCCCAGCCTCGCAATGCCGAACATTTCATGTCCCTCCATCTCCCAAATAGTTGAGCAGCAGACCAGAGGAAATCCAACCTTCCAGAGTGTACTGAAGAGCTGCTGCAGTAGGAAGGTAACCGAACACCCACGCAGCACCACGAGGCATGATTGCTTTATAGAAGCAAGCATGAAAACAGATTCCTTCCAAATTACACTTTAATCCCTGTCACCTACTACAAGGTGGTAGGAAAATCATGCTTAGCAGGTGCAGCACAGATTGCATTTAGACACTAGATGAAAACTGAGGAATTCACTGCTTCACTGTAAATCATATTTGAAATGATCAAATGAACACAAAGCAGTGGAGGGATGTGGACGAACTGGAAAAGAAACTGAGTCACAATTCATTCCAAAGTAAAAGGAGACAAAGGGGGATTCACAAGTCTTGTGTAGTTTAGTGAAGCCGATCAAAGTGTTGGTGTTAAGGTTAGCTGATCAAACGTCTTCACAGCTCCAGCCGAACCCTAAACCTCGAGACAAGAGTTCACGTCCACATTTTAAACAGCCGTCAAGTCCTGTTCTATACTCCTGATCCCAGGTCTGTTTAACATCTTGTGTAACCGCCAAGTGGATATTAGAGGACTGATCTGTGAACACATGATGGAATAAAACACAGATCTGAGCAGAGAGCACAGATGATAGCAAATTAGGAGCCCTAACGAGGTAAAGCAATCATTATTACAGTTCAAAAGGGTAACAAGCTGATGTTATCGCTATCATTCTACACGCCTACTCTAAAGTTGAAGTCTGGTTTGTCATCCCTCACGTGACACCACACATGGCAGCAAGTGTGTGACATCATGTGAAATAAACACCGGATTAAGACGTTGTTTCAATCATCAAAGGAGCAACAAGAGAAAACCTGATTCAACTATATTGGCAAGAAAGATGATTTTAACACCTTGTCAAGACACAATTAACATTACATTCAATAAAAATCAATGTTTTGTCATGACAGGCAGAAAAGGATTCAATATGAATTCGCTATGAAAGCAGTGCTGATGAAATGTGTGGAGACTAGGTTAGAGGACAGAGACGTGGAATATTAAATGTGTGGATGTCAGTCACAAATCTGTGCAATGTGTTGACTTTAAGACTTATCAATGCTCTTGATAAGAGGGGGAAAAAAGTGGTGATTTATTGGTCGGTTATTTCACCGTCTATATTTTAGTTTTGTATGCAAAGAAAATCTTTTTGGTTTTTTTTACCCGTACTACTTCGATGAACTAAAACGTTTTTTTAGTTTGGCTTAGCTTCAGTTCTGGTTTTAGTTTTGTTAACTACATCAGCCTCGTATCTATGTCACTACTACCCTTATTTCTCCCTGCTTTTTCATATTTCTCTTACACAACAATGGTTTCAAAAACAATTACAAAAATAAGGATTAAGTTAAACCAACATTACCCATCGATCCCATCTATGGCAGCGTTTCCGTGCAGCAGAAACAACTAAAAACATATAATGCTTCCAGTGTTGTTAGAGATCGCGCCCTGAGATGTATCCCGAGTAGAGAAGAGAAACTACAACAGTGTGCCGTAAAAATGGGTTTTGTGAGGTAGCTGAGAAAATACACACACTTAAGCAAAAAAGCAACGGCGCAGAGAGTCTCAGTAGCCTGTTTGCTTGTCACATGAAGATGTGTAGGATCAGAGTTTCTGCTGCACTGGCTGACGTAAGATAGTAGCCTTTATAGAGTTCAAGGAGCAGCAGACTGGCAACATGTATCACTGGCGTAGCCTCTGGAATGCATTTGTCATACTGACCCACTTCTGATCTCTAAGGTGGAAGAAACAGCCAAGAAGTAAGTCTTTAATCTAGAGCTGTGGGAAATCACAAAAGCAAATGGACAGGAGCCATGCTGGAAGTCATGCAGCTTTGACTAGTGATTATTCCACCAAATCTCATTTATTTTTCTTACTATGGGGGGGGGGGAAAAGAACGGTGGCAGATAAAGCAACTATCTCAGACTTTTTGTGGGATCTCCAAACCTTAAAGGGTGGAAACAATATGGCATCATCCAGGCTGTTTGGTTTTATTACACCGTGTGACTCAGCAGTCAACACAGGAATATACTCATCATCACAGGAATATACTCATCATCACAATCTCATCCACCTAAGTACAAAGTTGAAATGGTAACTGGATATTCTCTCATTATCTTGCAATGAGTGTTTGCTAAAGAAATGGAACCTTAAGCAGTTCACAACATTCCTTCTAGTTACAGCTGTCTCTCCTTTTAAGGACTTACAGCAGGCTAGACTTGCTATAACACGCATAGTAGTTTAATATTGTGGTGGGATGGAGGGGGGGGCACCAAGTCTCAGATGAGTCAGCCACATCAGCAAGCCATTGGGCAAATGAACCAGATAGCTGGGATACATCCAGCTGCTCATGACACAGCACGAGTTGCCTTCACAGGACTTCCTTCCTTCCTACCGTCCGTCCTTTCATCCAGCACTTTTCCCATTTCCACAATATACTGCAGGTTCACAGGGGGTCAGAGTCAGAGCTAGTTTCCTTAACTCTGTGAGCGACGGTCAGTAAGGGGGCAAAGTGAGTCAGCTTTATCTTCCCCTCCCTCACGAACATGAACATTAAAAAGCTTGCCTTATCAAATTCGTGCTGCTGTGTTTTGATGTATTTTGGATGCTTTGTGGGTTGTGTTTATAACACAGAAATATAAACTTAAAGTTTGCCACTGTAGCACAGCTTAGTTTTGCAGAGGACGCTGCATGCTTGACTATACTTGAACGATTGTGTCAGGCTTCTCTTCAGAAAGCCAAACTGCAGTCAGCCACCAAGCAAACATCCTTTCCTACTCTGCTCCACATCCTGATCTAGGAGGGAAACTGCTAGTTATGATAACACAAAGGTGCGAACAGATACAGCACAGCCCAGTTAACACCCACCTACCCAACTGCACCCTGTGGCTTCAGAGTAGATGTACAAAGTCTTTAAAGATACAGTGTAGGAAGGAAGCTCTTGAAATGCGAGAAACAAAGGTTCAGTATAACTAATCAATAGAACAAATCCAATCACTCAGATGAGACAGGATAAGAGACTTTGGCCTGTCAGGTCAGGACCCTTCTGCTCCATTTAACCACAGAGTGGCTGCTGCTGCTGTATGGGCCCAGCTGAGCCAGCTGGAGTAATATGATATTAATGTTAATGTCAGCATACAGTTAATCAACAAAAACAAAAATGACATGTGGAAGCATTCATCACTGAAGTCTAGGAGGAGACTTTGATTTAACGTCAAAGCCTTTACACTTGGCCACAAAACAGGTACTGAGAGACAACAAAAGCACTTGCAAAATATCTAAACTTACGGTATGTATAGGACTGCATGAGATTTACACAAGAGCAAGCAGCAGCCAGCTCCATACCAGCCTCCTGTAACAACATCTTTTGCGAATACAAAGTGTGTGCATTAACGTTTACCTAACATGACTTCTTTCCAGGTGTGTTGCGGCTGTGTTGTTACCCGAAACAAGCTCCTAAAACGACATTTCTCAAATGTCACCTCTGACTCAGTGATGTACAAATATTATTGAGTTTCTTTGCCGACTCATCAGGTAAACTGTCGCGCTTGGACTGCATTCTGTACTGATGGATATATTTGTGTGGAAGTGACTAATAGCACCACTACATTCCACAGGATGTCCCATTAGAACCGAGGTTTTCCTCTGTGATGCACCAGTAATGTGCATGTTCTTTGCACAAAGAAAATTGAGATTTATAACAGGCCAATGCAGTTAAATCGTTAGCTGCTCTATTAAAACCAACAGAGCGTGACATTCCCAAACGTGCGAAGGTGCAGCCCGCGGATCCCACGGTAACGTTAAAAAAACCCACTGTTTGTCAAACGACTGAGAGAAGCGTGTCTTCTTACCTCTGAATGCCACGTGATTATAATCCAATCGTCAATAATTCTATTAAATCCATTTTCCTGTGTAAATCCAAATTTCACAGTGAAGCCAAAACGGGAATGTCTATTTTTTTCCGCTCGGTAGGGATATAGAGCACAGAGCCACACGGCAGACGAGAAGGCGCAACTTGAAACTGACTGAGAGGGATCCGTCGAAACCATAACGCCGACAAGGAGGGGGGGACGTGCAGCTCTGTAAATAACAGTATGTTCCTGAAATTTGAGCGAACAAATAATGTTCCTGTATTACATGTTGAAATAAGAGTACAAAGCAGTAATAGACTGCATACGGCAAAGAGACGACGCTGTGCTAGCTTGTACTTCAATCTCTCTAACAGTACAAGGTGAGCACCCCCCGCTCTTTCTTGAGGTGAGCCAGCGTGTTTTAACTCAGTTTAATCCAATTGGTCTCTTCCAACGTGACGCAGCAGCAGTGTTGCGTTCACATGCGGTCGAAAACTTGGCCGAAACATTAAAACTGGTTTAGACAACCGGGGATACCGGCGGGGTTTCATTTAACGTGATATCCGAACAGTCAAACTTTATTTGTATTTATTTTGTTATCTTTCAGTTACTGTAAAATATTTCCCGTTTGCCTTGTGTGCGATTGTGTATATAAATATTGACTTAACCTGTAGGGTAAAAATTGATAAATTATTGCTAGTAATAATTAGCCTGCACAAAAATGGGTTACTGTAAAATTGTTTACTGGGCATCATCCGCACAGGTGTGTTACCAGAATATAGAGGCGTGATTCAGATGTGCACTCTGGCACCCGGGAGTTTTATATGGACAGTAAAAGAAGTAGGCTCTAGGTAGTCTGGAGTGATGAGGCGCATGACATAAAATAATGGTTAACATTCCTGAAACGTGTGTATCTGCTGTGTCTATCTGCAAGTCTCCTTCTTTTCCACTGTAGGAAATCTTGAAAATATGATTCCAAAGGAAATTCCAAAGCTCATTTGTTTGTTTTCTAACAAAGTATAGACCCAGATTGTGCAGTGGTTTCAAATGGGCTGAAGTTTGCCTCAGTGGAAAACCATAAGATTACAATTTGGGAAAATTATAAGTTTTAAACAATCACTTTCAAATGGCAAGAAACAGTTTAGTGAGTGTTTGGCTGCTTCCCGCAGACAGAAATGTGCATTACTGATACACTGCTTTTGTTTCAGTCACAACATGGACTTCTCCCCAGACTACAAAAAAATGGTTCTGCAATCCAGACTGCAACTGAACCTTGTCAAAAGAAAGGTTTTTATTAACCAATCATTCAAAGCCATTACTGGTTCATTAACTGGATCACAGGCAAGCAAAAACAGTCCAGTCTCAAAGATGAGGCAGCTTGAGATATAGTTCATCCACTTGGATCAGAAGAAGATTATCTATATTCTCTGTAAGGTGCTACATTCTTAGGCCATGTTGAAAGGAGAAACCCTTCAGCTGCTATCAGCTCTGGGCACATTACCGCAGCTAGCAAGCAAACACCTTCCCATCAGCTCATGTCACAGGACAGATAGTGCGGCTGAGACGCAAGGCACGTATAATATAAACTACAACTTTGGCCAAGTTGGTAGTTCAGTATTAGTTTGATTTATTTTGTTTAAAATAGCTTTATAAGCACAATTTAATAAATGATATGGTGCATATACTAAAAAAATACTGAAAAATATTGGTCCCACCTACGCAGGGAGAAGATAAGATACAGGGATATCAAGTACAAATATACAAGGAGAGATAAACGGGCAGAAGTCAGAATCGTATAATGCCATATACTAACCAGATTATCACGGTTAAGTCACATGTAATGAGTTTGCAGGCACAATGTTGTTGTATAACTGTTCTGTCAAAACATAATGGGAATAACAAAAAAAATTAGAAGTCCCTTTCCAAACAATCTTTAAGGTTACTCTTACAAGCCACACACACACAAATAAAATGCAAAAAAATCCAACAGCCTGTAAACATCACGCTTCCTTCTATAGCAGGACATGAATTAGATCTTTAGCACTTTATTAGTGACTCTGCATCATCTCTCTTGCATGCTTTGCAATTATGTATGAGGTTCAAATGTAAGGTAATGTAAAACAGCAACATTTTGACCATGAATTAACTTGCAGCTAGAAAACCTCTCTGTTTCTATCACCACAAGGACATTTTACATAGCATACAAGTCCTGCAATCAGAGCAAACTGTCCCAGCTGAAATTTCCATGGATTTGCTAATTATACAAAACCCCGGTGGGGCACAGAGTGTCAGCCAGATCTAATTGTGTGGAAATGAGCAAGATAGAAAAAGGAAGACAGACTTGGAGGAGTAGAAATGGAAAAAAAAAAAGAAAGACAGGACGAAGATTAGCGGTTGGAGGCTGAATGACTCGCTGCATAATACATCAGAAGGAGTTTCACCATGTTATGAAATTGCCTCTAATTGCGCTGAGCACCCTGGTTCCCACCATGGCTCTGTTTGCTGTTAAGGTCTGTCATCAGCCTTTGAGTAAACATACAGACAAAGGGTTGTCTACCTAAGGTGAGGCAGGCTGCATGCATTCTCCACATCACAAAGGGATTACTGATGCCATCCCTGAAATCATCAAAGGCATCTGCCATGTCACATTATCCAATTCTGATGACAAAGGACTGCATCAGATCTCCTTTCATTTGCTTGCAGTGCAGCAGGTGAACGTGGGTAATAAAGGTGAAGTACTCACTGTACTGAATGAAGACAGGAACAAGCTGAAGATCCAAAAGCTATTCCTCAGAATGGAATTGTTGTCTTTCTATCTTCCTTCCTCCCTTTCCTCTTCTCTTTCTGCCTCTCCTCCTGCCTTCTTTCCCCCCTCCACCTCCTCTTTTCTCACCACAGCAAGATGCTGCCTGGACCAGTGCTCGTTGTCATGGTAACCAAGACTGGGGGGGATTCTCATGTGACCGGATCTCCTTGAGCACTGATTGGCCAGATGCACTGATGTAAGGAGGGAGAGATGGGGCGGAGGGGGTGATGTCACATGCCCATCGGTTCACAGATTGGAGGAATCCTCAGCCAGGCCGCCTGCAAGCACAGACAGACACAATGGGCGTCTTTTTAAGGTGGGGTTGATCTGAAGTGGAGCACTTCCACAGTCAGGAAGAATCTCCTTGACCAACTGGTGACTTACTTAAAGGGATTCTGACATGCTGATGTAAGAAGTGAGATGGAGCTGGCTTGGCTCCCACCTGTTTTTGCTGTCATCTCCAACTGTACTGCTTTCTGCTGCCACTAAAATCTCTCCCAACTGGCAGGATGCAGAGTGTTACAAAACATATGGGATTGCTCATATGTGGCAACTTGACCTGCTGGACCTACCGCTGTTCCTCCTACTGGGCCTACAGTATTTATAGGACTGCAGAAACCAGACAGATGCAGGACTGCTGCTATTCACTCTTAGTTAGCCATGTTCATACAGCTTTCAACACAAACCATTGAGACTTACAGTGCATTGTATATCTTAATGGTTTGCTGCTGATAAGAACTTTCAGCTATTTCCTGAAATAAAAGGTCACGTTTAACTGCTGCCAAACTGTGATTAAAAACACAGAAGAGCTAGCAGAACACCACAAGAATGTGCAGCCATAATTGCATAATTATTCTTGCTTTTGTCACAGATTTTCTGTTTTAGAGTCTTGAAAGGTAGTGGTGACGAGGACACGGGAATTACAGGAGGACTCAGCGGCTGAGTGAAAAAAGAAAGAGCTTTCTGGCTTCATTTAAGCAGTAGATATCAGATATCAGGATAAACACTTTTATGTTTTCTATCCCTTATGAGCAGAAAGTAGGTCTCTATTAATTTCCCAACGATGACATGAGTAATCACAGTCCGAGCCTGTTGTCCAGACTGTTGTGTAACAGTTTGGGATTGGTCCAGTTCAGCCAGAGATGAGAAATGTTCTTGAATCGTGTTTGTTTCTCTGAGCTGAGCTGATGTCATGTGTTGCCTTTTTGCACTCAGCAACTAAAAAATCCCGATTTGACAAAGTTTTCAGAGTTGGTGGTCGTCTGGATTGCTTCATTGTGGCCATCTTGTTTTGCAGTGCAACTGTGGAGAGTCGTGTTGTGTATGTGTGTGCACGCCCACTGATTTCCCTGTAAGCAAAAACAGATTCACTCCTGCCACTGACCTGTGTCTCAAGACATTTCTTTACTTTTTTTTAGTAAAAATAATTATCCATTGTCTTCTATGCTATGGAAAATGACAAATTATATTTATTCTTAAAACATACGAATAGATTTGAATGCATATTTTCACTGTGAATATCCCACTCCCACTCACCCACTCACACTGTCTGAATCAATCAGACATGTAGCTTAAACATCAAGCTCCAGTGACACCAGGGATATGCATAATGCACCCATTTTTCCTGTAATGCCATAACTGGGCAGTGAGCTTTACTAATAAAACATGCACCACTGTCTCCAAAGCCATCTGTTTCTCCACACCCAGCAGGCACTGCCCACGTAAAGGTGTCATTCACTTTCATTTAAAAAAAACAAACACTGTTTTTCAACAGAATAAAAATGCAGGACTTGCTTAGTGCTTCCTTGTCTTGCATCTATATCACTCCATCTTTGGTGCAAAAAATGCACACAAACAAAATTAAAATGCTGAAGAAATCTGATTTATGTCTTATTTACTGTGAGTCTAACACTTGAAAAACAAAAAACAAATATGCTTTATGTGTGATGATTGACTCGTTTACAAAAGTGCAGCTTAACTGTAGCAGACGACACGTTAATGCAGGTCCAGCTCTCTGAAACACTCGACAGCCATACGGCCTTCATCTGTACGGCTACATTCATATTGAGGCTGTCACTGTTACTGTACCCTCTCCTCCAATTCTCTCAAGTGTCTCTGTGCATATGCTCTCCCCTCTCCCTTCTCGTGTGAGTGTGAATGAAAAGATGATGAGATCAGTGATACTAGTGATCTCATCATGTTCATAGCCGGCCATCAGGAAGCTGTTATGGGCCATTGAGCACTAAGCTGCAGAGGAGAAGGAACTGAGAAGAGGAATGGCAAAAGTAAATCTTCCTCATCGGATTGACCTTACTTGGATATTCATGTTTCAATTTGAAAGCATATTAATGCTAAGAATAATTGATCAATTAATTAAACTATCAGCAAATTTAAATGATGGGCACAGAGCTAGAGAAACTAGCATTTTATCAATAGAAAAACATATATACATATAACTGACTACATAGTATAACTATATATAACTATATAACATATAACTGAATTTCCCAGAGGAACCTACCCGAGGGATTAATAAAGTTCTATCTATCTATCTAAACTTAAACTAAAGCCTGTTTACTACAATAGAAAGTAACGTTTACTTGAGAAAGCAGAACAATACGCCACTGAATGTGATTAAAAGTGTCAAACAAAGTGGAACGTTTCCATTGTAGGCCAGTCCCCAGATAGAACTATATTTCCAGAACACTGAAAGGATCAAACTGTCAGATATTATGCGCAGAAGGACAGCAGATTTTGAGACGTCTTGCTGGTTGAGCAGGTGAAAATGGGTCAGATTTGCTGTGTGTTTTCACCTGCTCTCTCTGCTCTCTCGCTCCACCTTCCTGTTAAATTTTTCACTGCTCCACTATTATTAATGGAATCACCAACTGTTTATTTACTTATTGGATACAAATTGAAATAAATCAGTTGAAGACACACACTCAACAACCGAGGAAATGCTCCAGTATGAATAAACAGGATTCCAGCAGTAAGCTTGTCAACAGAAGAAAGATGTGCACAGCTTCTTCTTCTTTTTTTAATTTAGGGAGGACAATTGTTTGATCGTTCAGATAAACACAGCATGAATTCTGTCAGTCCAAAAAAGTGATAATGGAAAGGGCTTTTAAGAATCGTATCAGTATGTAACTTTAACGTTTCATTTCCTCCAAAACTGTGAGCTCTAACTCTGTGCAGAGTAAATCAGCTCCAGTCGGCTGCCCCCGAGCACGAAGAATAGAGGGAGAGGTTATGAGAGACTGAGGTGTTTGTGTGTGAGATGGTTGGGTGCTCAACAAAGGAAATCGGTGAACAAAAGTTAGAAAGTGAAAACGCACCTACCCACAGAGTCAGGAGAGAGAGAAACAGCAGACAGTGGGTGTCAGATTTCAGGAGGTTAGGCTGTGTCTGTGGTCAGCCTGAGCCAGTCTAAATTTAAGCGTATGTGTTTAGGATACCTCGGACCAGGGCTGTGTGAGGACTGAAAAAAGATGTAGTGGTCAGGGTGCGGCCACACTGGAAACATTTCTCACACTGCTGGTTATTCACCGTGTCCATGAACTGCTAAGTTGGTAGGCTATAAATCCATCCGTTCCTACAAGAGTCAGTAGTCTCTGATCTTTAGCAACGTGCACGACGTTCCTGGTCTAAGTATGGCTGTGAATGTCATGACTCAAGGTGTTTAGGGGTCAGGGGTTACCGCCGTAGAGTGGATCATGCTAAAGAGTGAGCTGTGGGCGTCCACAGGAAAAATAATTCAGTTTATTTGAACAATTTCTTATACACATTACAAGGAAGGTATTGATCTTAGAAAACAACAGAATAAAAGGGTATATTTTGCATGTTTACCTTGAAAATATTAGCTTTATAAGAGAATACGTTTAATGCTTCCATAACAACAACAACAACAACAAAAACTGCCACAGAAATGAAAAGTAAAAGTTAAATATAACTTAAAGGTTTTAATCAAGTATTTCTGTAAGGCTGTGGTTTTGGGGTACATTAGTTCTTAAAGCTAGTTATCTGTAAGCATGCTAACATGCTAACAAACAAGCTGTTTTGGGGTATAAAGCTAACCATGTTTCCCATTACAGTTAGGATTTTTTGCTAATGTTTCTAAATTAGTTCAAAGGCATTAGATATGAATTTCTGGAGACATGAATGATTGAAGTAAATTAAAGGGTGATGCTGAGCTAATTCACTCAAAATCACTTTCAACGTGAAAAACTCATGTCGGCACTAAAGGCCATCTTAGTTATGGGGACCATGAATTTCTGCACCACATGGCAACCCCTCCTATATTGCTGTTACAGATCATATCACCAGCACACTATACCAGCACCAATGTGGAGGTTTGGTCAGAGTGGCAAAGCCTACATCGTTCAGGTAAAGTTTGACCACCCTCAGCACAGGTAAATATGGATAAATAGGCTGTAAAAACTCTATTTTATCTTGGATAAAGGAGTGAAAGTGTTTAATCTGCTTATTTGCCCTCAAAGAATAAACATAAATGTTATTGCTCCATTCACTCTGACGGGTAAGGTATATTGTTTTCCCCTCTGCTGGCACCAATCTTACTATAACATCTTAATTCAGCAGGATCAACTGAGAGAAAAAAAACACGCTGGACTAAACAGTGCACGAAAATGGATAATTGCATCTAAATCCATGGAATTAGATGGTCTAATAAATTGAATTACATTCCACTACAAGTTAATATTCATGATGGCAGGGACACAATAAAAAGGTTGTGCCACAGCACACTAGTTCACTAGTTTTGATAATGGATTTATTTCAGTCACATCAAAAGTCTAGCTCACTATTACAGTTACATAACTAATTACATAACAGATTCTTCCTTGAGGGAAATTTGCTTTATAGTGTCTTCATGAAGAGGAGTGTTTTTGCATGTCATTACTATATATTTGTTTGGCCGTGTGGGAAACATGGCTGCCTTTGAAAACAGCTGGCGTGCAAACACTATCAGGCGGCACACATAAAGGTCAAGTTGCATTATGTTGATTATGATACTTGAAATATACACTTTTAAAGAAATAGATTCATGATATGAAGTTAAATGACCAGCTTTATACAAGAAGTGTAGTTCACTCTTCTTTCAACACTGTGCAGTGTAACACAATGGTTGTGCAATGTTTTCTGAGACTGTGAAGGGAGCTTATTTTGTAACATCTGAACATGGGCTTGAAGCTTCAAAAAATAATAATTCAAGATCTATTCCAAATGTGTGGTGGGTTTGAAATGTGTGGTTGTTCAGAAGGCAGAGGGGAAAAAAGATGCCACTGAGTTGCATTTCAGGACTCCTGCGTTGTTGGTATTACACTCACACTGGACGGCAAAGTGTAAGACCTACACAACTCTTTTCATCTGGGTTCTTCTTGTATTGCGAGTTCCAGGCAAAGCGTCATCAGTGTTACTTTCCACACTTTCCCCAGAGGGTGCGATTAGGCTGTGCCTTATCAAATACCAAATGATGATTCCAAACAATGTGTGCTTGCGACTAGAACAGAATTTTAATCACATTCTGCTTTAGACTGCCAAGGTGCCCTCTGCCTTTTTTTCTCCCTTTTTCATGCACTCTCCCCCCTTCAGAGAGACCATGAGGCTGCTATGTACTCGCCCTGATCAGATGATGGGTTTGCTAACTGTAATCAGAAGTCAGTAAACACAGTCCTCAGCAAAGCTTTTTCATTACCGTTGGAGACAAAGCAGAGCTGAACTGCAGTTTACACAATGGCCTCAAATCTCAGTACAAGTCAGCTTGCATATATTACCCAAGATCACATCTGACAACACAAGCTGAGCTGGAGAGCTGGGGGGGTTTTTTCAGCTTCCATCAAAGCTAACACATAGCTTGACTTTTACTCCTCAAGTGAAAAAACAGCAAGATTAAGTTGTTACATTTTTTAGCTTCAAGTATACTTTTGAATTCCAGCTTATCGTGATGATTCATTAAGTGCACAACAAACAGGTAATGGTTTCAGTTGACGCTTCAACTTGATACAAAGTGGCCATGATGGTCGTCCGTGAGTCTGCGCACACATACAGCCCAAGGACAGAAACCAAACACCTCTACCCCTGTTACAGGCGCACGTACCTGTAACATATATATAGTGCACATGCGCTATACACGACACGCAATTCTCTCGCATTGTGTCCACTATTATCAGTGACCTTTACTGCTGTAGGAGACTGAATAGTACAACAAACAGTCCTTGTCCTGTAGCTATCAAGGGACATGAGCAGTTTAAATGAATTCTGAATTCTTGCGTTGCATGAGTTGCTTAAAAGGCCCTGAGATGTGTTAGTGTGAGTTTCTTCAAAGACAGTTTTATTGGCTCTCTTACAGCAGCCTCCTGGTGTCGAGGATATGACTCGCTTTCTGTGAGGCCAATAACGCAACGGGACAACAGAGAAGAAGATATTTAAGTGTATGTTGAAAGAAAAACTGGCAACGTTTCTCCAGCCTGGAAATGCAATGGATAGTAGCTACGGTGTTCAAGAAGGCTCGAAGAGCAGATATCATGTTCCAAGTCCTGATATTGACAGGTTTAGGTTAAGGTGACAGCATGAACGGAGCCGTTAGGTTTCTAACATAATCCATTATATTGATCCCGCTCCATCCTAGGGGAGGATTCTCAGCTGTCACTCTTTTGATGTTTTTCTTTTACTGTTGTCGTTGTTTTAATTACAGTAGTTTGTATGTGACGCTTGCACGATACTACAGATATTTCTCCCACTGCTCACCTGTCCAAATTCTCACAGTCTGTTATCAAACCAGATCTCCACTCTCCGTGTGGAAAGAAGAGAGAAAACACACAGCCAACGACTGCAGCTGTTCAAATATTGTGACATGTGATCTGTGGCTGGCACAAAGAGAGACTGTAGTGAATGACCAGGATACAAAGAGTGGAGAACAGGGGGCTCAACCGTGTGGCCTGTCCCCGACTCCCAAACACAGGCACAAACAGCAGCGTCTTTATTTTGCATTCTTCTGCACGTCATGCAGAGCTGCTGCCTTTGGCCTCTGACAAATATCCTTACACACACAAAAAAACTCCACCCACAATTGCAAACTATTTTTGGAAGCAGGATAATCATTTAAAACCAACATGAGGAAATCCGAGAAAAGGTATTATCTATCCAAATATGTTGAATAAACACGACTATGAGCAGTGGCTGCTGAGCAGAAATCAAACCAAGGGAAGACTGAGTAATGAATTCTTTATCTCATAAAGAACAGAACTGCTTTTGTTCTGCTCTTAGCTCTTACTCATGCTTTGACAAGACTTTCAGAGACTTTCATCCCACTGCCACCTTTCCCTTAACGGCTTTTATCGCACCTGTAGATGAGGATCAGATAGACAAAGCAGTTGTTTTTAAAGCTTTCCACCTCTTTTGAGTCAGACAGAAAAGTCCTTTCTGCCACTACCTACACCCTAAGACTTCTGTTTTGGGTGTGTATTGAGACTATAGGGGCTTTCCTTGGGCTAAATTATGATGTTAATGTGTCAGCAAGTGGAATTAGAAAGGTTAAAAACACAGAAACTCGAAATTCATTAGCAAACGAACCCCTTGACCTCACTGCTGCACTGATGCTGACTGGCACTGACACATGCTCTTTGGAGGGGAGCTGCAACAAGAACAGTCCAAAGCCAGGCAAGCAGCTCTGTGACTCTCTCCAGCTAAGCATCAGTATGCTAACATGATCACAACACAGTAATGTTTGCATCACAGCAAGCTGGCATATGATGATTAATAAGAGTGAACAACAAATTCAGGTTTGGACCCAATTGTGGCACGACACTAAAAGAGTTGGGGCTGTCATTCTTATATAGAAGAAGTAAATACTGTTATATCCACAAATTCACTCAAAACCACCTATATTTGATCTCAGTTAAATGCACATATGCAGACAAGCTGCTTGGATTATCACAGTCTGATATATCTATCTGAGGAAATGAAGAACACATCAGTAAAGAATGCAACCTTTCATTTACAAGAAGGTAGATGACAAAGTCCAGCAATCTTGAGCAATCCCAGAGCTCAGGGAAAGACCTCACTGAAGAGGCCTCATGTGATGGATTTCATTTCCTGTTTTCTTCTTTTCAGCCTGATGAGGTTCTGTGGACTTCACAAGACATGAAGGTATGAAATAATAGCTTGACAGCCTTAGTAGGCTTTAGCATATTTGGATTACTGCAAGGTTTCTTTATGCATGGTGGTTAAATGCTGGCTTAGAGAAACTACAAAGCAGTAAGGCCCTTTGAATCTTCATAAGGGTGCAGGGCCCTTTTTAGTCTTTACTCTCTCCAAAACATGAGATGATGACGACATGCTTGTCATCTTCAGTGCAAAAGGCAAGTTTGGGTCATAATGAATTCTGATTGCATCCTGGCAACAACACATTTAAAAACAGAATATTTTCCAGATGAATGGCAAAAATCACATAAGAATAACAAAGTACCTTTTTTCCAAAATATAAATTAAGATCAATTTAAGCTGAAATATATGAAGCCCTGCCCTCGGATATGATTGTTGGCATGAAGATAAAGCAAACAATGAGTCATAATGATGGTTATTTCAATGATGACTCATTTGAACTCCACTACAAAGACGAGTGAAGCTGAGAAAAGAGGTTTCTAGTTTTCAAGTGGGTTAGCTACTGGTATTTGGTATTCATATACAATGCTTTTATTTTGAAATAACACAAATATACAGCTAAATTAAGAGAAACTGATGGAAAAGAATGTTTAATGAAGTAGTAGGTGGGAATTGTGCTGGTATCCACATGCATAATGCCAAGCTTTGCAGCTCATTTCTCCGTGGTCTGTCAGATTCCTGCTACACTCTGTATGCTTGTGCACGCATATGAGTGAATCACATTTGGCCTGCAGCTCTCATCCTGACATCAGCTCTGATCTCTGACCCCAGTCTTTGCTTTTTCTCTTTTATCCCCCCTCATCTCAATGAGCTCATCGTTATTAAAGAAAGGGAAATGTCTGTTCTCTTAAACAAACTCCACCTGAGTAAAAAGAGCAATTCCACAGAGTTATTTCCACATTTGAAGTCAGTGCGGAAAACAAAATTACATTGATGTTAATAAGTTAAGCATACCAAACATATGCAACACTGGCATGCTGCTAGATTTAATGCACAAGAGCATAATAACAGTCGATGTGCCATGTATACAAGCTGGATGTCACCGAAAGGAACAACAGTCATTTCAGCCAGTGTGGGCATCCCATAATTTTCTCATCCAGTGAGGGTGTGGAGCAGCATGTTGGGTAACTCGAAATCGTGTAGTCAGCCTTTCTTTGGTGTCAGTTAACTGGTTACTGTGGTAACTGTGTGCTCTTGGATGGTTTCCCTGTCAGCAGCTTGTCTCTGGCTGTCTTCACAGAAGCTGTAGCCGTGTGGGTCTTCCTAAATCAGTGATATTATATCTGATCTTCCTCTCTAACCTATAGAGAGACAGGCATGAAGCCTTAGACAGATGTGGACGCAGGCAGGTTCCAGTCAGGTAATGTGACAGCCTGTTATGACAGAAGGGCCCGTGTGAGACAAGGAGAAGCAGGTAAGAGTCAGTTCTGTAGCCTGAATTGAACGTACCCTCCCACTGCTACGGAAAATATCTACCAAAGGCTAGATAAAAATAGACCGCAGCCACACCCTGAGTATCCAACCACACTGAATAGGATTTTACACATAATACATGTGGTGTAAAAGAAGATTCCCACAGTTCATCTAGCAGGTTAGCCAGAGCTCAGCCAGTTCCTGGGATCACAGAGATGAGGATTATGAAAAAGGCATGTCTTTGCACAATCCCTCCTGCTCTCCAACTCCTGTGTTAGAGAGCAGGAGGGACTGCTTTTCTGTCCACCCTTCAAGGGTTGAACCTGCGTTACAACCCAGCTGGAATCCCTACTCTGTCAGACTTCTTTAAGCTAGCTGGGACTCCGCTCTCTACAGCCCACAATTTCACAACAGCAATGGCCCGTTGACAGGTTAATGCAGGAGTCTACCAGTCCACTGTATCACTCTGGATGGTTACTAGGATACAGGAGTGTTTGTTTAGTGCTGTTGTGATCAAGAAACGCAGATGAAGAGTCAGACACGCCTGAGTGTAATGTGGACATACTGTACATCAGATGGCAGCGATTTAATCTTAAAAAAGTGACACTATAGAGACAAATCTTTGAAGGCCACAAAATAACAGGCCTGTTTTTAAAAAAGAGAAACATCACTGTAAATACAAGCTTTGGGCAATGAATATGAGGACAATCTGCCAGCATAAATTAGCTAAAATATACGACTTTGAGTTCTTGTACTCGCCTGTCAATGTGCTGTTCGGAGCACTTACACCCCCCTCGCTGAAATAAGACTGTAGAGTCATGTTTAAATAAATTCTATGCATCCATGTTTCTCATATGCTACGGTTTTAAATGTCCAAGCCTATTTCTATTGACCTTAACTTTTTTCTGTATACCTGCAATTCCTAAATGTAATGTTACCGTTTTTTAAACAGTATATGAAGACTGTCACTTTAGTAGCAAAACTGCTGGCTAAGGTGTTCTCTCAATAGCAATATCAGTATTTATTCACTTTAATGAAACGTTTTCAAAGATCCATCTGTCTGAAAGTTGATTCCAGTGAAATTGGAAAGAAGAGCCGGAGGGACAGCTGCAGCCAAGACCAAAGCCACTTTCTACTCCTCCCTGAGCATGTGTTTGTGGGCATGAATCTCACGTCTCAATGTGTGTTGCTTCTATTTATAAAACTCTGACCCTGTGGCCTGTGTAACTCCTCCAGGTGCCCTTTGCTGTGAGTCTCCCACCATCACCCCTAGCGGGCTCATCTGTACTCGCAAGATTTGTTTGTAGACAATGACGTAACACACCGAGATAAATATGCACAGCCCGGTCCTACCTGGGGCAATTTGTGCTAACATGTTGTTATCCTACTATTTTCAACAGCAGGAAAAATAAAACAGTGCATGAAAGTTGCACTAATTTCACATTTTTTATTGTTCTCGTCATTTTATGTCATCTTTACTAGGCAGCCACACACAGCATTGACATGTAAAATTGGACAGAGCTCACCATGTTTAAAAGCCACTCTCACTCCAGCCTAATCTGGGCTACTTGGGACATTTATGGATCACTTATACCACTGGCTGTAATGTTACATGAGCTAGCATGACCATAAAGTCATCATCTATCAGTCCAGCCTAAATGTTGCCCAAAGAAAACTTTAGATGTGGATTGCTTATTATTTTCTCCTGAGAAAAGGCTTTACTTGTGGTTTCCTGACTTTTACTTTTAACTCAGAGTCGCCAGGTTCAGGATTTATGTTTCACTGTACGTACAATGACCCCAGTTTTATAAAAATTTGGAAGGAGGAAATTAGAGGTCATCCATATATATACACTGTATGTATTTAAGACATTCCTGCATCTATCCATTTTCTGCCGCTTGTCACGGTTTGAGTCACGGCGGCAGAGAAGCCCACACTTCCCTCACCCCAGCCACCTCCTCCAGCTCATCTGAGGGGACACCGAGATGTTCCCAAGCCAGCTGAAAGATGTGTTCTCTCCAGTGAGTCCTGAGTCTCCCCTGGGGCCTCTTCCGAGTACGACATGCCCGGAATACCTCATCTAGGAGGCGTCCTAGTCAGATGCCAGAACCACCTCAACTGGCTCCTTTCAATGTGGAGGATGAGCAGCACACTCAAGAATAACTGAGATAAAAGGAAGGTTGGAGATTGGCTGTAGTTAGCTAAGATAACTCGGTCAAGTGATGCTGAAGTGAAGTAGTGGTTTCATTATTGCCAGCTTGAAGTCCTGTGGTACATGATTGATCAACTTCAAGATCGAATCATTAGTTATCATTAGTTGTTAAATGGATGCTATTAGACAGTGAAGAAAGTTGTGAGGTTATTGCACAGTTAAAGACTTTCCACATTGCTGTTTCGTATACTGTGTTCTCTGCCCACAGGGACTATACTGATACAAGAGCAAATAATCATTTTAATCTTGTTTCATAAGCAAATGAATATGCAGTCGAGCAAACAATACCGCAGAGGTTATTTCTGTACTCAGCTATGATTCACTAAAGAGAAAGCAGACAGGACAAAACAACATCCCCGCGGTGTCCATCTGCTGACCAAGACAAAGCAATTAGAGAAATAATGGCTTAAAGGGATTACCTGCTGATTATTGTCCAGACAGCATGCAACCAGAACACAAAGTCTAAGGCTCCTCTGAAAGAGGTAAAAGGACTGTGCGTGTGCATTTAAGTACAAAGAAACACATAACCAGCGTTTTGGTTCTTTTCATTCCATCAGCATCTCCGTTGTTCGCTCCATCTTTATAGTTCGTCTCGATATATAGAGTGAGGGAAAGTTAAAAGCGGGACAACGTTGTTTGTGGTCTCATTCTACTCTTCCGCATACACACTAATAGCTGCCGGGCTGGTCTTGGCGGAGCTGCTGCTGCTGGTGGTGCAAACTGTCCTGAAAACATCCAGAGGATGTGGTCTGAAGGACAGCAGTGCAGAGAGATCCAGTGCCTGCTAATAGGGATTAATGCTGTCAGAGGATCAGCTGTGGCGTACCGGATATCTTTGTAAAGTTTAACAAAATACCACAGCTACCTAACAACATGCACTACAATGCGTTTGCAAGAAGGGTTTCTGAGCCAAAATTAGTTAGGAGTTTGTAAAAGGATCCTTATTTTCTGCAACTGCTTTCCTAATAAAAGGCTTCTTCAAATATGACCTGTATTCTCTGGACTCCAAAACCTGTGCTGTGTTTCCTTGTCTGCTATAAAGAACAACAAACATGTTTAATGTGTCAGCTACTAGTGCAACGGACACAACAGTTAGGTCTGTGGAAGACACCCGCCAGCAGCTGACAGGCAGGATCAGTGTCTGAAGTCAGCTGCCGAGCAAACGGGCACCCTCTCATGAATGACAGCTATTCACCTCTCCCTAGAACATCATATGAGTGCTGCCTCCTACTCAGCACAGCGGCAGCGCACAATGTGACACTGTGTCTTCTGATACAGTACAGCCTGGTGGAGAGGGGGTGACAGAGAAACAGATAACCTGCACTGTGACCTTGAGGACAGCGATCGTCCGCCGGCGACCAGAGGTGATGTCAGCAAGAGTTACCTGACCTGACACGAGGCGGTACAATGGTGACCTAATGCATGCAGACGCTTTTGCTTCTAAACTTGGATAAAATATGTGTCATGCAGTTGAAAGTAGGGCAGCACTAGCTACTGGCACTTTCTTTCTGTACCCCTCTCTAACCTTGCTTATCTCTCTCTCACACACACAGAGAGAGAGATAAATGCTCATTTGTTATGAAAACAGATCCTCCTGGAGATCCATGCCTTTCCTCCATTACGTCAGATGATGCTCATGTCACACACACGTGCAGAAAATCTAAACTTTCTCTTATCGCTGCTGTTTCTGCATCGCTAGCTCAGAAATCCCCCTGATACCCTCACCTCACTGTTATGCAGAGAAGACAGGCAGAGATGACAGAGCAAAGATAACCTGCACTGGTTGGTAGAGATAAAAAGGAGATAAAAGGGGTGGAGAGAAGGGAAATGTAGGTTTTAGACCACACAATAAGGTTGAAGGCATTTCTGGTAATAAAAACGTGATTGAAAATCCAGGAAAAGAATGTGCGTGGTATTTGAGACAAATGAAGCCAGTCAGTTTCATGCAAAATTCATATGCGCAGCCAATGCTAAAAGTGAACACAGTGGCATCCTTCTATGACATCAGTGCCAGCTGGCCCTTAGCTGGGTACCGCAGAAGATGTCTGCAGTGTCAGTCAACTATTCGTGCTGCCATTGATTCATACTGTAGGCAGCAGCAGCAGCTCTAATGGTATGTAATAGTGCAGCATGCAGAGAATTGCATAAGAAGAAACCATGCTTGTAAACAAGGAGGGCGAGGACCACAACCTCCCACAGCAGCGCCACTGCAACAAAGCTAACAGCTGTGAGGGCTCATCGTAGGCTGTGTCAACAACATTCACTGTCACGAAACTGCAGAAATGTCATTTTCTGACACACACACACAGAGCACACAAATGTCTGCAACTGCACCCTATTCAGGAAAACCCAAACATCTACCTTGGTTACAAAAACAAACAATGTGGGAAGACACCTCGTCTGTGGGACTCTGGTTGAGAAACCCGTCTAGTAACATCAGTACATTCCCGAGATGTGACTCTTATTACAGTCAAAGAATACACATGTGCAGCAAAGAGCAGATTGAATGACAAGCAGATAACAGGCAATACTCACAGGGGCTTTAAAGATTAGTTAAAAAGAAAGAAATCCTCGTCCATCATCAGTAAAAAGACTCCTTTCACAATTCTCCTCCTCCCTCCTCTCAATGCTTTTTGTCTTTCACCAGCAAACTGAGAGAAAGAGCGGCTGAAGGCAGACAGGAAGATCTGCAGTGCTGAAACTCAGTCAGCTACCTCCTTCTCCCTGTTTCTCTCCTCCCTCCCCTGCCTACCTCCCTCGCAGTTTTCTCCAAGGTCAGTAGGCAGAACCGACTGTTTGACTCCTCCCTTAGTGGACAATACCCTCCTACAGGCTGGACGCACAGGCAGTAATTACCATCATGATCCAGATTAACTCCTGGGTGTGTTTTTGTTGTGTGTGTCCAGGATGCGCTCAGGGACAACACACAGGCAGGATTACCGTAGGGAAGGTGGGGAGAGGTGGGGGACGGTTTAGATACCGGGCAAGAGGCAGCAAGCCTGGGATACTCTGCAGCAAACATTGTGTGTTCTTTCATCATGCCCGAGATATAACTCAAACTAGCAGCATCGTGAAATTAAAAAGACGGATTATTAAGGAAAAATGAATTCATGTCTTGCCACAGCATGACTCCTGTGTATAGAGGAGATCGGAAACAAAATCGAAACACAATAAATGAACGACTTAAAGTCGATGACTATAAGTCATCAAATCCCTTATTAGGGTTTACTTCTCAAAACTAAGACCAGATGAATTTGCTGCCGTTTTGGAGCCATAAAAATAACCAAATGTGCGCATGGACTGTGAATATTGACCACTCAGGAGTGTGCTGTCAAATACTTGCTGAGTTGTGCAAAGTCAACCCCTGTAGAGACAGATCAGGAGATTTACGGAACATTTAGATGCCTCACTCACTGGCTTTAGAAGCTGTGATGGGGATACGAGTCAGTGAACGAGGAGCTGGAGGTTATTTTAAGAGAAATATAAACGTGTAACAGTCACCGGCGCATCTCGATTGATTCATTTAATTGGTGTGTATTTGTATGTTCATATTTTCCAGATATTGGTGGTTAGAAAAATTCATCTCACCCAAAGGCTAGTGGAAGCATCACTGATCCAAACAGACTCTGCTGTATGATAAACATCTGTTGCATGTTCACAATTCAAAAAGACGTAAAGAGCCCACCGACTGACCTGCTTTCAGAGACGCCTAGAATCATCCATGGGAACTGGTTACGTCATGTGCAGCGCGGGAGCGCGATTTGTCCTTTTAGTGCAGCTAGTTTTCCTGTGATGTGCTGACACCCTGTGGTTTTCTGGTGTAACTACAACACCTGTAAGCATGTGACGTTTTGGATGAATGACGTCAGATGTTATGATTGCTCAAATGAAACCAAAGCAAAATAAAATCTGAAGTAATTTTCACTCTGGCAATGTACATTAATTAAAAGGCAGCTCAAGTTACAGCTTACTTTGTATTTCACAAATTCTGAAATAGCATGCTCAAAACCAAGCCAAAGAAATACAACAATTAAACATGCAAATGGAAAGTTGGGCCAGCCAACGGATCATTTTTACATAGCAGAACACGTAGAAAAGGACTGGAAATAAACAACAACAACAACAAAAAGCAACTGAGGATGAACACAAGGATGTAGTTACAGTACAGGACCAGCAGATGGAGGCGTACAGTGTGAGATGGATAAACCATGAACATGTAATGGACAACAAAGCTACAGTGTCACTGTTACCTGATGTTCCATCGATTCGTTTACAGTTCAACTGCCCTTACATCCACTGACAAACAGCCATGTTGGAATAATGATGCTTTTAAATAATTCTGTGTTAGAATTGGGAGCGTAACAGTAGACAGTCTGGTGCTTAATCAATTCAGGTGAGTCCAAAAGGCACGTCACATGGAAAGGAAACATGGCATGAGAAGGACACCGTGGCCACATCAGTAAAATCACCTGGAAGTCGAGGCTTGTGCAGGGAACATTTCGAATTTGCCATATGATCCTGGCACAAACTGCAAAAACACATCTTCAAGTCCTGCTATAAAAACCCCACAGTTCCTCTTTTATTTTAATCGAATGAATTAAAATTTTAGGCCTCCGAAACATCGCACCACATCCTGTGGAAAAGACCTGGAATGACTTCTAACCAGCATGATGACTAAGAGCCAGGTGAACACAATTAAATGATCCAAATCTATTTAAAAAGCATGTAAAAATGAGTAGTTGAAGTAAACTCTTAATGAAATACAGTACACGTCTTCCCTTCCTGTGCTAACAAAAAGGCAAATCAAACGTCCAATACTGCATGAAAAAGACATCCATGTGTATTCAACACAGAAATGAGCTGAAACAGAACACTGGTGTCTGTGACTTTCCCTAATTTACACTTCTTCCATGTGACCTTCTAAAGTGTCTTTTTACGGATTTGTCCGTAAGGAATCTCTTAATGAAAAACCTGAGCCGTACCAAGTCGTCTGCATACAGTGCATCAAATAACCACATAATGAATACATACATTAAATATTGACCATAATCATCAAGTATGTCACCTTTTATTATTTGTACCACATCTGTGCCTGCGTCTTTAAAACTTGCTCAGAAACTGTTTGATCTGCTTAAAGGCTGATTCCTTCTCCTGTTTGCTTAACCATCAAGTAGCTTCTCAACACGAATTTAAAACAACAACAACAGCACTTTAACATGAAAAAGTATATATTGTAAGCCGAGAGGTCGAACACTGTTTTACTGTAGTAAGTAAGGACAGAATAGGTAGCATTAATGAGTGTTATTACTGTGTATGGATGCCCCTTTTTTTGCCTGCTGTCTGAACTGGGTTGCTGGCTGTGAACTATGGTCTTACTGTAGGCTCTAACAGCAGGTATGGTCACGTGAACTGTATCACAGTGTCAAGGCATAACATGGCTCATCATGGCAGAAGACAGGAAGCACCTGATGGTGGAAAGGAAGTTAGGGGTCTGCATCAAAAAGAAGAAATACATCAGGTTATGTGATGTAAAAAGACATTGTGACTTCAGTCTGACACTGTATTTCTGTTTGTGAAGGCGACATAAAGTTGAAACTATGACACAGAGTCTGAGGAAATGCAGCAAAATCAAGTCCGACGTCCACAGTACGTGACATTAGCGCTCCCTGGTCCACGGTAAAGAACAGGAAAGAAACACGGGCATGTCGAGTTCACGCGTTGGTTTCACGTCATCTCTGGTCAGCTGTACTCTACTGCAGCTGATCTCAGTCTCTATCAGCCATCCTGTTATGCAGTTTCTCAGGAGCAAACCTCTCTACTTTAGCAGGACTATCTCTCTGCTGTACAGCTTAATGGACTTCCATGGGAAGCACTGTCAGATTAGGTGAAGCAAGCAGGCAGGGTCAGTGACATGACTGGTTAGAGCAGGACACTAGAAGCCAGGACTTCAGCTGTGGTAGCTGGGCACAGCCGCCTGCTTCTGCGAGAGCCGCAGAAGCTCCTCCCGGATGGCCTTGATCAAGGAGGCAGAGGAATGAGTGGGAGGAGAAGTATCCAGAGGTGGGGGGGCTGTCAGATAACCCACACCATCTAGATGGGTCGGGGGGGCCGTGGGCTCCCTGATACCACTCCGGTGAATCTGGAAGATAGAGGAGGACGAGCAGTCAGGGGGTCCATAAATAGCAGGCAGGACAGAAAGGGCAAACGGAACAACAGGGGGAGGTGATAAAAAAGAAGAGAATAGATAAGATAAAAAATATCAAGTAACAAAAACAGAAGAACACCAGAAAATTAGAAGAAAACCAAACTGAAACTGTGGGTGTTTCTCAAAAGCAATACAGTTGGCTTCCTGTTAGGATCGAGTTACTGTGCGTTTGTTTTTAATAATTTGATGATTAAATGAAAAGTTTGGGATTTCATTTAGTTTCAGGTTTCAATGAAATTAAATGAACTTGTTAATGAAAAAATAAAAATGTGCAATTCACTCACTGCATCTTTTTCAGCTTCTGCTCTGGAGAAATTGTCATCATGATAGTGGTTCCAGCCTAAGCCTCCATTCTGGCCCGGAGCAGCCCTGACTCCTGCTGGGAAACCATTCATCCGACTGGACAGACCCACTTGTGCAAGATGATGGAGCTGGGCACCTAAAAAAATAAATAAACACATTATACTTACTGGCACTAATTTCCTAAAGACCCAACCTTAATCATGCCAGCTTCTTGCCCAACCTTAAACCTTACTGTATCTTCCATTCCTACTCAAAACTGCTCGGGATCACTGCAGTATTCTTTTATGCTCTCTCATCTAAGCAGAGAATATATGAAACTGTCTTTACTCGGCATCAGCGTCTGAAAATTTGTCAGCTGCATGCAAATTTATACCCACTGTAAGTGAAGTTACAAAGTTATTGGCAGCTGCCTGACTGTCTGTCCTCAGATTAGCCAAGCTGTTTTTGGGTGAGAGTGAGCGTGCACCCTGGACTGGTTGCACGTCTATCACAGATGTTCTTCAATCATTGCAGAAAATATTGGCAACCTGAATCATCTGTACGTTTTGCTGACACACCCCATTCCTGCTGCAACAAATGGCTTTAATCGCACGCGCCGCACTCAGCCAGTTCAGAAAGGGCATATTTTAAATGCAAGAGTTATTCCTCTGTAGTGACAGCTAGTGCAAAACCTTTCACGTTTGCACTAGTTATTTCTGTCAGTGTTACATATTCTCAGCAGTTTATTGTTAAACAAAGTCAGAGATAAATAGTGTATAGCTCTAAGAATAAAAAAAGGACATATTTGTGCTAATGGTTCATTTTGTTGTTTAGCTGTAACTGACAGTGGGAGTATTTACATTTAGATGGATTAAATATAGCATAAAGACTGAGACGGAGATTAAACACTGAGATAAAGAACATACATGTCTATCTTTAAGCATGATTGCTTAAGATGTGCGTTTCCTTTTTTCCTATTTTAAAAAAAAAAATCTGCAAAAAAGTTGAAAACGAGATGCAGAAATGAATGGACACCATGAGCTTTGTTTGGGGGGACAGAGCAACAGCCTGAACATAAAATATTGTTGTGTTAATGTTGCATTTGTGTGATGCTATCGAACTTCCTTGTGTACCTGTGGTTCCTCCCACTGGACGCGGTCTGGCAGATGAGGGCAGTTCATCAGCGTAGAGGCCCCTGCTGGAGTACAGGCTGTCTGGCTGGAGCTGCTCACCGTGCCCTGCTGTTTCTCCTGGTGGCAGGTAGCTCGAGCCAAGGCCCTGCCTGAAACACAGACCAAAAAACTCATTTATGATTTAAGAAAACATAAGGACGCACCAATAGCTGAATTCTGGGTCAGTTTAAAGTAAACAATTTGACTAATAGCAGATGATGATTTTTCCCCTTTTTTGCACTGTTACTGAACATGGAGACATTTCATACTGTGTGTGTGTGTATTTGTGCTACTTTTTTAGCATGCTTTACATTTCTAATCACAGGGAGTCCTTCCTATATGGTGCAATCAATAACCTGATAGTCAAGCATTTCACAATTTGGTACCAAATAGTGGAAAACACAAATGGTTGACAGCTGATACTCTACATGTGTGTACACGTGCAGCCTTTTCAGAGTCTATTAAGAGGCAGCTGTTCAGACCTGATCCATTGAAACAATAAAATAAAGAGGACTCTTTTTCAGTATTCATGAGGCTCAACTCTATAAATGTAAACTAAAGAAAATGTCCACACGGGTGAAAGTTCACCTGTAATTATAAATAGGAAATACCTCTTGGGGTATGAAGAACATGTGGAAAGCGACTCTATTTTCAGCTGCTTTACTGACCTTGTTGCCATGCCTTGCACTGCAGCAGAGGACATCTCAGGGAATCTCTGGGGAAGACCAACAGAGATGTGCTGTGTTTAAGTGACAATGATCAAGTACCAGTGATGACAGAGGTCTCAGGTATAAACAGTGAACTGTTTTTACGAAGCATCAGGGTGTAGCGATACAAATATTGGAAAAGAAATGCAAAAGCGATTTTTAGTTGATGCAGTTATTCTTATGAGATCACAGTCCTGCTGTGTGTGTTACAATTTACTGTACTGTTGGTGGTTATTTTACATAGTGAACATTGTTATTTTTACCAAGCAAAGTTTCGTTGGATATCCATATTTTTAATAGCATATAAAAGCACCATCAAAGGGCTTTTTATGGCTGCACTGCTCAGCGTTTCTTTCACTCTTCTGGGGTGAGCACCCGTGTTGGATAGAGGACAAAGTATTGTTATTAACAGCTGTAAAGCAGCATGAAAGATAAGAAAGCATTTAAAAAGTGTATTCAGGGAGTGAAAATGTATTCTCTGCAGTCAAGAAGGTCTGGGATTAAATCTTTAAGGTTGCACTTCCAGGGAATGAATGAATGAAGTGACACATTTAGATCTGGACCATAGAACAGCCATACAATGCTTCTATTTTGTTTTTGTTTAGAGTAGATTTTTGCACTTGTAAAGTACCGATTCGATTTTCTTCTTCTTACACAAACAACCTTAATTTCAGCTAAGCCCTCTACCTCTCATGGATTTCAAAGCCAGGGATAATTGTACATGAATAGTATTATGCTGCCGTAGCTAAGTGTTAATAACAGAGGTTGGCACTGCATAAACTGGCCTCGCTTTGTAAAGCCTTCCAAGCAGTTTCTTTGAAAGTAGCCTATACCAACAGGAATTAATAAAGATTACGTGGGTGATGGCTATATCACTGAAGGGTCTTAGGAGCTCTACATAGCCAGTGGGGGTGGGCAGGGGGGGGCTAAGGTTGCACCTTGCAACAGATGGAGGAATACTTAAGTCAGTACTTTGCTAAGAGGACGTGATTATACTGGAAGCAATAGGCTTCATGCTGAGCAGGAGAGCAAAACACCTTAAGAAAGTGAATGCAAAGCTGTGTCTCCCACTGTTTCTATTTGTAACACATATTCTTGTTCCATGCAATATAGCAGCTGAATTATTTATAGCTGACTGGATGGACAATGCTCCAGCCAGAGCGTTTGTACACAGACGGCAACTTACGCTGGGGAAAGCTTGGTAGGAAAGACCCCAAGGTCTCGGCCCATGACCTGGAGGGCTAGAGTTAGGAGGGTTGCTGTTGACCCCTGGGAGAGTGATCCCAGCAGTGCTGCCCTGGGAAGTGGGTGACACAAGAGCGAAGGCGTCGTCCAACAGGGAGTGCATCTGCTGCCGTGCTTCCTCGATGGAGGGCTGTGGGGGCATGTACGGTGGTGGGGGAGGGGCATGGCCGGGAGGAGAGGAAGTGGGGGCTGGGAAGACATCATCTGTGGGGGAAGGACTCCTGTGAGGGGATCCTGGGCCTTGGTCAGGGTCCGACTGGAAAACATAGACGGCAAAGAACTCAGAAAGGTTGCAGGGTCCGTGAAAGGTTTTCCTACTTCTTCTGTGTTACTCACCACATAGGCAACATTGTTGACCCCGGGGCACTTTCTGTAAGCAGCATCAGTGTCTTCAGTGATGAGGTGGTCTTTGTCTGCTTCCATCATGCCTCCATTCATCTGGTCTTTCATCCTCTGCTTTGGTGAGCGCCTGCCTCGACCACTTAGAAACACATGAAGAAAGAGAGAAATATATTATCAGCATGCACAGAAAATCAAGTTCTCCACCAAAAAGTCAAAAATTCATAACCTCTAACCTTTTCTTGGGTTCCATGAAGACGGAGGGCATCTGAGCATCCGGGTCCAGGATCTTATCGATTTGCATCTGTTCTTTGCGATAAATACGATCCGGATCCTTTGCATCGCCAAGACCGCCTATGTCATCCATAGCTGGGAAGTCATAGTGGCCCTTCCTCTTGGCGCGAAGACGAATCTTGTTACGATGATGCTCAATTTCTGACTTGTGCCTCAACGCTACCTGGATCTGAGGATCAAATTACAATTATCAGTATTAGCTCGTTTGGCAAATTATAAGAACCACAGAAGCATCACAAATGAAATTTCAACCACGTGTGAATTACATCTTCCAAAAGACTCTGGAGGATTTCACTTTGTTCCTATGACTTCTTCTTTGAGAAAGAACATTTTCAAACTATCTGACCAAAGAGTTTGTGTCAGGGTTTTGTATTTTTTATTCTGCATTGAGATGAAATTTTTCAAAGGAACAGATGAGACTCCTGCAAGGCCTGTGGGGAATAATTAGCCTGGTAATTTTTTAACTTCAGCACTAAAAATACATCAACGTAAACACACTGGAGACAAACTGAAATACTGCAAAGAATGTGGGAGATGCTTCCCCACATCAGGTGACTTAAAACGACATGAACTCTTTCACAGTGGGGTTAAAAAGCACCTCTGTGCTCAGTGTGGGTCATCCTTCACCACTGCAGGTGACCTTAAAACACACAAACGAGTCCACACAGGAGAGAAACCATACAAGTGCAGACACTGTGACAAAAGCTTCTCATGTTCAGGTAATCGTAACGAGCATGAACGTACACACATGGAAGGAAACTACAGCTGTGAGCTTCGGTAATCTCAGTTCATACTCCGCACACAAACGATCCCACGTTACTAATAAACTGTTTCACTGTTACCAATGTGCCAAAACATTCACTTCATTATCTGCTCTTTGCAAACATCAGCGTGATCACGCAGGGCTGAAATCGTTCCCATCACAGGATCATAGTAAATCTGAAGAGAGAGAAACATCCTCTTCTGATTTCAGGGTCAAACTTAAACCCCTGGAGATCAGGCGCCACAGAGTTCAGATAGACTCTGCTGTAAAGATCTAATGAGGCAGCTATGAATGAAAATGTTCCCGTAGTTCCATTTTAATCTTTGTAAACTGTTCTTCTGTAGTGTTTGTGTTCAGTGGTTACCTTTTTTTTTTTTTTTTTTTCAGTGGTTGGATGAAAAATCTGTTTCCTGTTCTCAAGTTTTTATTGAATGTATTTTGTTAAATAAACTTAGTTAAAAATGTTAAATAAAGAAACAGTTTAATGACAAAAAACCCCCAAAACTTCAGCACAGCACAGTAAAACGATATCTTACTGTAACCCACGTTTTTCTAATGTGCTTGCGAAAGTAAAGCAAATCTTGATCCAGCAGTTTTAATAAAAAGACACTTTAACATTAAACTGCTGGATTATTTATCTCCTTAAAAAAGAAAATGAGAGCAGCAAACCTCTTTGGTCATTTGGTTTGTGTCTGACAATTTTCCATTGACGGGCGGACTGTGGAGTGGTGGGACAGGCATAGGCTGCATGGCGATAAGCTGGACTTTATTGGGGAGTCTCCTACTTGCGTCGGTGCCACGAGATATCCGATCAACATGTTCAAAGATGGAGGCTGAAGACAGCTGCTCATTTGTATCGTTCATAGGAGGAGGACCTGTGGAATAAAACAAAGGTCGTGACATGTTAGCAGCGAGTTCACACCGTATGCTAATGCTGATCTAAGCTAGGGGACAGAGATTTTACACAAACAGCTAATGCATAAGGATGACTAATGAAACATGTCCGTGTTTCTTTACCACTTCACTATATTCAAAATATTGGTTGTAATAAAAGTGTGGAGTAAATTTCTTGAGGGTTACGTGAAAATAAAACATTGATTTCTATTTCCAAAAGCTAAGCTTTGTTTCAAACAATGTCTTTTGCCTTTGTTTGTGAAGTTATTGTTTCCATGCTGTGACCGACAGCTCAGCACAGAAGTGATGGATGGTGAGAACTGTGCACAAAACTACCAAAGAACTAACAGACAACACACAGACAGCTGCTGGAGGTCAAGCCTGAGGTCTACAGAGACAGAGACAGAAAGTGGCAAGCTCTTACCAATTCTATTCTTGCCTGCAAACCACAAAAGAAAGGAAAGAGAGTCTTACTAGGGTGAAAGAGATCAAGTAAGAACAAAAATCAAAGTGGTTGCTGCATACTGACAACAATATTAAAAAACAACAACACAGAGGTGCAGCTGACACGGATGCATGAGAGAAAAGAAACATAACCAGGAAAGATCAAAAGAAAGGAAAAGGCAAGTTTCCATAGGTGATACTTTCATTTCTTCAGATCTTTTATTCAGTAGCTGGAAAAAAGCAAGGAAGATGTTGCTCTGAATAAGAAGAAAGCAAAAAAAGATGCAGCAGATTATTTAATATTGAATGTGTTTCATCTGGAATCCAATTAAACTCTTTTCATCCACCAGGTATCCACCGACCCAATTAAGCTAATACTACTGTTTGGTTGTTTTATTTACATTCTAAATGAACCAAGTCTCATACGTGCATCTGGGATTTTCTCTGGATATGACAATTTGGCAGAAATTAAATTAAAAAAGGGGGGTTGCTGCTGTCAGCCTAACCCAATCCTAACCTTAACCAGGTTAAAAGCACCGGGCAGAGCATAGTACAGTATCAGCACAGACTTATCAATAACAAAACACAGACTGTTCCTCTGTGTGTGAGTCAGGCTGCAGTCTGCGTGCCCGACTGCCTCGAGGTCCAGCACGTAATCTCTTGAGTGGCACTGCAGGCTTGAATCTATCAAAAAGCTGTCAGATAAAGTAACTTTAGCATTTTTTTTCTTTTTCCTCAATTCCTCTCCGTCTCGTCTTATTTTGACCACTGAATAGAAATTCCTACCAGCTGCTTCTTTTACTTTCACTCTGTTTTATGTCCTTGCCTGGAATCTCTTCACGTCTCCTCTGCTTTGTCTTTTCTTCCTCCCTTTACAATCTCAAACTGGCCTCCCTGTCAATCAAAACATGCTAGCTGTGGTTGCTCTCTCTTTATCTATTTATGTCAGCCAAGTCCCTTCATTTTCTTCCTCCCCCTCATATTTGCTCTCCGTGTTTGGAGGAGCGAGTTGAGTGTTGCCAGGGCCACTTACCGTTTAAAACATTGATGGGGACCTTACGGGTCTGCTTGCTGTCGCTGGGCGTGGCCTGGGCTCTCAGGTTCTCCTCGGTTGATTCCCGCTCACTGGAATGGTCACTTAACACAGAGTCGCCATCTGATGAGGAGATCCTGCCCAGGAAAGACACACAAACACAGCCTTAGATGAATAATTGAAGCCCAAGAGCGCACGAACATGCTGCACTGTCATGCATAATCAAAACCTGCGCTCTTGAAGAAAGGTAAAAGCTGGGAGGAGACTTCTAAGAAATAATAACATTGGTTATAACTTGTTGAAATAAATGCCTTAAAGAATCTCCGCTGCCAGAATGATTACATTCATTAAATAATTTGTCTTGGATGGCTGTCGAGCAAGGAGGAACAACCAGCGCCAACTGCCCAATAAAACAGCCTGATGTAATGGAAGACATTTGTAACAGGAGTTAATAAATGTATCCAGCAGTAACTGCTGTACTTGTTTTGGTGTCACATATCTAATAACCAGAAGAGTGAGTGTTCTGGGAAAGGCTGGTAATGTTGCACAAACTCATTTAAGCTGTCGATATCAAAACTGAAAATTCTTTAGTTAAGCTTTGATATTATTTCAAATGTAGGAAAATAGGGCCAGGGCAAAAATATTTAAAGAACAAAGTAAAATGAATATTTATAATGCTCCTCAGCTTAACCTCTGTAAGTTACACAGACCTGTCTGAGGGAGCAAAAGAAGATTCCTCCTTCTTTGGTGCATAAATTAATCAGAAGATCTGTCAAAAGCTTTTTGTCTGGTTGGCTAACTGCCCCAATTGAAGGAGGCAGACAGTCACCTCAGTTGGGAAAACAAGCTGTAATAAAATCTATACAGAAATGTTAACGCAATTTAAAAAAATGCTACCAGTGTTTCACCAAGTGTGGAAAATAAAAACACTAAGGTGACCGTATCTCTAAAATATGCTGGCTGTAATCATGAACTTCACTAGAACTGTTTATCCTCTCTTTATTTGCTTTAGGTAAAGTAAGCCTTTATGTTTTGTCACTTTCCTGTTCTGCGAGCAGCACTGACCTTCCTCTCCTTCGACCACTGCGCGACGCCTTTGTGGAGGAAGCGGACGTTTTGGAAATGGGAGTGGGGATCTCCCCATTCTCAGATGGGCTGAGGCCATCTTTAATGGATACTTGGACGGGCCCGAGGCCAGACGGGACAGGCTCCTGGATCACCATGACATCATCCTTGCTCTGCTGGCCAAGGTGCAGCTTGGCAAAGTCAAAGCCTTTAACGGTGGGAGCCTGCAGCTAAAGAAACGGGAAGAAGAGAAGGAACGAGTGGATAAACATGAGCCGAAAGCTGCACCAGCAAGACAGCGAGGGAGCGAGCACGACTTTCACTTAAGTATTTACTTATTGACAAGCATTCACCGCCTCATTGTGACATTAACCTTTACTTTTTAAAGCCTCTGACTTGAGAGTAATACTGCAAAAAACAGGGAACTGAAGGCTCAGAAAGTGATAGTCCAATGTAGTGCAATGAAATTCCATTAAAATTCCAGATTTGTAAATGAGGGAAATGACAACCAGAACGATGCCACGTTCGAGACATAATTGGGCTAAATGACTGATGAATGGATGCCCAGTGGGAGACTCACACAGTCAGACAAGAATGAATAAAGAGAAAGTCTCTGAGAAGAGCGAGAGACTTGGGTAAACATTGACTTGGTGTCTCTGTTCTTGGGGTGGTGGGGGATGGAGGCTGGAGCAGTGAGTGTAAAGCCCTCAGGACTTCCCGTCAGCAGAAGAGTAAACAGAAGATGTCAGATCTGAGTGTGTTTGCAAGCAGTTTGTGAAACTCTAGTCCTACGACACTGAAATGTGGCAACAAGCAAAGAGTGACGCGATGTGTTCCTCCTAATTCTCTGCATTACATGTGCGCACACCGAGTTTACTGAGGCAAAATGTACAGCTTAGAAGAGGCTTGTTGGTATAAAATTCCTAATCCAGTTTTCTGCTTGCCTGTATGAAACTGCTACTCCTGGGGGGAGTGAATGGGTATATGATTGTGTGTACTGTTCTCTGTGGCGCACAAATGAGGCCAGTCTTTGAGGGGCACAACACCTCAAATACTAAACTATGACTCATTATAGCCAACACCGAAGCTGAACGCACACAACACTTACACATGACTTAATCATAGCCATAATAAACCATTTACAACAACACAGACACAACGTACAACTCTGTTTCCTAAAAAGGATTATTAGGTCCTTTAAAACGTAAAGATAACACGTGAAAAACTATTAATTTTCCCAAAAAATAAATACTTACCGTACATTTGGTATAAGAAATACATTTTTAAATAGTTGGGACAGGAGCTACAAAGACTACAAAAATATTTAACAGAAAAAGGGAAACAAAAATGACCAAACAAACAAACAAAATCTAAACAAGTATTACCGTAGTCACATGAGGACTCAGGTTAGTGACTTGGGTTTAAAAAGAGAAACAGATGCCTTCACCACATTGTTTTGAAATTGCAATTAATTTGGAGAGTTTCATCATCTACAGCACATAATATCATTATTTTAATGATATTAAAATAATGATGATGAAACATTATTTTAACATCATTAAAATATGAAGAACTAAATAAATCTCTGCAGCAAGTCCCAGAGCTGCATCCCTGCAAGTTGAAGGTATCATGCAAAGTAAAGACACATAAAAATGAAACAGGAGTGACTCTGAACTGTCGAGCACTTTAAATCAAACTAATAATGGAAAAACATTTTGCTTGCAAAGAGGTGAAGCAACACAGCAGTAAATATGCTCCTGTCCCAGCGATGTTGTTAAAGTGGAAACGACGGTGTTTCGTTAAATACAAGCTTCATGTGATCTGTAAACATTCTGATTCTTTTTCTATGTTTTGTGAGGGGAAACAGAGTTGTATACATGATCTACCGACTATAAACACACACTTTTCTCTCTAGATACCATAATGAGGGAGATCCTACATCTATAAACACAAACAGGCACTAATCTCCCGTCTACTACATGAGATACCTCCTCCTCGGCTCGTCTCCCTTTAGACAACACTTTCTTTTTCCCGTCTTTCTTCACTTCCTCTGGTTTCTTTTTCACAGCTTTGGTCTCTTCCCTTTTTTGCTCTCTCGATGTACCTTCTTTCCTTTTCAGTTTCTTTTTATCCTCTTCCTCCTCTTCTTCCTCCTCTTCTTCTTCAGTTTCCTCCTCTTCTTCTTCAGCTTCCTCCTCTTCTTCTTCTTCAGCTTCCTCCTCTTCTTTGTCCTCATTTTTCATACCCTGATTGCTCTTGAGAGCTACTGATCTCTAAGCAGAAGCAATGATGAATAAGATAAATTGTTCTGCTGATAAGTGATGAGCTACTATTTGTTATTATATGAGCTACTGTTTGTTATTTGTATCACTTGTAACAACAAGTAAACACCCAGACTATAAAAATTGACTTCATATAACGTGCATACGGTCTTGTTCTTTGCATAATTGTGCAACACTTGAATAATAAACCATAAACAAGTTACTTCCAACAAACATACAACAGGTCTGACTACATTTTCTACAAATCACCAGACACTGCTTTGTACCTTCCCCTTTTTAAAATCCTTCTCCTCCCCTTCCTCCTCCTCTTCATCATCTTCTTCCTCTTCATACTCCTCCTCTTCATCCTCACTAAACTCAATACCTTTTTTAGTTTGAGGGAGTCGCTGTTGACGAGAGGTCCTTGATTCTCTGAGTAACATAGTAGACTGAGAGAAGAGGAGTGGTGTTAAGTCAAAGACGAATGTGTGGATCAGAGAGGATGAGCCACTGATACACGTCTGAGTCAGAGCACTGACCAAATGCTAAGGTTATGTTCAAGTGAAGGGGAATCAGACAGAGATGAAAAGATGAGGCAGTTTCTGAAACCAAAACATCCAGAGAACCACCCAAACAGGCTGCTTGTAATCAGGAATGGAAATAAACATACATAGGATGGAGTCTTACTCCTGTCTTGCTCACATGTATTCTTAGTCCAAGCTGAGGTTTGCAGGTGGACACGTTTTAGACAGAGATTCAGCAACTGTTGTTCTCTAATACTACTGTTATGAGTACAGCGCTGCAAATATGTTAAACACCTGTGTGGTCTTATATTTCTGCACCACATATGAACTTCACCAAACTAATACAAACAAAACAAGACAGCCAAATACTGGCTGTTAAGTTAATTTCTTACTTAGGAATAAAATATACAGCCTGACATTAGAAGACTGAATAAAAATATTCGTGACGATAAAAAGGGACAAACACATGCAAACGTGGAGGTTTCCAGACTAACGAGTACACAGATGACAGAATCGGTCAGAGCAGGTATTACACAGACGCCATCTAACAGGCAAGTTGTCTAATATTGAGCCAATGTGTGAAGAGTGCAGGAAGAAAATCCCTGTGATCACGCTCGCATCATGTATAGCACCCCGCCTCCTGCACTCTGCTCATGTGTCAAACCTTGCCTAAACCAAACAGAGCATTTGCAATAGTGAGAGGTTGTGTGATACTGGTGTTTCTGTTGTGTGCAGTTTGTGATTGTCCACCAGACAAGGGCAGTCAGATTTATTCACTGTCCACAGCTTATGTCTGAAAGCTGTTTCAGGGAGGGTAATACTATGACAGAAATCTTACTTAGGGCAGCCAAATAGCATTACTTCTAAAATTAAGTGAAGCTACAAAAGCCAGAGAGGCTTTTCAATAACCACAGATTGAACACAAAATGAGCCGAAGGGAAACTGTCGAGCAGGATTGTTGGTTGTTTCAAGCAAAAAAAGAGCTGCTGAGGCTGTTTGCTGTATGAGCAGCATCATAATTTTTAACCCAGCACATGTCCTTCAATATGTCTCTGCTGGAATCATTAAAGTTTTACTAATGTCATCCAGAAGACGGCATCATGATGTCCAAATCGGTGAGGTCTAGCAGCACAGTCATGGCAGTGACAGATAGCCTTTATTAATCATGCTGATTTATAATCCCAGGATTAATCCAGTAAATCTAATTAACAAACTATTTCTTTTTTTTTTTGGCCTGTCCCGTTTGGCTCTTTTGCCATCAGAATTGTTGTCTAAAGGCAAAGAAAGATGCCCAACGGATTTACTTTACCAAACTGACCATCCCAGCCTTGCCGTAATGGTCCATTTGATTCACCTTTTATTGTTTATTTTATTTTCACTTACTGAATACGGGACAGACTTGACTGGGGGAAAGAAGGGGAGAAAGAAAGAGGGAAAGAGAAACAGCTGAGAAGAGGGACGGGGGAGAAGGGCAAAAGACAAAAACCAACAGAACGGGCAGAGAAAAAAAAATGCATATATCAATCACCTGGGTCACCTGCTGAGAAAGAAAAAAGAAAGCAAGCAGAAGAGAACAAGAGTAATAGAATAAACAACATCACAATGATATATGGGAATATGACAGTAAATACTAAATGTTAAACATTATTGTGCAGCACATAAGATCAACAGAACACAGTGTGCTTTGAGGTAGGAGCCAAAAAGGGTGTAGTTTGTGGGTGTGATCACCCGTGTGTACACCTGTGAGCATGGACGCGCTTGTTTTTTGTTTTTTTAAAAGGTTCCTTCATGTAATGATCTGCTAGAGGGTGTGGGGGGGCCACAGCCCCGTCCTCCAGGGCATGAAGCAGGTGTGGAGGAGATCAAAACTCCAGACATCCAGAGGCCCCCAGAACACAAGAGACCAAGGAAGACCAACAGAGGGGCAGCTGCGCCACTGTCCCGGAAAGAGCTGAGGAGAGTCCCAGATGAGGGCTCACTCAGCAGCCGCGGAGCAGAAGCCAGGGGGAGTTGCAGTGACGCGCCCGTGAGCTCCGCCGGCAGCCAGCTGCGCCTGAGTGACCGAGCCCCAGGCCGAGAGGCCGGGGGCACCCCACCTCCGAAGTGGCCCGAGCGAGCCCCAGGCTCCAGGCCCCGATAAGCGGCCACCAAGGAGTGAGCCGGTGTGTACCTGGACGCCCATCCCCGGACACAAAGAACCACCAACGCACCGATGTCTGAGGGGGTCCGCCACTGGCAGGGGAAGTGGTGGTAGGGGGAGATAGGCCTCCAAACCTTGGAGGGCCTGAGGTGTCCCCAGAGAGGTGGCGTCTGATACCCAACCTGACATATAGACACAGACATACAGGCACACACAGATACAAACATCCATTCCCACCCTCATGCTCTCATATGCACTTACTCCACACTCAACCAACGTGGAGACAGACATAAAGAGACGTTGTACACACGATCACACTCCCCAAGCGTACTCTACAAACCGGGTCTAGGTGCCCCCACCCCTGGAGGGGGGAACTGCACCCAGACCCAGGTGGTGTTACCCTTTTCCCTGCGGTGGGGGGAGGCAGACCGCCCCGACTCCGCAGCAGCAGGAAGGCTCCAGACCGCAGTCGGACGGCCAACTCCTCCTCCTAGTCCTAGCCCCCCTGCTCCAGCAGGTCGCAGAGAATGGGGGTGAGAGAAGACTCCAAACCTCCCTCCACCCGCTCATTGTAATGTTGATGCATGTGTGTTCTAAGGTGCATTTAAAACCCAGGAGGGCATGGAGCTACCTGCCAGAGAGCAGCAGGTAAGCGCATGGTCCCTCCTGCTAGCCCTCAATGTCTACGTGTATTTAAAATTGAGAGGTGGGCAACGATGCCAGGGGTGGGGTGTACACCCTGATGGTACTTTGGACTCCGTGTATCGTGCCCACCCCCAAGATCCTATATGTATGTGTAATGAGAGTGTGAGTAATGTGAATGTCTAAGTTGTGGGATAAAATTGAGGCAGAGGCAGCCAGAAGGGGACGGGGGGGGGGGGGGGGGTAGCCTCCTCTGCACCCTGGTGACATACCCCTACTCCAAGGCCCTGCATGTGTGGGTGGTTGTGGTGGAGCGGGAAGAGGGAGGCAGCTGGAGATGGGGAGGGAAGGAAGGGAGGGGCAAGTGACCCCTCCCTGGGGCCAGCTCCCCCGCTGACCCCAGTAGGTACTCCCACACTCCGCGACCCGCCAGGGAAAGGGGGCCCAGGCCCATCCAGACCGGGCCCAGTGCAGCAGCGCCTCCCGGCCCCACAGAGCCCGGGACAGTCCACCCAACCCCACCACAGAGAAAACTGCACCCACCACACCATCCACTCATCTTCCAGACTACATAAGACAATAAACACCCAGGCTGAGATCTTCCTCCACCTCTCCTGTATCTCCCCCTCCTGCAGAGGGAGCTCCTGAGGAGAGGAAAGCTCCTGCAAGATGTGACAATCTCCCCCACCAGTTGAAGAGCCCCCCAGGTGGCTCGACGCACCGGCAGCACCCCGCTCCAGGGCTGGGCCCCCATGCACCCACCCGCCCACAACCCCGGCAACACACCAACCAGGACCCAAGCCCCCGAGGCCCGGTCCGGGTCCCAGCCCAGAGACGGAGCGCCCCCAAACTATTTCTAACAAAAACACCTTCATTACATAATTACAAATATAAAATTTACGGCACAAAAGTCATTTTGAAACACTGATGCAGGAAAGCATCTGTAAAGTAAAGATGGAACTTTACCTTTTGTCTCTGTTGGATGGAGGTCATGGCGTCTGGCTGGAATTCCAGCTTGTCTGTCCGACACAACTTCCAGTAAAGGATGGAAATGATGACGACGACCACGAGGAGGGGGATCACAACCCCGATGATGATCCACATGTTTGTGTTCTCATTGTCAGAGGGTGAAGATGTCACTTTTTCGACAGCTGTGATTAGAAAAAACAAAGAAACCATAAACTGCTAAGTTCATATATTGACTACAAAGGAGGAGAAGGTGTTTTTAGAATCCAGGTTCTTTTCTGTTACCAGTATTTCCCATCGGTTGGCTGCTCTTCACATGTTCTGTATTTATTAACAGTGACACTCCTATATGCTAATGAGCTCATCTTTATTGAGTTTCAGCCTTGATCGAACTGAATCTATAAAGGTGAGCGATTTACGGGACATCTGTAAACCGTAGCTACAGAAAATAACCTGGATTCGTTTCTCCCTGGACAGACACGGCGCTGCTTTGGTTTTAATTAACAGTCACTTCATCCTCTGGGAAAGCACCATAAAAGAACGCAATCAGAACGGAGACAGAACTCCCTTGAGGGGCTCTCATTAGCCTTCATCCGTTGTTTAGATTCCTAATAAGGAAGACAGGGTTTGGGTGCAGCGTGTACAAAGGGAGATAATTAGCTCAAATGTTACTATAAACATGTAAAGATACACATGGAGCTGGCAGTCAGTATCCTTTCCTCTTATTAGGATCTTGAGAACAATTAGCCATTACAATAACAGTAATGATGGTGAAGCTAAAATAATTAGTCTTTTTTTGTTTACATACACTAAAACTTCCTGCCAGCATCAAAGAAGAAAGAAAAAACACACTAATAAATTAAATAAATTCACATGGGAGTGTTTGATTGACTTGAACTATCATAGATAATCTTTTTTATCTATTTATTGAGACATACTTACGTTGTGCCAATATGCCCTGTACACGATATCCCAGGACAATAGCAGCTCTTTGGACATCCAGGCTGTTAAGCAGGCTAGCAGTCTGATCTGCAGGCATCCTCTGACCACTAGGCCCCTCCACAAAATACACTATTTCGAGGGGGAGGTCAGTACCCGCCAACCGGCTTGTGCTTACAACCTGGGAATTAAAACAAGGAGGACTGGTAAAGTGTTTCAGAATGCAGTTTTGAACAGATATGGGTAATTTTCTTTAAAGCAACAGCTGTGATAGATAAAAGGCAGGGGAAGAGCAGATCTTCTTAAACCCCGCCCCCAAAACATTCAATGTTTTATGCATCATAAATTTATCCTCCAGGGTCAGACTGTCGAAGGAGCTCTACTGTAACTTCCTGAGGCATCTGAGGGAAAACACTAGCTGCAAATGACCCATACTGTCAAGTGTGCAATTGCGTACCAGTGCATTGAAGTTGAAGGGATGCTGTGTTGACACAGTGGAGGAGAGCGAGCTCTCTGGAGCAAGTCGAAGGGGACAGAAAATTGCTTCCAGGGAGCAATATAAACATAAGAAGATATAAACATAGCAGGATATATGGAAGTGCTTCAGAGGTGCATATGGAGATGACCTTAAAAAGAAAAACAGGTGTGTTTTTGCGTCTTATTAGAGTCACAGATCTTCCTGATCACACCCCAGATTTGACGGCTGTCATACAATAACAGAGTCACTGCCAGACCTAGTAACTCCTATATGATGGAAGCCCTTTTACCGAACTGCCAGTAATCTTATTTTTCCTCCAAAGGTAAGCATTTCCAGATGGTGCGGGGGGAAATAAAGGCTGGAGCATAACGGACTCTGTTTATTTGCTAAGGGACAAAGGCTGTCAATTCTCAGTTTTGTGGTCGTTAGTAGTGTTAAAGGGCATTTCTTTTCTTGGTTCACTCCTTAAGAACACAAACAGGGGACCATGTACGTTACCCTGAACTTCATTTCCACGTGCATGCTTTAATGTTCCCATTTGTGTCCTTATACGACAAAGTTTCCCATCTGAAACATTTGTGGATAAGAGACTGTGCTCGAGAAAAAAAATGACAAAATGCTTCTAAAAATGGATTCATGAAGGACGACCACACTCTAAATTAAAAATGGAATTTCTGATGAAGGTGCTAATGGGCAAAGTCTCACAATCTTAACAGTAAAGATGACTTTTTAATGGAGACAGTGGCACCTCATTTTCTGCCGAGCCTTACAACATTAATCATTGTTGTTTTTTTTATTTTAACGACAGATTTGAGATTTGAGACTTGAACCATTTGACCTTCTCGAGTCCACCTTGCTGTATTTAATGCTTATACAAGCACCTGAAAGTTACAGAGTTCTACAAACTAAACAAAATGTAGTTTTTAAAATAGGGACTGACTCCTGTGTCCACAATATACACACTGTTGCATTTTCATATCCTTGTGGGGACATCTAATTGACATAATGCTTTCCCTGGACTCCTACCCTAACCCTGACACTAAAACCACAAAAATGTCTTCAAACTTGTGCGGATGGGGATTTTGTCCCCATAACGGCCGTTGGTCCCCACAACTACAGTAAATTTACAATTTTTGTTCCCTCAAGATATGTAAAGATGGTCCAAATACACACACACAGACACATAACCATCATTTTAGGTCACAATTTGCATACCTCTTGGAGAGCCATTGCTTAAATATTTTTCAATTCTGTCCGATTTGTCTTTTTGACCGATTTAATTTGACTGATTTGTTTGTGTGTGTGCAGCCTCCCCGATGGTGCCCTGAGGCACAAGCACAGTCTGCTGTCTGTATTACTGAAAAGAGTAAAGTGCAGGTCATGCCTGGGCTGCCACAGAAAAACGGCCGGGCAGACTCCCTCATTCAGGGTTTAATCCAGTCCGTGTCTGCTTATTAGAGTGGAAAGAGGGCAGTGTGAATGCGTGTTACTGCACAGCCCAAATTCAACCTCCCTTTCATCTGTCTGGGCAGACTCATAAGATATTCTCAGTGGTGACAACACTACACTCGTTCTGTCATGACAGTCAGGGGCATCTGTCTGAGATACACCATAATTATTTATGTGCAAGAAAGCAAAGCAGAAGTTCAGACGCTTTCATCCAATAAGGCACTCGGAGATGAGTGTTTTTGAAATATTAAAACAGGCTTCTTATATAACAGCATTCTATCAAGTGAATAACACATTATCATATTTATGGATTTGAAAAAATATCATTTGGAAGAGCAGAAAGGATGCCAGAGCTAAAATTAGAGATCTAATCTTAGCAGAAATGCAGACAGCAAAGGTTCACCACTGATGTGCTTCTCTTTTCTATATTATTCTGTAGAATTCACCGAGGCAAAAACAAAGGTCCTAAATGGATGGACATGATGATATTTAGCACTGACAGTCATCTTGTCTTAGCTTGACCAGTTACTTTTGTTTGAATTTTCTGCTTCTCTTCTGATTTCCGAATCTTTACCTACCACTGACTCTGTGACAAACATTCACTTTTTGACTCTTTAGCCCCCCAACAGCAGGATACAGACAGAGAAAAAGACACAATTATTAACTGACATGCTCTTAGGAGCCATCGAGTATAAGGAGGACTGGGATAATGAGGAAGAGGACAAAAAAATAGGCAACATGAGGTTGTGGTCTTTGAATGGCTTGCCCCTGAGATGAATGGGATGGTGTTGCCATGGAGATCGAGCCGTATCCTGTCCCCTTAGAGAGGAGATGAGCAGGTGCAGAGAGGACCCACAAAAGCTAGAGCTTGATTAGTAAAGCACTAAGGCTTTCACTGGTTACAAACAGTGTCACACTCACATAATGACCCCTCTGTACTCAGAAAAGGTGGCAAGAGAGAGCTTGTATCAGGGTATAATGATACAAATGGTACAAGGAAGGATGGTTCTGCAGAGTTTTTAGAAGTTTTGTTATATAGGGAACAAGAAATGTAAAAAGCAAAAAAGTATTTGTGACCCTGAAAGAGCTTAAAGCTTGGTTGCATAGAGAATGAAAGTGAGAGACACGGAACACAAAGAAATAAGAAATTTCTTTGCATTTTTTATGTGATTACATATATGAAATATTTATTCTCTGGTAAAAAATTGAAATAAAGATATGGCTTACATTCGTGGCATGTGGAACGGGGCCCAGTGAGCCTGGGGCTACGGAGCTGTAAATATAAGCTGAGTAAAATGATTATTGAATCTATAAGCATATTACCTGAACACTACTGTTGCCTATGGTGGTGGCCCTTTTAACCCGTCTGACTGATCCTATTGCTTCACCGAGTAACAGGGCCAACCGGCGCTCCATGTTAGCTTGAAAGGTCCTCTCACCCACTTTCTGGTCCAGCACACCCAGGAGTACTACATATACACACACAGCAGAAGTAATATGCTCTGTAGTAACTGCTTTACATGAACTGTAAGACTGACAAAAATCATTCAAAATCATTATACCTGTTCTAACCCAGGAAGAGCGAAGCAGTTGGCTGGTGTTCAGCTCTGGATAATTGAAAGCTAGTGGAAAAAATTATAAAATTAATCAATAAGTGCTGTGACCTTTACTCGTATTCATTGTTGGCGATCACAATCAGAGTACGCTCAGAATTTCCAGCTAACCCAGATACAGAACTGATAATATGAAAATGGAAATAGTTCAAATACAGTCAGTACGGTACTCACGCTCAGCGATCTGCAGCACAGGAAAGCCCATGTAATAGCTGAATTCCACCATAGTGAGTTTCATTAGAGCACTGCTGATCTCTGACCCCATCAGATAACTCCTTGAACTGCGAACAGTGAAAGTAATGTCCACCGGTTTCCTCGCTAGTCCTTGTTCCTCGTATATGGGAGCAGCCATGGTGATGTTTACAATCTGAAACACAGTGGTAGTGTTACAGGAAACAGAAAAAACACATATTAAAACGAACAAAACATTTTCTATCTTACCTGTGTCTTAAAGACCTACAATTAAATTCCCTCTGAAAAGAGAACTACATAACTATGTGATCAAATAACCTCTTTAGTAACAAAAAATAATCTTCTTTAATACTCAACAACTAGAGCATGAAGCACTTTAAAAAGAATTAGCCATGTGAAAAACACTTGGGTCATGCTCATGAGTTATGGTAAGATGAACAACGAGTAGACCAAGGAGTGAAGTATAGCGTCCACAAGAACACTTGGGTCTAAATCCTTGCCTCTAATTATAAGCTCTGTGCTGCATTTATTTGGCAATAACTATCATAACCCAAAATGACCATAAGCATCCATACTTTGGAGAGACAGAGCACTTAGTTGCTCCTTTCCAAAAGAAGCAAAATGCAGAGCGATGGCTTTTGCTCCTGCAAAATTGCATTACATGGACGTTACATTGTGTCTGCTATTACAGTGCTTCTCAGTAACATGTGCAGCATTCTCTGTAGAGATGCTGTCTGTGGTTTGATGAGGTTGATCCAACCTTGAAAAGACAGGCGATGGATTTCAGAACACAAGGAAGACTCCAGTGTTTTCTTTTCTTATAATTGACTTTTTAATCTTACAGAATAGCAGAGCTTTGTTCTTTGAGTATTACTTCCTCTTGAGCTCTCTGTTTTGATTTTTCTATAATGCTCATAAAACACTGCCAATTACAAATATTTTACTTTCAGCCTTTTTAGATAATAACAAGATAAATCTGTAAATACACGCAGTGCATAAAGAATCCCACAGATCAGTGAGTGAAATGACTTGATTTGTATTGGTCAGCTTAGTGAACAAACAACATTTTCAGCTTTTTTTCTTTGAGTAAAAACTCGATATTTTTAAAGCCTTTTTGTTGTATTTGGTCAAGTTGATAAGAAATTAAATATTTCATTTTTTCAGATTCTTTCAGATCCTAAGCCACAATGAAAGCATCCTAATGAAAACATCCCAGCTGGAATGCACCTCCCTGACTGCCCATGGCTTCCCTCACTTTGTGCCACTCACATGCACTGTGAAATTAGTCGACTCCTTTGATCGCCTGCGGACTTCAGCGAAGGCCCTGGTCAAACCTCTCTCGATGCTCTCACTGAAGTTGCAGAACCGCACGTCTACGTGGCCAGGAACAAACTGCAACACTGCACAGACGAATTGAATACTTTCTGACTGAGCTTAAAAAATAAAGGTCAAATTCTGCTAAATGCTTCAAGTGCCCTCGGAAAAAGACTCAACAAAAGGTCATTTACCTGAGTGGACTTGATAATTTCTATCTGGCGTCGACCAGTTTGGAGAAACAGACAAGAAGCGGCGCCCCGACCTCCTCAGTGCATTGACGACAGACATGCCTGTGTACACGACAGGACCCGACACCGCTCGAAACACAAATTTTGGTGGTGGATCAACAACCTACATTAAGAAAGCAGAAATTAATTGTATTAAAGAGACACACTGTACATTAAGTAACTTATGCTAAATAGGCTGTGTATCGTCTGGAACTCAATGTGACAGAAGTGGTCTGGCTGAGTTTGTATGTGGCGCTGTGACAATCACAAAAACACCCCAACACAAACATAGACTATACTTTTAACACATAAACGTACCACCAATTTACACCCACACTCTGTGTGAGCCACTACAACTCCGTTCACTCAATTGCTCAAAAATCTAACAACATCTAGCTCAGTAGGTAGCGTGGTCGCCCCATGATCGGAAGGTCGGGGGTTTGAATCCACTGAATGGCTACCCCGAGGAACCCCCTGAGCAATGTACCATCCCTACACACTGCTGGGCACCTGAATAGTGGCTGCCCACTGCTTCACTGAGTGAATGGGTTAAATGCATCAATAAAGTATACATTATTATTATTGTTATTATGATCCGTCCATTCGCTTCCACTTATCCTTTTCAGGGTCGCGGGGGGCGCTGGAGCCTATCCCAGCTGTCACAGAGCACGAGGCGGGGTACACCTTGGACAGGTCTGTCGCAGGGCTAACACACAGAGACAGACAAGGATTCGCACTCACATTCATGCCTGCATTCACACCTGGGCAATTTAGATAGTGGGGATAGGTTAATTAACCTAAGTGCATGTCTTTGGACTGTGGGAAGAAGCCGGAGTACCCAGGAAGAACCCACGCTAACACGGGGAGAACATGCAAACTCCACACAGAAAGACCCCGGGCTTATGGTGGAATTGAACTCAGGACCTTCTTGCTGTGCAGCAACAGCGCTAACCCATTTTCCCCCCATATTTTTCTTAATTGCAAAAAAATGGTTGACACCTTGCATTATTTAAAATATATGGAAATATGTTTAATAAACTTACTTGCAGTTCCACTGATTTGTTAAATTCCCCTTTCAAAATGTCTCTGACCTGAGATTTAGCATATCCTACAGTGGCCCCGGCTGGAAAACCTTGTGAAAAAAGCACAAGCTAATGGTCAATGTCTCTCTCATACTCTGCTGTCTATGAATAACTCTTTCAAGCACAGTTAAGTAAGACAAAACACATTAAATGCCTAACTTACCGATCCTGATCAAATAAGCGGGTTTGTTAACGTTGCAGAGGTACGATCTTGATGTTGGTGCTATAGCTGTGATTTTACCAACAGTGGTAGAGATGATGTTGACAATAGTTGAGGCTTCAGAGGTGGCAGTAATTCTGCTTGTGGCTTGATGGGGAGTAGTTGTGGCAGGTGTACTTGTGGGTGTAGTAGAGACTTTATTAACTACACTACTGGTTGGGATATAGGTCAGTGTTGCTAGGGTGTCAACTCCATCTTCAGTCACCCCCTGATCACCCATCACAAATGGAGGGGGCAGAGTCACATTCTGAGGCGTGGATTCAGTTGAAACTATAGTTGCATTGAGAGTTGGATCATTTGTAAAAGCAGACTCTTCAGGAGCTAATTCTGTTGTACCGGCTGTGCTATTGGCAGCAGGCTCAGTGGGAACAGGGGAGAAGTCTATAGTTGCAGTTAAGACAGCAGTTGCATCCATAGTACTTTTTGGGGGAGACTCTGTAACATACCAATGAACATACGTAAGAGAGGAGGCAACATTTAAATCGTCTGCCAGCAAAGGCGTTGTACTTGGCTGCACAGCTTCTGTAATTGAAGTGCTATCCAGGCCAACGTTGTTTGTATGTGCAGACCAATCTGTGGTGGACACCTGACCATCCGAAGAAGAAAAGGAGTGGAGGGAATGCGTTGGGACTATGGAAGGATCAAGAAAAGGCTGAGAGGCATTGGCCACCTGAGGACTCTCCTCTGTGGTTACTACAAAGCTCGTTTCATCATGAGGCTCAAGCCCCGAGAGATCACTGGAGGACTCCTCTTCAATCACTTTTGTATCATTGCTGAAGCTGTTGTTAGGTGTGCTGTCTGTAGTACTGATGGACACCACAGTAATGTTCCCCCTGTGTTCAGCTCCGCTTTCTGAACCGTTATTCTCCTTGGTCAGCTGATTGTTATAATATTCCAAGCTGTTCATGTCTGGCAAAAGGACATCTGTCGGTTGAATTGTGTACGTATCTGACCAATCTACGTCTGAAATGTCAGGCACGTCACTGTTAGGTGTTGGAGTAGGTTCCAGGGAAAACTGAACTGTTGCTGAAAATGAGGAAGGATAAATAGATCTAGGAGAAACTACGGTGCTGTACGCTGTCACGAGGCTGGGGGAAGGGGAAACGTACAGAGGATTCAGGGATGAGGGAGATATGCCCACTCTGGAAGGGAAGGACGTGTCATAAGTTTCTGTATAGTCTTCTAGATCATATGAGTCAGAGGGCACCTTGGTGACCAGAGAATAGTCTTCTCTATCTGCATTGAAAAAAGACATCGTCTCCAAGTAGTCCCCAGACCCCCAGTCTACTTCCATGGTGTTGGTGGGGTAGAAGTCCTCTGGAGAGAGCTCTGTGGGTTCAGATGAAGGTGATGCAGGGTGGGGGGTGATGAAAGGCACCTTGTAGCCAGGAGACTGAATCTCATCTGGGTTGGGTAGCATGTTTATATCATATGCATGTTTGTTTTCCAGTGGGGGATTACTGGAGCTCAGCTGGTCTGCATGCATTGGTTTCATATGTGAGTCCTCTGCTAAAAGGTCTGTGAAAGTCTGAATAGGTGGCCCGAGAGGCCCTTCAGGTTGGAAGGTCATCCTTTTCTCAGAATTAAGACCTAGCTGGGGTGTTGGAGAAGGCTTTACTGATGTTATGGATATATTTTCCCAAGGCTGTAGCTGGGACTTTGTTTGAGCTTCTGAGAGAGATGACCTCGCCAGCTTCCAGCCTAAGGAGAGTTCAGCTGGTCGTTGAAACTGTGGACTAGACTCCCGCACAGGTACAGATGGTCTTAAGGTTGGAGTCGTCAGAGTGTGTGGCTCTTCTGCAGAGGCATCTCTTAACATGATGACTTTGGAGTTTTCATATGCAATATGCCCTCTATGAATGTTATCAGCAGTCCGAACTTCATGGCTTGGTTCAGGATTGGATGGAAGGGCACCAGGTGAGTCTAGACTCTCAAAGGCAGTATAATGCGAGTCAGGTAAGGCTAATGGTGATGATGTAGGACTTTGGATATCTCCAAGAAATCCCATGGGATCATGTGTAGAGTCCAAAGGAGATTCATCTGCAGAGGAACAAAGACAATGCTTCGTATCAGTACAGGAAACATAGGGAAACTCATATATAGAGACAATGACTGAAAAAGAGGCTAATTCTAAAGAAATCATTTTACCATTTAATTTTTATTGCTGAAAATGGTTGTTTCAGTAATAAAAAGACAAAGAAATACCCTGCTGAGCATGAATCTCATATCAGCCCTATGAATCAGTAACTGTAATTTCATCCCTTGTGAATGTTTACTTTGTACTCTGGTCTGTTAACAGGAATGAAGGAGTGTGATGGAGTCAGTGTTGAATGTGTGATTTTTGCCAAAAAAGTGTGTTTAAACTGTTGCACACCGAGCCAAGATGAGAGCAAACACGACTTTTCACGGCAGACAGGGAGGCTACCTACTCTAAGCCATGTTGTAACTGGACCGGCATTGAATTAGTGAACATTGGTGTTATGTTTACTGGTGTCGAAATGGCCAACATCAACTGTATCATCTATAAGGGTTTAAAAATATATAATGGAAGGACATCATAATGGAACAGGGTCCATTATGATGTCCATTTGCAACAAACAGTGAACATGAAGACAATGCACCCGGATGAATTTATACTTACAATAAATCAATACTATATTTAAAATAGCTTGATCAGATTTAAATTTCAGATCGATAAAGTGGAGATAGCTTCCCAGAAAACCTTTTGACTGTATGTCACCTAAAGCCTGTACATAGATCAGTTCTTATCAGTATCAGACTCCTGAGAAAAATAATTAGACAGTCACTAGTTTAACTCTCCTTTGCTTAAGTGGCTACAAACAAACAGACAAAAACCAAAAACTAAAGAAAATGTCATTAGAATAAAAGAGCAAGGACGGTCTCACAGGCTAATGATGTGAAAATCATTGGGGAAGCAAAGAAAAGCTGACAGATTTCTTTGGTTCCAGTTGTGAATATGCTGACATACACGCACGGACCATATGTCTTAAGATTTTACCAATGAACTCTCGAGAGTGCATTTGAGACCCTTTTTCATGGCACCTGATCTCGAACTGATGGATGGTGCAATTTTCAGCTCATCAGCAAGCCCCTCTACAGCGTGCACACAACATTAAAATCATTAAGGCCGACTTTTGAGCAGTCAAAATGCAGAAATAGCAAATGCCGCTTACGCAACGCATTTCAAACTCTATTTAGGTGCCAAAGCACTCCATATTGCGTAACAAAGTACATGCACATCATGCATGATTTAATTTGGGAAGAGTCTTGATTACAAGCCACTGCCTGGCATATTTAACACTGCCTACATGAACTGGAACAATTCTTTAATTATTAATGGAAAATAGATGTTTTACACTTATCTGCATATGTTTGCCTCTTTCATATACCCAAATATGTTTCACCAACCTTAATGCATGGCAGTCTTACTAACACTGTGCAAGAATTTAACAATGTCAGTTAAACATAACTATTATCCATTACCAGCCTTGTTGCTAATAGTGGCCTATTATCAAATCAAATGATTTTACCAGTGTTAATGGCAGCTGTTTATCTGTTGTGATGATTTAATTGTCCACTGACTGAACTGACTGAAAAACACGGTTATAAAAATGAAGATGTCTTTGTTTCACGAGTTTATGGCGGAAAATCATCACAACAAAAAAACCACAGATAATCAGAGACCGGATGACTTAGTGTGCCTGCTTACAATAAATGATATGTTTATTAATGCTGTTGGGTTTATGGATAGCTAAATGACTTGATGCAAGGCTCACGTCTGCACTGAGCCTTACAAACAAACTCTTTTCAATAAACTTGGTGCAGACTGTAAGTCTTAAATTTGTCACTGAAAGTAGGTCTTGAACAGAGCAAGACTTCAAAGACACCATTGTTGTCATTGCCAGAAGCTAGCCACCAACAGCCTCTACATAGTGACTCAGCAGCAGCTGCAAAGGCTGCTGCTTTTTGTAGTTCACAGACGCTCTGCAGAATCATGCACTCTTGAAAATAGCCACAGAATAAGCTAAGGGAGAAGACTATTTTTAACAGCGCTAGTGCAGATCGCTTAGCAAAAACATCAACAAAAATGAATGCATTTTGGGGCCATCATCTCCAATTTACTGCATCGAGTCATACAAGCAGACGCCTCTGGCTTGGCCCAGGAGAAATCTCGTAGCTTAATTATAACCTACGCTGGTACCTTAATCAAGTCAACATGCTAGCATAACAGAGCATGCTGGAAAGGACTTGGAAAAGAAAAGCCAAGTCTTTCTTCTGTGAAGGCTAGTCTGTCTTGCACATTTTCCAAGATTCTTGGTTTCTGTGCCAAATCTTTGAACCCACAGGGATGTAACACACAGCTGGGCAGACGCATGTGTACACTGCACTGAGCACACAATAACAGGAGAAACACTAAAATAGAAGGACTCGCGGCATCTAGTCATCTAGTCTCTACAGAGAACACAGCAGAGAAATGAAAGTCATTCTACAGTGGCAGCAAATCTTTTATAGGTAACTGTGAGAAAGATGCTATTTTAACTGCTAAATAACTCTTAATTAAGTCAAACTCATTTGGCTGTGAACAAAAAGATGTTTGGAGCTACAGATATATAAAACAAGAAGCAAAGACAGTGCAGACAAGCTTTATATAAGAGCATGTTGGACAACAATGCTGATGTTTGAGGTCACGCTGTTAAACAAGACCTCAAACTGTCACCTCATTTCAACACACCATTACAGCGACACAGTGTTTCATATACAGTCACATTTGTGATTATTAACCAAAAACAGATTACTGACAAAAACATCTAACACAAAAACAATGATTGACAGGAGAATGATGATAACAATGATAACTGCAGAGATGTCGGCGATGGTGATGATGATAATTATCACGGTGGTAAGTAAAGACGGGATGAAGGAAAATGGACAGCCAACATTTAATTACTGATGTATTAGAACAAATCTAACAACACTAACATGCAAAAGCTGAATTACAAACATACAAAAAATTGACTATCTGTAATACTTAAATATGCACAGTCTACATACTTGAAGGCTAATCGTTGATGACACCCTCGGCTCAGTGTGACAGACAGCAGCCCGAGTTAGGGCTAACATTACAGAGCGCAAAAAAAATGAACAATGGACTAGAAGGCTATCGTGCGCTACCACCTGTTCCCTGAAAGAGGAGCGCGTCACACTCGGCTGGCCGCTCATTGCTCGGCCTGCCTGTGAAATGATTAAGCACTGACCTTACAGATAAATTGCGCAGTATTTTATACCTGCACAGTTGGTGTGGAGCACCCACAATTTTATTGTACATGTACAATGACAATAAAGACTGTCCTATTCTATTCTATTCTAATTTAACATACAGAATCTGCTGATTGCTTTTCATCAACAACAGGCGCTTGAGTGAAAACTTTTCCATATTCAAGCAAGTGATGGCACAAAAATAACACTCTTTCTGTGATCTGGATGGTTTGTTCAGCTTCCGTTTATACAGGCAGCTCTGGGGTTGAACGACTGCCAGCAATCATGTAAAAAAGGTTCTGACAAGAGAGGGATTATTACCGATGGTGGCTGATGTAATGATCCTCTCTAAAATCCCTCCAATCAAAAACAGAAGAGACTGCACTCAAGGCAGAACCTACTTCAAGTTTTTTAAGTAGCATCAGACCAGTGACCAGTGTGCAGGTTGCATAATCGATTACACATTTATCCATTTTAGCCAAACCGCACAAAAAGCCGGTTGATTTGTACGAGCATGATGCAGCGATAAAAGTTTAAATATTTTATGCAGCATTTTAATTTAAACCGTCAGATAAACATAATTTTAAGGAATTTTGAGTGATTGCAAATTTGAATGATTCTCTGTTTTGAATTAAGTTTACAGAGTAAAAGTGTATAAAGGAGAAAAGATAACAACGTACAATAACTGTACTTTACACACACACAATAGTAAAGCCTACATCATGAACACACACACACACACACAAAGGAAATCCTCCAAGTAAGCTGAAATGTGATTTTGCCTTCGGTGTCTGCTTATGAAAACAGTTCCCAGGGCCCAAACAAAGAGCTGATAATGCCTCTCAGCAGACAGCACTGCGCTGGAACTGAATCGGAGAAAATACCTTTCACTGGTCTCCTTTACTCAGCCAGACTCGAGGCTCACATAGACTGAAAAATGCATTTTAGAATTATGCTTTTACATTTTCCACATTGTTTTTTATTAAAAATGTATAATGTAAACTAAGAAAGATATTTATAAAAAAGTGGCAAACCCAATCCATTATAATTGTACTGCACACACACAATGCTGAAGCTCATAATAATTAAAACAAACCGATCCTGCTAGCAAAAATGTTATTTTGACATTCCTGTCTTCACATGAAAACAGATCCCAAGGCCCAAAGAGGGGACCTAATAATGCCTGTCAGCAAACAGCACTCTTGTTGACGTCTGGAACAGAATCAGAGAAAATACCTTTCACTTGTCTCCTTTATTCAACGAGACACTGTGCTCACATATAAACAGAAAGAGGGAATAATGCAATGACTCGGTGCTCCAGAAAAATAGGATTTGGGATGTAAGAAGTGACAGACGTAAGCATGTCTGCGAGGGCATTTTCAGGAGCCGAAAATAATAATTAATGCGTTCCTGTCTCCATCTGCTTTAATCCAAGTCGACGAGGATGAGTATGCATATTTTTGAGTGGAAGAGACTCAGCAAACAGTCCACACTAAAGGAAAGTAACATGAGTCTTTATACAAAAAAACTAATAAAAATCTACAATTATTCCACAAAGATATGTGGTCCTGCTGTACTGGTCAGAGCTGATTTTACAGGGAAATTTTATAGGAACCGATTACTGGAATACGGTTACTTAAACAATATGAATCAGCCAAATAGCAACACAAAGATGTGTTTGTAAATACACACACAGCATAGACATTAATCCATGCAAGCACATATGTCTATTTAAACCAAGAAACTTGAGATACCAGTGAAGGAGTGCTATAACAGCACAATTTCCTGTGTTTGCCAGATTCGTTTTTGCTAAAAAAGAAAGTAATTTAATGGCAGTATTATTCGGGGGGGAAAGAGGACAGAAGAAAGGGTCTTTTTAGCATTAATGTTAACTACACCCCCACACATGGTTCTGTTTTCAGCTCAGCCCGTTGCGTGACTGGCGCTTTTCAGTTGGCAGGAGCCGTGTATGTTGAGAGCAGTCATACAATCAGTGCTGACGTTTGGTTTATCAGGGAAGCTTTTAAGATGGGAAAGATTTAATTGTTTTTATCAGCAGAGTTCTATTAGATCAGTGTCTCTGCCAAAACTAAAGAAGCTCCCCTGACAGAAAAAACCCAAATCTCAGAGCTATAGAGGGTACATTTATTATAAACACACAGTTTATGCACTGCAGACACTTGTTGAAGTCAGCTTACACCAAGCAGCGGAAGATTAAAGAACAGACTTAAATCAACAAAGTACGGCCTATAAACAGAAACCAGATACAAATGTTACAGTTACCGACGAGAGTCAAATAAAGGAAATAAATGAAACTTAACATTAAGTTTCATAGTTAGAGAGACTGTTCTGATTTGACCAAAAATGAACATGAGACCTGACTGGGGTCATGCCTGCACTTAAAATACCATCAAATATTAATGTGACCTTTGTTTTTGTTTTCTTTTTCCTGAGGGAATACTTGTTTTTAAGACAACAGCAAGGTGGGCATAAAAAGAGAGATGGGTTCACCATAGAGAAGGAGGTTATGATGATGTATTTGAATATTTAACTTGAAATCTGGACACGCTCATTCACTTTTAAAGTCTTGATTTTCTTTAAAGACTGGAAGGTATCAGTCAGCAGCCTCTTCTATTTTGTCTCATTACACTCTCAGACGTTACGTTCTGGATTAACAAACACTGTCTGCTGGGCGAGGTTAAGTTCCCTATAAAGCTCGTAGGAAGCTGCTTTCAAATAACTAATTTTGTCTGAAGGGTTTGGTCAAATGCTTACTGTTTGGCTTCTAAGTGGGTGCAGTAATCCTGAAAGGGCCAAAACAAAATGATTTAGCCTGGAGAAGCTGAAAGAAGGCCGTGCTGAACCGAGCCATCTGCTCTGATAAATATATAAATAATCAGCTGCAGCTCATCAGAGCAGATTTGGGCTCAGCGCAATATGGCCTCAATGTGGCCTCCTGTCAAATTATGAACTCTGCATTGCACATTTTAAGCTCCTGACACTGGCAGACTGTTAGTATAAGAAACTGTAGGCAAAGTCAGGGAAATGTATTTAATAATGAAAGTTTTACAACTCTGTGTTTCTGTAACCAATAACTTTTGCAGAGGAAGGCAGCCAAGTTCTCGGTTTTCAACAACAATAAGACTATTTTTTATTAATTTCTCTCAAATCTAATCTTTAAAAAGCAGAATACAGAATATTGAACTGGATAGAATGCAATGTTTGCTTTGGTGCTGAATTTAATAAATATTATGCTAATAATCACATATGGAAGGAAGGAAGTCAATAGCAAACAGACAGTTCCTATAATATTACTGCAGCTATTATAATTCTGTTTTATACTATTTGAATATATCTGCTCCAAAAAATGGGCAAAATCTAATCCTAACACAATATTAATAAGTAATAATGTCTGGCTTTCAAAAAACAAACAACAAAAATCAACTAGTCTTTTTTTAAATAAGATGCTGTGTAGGTTCGTGATACTCTGGTGGAAAATTGCCTTGGTAACCCCCACCAAAAAAAAGGGTACACAAAATCACTACCAGATGTACATTCATGGGCCAGACTATGGCACCTTCACATCACAACCCACGAGCAAGATGCAGGTAATAGCAGGCAAGTGGAGAAGATTACACAAACTCGAGTGCAGCCATTGGCAGAACAGCCGACTATATCATAACTGTGATGTGTATACGTGCTATCAGACACGATTATCGAGAGAAATAATGACGTTAATAATAACACTGTAGACTTGAGTTAAATAGTCGTCAGTGTCACATCATTCGCTGTCTCTTGACCAGCTTCTACCACGCTCAGCAGAGCCAAATAATGCTAGGAGAGGCTAGTGAGTAGGCAAGGTCGGCCACTGGCTGCTTCCCAGGAGCTCGTTGTGCTCGGCCTCCAGGCCTGGTGAGTGCAAAAGTACCCATTGTTTGGCTTTTGATAGGTTCTAACCATTGATCTGCAACTGGCTTCCAGCTCTAATGAATAATGAATGCCCATATTGTCATCCCACACAGATCACATTTCACATGGAAACAGACTACACTGGTAATTAGACAGGACTTTGCTGGCCTGCAGCTTTCTATGCTGAACTTGCCAGGGATTGTGGTGTGGAGAGAGAGAGAGGTACTGCTGAGGTAAAATTTCAAGGGCATTTTATAAGTTTCGAACAGCATCTTCCATATTTTTCAATTCAGATATGAAATTTACATGCCGAACTATTTCTTTAACAGAAACTGTTAAGAGGAGAAGCCTGACAGAAGTCAGGACATGGGTCTCCTGTGTGGTGTTGGGTCTGGAGGAACAATAAGACGTCGGTCGCCATGCTCTATTTGACCCAGAAACTGAAAGAGGAAAGCTGTTAGACTGGTGACATCAGTGTTGATACAGACTACGGAAACTTGGAAAGCTGTCATGTTGCTGATGAACAAAGTGAAGTGAACAGTGATGGGTGAAGACCATGAGCAAAATGTGTGATCTCACAATCACAGCCTACAACTGAAGAACAGAACCTTTATTCCAAGCATTTTAGTTCCCAGTGCAGGATAACGAGTACGTATTTTACAGCCTCGTGTCACCAGATAAGAGCTAGAAAGTGTATCTGACATTAAAGTAGCTGTATGAGCAGCAATGGTTACACCTCTTAATTGTGTAAAAGAAATTTTCCTTTCAACAAAGCAGCAATATTTTTGTATTACACACCTAACACAATGTACAAATGTATATTAATCAGACCTTATTTTGCACTTCTGCTATCAGACCAACAAATATCCAAAAATTCCTATTGCTGAATTCTATTCATTTTCTTTTTCAATATTTATTTAAATACTTTTACAAAGCTTTGTTTGAGTTTTAGTCACAAGATAAAAACAACTTTACATTCCACAAAAAATAAGACTGCTCTGTAGTAGGCAGCCTGAACGTGGGCAGGTACCTGTACCAATCCAACTAGAAGGATAACTAGCAGAGCTAGTTCTTATACTCCATACCATTTCTGCTTTATCTGCAGAATCACAAGTTCTAATGAGAGGAACCAAAGTCCTTCCTCCTCAGGGGGCTCTACAAGATGCTGAGTTCCTAACTTCACTTTTCAAAAATAAATAAGTAAACAAATAAAATTTTGCCATAATGTTGATTTTAAAAAAAATGGAAAATGCTTAAAATGAAACAGGCTACTGTGGAAGATTTAGCAGCTGCCTGAGATTTGTCCAAATTAAAGGAGAAGTGTCTATAAGATGCTCCTGAAAGGGTCTTATTTAGTCAGCATCATCATCAATACCAATTTATCAAAATATAGGACATGAAGGATGAAAATGGCTAATAATGAATGCTGTTACTTTTTTGCTGGTGTTGTTATTTACTTCCTCTGTTCTGCCATGAAAACCAAAAATGTTAATTCTAAAAAAACAAAAACAAATTTTGAACGTTTGATCTGAAATAAGATTTAAAAATCTAAAAAGGAACTTTCAGATTTGATCAGTATTTTCCACAGAATTAGCCACTTGCTAAATAAATGAGAAAATAAACAGGTGAATTCTGACAAAACAAACAAAAAAAGAAACAAACAAAACAGCCTTAAAATGTTTAACCATAAACAAATAGATGTTAAACCATCGACGTATATCTAGCGTATCCTTTAGAAGGCTATCACAAGAAACATGTTCATCTCTGAATGCTAATTAAAAATGACAATCAAATGCAAATAACACACATGTCAATATATCAAACTTGCAATCAGATGTCGTGCTTTACCAAATGATTTGATAGTATTTTAGCTACACGCTGAGAAAAACTGCAATATAACAAATGGCTGATAGCCTGCGCTAAAAAGCTGCGAATGGAGGTGTTATCAAACAAGTGTGAGTTCAAGACTCGCTAATGCCTAATTTCCTGCACAAGGTTTTCACCCAGGCATTTAATACATAATCCTATTACCATCCAATATCATGAGTTTTTGGCTACCCTCTAAACACGGTCTTTTTCACTGGCCAGTGTGTTAGTGGGATAATGTCACTATCAATAAAATTAAGCCCGGACAAAGCACCCATCAAGTCGGAGGGTTTAGACACTTTCTCTTTCTACAGTTACTGGAAGTTGGTTTAACCCCAGACTCTGTGTACAAGAGGAACTGAGTCACTTCTGATTCAAGGATGTGTCTGTGTAGTCTTCAGTGTGACTGCATCAGGGCAGAAAGCCCTGTTCTCATGAAAATCACAACAGTGGTAAGTTCACACCGAAGCGAACTAACAGACAGAAGCTGTTTCCACAAATGAAGTGACAAATAAAAACGAATTCATGTATATTTCTATGAAACGGCTCATGACTTTGTCATTAAGGCCCTTTTTAAGGAAAAAGGTTAGCAATAGTGGCTTACACTTAAGGAAAGCAAGCTTATGACTGGAAGCTGACTGGTTAAGTTGGCTTATACACGGCCTGTAATAATAACAACCCCCAACTACATGAGTGACGCTGTTCAATGGCCCACAAAAAAGGCATCGCCTGGATGTGACTGGTTATAACAGTTGTCAGATATTGTTAAAATATAGCACATATTTGTAACAATGAACACATTATATAGAGAAACTGACTAATGCCTCGGGGCTTCCTATTTCTCTCTGACCAGTCATCAGGATGAGCAAGCGTAAGCTATACCAGAAGCAAACCAATCAAGATAAAGATCTTGATTGCACCCAGAATGGATCATGGATACATTAACACAATAGTATCACAAAAAGAGACAACATGTGTGTGAAATACTGACATTTGCTTTCAGGTTAATGCAGTTATTCAGTTAGATTAAGTGAAAATCACAAAAAAAGACTTAGAATTTGCAAATCTAACCATCAAAAGAATCCCAGATACACTCCTTGTAGCGTTCTTAATCTGAAATAAACATTAACGTGTGCCGATTCGATTTTTATTTGCAACTTGAACTCAATTGGAATATTATTTCTAAATGCTGTTCCTCAAAGCTACCTGAATGTTGGACACGATATTGATCCGTGCCACTTATGTAACACAAGGTACTTAGTGGATCATGTTGTGTGAGTCAGCAAAAAAAGAAAAGTGTTCTCTTACCTGCCCCAGGTAAGTCAGCTGCAATCACTATTAACAACACCGTTACCACCAGAAGCGCAGCACGTTGGCTGTGGGTGTGCATGAGAGCTTTGGGCATCACCACCAAACACACAGTGGAGACTAAACCTGCCATGGTACGGTGGGTGTCGAGTCAAGGCATGTCATCCGGTTAAGGAGAGAAGATTCACTCCAAAAAGACAATCGCAGGTTAGGTTTTTGCGAGCGCCTTAGTTTGCTCTTCTTCACTTTAAGGCCCCTTATTCCATCACATGTCTTTGTAGTGGAGAAAAACTGTTGAAAAGAAGCAACAGTGGGACATTTAAGAACAGCCTGCTTGAGTATCACTGTGTTAACTTAAGAATCCCCCAGTAAGCTGAAGAACAAGTGAAAACTACTTAAATCATTTCAAACCTGCAATTTTAGGGTAACATTAATAACAGATATCATTGGATGATTGGAGCAACACATTTTCTTTTATCCATGCCCTGGATCATTGATAAAAAGTGAGTATTTCCCTTATTTATCCTGCAGTTTTCACACTCATGGCCAAATTGGTCGTGAAAACAGCGACTATTATCCCATCAAATAAACAAAACAAAGCAACTTACTCCATATAAGGGGAACAAATCTGTAAGGAGGTCAAAAAAGCAAAAGACGATCCAGCACAGACCTCATCCCTCGGATGTATGGCTGGCTTTAAGACGCTCTCACAGCGGGTCTTATCATGATACAGTAGTCTCTTGTCCTACATCCCGTCCCGTTACTTGCAAGCTTAATGGTCATGTGGCTTTTCATTTAGCTAGACAAAGCAGGTTCCATCCCTCGTTTGAGTCTGACAGGAAAACGCTAAACGCTGCCTAGCCAAAATAATTTGATGATATATCCCAAAGCTTGCGCTCAGTGCATACATAAAGCGATTTTTCCTTCTCAATTCGCCCCCTGCCATTCCTGTAAGCCAGCTCATAGCTGCGCACACAGACTTACCAAGAAAGGGAGCTCCAACTCTATCAGTTCCTTTGTGAGCGTGAGGAGAGGATATCCTTGGATGAAATGCTGTGTGGAGCTCTGTCATTAACGTCCTCGTGCCCACCTGCGTGCCTTTGAAGTTTTTGCAGTGTATACGTGGTGTGCACGAACTGGCGACTGGCTTTCATCTGACACTCTTGGTAACAGTTACCTTCTCTCGTCCCGAGGATTGGGATAGCCCCGCCCTCTGACAGATCTGATTAGTTTCTAATTTGCTAAGGCGTATTCCCATTGGTTCAGCCTCTTTTCTGTCACGGTGGCCTTTTAAACATTAGGTTGGTCTTCGTCAGGAGGCGTCTGCGGCTTCCACGGCAACCTCACGCATTGATGCACTCACCCCAAGGTATAGCTATTATATTTTTATTGGCTGTATAGAGTTGACCTTCTTCCGCTACTGAGTTCAAACGAAAAATATTCTATTACCCTAATATGTAATTATATGCAGATCAGTTAACATTACATTTACAAGCCTGAGTCTTATCTTTATGGTGGTGAGACTTTGAAGGATCAAACAATTAATTCGTTTGTTTCTGTTGCTATTTAACACATTTCTGAAAACAAGTTAATGCTCTATGTAAAGATAAAATAAATATCCTTCTGGCAAAGACGGGGCCCAGTGGTGCAGCGTGTAAACGTTGCCCATTGCAGAGTTTTGTGGTTGCAAATAAATGGAGGTGATTAGCATACCTGATCACGTCAGCGCAAGTTTCTAAGTGAACATCATGGCGAACACCGCCACCTGGTGATGGTGTTGTGTGTAGCCAGTGCTGCCGATGTTAAAGCAGTTTCTTTTTACTTATTTCTCTCTGACTCTTGCTGTGGTCAGTGGATGAAAATGTCGTGAAAAACCTAACGTGACGTAGTAGCATTATGGTGTTTTAATCTCCATAAAATGTATGCGTGTAGCTAATGAGCAAAATAAAGTAGTTTAAATGGTTAAAAGGTGAGACTTCATTGTTTTCAGAGAATACTAAGACCTACATTATACTACCACATTGATATAACAGCTGTAGCTTGTGTGCAGATTCAAAAATGTGTAAATTTATGATGACCTTACACATTATATGGTATAAAATGGGCTCTGCCTGAACCATTTACAACTGTGAAATAAAATAAGGCAATAAATAAAAAATCTCTTTTATATGTTTTTTACAGACTGGAAGTTGGTTTCCAATTTTGTATATAGTGCATGACATGAAATGTTTCTTTCAAACTTGTGCATAAAATGTTGGTTTAATTGTAATACACAATAAGCCATGCCCAGACATTTTAATTAATTAATTCTAGATCACACACTGCAGTCAAACTGCACTTAATTCTGAGGTTTTGCAAGAGACAGTATGCTGGGTGCAAAGAATGAGCCTAACTCATGCACACACATATACCCCACAGTAGACAACAGGAGACCGATGCTGTGACTTAACAGTTTAATGTAAATCCAAGACAAAGTGTGATTACATTTCTACACATATACAATATGCATATGTGAGCATACAAATTCTCATTAATAACTCGATTCACCTCGGAGACCGAAAAAATGATCAAAAGTAACAGTGAATAACAAGCTATAACATAGTTCACCACAACGGGAGCCCCTTGTCACCCTACAGTTAGTAAAGAGGACAATTAAAATAACTATATTCTTCTATTTGACGAAGCTGTTTGTCTGTTAAAATCCTCCTGTAAAATTTACAATGCTATCATTAGTTTTTTCGAAGCCTAATATAAATTCACTCCATTTTTCTACAACGAAAATGATTAAGAGAAGCACACGACATCATAATGGTAACACAAGCGCTTAGTAGCAAGTACTCAACTTGTTAGGAGGTTTAATTAATCCTTTTTCTTATTGTCATTATTATATTTATTTAAACATTCTATAAAGCCAGTAAAATATCCATTCTCATAACATACTTAATATTAGGCTAAGGAACAGGGTATACATTGAACGCTACGTCAACAGATTGAAATAATGAGACATCACACCCCAATAAACCAAAGTAAATAAGAAAAGACAATAAACAGAGAAGTATACTAGGAAATACTGCAGCACACATTAGCTTCATCGACAAAGAATGAGATTTTACACCATTGATAAACCATACAGCAATGGACACAAAAGGGGGTCAGGGTTTGACGCGCTCTTAGGTCTTTAGAAAATGTTAACAAACTGAATTATCGCCTTCTTTGTGCGAGTAGTTATTTAAAACTACTATAACTTGATTATTATAATTTGATTATACCGAGGATCCCAAAAGGGACTGTGATCCTAAGATTAAGACAAACAAGGAAATCCATCTTTGAATGTAGTAGCTTTGGTCTACCAAGTATTCCGGTAAAATAACCCAAATGTTTAAAGTTCTTCAATGTGGACCCCAACATCTCATAAGATTGCAGATTGGGGTAATCGGCTGGTGCAGATCAAATGAATTTTAACTCAGTACGTAAAGAAATCACTTTTTTAAGTTTCAATAACTTGACGCCAGTGTCAGTGACGGCATCAAACCTTGACCACCTTACCCTGAATTCCCCCAAAGAATAGCCAGCAAAAGGAGCAGATCCCCATAACAAATATATATTAAAAACCAAAAAATAAAACAAAACAACAACAAAAACATACAAAAGGGCTTCAAGAATGCTCGTGTAACTAGATTATGAATTTCCTGGTGACAGAATAGTTCATCAGCACGTGATTTATCCACCTAACACCTGTCCTTAAACTCCTTTGTACTTTGGGAAGCAGCTGTGACTTTGCCAAATGACGTACAAGCGTGTGATTTGACGTTGCAGGTTGCTTGTTCGCTTACTAAGCTTCGAGCCAGCTTGGAGGAGTTTGTTCGAAGAAGACTAATGTAGCACTGCGTGCGCCGCGCTCGCAGGAATGTTTCTCAGTGTTTCCAAAGCTCCGGGACGACGAGTATGTGAGATGACACCGTGGGCAAAAGTGGAAGTTTGAGTGTATCTCAGGAGAATGCCAGGCTTCATAAAGAGAGAGAGAAAGATGCTGCCTTATGTTTTCTCTAATTTAAACGTCACCTTAAAGCTTTGGAGGTATTATTGGTTATTTGGAAGGCAGTACTTAAGAATAAAGTTGTTGCTGGGAAGGCTACACTCACCACAGCAACAGAAAACATTTTTATACTCTACTTAAGCACATTTTGGTAATTGTAAGGTCACTCGATCTACATTAATGCTCATATTCTTATTCCCCTCTTTTTTCATAGAAAACACAAAACATTGGTTAAGTGAAACTGAACGATAGACAAATGTTTCGTACACATCAAGTTATTTTTCACCGTGTTTGTTTGATTTGAGAAAATAGCGATTATTCAATATCCCCAACTCGCGATACCGGTAACTTTACATAATTAGTCTCATGTGGGAGCTCGCTGGAGAACAAATGTTTAGTTATTGCATCATGCATGGCCACAAATGGTGTCGAAATGAAACTAATGGTCACCCACGGAGAAAGATCTAAAGCCATTCCTGCCATTGCCTTTCACTCACAGGTCACATATTACATTCATTTTGTGCAGGTGACCACGCTTTTAAAGGTATACTTGGTATATTTTTGATTATTTCCATAATAATTAACGGGCCATTCTCCTCAATGGCAACCTTTAAAATTAATTTTCTTACACTGCTAATAAAGCTACAACATCAACAACAGAAAAATTGATCATTTTAGACAATTATTGATTTAATCTAAACAGGGGCCAAATATGAGGAAAAATCAAAGTGAAACATTAAAAAAACAAAAGCTTTCAAACACATTGCAGCTCTTCTAATGGTTAAATGTCCAGAAACAAATAGCTGTGCTGTTTGCAAGAAGTATGCCAAATCCTCCCCGTGCATTCGTACGTTGTACACACATATACATTTCATGGTGGTGAAACAACATGTCCTCAAAAGCACTTGTAAAGCATTTAAAGATGAGACCAGAAGTTATTGCCTGTCTGCAATGCTGTGGAGGATTGCTTGTACTGTGCTGTGCTGTACATGATCGATCTGTAAAAGTCTTTGGTGGGACAAGCAAAAGAGTCAGAGTGTGTCAACATTAGCCCCATCCTGAAAAGAGTGGGGGAGTGGGGTCTGGACAGCAGTGTAGCGTGGGTAATGCCAAATTCCCTCAAAACAGTGGAATGTTTCAGTAGTTTGTGTCATAACAGAGGAGCTAAAAGACTTCCATGGAAAATCACTTCCCTTATGTGTGTGTGTGTGCGCTAAGGCCCCAATGACCCAGAGGAAATTAAGTAGGTAAAATAATATCAAATAAAAAGACAACGAACGACGTAACCAGCAACATACTATGTAATCACATCTTTAAGCGCCTGGACCCGAGGCTTGCATGCTGGAGCTGATGGGGAGGGGAGAGCTTTGAGGAAAGTACCGGGATAAAAGACCACTCTGGGGCCCATCGGGGGACCGCTGGATTTCAAACCTGGGTGTGGCATCCTCAAGACGAGCACGTATCGATAAGGGCCCCCAGTGGATCATCGTCAACTCAACACTTATCATCTTCAGCAGTGTTGCAACACTTTACACAGGTGCAACCACCTCAACAAAATACTAAATATCACTGTACATCAACCCCCAGGTTATAAAACAGAAATGAGCCTGACATATAATAAAAACACACACGCGCACGCACACGCTCTGATAAAACATCAACAAGAATTATTGCAACAATCTCTAAAAATAAACACATGTACTACAGCCATGTCAAAAAGTTCAAGATGATGTTGAAAAAAAATCACTTCAAATGCAAGTACTATGGCATACCATGAAGGAGAGGGGAAGGCTTTCACTAAATCACCAGCAGTTCTGATGCGCCCACGTTCGAGAGGACAAAGGAGATTCATTATTATTAGCTACAAGAAATTGAAATCTATTAAATCAAGCAGCAAACACACAAAGCGACAGCCCTATTGGTTTTCTAAGTGTTCGGGTATCCTGTCTGGCTGGCATGGCGGTGTCTGTGGTGAACCTGGTTCGAAGACAAACGGACAGCGATGACAAACCATCCACAATGTGCCCTTCCAGGTGTATGCTGTGACATTTCCCTTCTGTTCCCTTCAAAACATCCGTGAATCAACTTCCAATTATCTTTGCTGCAGAAACAAACAACAAGAGGAACAAATGAAAAGAACAAAAGAAGGATTAATGTCCGAATGTTACGCCATTCGGACATGTTGTTACGGCTTGGGCTCAGTGTTTACTATCAACCTGCTCTTTGCCAACTTGCTCCTATTTTAGTCCCATTTAAAATCGAGAGTTTCGCCCCGCCCTCCACGGTCCCCTGCTAAACTGACCCTATGCTTTCAACCAGCCCCTTAACTCATGCCTACACTGTACCTCTCTCAACAACCCTCAACACGCTGTCTCTTTGCTGCAGCCAGGCCATCTAAAGCCTTACAGAATCACCCTCGTGGCAACAATCACTTTCCGTCAGGCCCTTCGCTCGGACTAGCTCTTAACCTGCCTCTGCTGAGTCTCAAACATTATACTGTAACTCATTCCTTGTACACGAAAACTCAGCCGATATCGTTGCTCTGCGATCACGACACGCGTTTCCCTCGCGTGGTTCAAAAGAAACAAAATCCTAACTAAAGCCACATTTTGGGTGCCACCGTGATAGAGGTTTACAGCTACAGCTATACTGTACATTTTCACATTTACATTAATATCCACAGCAAACGTAGCAAGAATTTATCTACGACTTTGGTAAGTACCCCAGGCAAGTTATCTCATGCACACATAATAAAAAAGCTCGGCGTGATAAAACCTCTGACATTAATCTTCGTCATCTACGGTACGCTGTCATTAAGGACAAGAAACAGCAAGGGCTGAGCCTACACCTGGAAGAGAGCTACAACCGCCCCGATTAGGATGTCAAATCAGGGAAACGTGTGTCTCTAAGTATAGCTATAGTCTCTTGTGGCTTTCAGGATCCAAGCCAAGTAAACTGTGTCATTATATCTGTAAGGCACTACGAGGAAACAATGGTCAAAACCTAAAGACTGAAGAGGGTTTTGAGGAGGTGGACTACACACGCATGGCTGACAGTAGCACACACAGACAATCACGTTGCACATGCCTATGTTATTATAACCACTTTGTGCAATCACATTTAAAAAAAAAAGGAACAAATTCATCTATTGGTATCCGGGGAAAACAAAAAACATATTAAAAAAATGGTGCAGACTGCTACATTCTAAGAACGGGGCCCAGCTAAGACACCTAAAATTGAAGTATTATCATAAAGGTGAAACAGAAAGGAAAAATATCTATAAATACACTAAAAAGTTTGTTGTCTTCTCTTGGTTATATTTCCAGAAGCCTCCTCTGCTGGAGGAGGTGGCGTGGGAGGAGTTGCCTTTCTATTCTCCCCACACCACGAGTGATTTGGAAATACTGAGACAGTTCAAGGCCATCAATATTTTTTTTCTTTGAAGAGCAGCAGGTTTCCGTATTCCACCTTTTCCCAGATTTCTCGGGATTTCTCCAGTCAGTAACCCCTGTTCGACAGTCACTTCCCAAATGTAAGGGGGAAATAAAAAAGCAAAAAAAACAAACCAGAAAACATCCGCTGCCTCAAAAGGCCTTCTCCACGCTTCCCTGTAAAACGAATGAGACTTATTAAAGTAAAGAATAGGCAAATGAAAGCAGAAACTGGCCCTTTCAAGGAAAAAAAAAAGAAAACAAAATTTCTTGAACTGAATCCCTCGAAAATTCAACTCCAAACTTTTCCTTCTAGAAAGGCTGTGAATCATATTTTTTTCTTTTGCTCTCTGTCGTTATGTCTTCAAGTTATACATGACAGTTTCAGGAGGATTGCAAGTTCCTCTGTCTCTGTTTGCGTCTGAGGTCGAGGGGAAGATGTTGGGGATGTTGACGGGGCTCTTGTTGGGCTGAGGCTGAGGAAAGGAGCAGCAGCGCTGGGTCAGGCTCTCCAGTGTCAGTCAGTGTCTTCTCTAGAGGTAAGGGTACTGGTTCACCTTGGTGGGGCTCAGGGGGTATCCAGTGTAGACAGTGGAGGCGGGCGAGGCGCTGATGTAGGCCTGGTGAGCGAACTGGGCCTGGTACTGGCTGTGGTGCAGGGTGGGCGAGGGCAGCACACGGTGGCCCATGCTAACTGGAACCTGGTGGACGATGCTTGGTGGATAGCTTCCGTGCTGGACCGCGTGGCGTGCCGAGCTCTGTGACGCCACCAGGTGAGCCACAGTGCTGGTAGAACCCAGAGCAGCAGGAGCTGTGTAGGTGTAGAGATGGGGCTGGCTAGGGAGGTGCGTAGCAGCCAGATGTGGGTGAACGTTGCCTGTGTGAGAGGGGCTATTGTGATGGAAGGAGTACGGGGCTTGAGCGGCAATGTTAGGAGTGATGTAGGCCTGCTGGCGCCGATGTCCTCCGTTACGCTCGGCTACCATGTGCTGCTGGGCCTGAATGAGGGGATGACAGAGATTAAGTAGTGTCAGTGGGTGGATTTTCCCCTTTCTTTAGCCAAGCTAATCAGATATGAACCATATATGACCTTATAAGGTGCGAGTGATATTATTGTTATAGTAAATATAACAAGTTCCCAATAGTTGAACCCTCTCACTGTACCTGGCTGAGATTGAGAGGCTGCTGCTGGAGGGGGTGTGGCCCTGAGCGCTGCTGTCGGTAGGACCCGCCTCCAGTTACACCCCCGGCTATGTGATTATTGCCAGGCACCACTCCATTGGTGGATTTGAACTTGTAAGCTGAATTCTGATGGTTCATTGCATCTGCACAGGAAAGGATACAGATTTGTTGAATTGGAAAGGAGCAGCTATAAACACATAACAGATGATCTATCCAATGATTGAGGCCATGTTTTGCAAGAAATCTGTCATTTACCTGGCATCAGACGCTCACACTCATTCAGGACCTCACTGTTCTGGGTTTTGAGAGGGGGGATGATGATGGTGCGAGGGTTTCCATTGTTGTAGTTGTCCAGGATGGTGGTCTTTGTGTCATAGCTGTTGTTGTTAGGGGGTCTCGACTCAACCGTATAGGGACTGTTGTTGCTGGAGCAATAGGACTCTGGTGAATCATGGACCGTCACACAGCTGATGACATTCTTTCTCTGCTTAGAAGATGAGCTGGGAAAAATAGAAGCGAAGCAGAAAGAACACAGTTACTGGTAATGTTTTATCGATGCTGGTAATATATTTGAAGCTAATAACTGTTACTACATTCTAATGTTAATTGGATTTATTGACAAATAAATGTAAATGCCTTACTCCGAAGTTGGTTTGCAGGGTAAATTGAATTCCCTTCTGACTTCTTCACTTTTACTTAGTTTTAGTGTATAGCATATCACAAAATACATCAAAGAGATTAGCATTTGTTAACATGATAGAAAATTGGCTTCGAAATGCCAGGAAACACATCTCCATCCAGCTAACTTAAAGCAGATGTGTTCCATGTTTTTTGCTGTCTTTATCCTGGATGATCTAAGACTACAGCCCTTTGTGATGTGATTATTAGGGAAATTCATATTGCACGAGAAGCTCAGTAAAGATTCACAGTAACAACAAACGCTAACCTGTAAGTGTGCTAAACAGCACTGACCTATTGTTTTGTTTGTGGTCGTCTTCCTCGTCTGTGTCGCTGCTGATGGTGATGATGCTGACAGCAGGGCTGGGTGTGTCGGGGATGACGATCGTCTGTCTGGGGACGTTGTGCTGGTGCTGATGGTCTCGAGTGGTGCTGGAAGCCTGCTCTGTTTCACTAGCCCCCCACCCTCCACCCCCACACCCTTGCGTGGGCGGACAGTTAGAGGTCGAGCCATTCTGTAGCACAGCGCAACGCGGGGGCGTATTCTCCTTCACCCGCTTTGAGCGCTGTGGAGACAGCACCACTTGAGAGGATGAGACCTCGTTGGTTGACATGTTCCTTAAGGAAAGACAGAGATGAGAGAGTGAGTGGCTATAGAGGGCAAAACAAGCAGATGCTGGAGATGTGACCTTTGGTAACAATCGTTAGCTTCCAGTATGAAGATTTATAAAGATCTATGATGACCTGAGACTTTAGGTACCTGCCAGACATCTGGTGCTGTTTGTTCTTTTTGGAAGAGGAGTTGTTATTGGTTGAGGGCTTCCTCATAACATGTGCCACTCCCACATTGAGTGTCTGGTTGGATGGGAGGGTGACGTGGCCAGCCAGCAAGGCTGGCTGCTGCATGATGGGATTATAATGGCTGCCATGTGGGTGGGAATTCCTGTAATTTAAAATACAATTTTATGTTACCACAACGTTAAAAACAATAAGGAATCTTCAGGTAAAGCATCCTAGCAATGTACGAAATACTAAAGCAAACAAACGAACACATCAATCAGTCAAATCTGACATTTCCAGGGGATAAGAAAGACTGGATAAGTACTTCCTAATTAAGCCAGCAGGTGGCAGCAGTAAACTTTTCTAGAGGAGGAGGAAAGGGGATAAATGAGAGAGAGAGAGCAAGGAGGGAGGGCAGAGGAGCTGACACCAGCAGCTGTGGAGCGATAGCTCTGCAGAGGAAGTGCGACACTTTCCCAATCGTCTCTCTGAGGACAACAGAGCTGCCACTGGACAGGAAGGGAGGGCGACACAGGGAGGGGGTTGTCTTGTCACAGATGGACAGCTTAGAATGAATCTGAGCATACATGGCTGCAGCAGCCATCCACACAGACACGTTATATACCTGCATCCCCCTTATCTCCCTTGGGTTGCATTCTCCCATCTATCCATCCATTTATCAAGTCATCACAGTGACAGGCTATACTTGATAAGATTTCGCTACATGCATATATATGCCATCTCCCTGAGGTAAATCTGCTCTTATAAAATTGAAGATAGAAGACTTGTCACACAAGTACAGGCTTCCTCATGAATTGGTCTCATGCATATTTTCATAACATATTTGGACTGATTTAAGCCGTAAACGACTACTTGTTCTTAAAGCCTATATACACTATTTCTTTTTTTTTTTATCTGTCCTGTCAATATCCGTAAATTGAGCTACAGACAGTGGGGATGAGTGCTTTGATTTGAAAGTGTCAGCTTATTACATTTGTTTTTAGTTCAATAGAATCCTTGAGAAAAAATGTAGGTTAAAAAGTGTTGACCTCAATATTCATTGTCCTGCAAAATCAAAGCAATAAAAGCTAAAGCAAACAAAAAACACTGTTCTTCACCTCCAGTTGGCGAGGGTCTGTGTGCTGCTCATGGAGTCAGGGATGACAGTGGCGTGTTGGACTGAGGTGTGGGTGAGCTGCTGCCAGGCTGGAGGCAGCAGGATCTGCTGGGTGCCGCTCGGCCAGGCCTGCTGAAGAAGGAGAGAAAAATGAGTTGGAGGGTAAACAAAGATTTAAAGGTCAGGAAAAAGGAGAGAAAGAAAAACAGTCAGCTGCCACGTAACGACATGTCCAAGTCATTATTTATTTATTTATTTTTAATTTTAGGAATCATGTCACAGGACAGGAAGTCCCGCTTTTTGTTTACATTGTATGGATTTAAATGCTCGTTCACACAACATTTTAAGCATAAGAACAAAGGAGACTCGTTGTACTTGGCGATTAGTTTGAGCCTGTCGTGATAAATGACAGCGTCTTTTCAAAAGTGCGTAACAGATGGTTTAAACTGGCTCATAGGCACATTGAATGTGAACTCTGCGAGCCTCAAGGAGACATCCATCGACAAAAGAGATAAGACCAGGACTTAATAAAAATGTACAGCAGCTCCTTTGTTTGTGTGCCCGTGTATGACGGAGTAAGTGTATGCATGCATGCGTCTTTATGGTTTTAGTGTGATTATGTCTTTGACTTGACCAATGTTCTAATTAAAGTCTTAGAATCTATTCAAGCTGCTCTGAAAGAGGCTACTTTGTATTTCTGATGCAGAACGAGAGGACTATCAGGCAAGCTACGCTCCGAGATGTGCCAAGATGAGTATGTGCGCCTGCATGCCTGAAGACGTTTGTGTGTTACTGTGTGTGTAAGCCTAATAGTTTAATGCAGTTCTATTGATTAGCACTTTAATGTCAGGGCTAATGAATTGTTCCTTTAATACCATTTGCACATCTATTTACAACGGCATCACTATGTGCTGCAGCACACACACACACACACACACACACACACACACACACACACACACACACACACACACACACACACACACACACACACACACACACATTTAACTAGGGAAAGACGGAGAGAAGAGAAAGAGAACAAGAGGCACAAATCCACACGCAAAGCATATGACGACTGTATTTTTACCTTTATCTTCATTTTCTCATCAACATTTGCTTTGATCTGGTTGTTTCTGTCATATTTTAACACAAAATAGCTGTTCTGTTTTGAAGTGTGGTTGCAGTTGAATTGTTTTCATCTGAGGCAGGTTGCAAAGTCCAGTGCTGCAGGGGGGCATCTGCAGGCTAGCAGAGCTGCCTGGTCTGTGTACCGATGACTGACATCTCTAATGGAACATTCTGGAGCTGGAGATGGTCTTTACATCTAAGACCACATCCAAGGTCTTTTATCAACATGCCATTAAGAGGCTTCTAATACATCCATCCATCTCCCGCTCCTCCTCCTCTCTCTATCTCCATTCCTGGTACTCTATATCCCTCTCTCACTAGGCGTCTGCGTTGTGTAACCAGCCTGTCTGCCCTGAAATGGTAACCCAGTTAAGAGACCATTTTCTTTCAACTCAAGGCCTACCATCGCTATCAGTGGCCCAAACGCCTCCCACCTCAACCTACACTCCCTGGGTGAAAACCCTTTGTCACCTCAGGGCTTTCAGAGCCCCAGCTCTTACTCCCAATTGTTTCCACATTTTCTGCATTCCTGCTCCAGATAAAGGTCCTGCTGGTTTTCCTGCCTCCCTGCTTGGAGCCTCCTTCACTCTGGTCTCTCTGTCTGCACACATAGGTGCTTGGGGGCTAAACTTGCAAGGGTGCGATGTTGGCAAAGGGTCCACGGATGACATTAAAACGTAGGCGGATAAAGTCATAGGTAGGTGGGAGAACGCACGCAAGAGGCAAAGAAACGACTCCGCTAAGCCTCGGAGACCCCCCACAGTAAAGGAATAAACACAGAGAAAAACACACACCACACACCCAGTTATTAGGTGTGCTGTTTGCTGGCCTATATAAAACATCTGCTTGCGTTAACTATTGCCTGTCTTTGTTTAACATGTGTGCGCACAGAGGGTATATTGAACACCTGCAGAACACGGCTGCAATGTGCAAGCCACACGTGATACGATAATTAATATAACTGACATTATCCTTACTGTGACATAAGTCGTGTCGCTCACGTTTTTGTTATTATTTTATATATCCACGATACCCATTCTTGCGATGCTGTGAGTCCTCTGGTCATGCAAAGCCTGATCCAAGCTTACCCTGACCTCCGAGGATCCTCTGAGGCCTGTAATTTGGAGCGCCTGACTTGGAAGCAGCCGTGGAGCTAATCACCATTTGGTATCTGACAGATTAACCCACCATAGAAAACACAGGCATGTGCACACACATACACACCGCTTTGCTGCCTGCTTGCCTGCCTGCTGCATGATTAACTGGAGATAAGGGAGTGCTTCAAACTCCCTGGATTCTCAGGGATATTTAAAGCCTTCATGGAAATTTCCATAGGGAAAGAGGTGGCGTGGCAATGGAAGCGGTCTACTGTCTGTGTGCAGAGAGTGATGCACAGTTATTCTGCTACTTGCAACAACTGTATATTAACAGCTAAAGCTCCAGCCCCACCGTGGAGGCTCTGGTAAAGGCCTTCTCTGTGTGAAAGGCTCCTGCCTTTGAGTGCATCAGACCGTAGCAGCCTCAGCCTCCAGGAGAGCAGGGGCAGATGAAGAGAGGAGAGAGAGAAGAGAGGAAGTGAGCGAAAGAGAGAGAGGGAGAGAGCGAGCAAGGCACAGGAAAGCTCGCCTGAATGCACTCAGGAAAAACAGCTGCCAGCAGGGGCAGGGTCAAGAACATCAAGTGATTTCCATCCTCCATCGATAGATACTATTCTTAGTGAAGGCTTATTAAAAAGGAAAGCAGAGGGCTTTGTTTGAATGTGAACAGTTCAAAGTTCATAAATGTCCCTGACAGGCACTCTCTCTGTTAAGATTCAAACTCTATTAGTTCGTTTTCTGCGATACTTAAAAGTGCCTACCTGTGTAAGGAGGCCAGGTTGAATCTGCAGAGGCTGGGCACCAGGGGCCTGCGTCACTATGGGAACAGCATTCTCCATCCGCACGGAGTAACTGGTGTGCTTGGAAGGGGATGCCTGCAGCCCTGTGCATAAATAAAGCAAAAGCATGGAGGATGTCAACAAACAAGAAAATCTGTCACCTATAAATAATGTTGCTACAGTATTTTCAAAATAAATTCCAAAAGATCAAATGTGGTATACATGCTCACAGTGTGCCTGACAAGTATGCGTTCTGTTCAGTTTGATATAGGAAAAACTAAAAAAGCAGCAGTTATGGAAAAGAATAAAAATAATTCTATTAAATTTGCGCAAATGATTAATTGCCTCTAGTTATCAGTGAATCACAGTTTGAATGCTATGACTGACACTGCCTGTGTGCTGAAAAACAAAAAGACAAGCAAGTAAAAGAAGACTGTTTGTGCAGTGAAACACTGTCTCTGACCAGAAATCGGATTTTTTTGAATTTATGCAATTTATGGACTGCAAGACCTCCTCACCTTGGAATCCAGGTGGGCAGACTATGAGCGCCTGCTGGAAGGGGTCAGGCCGGGCAGCGCAGAGCTGAGGAGCCCCAGGCTGCAGGGGCATGCTCCTCTGGGCCACGGCTGCCATGGAGGCAGCGGAGGGCTGGTAGAGTGTAGATTGGTAGTTTAGTATGGAGACATCAGGACTTGAAAAGGAAAGGGTGGCATTGTTGGTGGAGGAGGGAGCCAGGTTGGTGGCCTAAAGGAATGATTGGACCAAAATAAAAATCATGAAAGTGGAGGTACTAATGGGAGTGACAGGGAAGAAAGGATGAGCTCCAAGGATAGAAAGGCTAAATGAAAAGGAACAATGGAAACAAAATAACTGAAACATTAAAATGCAAACAACAACCAGCTCAAAAGGAGACAGACAGGGAGCCACAGATGAAAGAATGAGAAAATTGGGTGTATGATTTAAACATGCCTTAAAATATTCAGACTGTTGATTTGATTAATTAGAGGGAAAGAAAGAATGTGAGCAGAGGTGCAATCAGTTCCAAGAATAATCAACCATCAATGAACAAAATGTCACCAGAGCAGAGAATGATCAGCGCACGGACCCCGACGAGGCTGGACAGGAAATCCACTCTGACAGTACACTTCATTTTTTGATGCTTTGCATGTCCCAGTTTGCCATAAGCGTGAACCACACGGCAGCATGAACGTCTCTCTTTGCTTAAATTGTGAGTGTTTAAGTCATAAAGACATAAAGCCAGTTTAAATGCAAATGATACAGACTAATAATAGGCCAATATAATACGCTGCAACCAAATTTGACATTTCATATCACGGCTTCACTATCTACCCTCCAAATCAATTATGCATGACAGAAGCAATATTTAACAGCCAACAGTCATTGTATAATTACGTAAGCTTAGGTAACTCCAGCATGTCTTGACCATTAATAAGGCATGTGGATTACGAAGACTGCCTGGGAACATCCTGGATACAAACAAATGCTTTTAAGAGACACCATTTGCTCAGCTTGTAAGCAGTATATGCTCCACAAGACACGTCTAATTTTAGCCCTTCATTAGGTGTATGTCGGGATGGAGGGAAATACAAAGACGGTGCTTTCAGTTTTCATTTGCTCTCTTTAGCGTCTTTGATGAACACCAGGAGAGAGAACAGAATCAATATGGCACTGTGGCATTCATCATAAACAAGCAAAATACAGCCCAGATGCATTCTAGTCTTGCAACTGAATCAAGCTGAATAAATCACTAACTTAACTATGTCCATACGCCCTCAGAGCCAGGCGCAGAAAAGACAAGCTGAGGGAATGTTAATTCATTTAAATCACAGCAAGATTGGGTTTTTGTCGCATTCCACTCAGTGTGAGCTGGCTCGATATGGTTGGTGATAAAGAACTCTGTTTACTAAAGAGAGGGTTGGGGGGGGGAGCAAGAGTTGTAACTAAGCACAATCTGGAAAACCTTGCAACCAGACGCTTGGTGATTCCGGCAGAAGCCAGAAGTCAGCAGTTTCGATTCACAGACCATACGCGAGCGAAGCGGTAAAGCACCACAGGCTCAACCCGGGGAAATGGAAGGAAAGAAGAGGAGACAGAGGAGGACAGGAGTGAGAGGGGAAAGAGAGAGGAAGCCTGGTAAAGGGATTCTTAAGGCCTGAAAGCCCCAGAATGCAAGGCAAGCAGGAAATGTGGCTTGTCATGTGTGTAATCAGCACTTTGTGACAATCCCACAGGACCTGGGGCACAGACAAAATGCAGGCAAACAGATATGCATGCACCAAAGCAGCAAACATGGATAAGTACAGAAAAACAGGAAGAACAGACATAAAAAAATAGAACAAAGGCGCAAACAGCTGCGTTTCTAAGATGTCAATATTCAGCTCAACAGCCCTGTTTGATAGTGACCGTTTGATATTTTTGGCTCTGCATTAATTATTGATTGGGGCACTTACTCTGCATGCTCCATTCTATGTTCTATGCTTTTATTTTGAAGGTTCCGTACTGGGACCTATCACGCAAATACAATAAACTACAGCTTCGGTTATTTACTGATTTGTATCTACATAGTAGGAGAGTGACAGTGGTTTTCTTTTGGCTCACTCTTACCTGGCTGTGCACAGTGTTCAGCTGGTTGTTGAAGGTCATAGTGAGGTTGGTGGAGGTGCTGGGGGCCACATGGGTGATAAAGGGTGTCTTGCTCTGGTTGACTGTGTCGTACATGTTGACGCGACGCTTACAGATCTCCATATTTTGGAAGCACGACTTCACACTGCGCGGACAGAGAGAGTGAGGGAGACAGACGAGGCATGAGCACTGTGTCTGATGACAGTGGCAGATGTTCAAGATGATAATTCTATAAACAACAACATCAGGGCTTGTTGGGCTCGTACTGTGTGCTGTGCGGGAAATCAAGGAGATGAGACATAGTGACAAAAGGGTGGTTGAGTGTTTCGACCGGGGTGATCCTCTTGTCTGCATCGATGGTCAGCATCTTGGTTAACAAGTCGATGAACTCCCTCCTGTCGGCCTTCTCTGCCAGCATGTCGCTCCCCTCCAGATCTGACGTCATGTTTACCTGGAGGCACAAAGCAAACCGAGCAGACATTTAGCATTTCAAACACTTCTCCATTTTCAAGGATCTAATGTGCTTGCAGATGACAGAAAAATCTCTCCCACAGCTTATTCCCATAGGGGAACCTATTAATACCCACAAGGCCTCATACGTTTGGGTGTCAGTTTGTGTGTCGTGGAGTTTAGTGATAACCTTGCACCTTAGCGGCATTATAAACATTTGTACTGGTATTCATAGCAGGACTTGAAATATCCCCAGGCTGGCGCCTTCTCTGAGATTTTTATCTATTCCTGAGATGTGAAAACAAACAAAAAAACACGGACCAAATAAACACTGGCGATGGGTAACCAGTAAAGAGGCCTTTCACACAGGACACCGTTTTGCGAATAGATCTGAAAAAGCTGACGTGGGACAACTTAACCTAAATACGGTCTGAGGGGAGTCTGAGAATCTGCCTCGGAACATCATGTTGCTTCATCTCTAATAAACATTGCGGCTTAGGTTGTGGATAAATACTGGGCAAAGCAGCGGATTCCCGCTTTAATGAAAAGCTACATGGTCAGCAGAATTCGATTTTTTTGAAGCGGTGAACCAGTGCTGATGTTTAGCTCTACTTCTGGGTTGTCACGTAAGGTGAGGAATAAACGGAGAGCAAAGCAAGGTCGTGATATATAGCAAGTCTGATCTTAGGCAAAGAAGGAGGACAAAGACAGGCAAGCCCTGTTTGCTGTGACTGCCCGTGCAGTGGTAGTCGGCCTGTTTTTCATAAAGATGCAACGTTTATCTGTAGGCCTGCTCTAAGGGCTATCAGATGTGCTGCCAGTCAACACCGCTAATCTGATTCAATTCTTTTTCTCTATGCAGCTTATTCAGGTTCTGTAACCAGTCCTCTCTGCTTGCCATCTCCACTGACTGTGATAAAGGAGTAATCTGCAGAATGAGGTGAGAAATAATCACGCCGTCCTCCGCTCGTGGAATAGATGACTTTGGGGAAATGTATATAGTTTGGTGGCACAATAATCAAACTGGATAAGAAGAAGCATTTTTTTTCACCACCCGGTGAATTAAGATATGTGAATTTATTAGATAGAAAAGATACCGGTATAATTTGTTGACTTTCCATAACAATGAAAATGAAAACTTATAAAAAGAATGAAAAAAAAGGCGGGGCTTCATCTAACGTGGTCGGCATTGCACGTCAGTGGTTGTTAATGGAAACACATCTGTGCCGTGGAAGCTCTGACATGACTCCGGAGTGAGGGCAGGGATGGCAGATGTCAACCACTGCCTCAGGAAATGTGGAGCAAGGCATCCTGCTGTATGCGGGCCTGCCATCTACACAGCCATAATGTGTAGTTTCATCTTTAACTACTAGGTTGAGTGGTTGAGGAAAGGATATGTATTAAAATATAATAAAGATTAGATGAAGACCACGTTCCTCTTCCTTCTGTGCAGCTTGACTTGCACCAGTAGAGATACTGAAGGACTGCAGATCAAAATGAATCCATTTACAAGTACTTTTGGCCTTCCTTCCATCTACATCAGCCCCCTTGTGGGGTCCTGCATCTGTTGTAAGTTGGTGTCTGATTTACTCAAATTAGATATACTTGTGACTAAACCCTCCGCACATTTCCCACGACTGAAAGGAGGTTCATTATCTCTTTTTGGCACCCAGCCCCTCTGTCTTGCGAGGCCTTCAGCTATATCATCCATTATACACGCAGAGGCAGATGTCCACAATGCTGAGTTGTTTATATGGTCAGGACAGTGAGAGGTGGCAAAATAGGCAGTTTTCTCCCACATTAAGCCGCGCAGCTCTGCTGTATCGCTGTGTTTATGTTGTAGACGACAGGACACAGAGCTTGAAGCGCAGAAGACAGAGATGACCCAGGGGATATCATACCAGTGCAGGTTGGTTTCATTAAACTCTGTGTTGCACGTGTGTTTGTGTGTATGGGGCAACTGTAAACTCTCAGGAAGCGATACTATCATGCCCCAGCCGACAGCACGTTATTCCAGACAGGCCTGACAGCGGCCCTGGGCACTAGTGGACAACCATAATTGTCTCCATCAGTTAAGCAGATACATGTGTTGCGTATCCATATGGGCAGATTCCAAAGGGCTGCTGGTTGGGAATGACCATAATTCAAAAGCAAATAAATAAATGAAAAATTCCTCATAACTCTCAGCTAGTCATTATCAGAGATATAATCAAGGCGCATGATGACGACAGAGTACTATGAGAGATTTGAAAGGCCTGGGAAAATCACTGTAATTTTTATCACCACTGCCATATCTGCCAGCAGAACCAGTATTTAGCCAAGTGAGGGTGAACACAACAACGCTCGCTATCAGCCACTGTCAGGCATGTCCTATCAAAATGTCATGGCTACATGTGAACTTTTCCACCACGGAGAGACAAATTCATGCTCAGTTACAGAGAGGCATTATATATAGCTGTCTCAATTTGCAGTGTTTTTCTTTATACATATCACACCTAGTTTAAACACTTCCCGAGGTTATGTAATCTCCTAAATAAACAAATTCCCACAGGTAACACGCAGAGCTGCACGGGAAGACAAGATTCATGCAGAAACAACATGGCGTGGGACCCACTGAGCCAGGCTGAAAAACTAGTCGGAGGTCCAGGAATAACGTGTGCATGTATCTTAGTTGGTTTATCTTAGTCCCTCGCCCTCTACATGCTTACGTGTACAGCAGATGCACAAAGTGGAAACACAGCCACAACGCTACACTCACTGCAGCTTAAATAAGAAAGCAAACTGTACACATTGAGCCTGCTAACCAGCCACGCCACATGTTCAGTTCAAATGTCTGTCTGTAAGTTATTAAATAGTGGTTACACAAAATGAAGAGCAGAGGCAGAGTTTGGGATGGGGTTCATTGAGCAGCTGCTTTCATTTCACTCAGTCAAATTCTATATAGAAGCGGAGCTACACTGCAGCTGGAGATCAGACCTTGGCCAGATAAATATTTTAAGGGATTTCAAATATTTGATAGATAATTCTCAGGATGTGATGGATCAAACTGGCCCGGGACCTGAGCACCCCCATCAAAGAAGCCTCAAACACGAGACAGGTGGATACGATTGTAGCAAAAGACAAAGCAAAAGCAAATAGTACATCTACTGCGTGATTTGTGGGAAGGAAGACGTCGCGCTTTGTGATACTGAGACAGCATACCTGCGCCATATCATCCAAACAATTGAAGATGTACTTGCGAGCCTCCTTGGATTTGATCCCTGTTTCACCCTCATGGTCCTCTGGAGTCTGCAGGAGACAAGAAGCAGATGTTCTTCTCAAATCCCATCACACTTCCCCTCTGGAAACACACTATTTACATTTGGCTCATTATAGTCTCTTGTTGTTGATGTGTGGCAGGGCTCGGCTTACCCTCTGAGTAACCCTGGGGTAGCACACAAATACTTATCTAACAGCCGAGAAATAAGATGGCGCTGAGTGTGTATACAATATATGACACAAACACAGAGACGGTGTATATTCCACTGGTGTGCATGTGTACCGACGTGTACATACAAACACCTGACTTCATGAAAATGTGCAGAAAGCAAACAACGTGTGCTCTTTTTGTTTAAAAGGTTAGAAACCTCGACACTAAACACACATTTTTTTTAAAAATCACAGTCAGCTAAGCAGAGCAGCTGCTGCTACATGGAAAAACACGCCATGGTCAAATTAAAGATGTGCAGTCGCTCCTCATGGCGGAGAAAAAAGAAGCCTTGACGTTTGATTTTTCCACATGCCAAAGACACCAGAAAATCACGAGGAGCTAAAGCTGTGATGTCATGTCGAGTTTCTACTCCATGTTTGTATCTTCCCTACAATGCTCCTGTCAGCTCTTATTGTTATGAACTTAAAACACACTTCTTTAAACTGACAATGATTGTTTGTTTTTTTTAACAAGCTTTGTACGCCCATAGATCATAACAGCTTTTCCGAGAAGACTTCTTACATTCCCACATGCAGCAGAAACTTGGAAAAACTTCTACCTGGCAGCAGTCTGACCTGGCAACATGCACACTAACTCACTATGTATGTTCATTAAATGGCCAGTCCTAGCGAACAGTTGTTGTGAATCGCTGCTGTAAGCCACCGGGACCCTTTTTTTTAAATAATAACAAATGCATTCAGCTGAAAAATATTAATCTGAGGTACAAGAACAGGCAGCGTAAAAATATCAACAAACCCTGCAGAGATGTGTCAGCATTTGCAGGTCAGTACAGTAAAGAACTCTATGTGTGTGGCACATAGTTTAAATTAAGTTAATGAGGGTAAAAAAAAGTAAAGAGTGGAGCTCTTTATTGATTGGCCTACATTAAAGGACAATGGGAGCTGTTTAGAGCAGAAACCCTCCAAGCTACATTCATCAGACTGGCTTTTTATTTGCCAAATCCTCTCACGCAGATCTATTTTGCTCTTATTACCCTCTCACTGTGTTTATAGCTAACTACAGGGCTCGTGGTGTAACCAGAGTTTCTGGAATAATAACTACAGCTTGTACGTGTGTGTGCAAATGTACCTTTAGTCTCCAGAGAGGGTAGGTGGAGTCCGGATCTCTATTGAAGAACCTTGTGGTCTTTGTCCCTGCACTCAACAGGTACTCTGCAGGCAGACCTTGTGTCTGTGAGATGTACCTGATCTGCAAAACAGAGGAGGACAAAAAAAAGCACATTTTACAGTTTCACATAAGGACAGATGTTCTTTCGGCAGTTTGAAAATGGAGGCTGACTTTAACTACTCCAATAGAAGTATACGTGGCAGCCAAACATGACCTCAGCTTAAGAGGCTAAGACTGATTTGAGACTTGTAAATGAGGCGGGGTAAGTTTTTGGTTTTGTGAGAAATCAGAAGAGCTTGTTGGAGATGGAGATGGAGCACAACTTGTTCAAGGTGTCCCCACTGTGCCTCATCTGAGCGATAGCGAGAGAGGAACGCGACAATGTCTTGCTTTGGAGCACAGGGGCTGCACTAATTGGACAAGTGGCTCTGTGGCATCTGTTCAGATAAACAGGGAGGCTGCGCAAGAATCATCAAGCGCTGTCAGGGGGATTTCAGGGAGACGCGTCCCACCTTCCCAAGCACATTCAGTCCACATTCATGAAGAGAGAGCACAGACACGCACAATTCTCATTCATGCACATGCAGAAATAACAGCATATTAATCTATGGGTGTATAAGCACTCAATGCACAATCATCAGCGGTTCATAAGTTCAAATCATACGTTACCTGATCGTACTCTGAGGCTCCGGGGTAGAGGGGCCATCCCAGGAAGAGCTCAGCTATCACACAGCCCAGGGACCACATGTCTATGGCCTCACAGAAAGGCAGACCCAAGATGATCTCTGGAGCTCTGTGGACAGAGAAAACATATCGCCCAGTCAGAGGTTAGGTTGTGACTTCGCTTAAAGCAAATTTTAAAATCATGTGTAAAAGAAGAAGCTTGTGAGGATCTTTCTCTTCACATTTCATCTGAGAGCAGCAGACTCTAATATACACAGGTTAACGATTAAATACTCAACATTGCATATGTTGGAGGGAACATGAGGTAACAACTTGAAGGTCGATTTCCAAAACCGAAACCAAGTCCGGATTTATGCACGCAACCTACAGTTCCACACCAAGACGTTGAATTCAATGTCTGCAGGCTCTTTTGTTGTCTTAACATTGATCTCTCAGCACAGCCTTGAGATTTATTTTTCTAAAGTCAGCAGGGTGTCCCTTTTTTCATATCTCTTGTTTAAGCTCCTCCAAAGTAGCACCTTGCAGACACAAAACTGATTGATAACCGTGCACGAGCGCCACTCACTGAACCCCATCTCTGCTACTCAGACACTGAGGAGCAGTAGAGTAGTATTTTAGTTGAAGTTTCACAATCCAAAGTGAGAATTAGGCAACTATAGCATGAGCAATTAGATGAAAAACAGATGGATGGACGGACATGAACAATAAAACCAATATAAATAGTAACCAGACCAAGGAATTATTCAATTAAGTTACAGTACAGTTAAAAATGCCAGTAATTAATTTCCAAAGAGGCTTTTCCTGTTTGTAGGAAAACACAGAGAAAAAAGTAGGAATTCTAAAGGAGATAAATGCTATGATTTGATAAAAAGGAAGAAATATTGTTTTAGGTATTTGAGCACCACTGCAGTCCCAAACAATTCCCAAATTTCATTCAACACGTTTTATGTCCTGTCAGAAAGACTAATACACTTCTTGTGAGCTCACGTCTCTGATGGGGCTTAAAATAACCAAGAACACACTGTTTCTGCTCGCTAACAATCCAAAGCACTTTCAAGAGGTTCTCTGGCTGTCATCACCATGCAGGTTGGGGGATGGGGTGGTGGGGAGTGTCTCTGGTCTAACATGTTATCTATTGGTAAGATGTAACCACTTAGCTCCGAATAACAAATTTAAGCTGAAATAGGAAAATTTAAATTCATTCATTAACAGCACATTAACAGCTCACACACACAGTTCACAGGAGCTCGAGGTGGATCCTGGAAAGTTTCAAATCCATACTGATGATTGCTGTGACCATGGTAACTAGCCTGCCCTCAGAGATTTTTGGTCACGGAGAGTAAAATGAGGGGGTCTGGCCTTGGGCCCGCTGGAAGTGAACAAACCAGGGAAACAGAGAATGCGGAAAACAGCACGGGGTACATTATAGGACTTCATAGAACGGTAGGGGGCCAATGGGCGAGTGGTCTGAGGGCAGCCAGGGGGTTTGGAAGAGAATGAATGAGCATACCTCGCATACTTAAAAGCAAATTTCCAACTGTAGCCCCCCTGCTCCCTATTCATTGCTCGCTGATGAGGGGTGAAATGAAAAGAGGGCACAGGCGATTCATTGTACACTCAGATACGGCTAATGTATAGAGGCAGAAGGCACCACAGAGACAGACAATGAGATACTGCAGCAAATAGGAGCAAGAGGAAGACAGAGTTCCACAGAGGCACAGGCAAAAATGAAGCAAAAGGGGAGGCGGCGCTTTGCTCAGTGAAGAACTCCTGTCACAGACAGTGGTTATTGGGGTCTTAAGGGCAGCAGTGGAACAGACACCAAGACAACACTCTAGTAACAGTATCTTAGGGCAGCATTACACACCAATACAAAGACAACAGCGCACAGCTGAGAGATCTGTCAAAAAGGCTGCCAGAGAGGCGTAAAGGAGTCTGTTAGGAGGTTATATCAGAAGGAACAGCAAGGACTACTTAAAAGTGAAGAGATGGACACGTGGACCAGGGTCAGCACGACTGGAGTTTCACTGAAGACAAGGGGAGGGGGACTAACAACTGCTGACATATATGTAAAAGCATTAGGGCTGCCACAAACGATTATTGTGATAGTCGACTAGTCACCGATTATTTATGCGATTAGTCGACTAATCAGATCATCATCCACTGGACGTAAAACTACAGCTTATTGCACCAGCAGCATCTGCTCTTATATAACTATCATTAGCTTACAGCTTTAAGCTTTTAAGGTGCTAACTAAAAATAAAGACAAGATGATAGTTTATTCAATTTTAATGAAATTTGCAGATTGTTTCGGTAAAGTTTAATAAACTCCTTGCTATCTAAAATATAACAGGACACCGGAGTAAATTCTGGAGCATCTCACACTTCTGATAATCAGCTGTCTGCTTGACGTTTATTCAGCTGTGTAAAAACTATAACTTTAATCTCAGCCAAACCGATTTACTCAGGAACAAATAAAATACTAAAAAAAAGCCAAACAATAACATTTTTAATTTATCTAAGTGACTCATATATATTTAACCTGAGTCGCGAAAGACAGCGGTGGGTTTGAAAACAATTTGCGGGGAGTCCGGTGTTCTCACGGCGCTAGTGACCTAGCCCCCGGCTAGCTATCGAGCTAGTGGGTAACAGACGTCTCCGAAAACGTCGGAGCGCTTTTGAAAATATGTGGTGTCCTGATAAACTGAGCAGATATTTGAGGTTTACACAGCTACATTCTCGCCTGAAAATATGTTAAACGTTTATTTTGTGACCCAGAAAGAATAATAAGAGTAATATTAAAACTAACTAGCTACCGCCATTGTTGGAAACTAAGCTGGGCCGCGCTATGAATTCTGGGACACAGCTGCTTCTTCTTCTTCGGGGTTTAACGGCAGCTGGCATCCTTGTACATGCTGTGCTGCCATCTTCTGTTTCAGTCCATTATTACACTCTTAAATCCTGCTATTATTCCTGCGTCTTTTGCGATCTTACAAAGCTTCAAACGACACGTCGACTATTAAATCAGTCGTCGACGATTTTGATAGTCGACGTAATCGTGACTAGTCGACAAATCGTGGCAGCCCTAAAAAGCATACACCACTGGAGAGGGTGGCAAGGATACCCCAAAAAGTGTTAGAACTGACCTTTCTGCATCCCCTTTGGCCCCAGCAAAAACAAAAGCTTGTACAAACTCTGCAAGGAAATCAAAAGTGCCTCCTACTTTACAGCAAAGTTTCAAGTATGGGGCAGTTTTGAGTTTTCACATCAAATGACCTTAAAACTATATCATCGCAAAACTGTTTGACAAACACGGAACAAAAAACAGATGTTTGTCAAGAATTCCACTCTGTTTACATCCCAGCATCATCAGCTCTTAGCTTATCATGCTGTCAGCGCAGATGTCGATAATAGAAGCAGGCAGCGCTGTGACATTAATATTACCTGTGCATTTTTTTTCACAGCATAATGAAACCAACAAACAGGCAGTTCTGTGGTGCATTTGTCATCTAAATAGGATTCACATATTCCTACACAAAACCCCCAAACATATAGCACCTGATTTGCATGAATATGATTTTTCCACAAGAAAAAATAAAAGTCATTTAAATCTGAGCGACCGGAAATATGAGCCACTACAAGCTTCAAAAAGAGGGGAGGTTACTCACACAATAAAGGCTGCTTTTGAGGAAATTCTACCCTTCAAAATGCACGTGAAGATGAAAGACACAGGAAAGCCTTTCATCTGATGGTCCCCTAAATCACTGCGACTCTACTGGACAGATGCAGACCACAGGACCTTCAGCTTCACCCTTTGTTTTCTTTTACAACTTTTAGTGATTTTGGCTCAATAGGGTGTCTGTCGCTGATTTTAATGCAATATTAGCTTCAACAAGTGATTGCTTTCTTGTATACACGTGAAGCTTTTTTTTTTTATTTCTGTGTCTGACTGAAAGAATTGGATCCATTTCAGCTTGAACCTTCTCAGCTTTGCTCCACTGCTCTACTTATGCTGTTCTCAGTGCCCCTGTGCTTCTCACAGAAAGCTCCTCCAGATCAGCGAAACGCAGAGAAACAAAGAAAGACAGCGCAGGGGAGGAAGGAAGAGTGAGAGGGAGTAACATTGTTGCTCATGATATGAAACCACAAATGCAAATCTCCCCCTTCCAATGCATGTCTTGCCATTGCATGCAAAGCGCCCCACAGCTGCTGCTGATGCAGGCCTTTCCCTGGCAGTGATAAACAGCACACACATATGCACAGCTCGCAAGCCTCGCTTCTTTCCTGTCCCCCTTTCTTAAGTACACAAGATATGACAATTCATGCGTACAGGATCATTTCAGTTTTTCATGCTAAACAGGATGGCTTCTTCATCTCTGCTGTAGGTAAAACAGGGCACGAGCAGCCAGGTGGTTTGTGGTCGCAGTCTTGGTTTCTGAATCGTTGGTTATCAAAATATTGAAAAGTTTCAAGACTTAATTACAGTCCTTAAAAAAAAAAAAAAAAAAAAAAAAAAAAAAAAAAAATATATATATATATATATATATATATATATATATATATATATATATATATATATATATATATATATCTGTAATGCTTTTTAGATCTACTGTTTTGTGTGTCATTGTTCCCTTGTGAGATAAAAACTCAGACATACTATAAACTGCGAGCCGAGTTATCAGATTTCAGAGTAAAGTGCTGTTACTGACAGTATACTAAGATGCTGTTTTTTTACTTGGTTTAATGTATCATGTGCGTCATCTTGGCCAACTACATTAGCATGCTGACTTTTGCTGATAAGCACAAAACACACACAAAGCCAGCAGCTGAGACTAATAAGAACTGCAGTTTTCCTGGTATTTGGTCGTAAATATCAGATGAAAACTCATTAACTCTCCCGTCTCCTGTCATCTATACAGGTTATATCATTGGAACAAAATGTAAACCTGATGATGAAGCCAAAGAAATTCCACTTTGCCATCTGTAGTGTGACTAAAACTACTGTACATTCTTTATGCATCCAAACACCTCAGTTGTGGTTTGGACACACCTTCTAAAGCCTGCTACACTCAGTTGGCGTTAGCAGTTTTTTCGACCTTAAGCTCCACCTCACCCAGCTCATCTCCAGCTGGTCAGGCTACAACATGCAGTGCCTCTTTGGGGATGCCGGTGAGCTTCTTCCACCAGAGTGCACCAGGCCATACATGTCAAATACAGTGTAGACGTGTACAAAACACCGGTTAGCTAGAGGCTCTCGGTGGATTTGAATGGGGACCCAAGTGCATGAGAGGCCTCAGTGTTCTGGCTAGAGTCTCTGACAGCACTGGGCCTTGACAAAAGAAAGAAGGAGGGTGGGAGAGAGAGAGAGAGTGTGTGCATACTGACATCCTCCCAGCTGGCCTGGTCATTGATGAGCCTCAGCCCCGTTAGGAGCCAGAGATGGCACGACTCATGAATGGCGCCTTTCTTCTGCCACCCCAGCCCACCTCCTTCACCTCAGCCCTTTCACCCAGTCCTGTGCCAACCCACCCAATCCCTACACCTCACCTCACACCCCCCTTACTTACCATCCCTACCACGCCACTGCCAGTAGCACCCTGCCCCCCTCAGCCCCGAAACAAACACGCATAGACACAGACACTGCATTAAAACCCTCAAACTAGGGCGCCGAGGCCAGGGAAGTGCTCCCCTCCCCACTCGCCTGTCCGCCCTCTGCTCTGCTGAACAGTGCCTGCGCTTGGCTGGCCTGCCAGCCCACACACACGCACACACACACACACACACGGATGCGCTCACACAGATACACGCACACAGTTGACATCACAGGGTGTGTGGATGTCAGGATGTATCCATCAGGCTGACCTTCCCTTAGCTTGGCTCCACAAGGGAGACTGATGGATCCCCGGAACCAGACAGCATTTACATAGGCACAAATGTAGAACACACACAGACACACACAAACACACAAGTCAGCCAGTCTTTGGTAATGGGTTTGATCTTTTCCTTTACATCTCAAAGACTTCGTCATCGGCTCTTATGTAACCACATTCTCTTGAATAGCCCGGCGGTAATAGGTAAAGAGCAGAAGGCATCATCAAAGTAAAAAAGTACAGTAGCAAACATAGCCAGTATAATCGTATGCTGGTTGAAAGCACAGTTATGAAAAAGTGATGGTAGGGGACGGAGATAGCTGCCCAGTGCAAACAGGAAAAAGCACTTCATGAGAAAAAAGCCTGCCATTGACTTTTCTCCACTTTATCCCCTTCAATTCTTCCCTTTTCCTCCCCTCTCTTCCTTTCCCCTCATCCCACGCTTTGCCCTTGCTTAATGTAAAAGGCTCGGGTTGGTGCTGTGAATGACTCCCTTCCTTCCCCTGGGTATTCATCTACATATTCATGCCCTCAAAGGTTCCTCCACAGCCTCTTTGAAGGTGCACCATAGAGAAACACTTTCCCAGATATATTGCATGGTGGTCGCTGGCTGTGAAATCAATGTGCGGAGTTACACCCCCTGCCGTGCACCTGTGGCTCCAACTCTCACACACACACACACACATATACAGTACACTACACCTCACAAACCGCCTGCTCCCATTACATTAGGAATTGCTGTACAGTGCACAAGCCAATCGTGAGATGCAAAGATTGTGTAAATTTGCTTTTATGCAGGCAGGGACTGCAGATCGCATTTAAATTTAGAGCTTGCGCGTTCCAGGTGGTTGAGAGGCAGAAACGGGAGGGGGATATCTGGACAAGGCAAACTTTTTTTTACAGAGTCCTTGAGAGATGTTGTCTTGCTCTCTAAGCAGGGGCGACATTCCTGGTGTTCAAGGTCTTGAAAACAGGGCTCTTTCTCGCTCTTTTTTCTTTCCCCTACTCCCAGAAAAAGGCACAGCAAAAGCGCTGACAAGGCTGTCACTGTTTTAGGTGTTAAAATATTAGCATTTCCTGTGAGTCCAGCAATGCACTGCAACAAGGCAAACAAACGCGTATGGAAGGAAAGTCGGAGAGAGGATGTTTCATGCAAAGCGAGGGATCGACATCAAAAGAAGCAGTGGCTCAAAAGCATGGCACTGTGACGATAATGCAGAAAGAAAAAGGCAAATGTTCAGAAACATATTAACAACAACTCAGCTTCTACAGAAATTGTGATTACAGAGCTCCAAATGCATCAAAGCGGGCCAATATAAACTATGCGTGATAGCTGGGCGTGTGCTGATTCAACACAATCTGGAGCACGGTTCAGCTCAGCAGCCTCGAAACTCTAACAAAGAGTTAGCATAGCATTTACACATTATACATTTATCCTTTACCAAGTCTCACCGTTTCACATACAGCTCCTCCCTCCTGTTTGAGGCATTTTATATAGTGAAATATTCAGTGGGCAGAGAGCCACCCCTGTCACTGTGGCACACATGGCACATTGTCGCAGCATGGCACAGTCAATATTAGCACACAGGATATGCCGCATTCTGTCACGTTGCATGAACCTTTGTCATTACATACAGGCTTGTTATCAAATCATTGTATTCACAGCAGTATTAGATAACATATCAGATCTAGTGTTAAATAACAGAACAGCAAACATATTTTAGTGTCCTCGTAATACATTTGCTGCTATGGCGACTCCTCCTATTAGGAAAGGCGGTACAGTCCCATTTCTCACCTGCCCTTGCTCCTTCTTGTCTCGCTTTTTATTAGAAAGCCCAACATGTGCAAAAACAAAACACAATGACTGCAACTACAGCGCAGCTCTGTTGTTCAGTTCAACATCTATGCGCTGCTTCATCGTTCTCAGTTGGTAATTACCTCTTTCCTGTGGTTATTATTATTCTCCAGCACACAGCTGCTCCTATCAGTAATGCATCTCATATTCACCTGCAATGATTGTGCTCTCAGGGGCTCTCGGCAGTACCCTCTATACTCCGCCCCTCACTGCCTGATACAGGGGTCAAAGGGACAGACCTCCTTCAGCAAGGATGGAGACAGGGGGAGGGGGATAAATGACAGAAAAGAGATGAAGGAATGAAAGATGGATCGGGCGGGGTGGGCACAACAATGGAAGATGGATCAGAATCAGAATCAGAATCAGAATCAGAAAGGGTTTTATTGCCAAATGTTGAGCAGGTTTACAACATTAGGAAATTGCTGCGGTGCTTCAGTGCAAACATACTGTCATAAAAATATAAAAATAAGAATAAGAATTAAAAGTGCTAAGTGGATAGATATATACATGATATATACATGAGTGCAGGTGGTGCCCTCTCGATCAGCACCCACCCACACACCTACATATGCACACATATTCTGTCCCTCTGCCTGTCTCGTCAAAGGAAGGAGTGCCGGGAAAAATTTGCCATCAGTAAATGATGGGTATCTGTCATACAGTGGTGCTGTCTGTACAGACAGCCTGGAGAGAAGATTCAGGGGATGCCAAAAGGGAGCCTCAAGTCTCTCTGTGCCTATTAGAGTAGCGCAATGACAGTCCGACATTATTAGGCCAGTCTAGTAGCCACTGGCCTGACACTGACCCAACCTGGAGGCACGAGCTCAAGTTTCCATGTAAATATAAATTTAGTTTGATTCTCTGAACAATAACCTAAAAATGAGTGAGACACGATTCTTGGAAAGTATTAAAATGCCACCGCTGACCCTTCAGAAAGATGCTAGAGCGTCCTCATACTCTGTTAGTCACCATTATCAAACCCAGAGGAAAAGCGTGAGCTTACTATGAGCGGACAAAACCGAACAGAGAGCAGAAAAGCAGACAGACCGAACCGCAGTCGCTCAGTCAACAAGTTTAAACAGCTGGCACATTTGTCACCGTGGGTGAAACATTCACAACAACAGACAGGAAAGCAGCATAACGGGCAGCGAGACACACTGTGCAGACGGGTGCATGGGGTGAGTCAGGCAGATGAGATTGTGTCTGCTCATGGCTGCGAGATGCTTAAACCCAAGCTTGATCACTTCAGCAAATTGGAGTGTACAGGAGATTCAGGCAGCTAGAATTAAACCTCTTTCTCAGCTCCATCTGACGCTGGCATGCAATCAGAAGAAAAGTCCGAGAATTCATCCAGCAGAGTGCAAGCCACAACAGGACAGCCCAGAGCCCAGGCGAAAACGGAAAATATACCGTATATCATATAATAATATTGCGCTGGAGCCTTTCAGTTGAAACACACAGCAAGACAGTTATGTAAACCGCCGGCCAAGGCAAACACAGTCTCATCTGCTTGCTTGACTGACTGTCTCCCTCTTTCACTTGCGGTTTTGTCTGTTTTCTCTTGTCTGCGTTATTGCCATTTGTTTCTCCATCAGTTGCTCCCGTCCAATACGGTTTAGAGCAAGAAACTGTAAGGCTTTGCATCAATATGTCCCATTCTGTTGATTTAGGGTAACTAAGACAGAGATTAAGAGATAGGGAGCGAGAAAGAGAGGGCAGAGTCAATGTGGCTGGCTAGTGGAGCCGTGCATACTGGATATGTGATAAAACAACAGACGCCCAAAATCCATTTGAAATGTGGTTCCTGGGAACATATAGCTAGGAGCCACAGGGGTGCCGTGCACCCGTCGTAATGACATATGTCTACCTGCCACACACAAACACAGAGGCGAACACACACGCACGTACGCAGTTTCAATCATACACGTTGCTCTGCTTGACTGGGTTCTTATTTCTGGGGCAAGTGAAAGAGAGCATGGGGAGAAATTTGCAAGGCAGACTGAAAAATCCCCCTCTGCCTTACCCCCACCCGGGCTTGTGCGGGGCATGTACGCTACAGTACATGAGCTCCCTTTCTCTACCTCCGCCCAGACCTCTTTTCAATCCTTCACCCCTCCCTCTCTCTATCGCCGTCCCTTGTTTGACTACCCTCTTCCTTCCTCCTACCAGGTCAGGCAGTAATACCATCTCCTGCCTAATCAAATTTTGCTGTGTGTGACATGAATTCTCGGTGCCCAAGGCTGCACTGCCTCACCACGAGCTACAGGGCTGCACAGAGCAGTAACTAAACCTCACGCACGTTCTATAGAAGAGAGCAGCTCCCCATCTCTCTCTAAAATTTAACACAAGGAGAGTCCTCCTGGATAATCTTCCCCTGGCTTACAGCACTCCTTCGATCTGTCTGCTCCACTGCATCCCTCGCCATCTTTCTGTGGAGAGTGCTACTCTGTGGTGCATGTGTGTTTCAGTAGGGTCCCGAGAGTGCAGCGGGCTTATGGTTAATTAGAGAGTGGATGGAACAGACTGACAGCGGCTGATCCAGATTGTCACCCAGATGTGGTCAGGCCTTAATCCAATACAAAGACTGACCCCCCTGAGCCTTTCTGCAACAATTAACATCACACATGCATGACAGCAATCACATAATCATGCAGGAATATTCACACATCCCTAAACACGCATGGTTGTCCTCTAGAGCATCCGATGGGAAAGGTGAAGCCTTTGTCGATCGCGAGCCATCCCTCCTGTGATTGCACGACTCATGTCCCTCTATGTGCCCCAGCGTCCTGCCTGTCTGCTGTGTCTTCACACACTCTTAACACAGTTTGTCACGCTGCATTCTTCCCTGACAAGAATTAGAAATGTCATCACATAGAGAAACAACAGCAGGATTATTAAGGCTTTATGGAGGAATTTGGACAAATAGGCTGCTCCCTTGTAGCCTCGTCACAAATCAGCCTCCTCACTAGGACAAATGGAAGGAGACGGATATTTTAGTGCTTTTGCATACTTGACAATGAGAGATACAGTTTCTTGTGCAAAGATCAGCCTCGGAAGTCGTGTAAGTGAAGATGCTTTCTCTCTCTGAAGCTTTGGCACACTGTCATCAAATTTTGTGGCACGCTGCACGTCGCTGCGCACCGCATTAAAACGATAGTCCAAAAAAAGTCTCTGATGTTCATTCAATCTAAGCAACGCTCCTCTAAGACACAACAAATAGATTTTCTTTTCCCACCAACAAAAAAAAAGTCAAAGTAAATAGGAACACACCATTTACTGTAATTTTGCCTTTGATCACCGGTGTTTGTATTTGTGTTCTTACAGTCTGGTGAAAATGCAGTGCCGACTCTTTCGATACAGCCGGCAACAATACGAAGAGCCGTCTTCAAAAACAATCAGTCACAATGACAGGTAATTAATTTGGCCAAGCAGCAGCGCCCTGCAGTCATTTGTAAGTATAGTCACAGTTAATCACCTTTCAATGACAATACTCCTGGATTGTTTTTCCTTCCCTTTGCCATAAAGAGAGTGTTAATTTCTCCTACCCCTATAGGACTATGACAAACAATGAAGGCATGCTCAGCGTTTAATATGCCATACATTGTCTATCGAAGGAAAACAATCGCTGCACGGCAAAAATCAAAACAGCGTTATCCTTTTCATGTAGCTATACTTGAAGATTCAATTATTAGGGACAAAATGACATTATTTCTGCTGCCCATGGCCTCACTCAAAACGACAGCAGACAGATTTCATTCCAGCTTCAGTAATCTGGATGAAACTCGGACTGCGCTATCTCAGCGCTACGCCCCCGCCTGAGCAGAGCATGAATATCTAAGATATGTTTATGTGTCAAGAAGGAAAACGACAGAAATGAGTAATCCGAGGAATCAGTGTTGTGGCTTTACAGTTGGTATTAACACACATGACAATTACTAATGATAACTTGAGCAATCAGTTTCATTATCAAGGTAGCAAATCCGAAAAAATAGAGCAGCTGGAACTATTAGAAGTAACAATTTTCTTGATAAATGACAATATACAACTAGATAATAACATTAGTTGATTATTTCTTTCATAATAATCTCTGCGACAGCCAAACACAGACATGATTTACGCAAGGAAGTTTATATTATAAAGAAGCTGAGCCGGTGACTAAGTAAACAAGAAAATTACCCTTAAACATAATTTGCACATATTATCTTTTCATCAAAGAAAGCGACTTATACTGATACATACTAGGGGAAAATCCACATTTACAAGTCAAACAATAAAGTTTCAAACCACCTCACACTGAAAATTGTTGCTTTAATGTCTTTTTCACGATGCATGACAAGACAGAGACGGCTTTTCCCCCCCCTCTGAAACATTCCACCCAAATATGCATGTCCCGTGACACCTATATAACTGATGACTGCCTTTCCTAACCAGGTGTTTTCCTGTCTTACCTTACCTTGCCTAGAGGGATGACCGTCCCCTCTCAGTTAGCACACACACATGCACAACAAAGGAATTCTGGCTCCGAACATTTCCTTTTGTTGTAGAGTTGGAGGTAACAATACAAGAGTGAACTGTGGAGGAGCAGCACTGGAGGAGCGTGCTGGACTCTATGTGAATTTTAAACTAGTGTTTAACATGATGTATTTACAAATTGTTTGACACACAAAGAAAGGAAGAAACGGTCTTTTCTTCTCTTTCTTTCGTGCCCTTCTCCCTACCAACTTTCTTTCCCTGCTCTCTCAGCGAGCACCGTGAAGGTGCTGCTGGAATTAGTCCAAATGGACACAGTGTGAAATGAACACAGCTCTGACCTCCCAGACACCCTCCCAGCACAGCCAATAAGACCGCTTCCCCCAGACACATGAGACGCCGCGATTGGTCGGTGGGTTGGAAATATGACCAGCGGTGATTCGCGTGGCGGGAAAAAAGGAGGGAGTGACAAGGGAGTGGTCCTCCTCCGTGCACTTTAACCGACCCTTTGCCCAGGACAGGACAGGAAATCTCCAGAACAAAAGCGAGCTGTTGTCTCCTCCTGAAATGTTCTCTCGGAACAAAGCTGCTTTCTGACGGGCAAACCAACCAATCCTTGAGGGAGGTAGCGTGTCGTAATCTGGTCCTGTCTCACATTCCAGACGTCTCCAGTGAGTGAGGCACAAGAGTGTGACCTGAACCCTTAAACAGGAAATGAGTCTGACTGTTGTGCATTTCCCAGAGATGGGGCCTCAGCGTTGGCCAGTAGAGGGTCATAAACACTGCATATATAAATACAAACATACCCGCGAGGTGACATATGCGCAGAGAAACGAAGACATGAACACATCCGCAAATAATCTTGCGGCGTCCTTCCTTTTAAGAAGATGGTATGGGCATGCACGCACCCTTCTACCAGACATTACGACTCACAGCTGCATGCCCCAGGCCTTTGCTATCTCCAGCACAAACCAGACGCACATCAGCCACATTCCACAGCCTCCCAAAGCCCCTGGGGGAGCTTCACAGCTGGGCACTGGGCTGTTTTCTAACTCCCTGGCAGACTTTCACCATCTCCACCCTTTCCTCTCTCCTCATGGTCACCCCAAAACAGACCCTATCCTGCTCTCACCCCCGCCTCAGAACTTAAAACTGCGCTGCAGGATAAAACTGTCCTACTTTTGGTTCCATCAGCAAACTCGCAGGAAACATGACAAGGTCAGACAGAAGTGACCGAGGCCGCGGCAACACTGGATAAAGATGATAAAAAGCTGCTGGCACACTAATGAGATCTTTTCAAGTTTTGCTATTACTGAATGTCATTTGATGCTCCTGTTTCTTTCAAAGGTGCATCGGAGGTAAAAACAAACATAATCTAATAACATCTGTGACTGTGAGGCTTTTGCCAGTGAACAACAACAATAGTCATTATATGAAAGTGACCATATAATGTAATAAATTGTTGTGAAGGCTCACAGAAAATTTTAAAAACAAAAAGCAGGACCCTGGTGAGAGCATCTGAGCGGACAGCTCTCTGCTCCAGATGTGCAAGCACAAAAGCAAATTGCTAAGAAGGCTGCAATTAGACACAAACAAACAAAAAATGCTTATGTATGCGGACAACTCACTATGTGCACTAATATGCATGTTAGTATTTGCATGTCTGCAGTCATATGTGAATTTACTTATGTGTCCATAAATACTAGGGGCCGCGGCGCGTTTCATTATTTCACCAAATGCCAGGCAGTATATCAGTGCAACTGCACACGTCTTGGGCCATTTCCATATCTGTAATAAAGAAAGCCCCTCTCCCATCAGAGCTGCTCCTCCACTGTGCTCAGAGAGCCCAAATAACAATTGGTTGTCTGTGAAAATGTGCGTGCACACACACGCGCGCACACAGACACACCCCATCTCTGATGAGCTGACACAGAAAACTAGATTTATTAAGAGGAGAAAGAGCAAAGATGCAGAATGTAGGGGGTGGAATTTAAGCAATGGACACGGGTTGTTGTAGACAACCCGATGGCACAAAAACACAACGCACCCGACACACACACACACACACACACACACACACACACACACACACACACACACACACACACACACACACACACACACACACACACACACACACACACACAAACACACTGATAGCCATAAAGTGCATCACTCTTCCTCTAAGAGACCTGTTTATTTCAGACCTGTGACACAAAAGCCACAGCGGCATGCAGGCTTATCTTTCCCTTGAAACACAGCGCAGCCCCTAAAGAGCTCCCGTTGCTCCACATGCCACTTTCAATTAGTTCCACAAAGAGAGTCTTCTGCTACCAAAAGGAAGATGGGAGCTCATTACCGAATTCCTCACTACTTCCTCACAGCTTTGAAATATAGATCAGGAGATTTATGTTTGACTTTTGGGTTCCTGGATGTGCCCGCTTGTCGACCATGCCACACCAGGCCAGAGCAGAGGAGCGCAGAGTACCATCTCATGGATTAGCCACTCCTCAGGTTTAACAGACCCAGCAGCTTACCCTCAATCTCACCATTAGTTCTCTGCCTACCCCTCTTTCTCTCATTTGTTCTTTCTATCGCTCTCATGACTAAATAGGCTCCCTGAAGCCACAGCTCTCAGCATTAAACCCACAAAAGGGAAAATACCAGTTCTAATAATCTGATGAGAGCCTATGAGAGAAGTGGTGTAGGAAATGTGCATATCATATCACACAGTGGTACTATTATAGTAAGAATAGACACAGAGGCAGGTGCTGATAAAGCAATGCAAATTCATTCAGGTACTCTAATGAAACTAAAGCTCAGCAAAGCTGCAAAGGGTGGAGGTGAGGGTGGGGGCTTTTATTGAAATTAACCAAAATATTGTAGTTCATTAAGGATAGTTTTGAGCTACTAAACTCCACAGAAATAAAAATACTTGGTAACCATGTGGCATCGTTACTAATTCAGAAACACAAACCAAGTCTGAATTATTCGGAGCAGTGACCCGTAAAGCACGGCAGCAGCATTCACCCTGAAATCAAACAGTCAGGATGGATCTATTTCTTATCTGACCAGATCAGAAAAATGCAAAAGCTGCCATGATGCAATAATGCTAGTAAATGGTACCAATAAGGATGTAAAAACAGCAGAGTCACTGACATCTAGCTGTTTGCTTTTTGATGATGAACCTATTAACTACACACAAGCCTCCATGCCGCTGCACCAAATTTTAAACGTGTGCATGTGTCCTGTATGCACGTAGCTGCCCGGCTCATATATGTAACATCTTCATCTACCGTACAGGCAGTATGTTTATACCATCAATTAACAACTTCCATTAGTGCCATCCTCAGAGGGATGCCACCAGCTACATTACTAACAGGCAGTTAATTAGAAGCTGCTGGCTGAAGCTGGAGGTTGACCATTAGGGATCGAGAAGGAAAGAGACACGTGACCCGATGACTCTTTCATTTTGGAGAAGAAAAAGACAATCACTGTGTTGTGCCCTCCAGTTAGTCAATTCCTCCCAATCAGTCACGATGTACCGAGGTATTAGACACCAGGGTTGGCGTGTCAGGTGCTGAGCCACTGATGGAAACGCAGCGCAGCAAGAGGGACAGATAGAGAGGAGGGAAGCAAAGGAAAGCAATTGGAAGGGAGGAATGGGCGGCTGTATATACGGCGGTGAGGAAAAAGAGGTACTATAGGGTCTTCATACTCGCTGATTCGCTCTCTATGCAAATCACAACAATCACAGGAAATGCCTAGGCCTTGGCTTCAGCTAATTGCCACGGCAATAACAAAGGAGGGCTTCCTTTGAGCAGGAGAGGAAAATTAAACATTAGTTTAGAGTTTTCTTGGAGACTGAGGGATGTTATAATTACCCAGAAACCAACACATCAGCAGTTTGCACGCCACGCGTCCCACTCTTGCACCTCGGTGGAGGAAAGCAAACGTATCTCATATTCGGGAGAGGGGCATTTTGGGGGGTGGAGAAGAGGAGTACCATGAGGGAGATGGAGTATGAGTGCATGTGTGTGTGTGTGTGGGGGGGGGTGAAGGGCATAGAGAGGGATGAGAGCAGTAAGCATGAGATGGGGGAGGACAGAGATAGAGAAAGACGCGAGGGGATAATGAGGGGAAAGGAGGAGGAGAATGATAGCCCATATCTCCAAACCACTCCATGCTGGTAGTGGAGCATCAAAATGTACACCCACTATTAGCATACTGACCCCACCCCTCTCCTCTGGCCTTTTTCGCCCTCATTATCATCACGAATGGTGAACGGGACACAGAAAACACAAACCGAAGCTCATTTCCCGTCACACGTTTGCCAAAATGTCACGCCAGCTATGAAATGAGAACAAACCCAATGGAGTGCCTGTGCTTCAAGTCTGTAAATAATTGTATGTTGTGTGTTATGGGCGACAAACAACACAGAATGGGTCTAGCTGAGCTATGCAACCACGGAAACTTCCAAAGACCTCTCCCCCTGTGAGGGGAGGAAGACAGAGAGCCTGCCCCAGTCAGGAGGACCAACATCGGGGCCTTGAGCTATGTGATGTGTCCTGGATGGCTGGTTCTATGTTTGATATATGTCTGAGGGCAAAGCCTGACACCCAGTCTGTCTAACCTAAATGTTCATTCAAAAGGCCCATCTCTCCCTGCAGCCAGACTGTGCCCTCTATCTGTCTGTAGGTCTTACTGTCTGTTTCTTACCAATCGGCTAACTTTACAGTCCGTCTGTCTGTCCTCCCGTTGGTCTGTCTGCTTTTAGCAGATCCTTGTCTGTTTGTAGGTCAGGTGCATTCATTTGCCAGAAAGCGTTCCCTTCCCTTAGACATTACGGATGCATGGACCTATACAATCGACTGACCGTGCCCTGGAAATGTAATCGTCCAGAACAGTTGAATGTTTGTTTGTGCGTGTACACACAGATGTGCATACAGAAGTGCAAACAGCACACAGGCACACACACAAACAAAAGAAATCCCACCCAGCTAACATAGGGTTTTATTCCTCTGGTTGCTATGTGGTCTTGTTAGTATTTGGGCTCAAAAAGCACAGGTTGTGTGTTATTAGTCACACAAGGCTAACCTCTTTCTTTTACACAAGGCCATGCACACACATGCACACAAACAAATCCCTTCATGTCAGCAAGCCAAACTCATAAAAAAAAAAACTCGCTAATTGGCATGTTGTAATTCTGCTAGCTCCAATAATAAAAGTAACTTTTTTTCTACCCCGCTTACTTCTCTGTGTTTATGTAATGGAGCTTGTTATTTTCTGACTTTTAATATCTCCCCTCATATAACTGTAAGCTATGTAAATAACAGCCTTAATAAACCGCAGGTCCTCGAGGATTTGTTACTTTTAGGGAAATTAGGGCTGCAGTGATATAGTCCTTGCTAGCAATCCAAAAGGGTGACATCACTTAATTGCATAAAATGGATCAGATCAAGCCAGGCATGAGAGAGATTATGGCACAGGGGCAGACTGAACTGCAAGAGGGACAAAGCTCTGTTTCTGACACCAGCATTCAGAGGAAGAGAATTACATCACTGTGTTGGGGTTATGTAAAGCACCAGAGCAGCTGTAAGACCGAAAGAGATAAATGTTTTTCTGGTTTAGGTTCAAAGTTTCTATTTGTTACGGTCAGCCCGGGGTACGAAGGAGAGCAATCGAGAGATGGGGAATGAATTTGGACTGTTGCACTATCCTATATTCATGCATGTGAATAATTAAAACTGAAGACAAGTTCACCAATACTCCGCAGACATAGCCAACTGACTTGCAGGCTGAAGATGTGCAGATAAAACTGTTAGTGAGCCAGCACTAGATTCCCACCTCCTCATCAGTAGGCCTAAAGACTATCCCATGGACACAGAGAAACCCAGGAGGGAGATCAAAGGCTGTGTGATCCAGTGGCTGTTATATCACCCCAAGCCTGCTCTCCCACTGCGGGGCCTCCTGTTACGACGCAGGCAACAGGGAAGACGGGGAATGCAAAACACTGACATAGTCCCGTCTGTGCATGCAGCCATCCAGGATCTTTCACCGATGTTCAGCTTGCCTCCCTTTGCAGCAACATTTACATTCCACTTTGCATTCCATTAATTTCCATTTGACCACACTTGCATCTTATTGCAGGCGATGTGAATAGTAATGAGCTGCACATATGGTCACAAAAAGACAAAAGATACAGAAAATTTAAAAAAACTGATTTTTCAGTAATTGCTCACATTTAAATAAGATCGTTTTAGCCGCTGCTGCAGAATCAATTTGGTATTTGGACGTGAACTTAAAATACATTTTCCCAACCTGTCACTTTTTTTTAAAACTCATCCAGTAGCTTCATGAGATTCCCCCTCCTTTGATCACCTTGTTCTAAACTCTGATTGAAAATCAGCACTTTCTCCCTCTGAACCCAGCAACCTCCCCTCACCCTCCCCCATCTGCTTTGGGAGATGAAGCAAGGAGACAGGCACGATTGGACCTTGTTTTCTTCCCTCAGTGGAAAGGCATCTCAACAAGCCTGCTATTGACAGCGTCCACCAGGAGAGGGAGTGGGTCAATGGAACAGAAAGCAGGGGACCATTTTGGACCACTTAACTATAATCAGTAAATGCACCCCGGTCGCAATTAGCACAGGGCCACCCTGAGAGTGTTCGTTTTGCTCACAGCTCTGTCTGCGTTTTATTCTGCTCCGCAGGAACCTTGTAATGCAAATAGCACTCCTCACATCCAGCTTCACAATGGGCAAAGAGGCGGGAATGGTGCTGGAGCATGCTGCTGTCCAGCAAACACGGTTCCCTTCCTATGTTTTGAGCAGAAATAATCTATAACTCATTGTGTATTGTTCTACCCTGTAGACCCCATGTGCTGTGAAATAAACCAGCTAGACTCACAAGCTGAGAGCAGAATCCACGTTACCATCTACTCAACATTCATACCCAAAAATTTGCCTTGATTCAGAGTCAGTCCTTCATCGGTTTTATATATTCCAGGACTGTTATTACTTGTTGTCAGGTGCTCCGGCAGCCTGCTTTGTGCAATTAGCCCCATAAAATGGCTCCTTTTCATAAATCAAGACTTTGTAAAGATTGTGAAGCAGAGAGAGAGAGAGAACAGAACCTTTTCTACATTTGAAAAAAACGAGGAGAAAGAACAGAAATGTGACAGGTAGCTGGTGCCGTTCTGTGAGGCTCTCCCGTGCACTGATAAACTCCGCAAATCATTTATGATTCACTGCACTTAGTCATCCATTCTCTTCCTTTTCTCCCTGCTCCCGGAAGAAAAGGCAAACAAAACAGGCAGACAGAAGGACAGACAAACAAACAGACGGCCTTTTTAACTGATGCTGGCATTTCTTTAGAACAGGTGCTGTAGTTATGATTGATTTGAGCTGCAGTGTGCACTGACGATTCAAAGAGAAGAGCCGAGCACAAAGACGTGCACATGAGCTCAAGGAGTCTGTTAGACTCTCTCCTCCTGCGGTAACGCTTGCCTTTGACTGATTCGAGAGCAGCAGAGTGAACTTCGTCAGCAGCACGGGCGCCTGTGAAGCTTGTGGGTACAGATATTTCAGGGGAGCTTGCACCTGTTAGCATATACACACGAACAAAAGACGGCGAAATAAAGTATCTGACCTCCTTTTCCCTAAACCACCTGTTTACTGAGCCAAAAAGATAGAAGAGACTCACTTCTGTGTGCTACACACCATGCTATACATTCAGATATTCACTTTTTAATTCTTGAAATTCAAAGCATCTCACAGGCTTTTTGAGTGTTTTTAAACACGTCCACGCAAAGACTTCATGTATAAATATTGCACTGGCGCATAAACTAAAGCTTCCGGCTCTTGTGGACATCTGCAAGGGTTTGAGATTCTGAGATTCTCCTTCTTGAGATTCGTTCTGTCTGGATGTCATGATCTAAATGCCAGGCAGACCTGCAAAAGGGAGGAGGGTCGGGACAAAGGAAATGGAGAGAGGAGGCTCAAGATGGACAGAAGAAGGACACCAGAGGGGAGAGGGGAAGATTAAAGCAGTTTGAAGATAGACAGAAAGTTGTAAAAACAGGTAAAGATGGGAAAAGGGAGGAAAGGGTACGCATCCCTTGTGAAAGTTCTGTTTTCTCAGCTGTGACCTGGGCAGAAACGCTGGTTAAACTAAGCGGACCATCCTTCCTTCTCCTTTACACACACTTTTGGAATGAGCGCTCCTAAAAACACATTTTTGTTTCTGACTCAAAACCTCATTGTCACCATGGTGACACTGTGAATAACAGGACTGGTTTGGGACTTTGGAGCATTTTGTGCTCCTCGAGCACCAACATGTGTTATGCCAAGAGCTTGGCCCTTTTCTGACAAGGGACACGTGACATTGCTGGTTTCCTCTGTCTGCAATTCGAACACAGCTCGCTGTTTACTCTGCATTCAATCACTGCTATGGCTGTTCACTCGGACATACCAACGACAGCGACTGAGAGAGCAATTATATGGTTTTTCCTGCAAAAGTCTTGTTACACTTAAAGCGATGAGTATTGTCAGTACCGACTCTAGTGAAGTGCACTCTGTGTGTGCATGTGTGTACAGCAGTGTGTGAAAGAGAGCTGCCTGGTGTTATTCTAAAATAGAAATAGTGAAAATACATCCTGGGTGATTGTTTGAATCACTTTTCCCTTTGTTGCGTGTCGATCCATTAACGAGATGGTCTGCAGGGAGATTTCTGCCTCGCTAAAAGTGAGGCAGAAATATGACTGGGTCAGATTTGCAGAGAGGAGCTATATCGGCTCACAATGGAGGAATTATTATAAATAGAATTATTTTTGCATTTTAAACTTCCTTCAAAACCCCAAATTGGGGGCGCAAAGCGCTAACAAAGACATGCCAAAACTTTAATAAGACATCACAAGGAGTTATATGAGAGGCAAGCATTTCTGCAGGGGCAGCTATGACTCAAAGCCAATAATAATAACAATGTCATGGGTAAAATCTATACTTTTCTGCACAGAGAGAGAGAGAGCACAAATGCACAATGTACACAGCTGGTAACAGGCTGCAGATGAAAGCCAATTTGGGTTTCTTTGTGTAACCGAGAGCTTCAGTTGGACCACAGGTCCCTGTGGAACAAAGACAGAGAGAAGTGAGGGAGCGATGGAGAGGGGACGTGATAGAAAAAGGCAGGAGAAGGAGAGAAAGATAGGGCGTCCTGGCCCACCTGGGCAAACAATAGCAGCGAGATGAGAGTGTGGCTCAAGGGCCCTGCCTGTCCCTAAAGTACACAGCTGGCGGTTGGGACAAGGAGGAAGATCAAAACATCCGTGGTCTAGTTCAGGTGTCGGACATTCAGAGGCAAATGGACAATTTTTGGAACAAGAGCCCTGGTTGCCATGACGACTGCTGCAACAGAGAGACTCTTTTTAGAACTCGAGAAATGATGCATGCAAATGTTTTTTTCATTCATTTCAGCAAAAACGCGGGACAAAAGGGGGTAGGCTTGATTTGTATACCTTCATAAAAGCTTCAAGGACATATTATTTAAGTTAAAGGCATTTGCCACTCATATCAGACTATAACACTTATTTGTGAGTTGAAAGCAGCTCGCGCAGGATCGAGGGCTCCATCTCAACCAATCTGCGTAATACAACTCTGCCTAGTGCAATGAGCTTTGATTTCTGTGTAGGAAGCATACACAGAAACTCTACTCCATGCATTGGAGATACTTCTGAGATTTTCAGGGTTTTGAAAACTGTAAAACCCTGATAATCTCATTAAAGTGCAATTTTTTTGTTGGAAAAACTTGGGAGTTGCCTGTTTGACACATGCCAATCACTAAAAAATTGCTGCAGACAACGCACACACACACACAGAGGTGCTATCCACGTCTTGATGGGTCAGAGCTGCTCTGGCTGCACAAGTAAAACCTACACAGTATTCAAAAGGCTGATTGGCAGCGATGGCAGATAGAGAAGAGGGTGAATATGAAAAGGCCAAGAAACATCACAGAGGGGAGAAAAGGCCTCTAACTCCCTTACGCTGGTTACAAGGACAACAGTCTTTGTTTATAGAGAAGCCATCTGTTTGATGATATATAGATTCTGGCTGTAATGAAAGACTGTGTGGTGGTGTTGCTGCTTCCCTGGTGTCCCTGCTGTGTTTAAAGGGGTGACGTGAGTTACGTCCAGTTCACGCTGATAATACACACTGAGATGTTGTGTTGTCTCAGCTCAGCGAACGCCACTGGGAACACACCTGGTGTCACATTGCACGTGTTTACTGTGTAGGTGTCTGTACGTGCAAAAAGCTTCATAGTATTTTGTAAATCAGTTGATCCTGCACATCCATTATGTGCTTTGAGAAACATGGAGCATGTTCTGTATAGCAGCACACAACATATCCTCTGTTTAATCAGCCACTCACATACACAACGCGCAGGCCAAATTGCCTTGTACGCTTGAGCAGCTACTGTTCACATTTATACTGATTAATTTCCTCTCTTGATCTTTTGGGTCTTTTTTCTTCCCTTTTTTCCAGTTTTTTTTTATATAGTGTTTCTTTTTTTATCTGCACCCTCACTGGAACACTTCCTTTGCTTCCTCCGTGAGCTGATATATAGCATCTTAATGCTCTTTTGGTGCCTCCCAGCTTGTGCGCCTAATAACCAGCTGAACCCAACAGACAATCTGACGCTCTTCGCTCATAAAACGCTGGGATTAGTCTTCAAAGCTTAGTGGCTAAGCACACAGAGAAAGTTCATTAGTTTGCAATGCCCTTCTTTATGAAATTTAGCAATGTAGTACTCTGAATTAACCAATAAAATTCACACCATTTCAGCCTGTCTGCAAGACGTCTCGAAAGCAATGGGTTTGCTCAGAAGTCGACCAAAACACTCTTGGATGCCGCCCCATTCCTAATGCTAACCCTTTTAATATTTAACCAGGATCCAATACAGGAGTAATTATTTTTCCAAACAAATTACGCCTCAGGCCAAAACCACCGCAATCTGATACACCACAGCGATACATTCCCCGTCACAAGGCGCTATTAGTCATTTTAAATTATTTATCAAGCTCGGGTGAAATAGGATTTTCTTGAGACCCATTTTATGACAAGAATAGAGCTTCAAAAGAATCTAGATCAGCTTTTATATTCCAAAAAAAGCTATTTTTATGAGAAGCTCCTCTGGCTCACCTTCAGGAACCCCTGGGGACATCCACATGTGACACAAGGTCAAAAAAAGAATTAAAGTGCTGACGTCAGTTATGCCAAAAGTTTGCTAACAGATGGCTACATCAAATCTTTGTTTTCCTGAGAGTCGAGCATTGAACGTCCGATAAACGATAGAAAATTCCTGTTAACAATCACTGTGTTAAATGCATTCAGAACTAAAGCAGGGAAACTTTTCCACGTCACCCATCAAACCTAAATGCTTGTTATTCAGAGTGTTATAAAAGCGATAAAAGTGCAGTGTTAATAATCAGACTCTAAAAGTCACATAGCATGTTGCTTTATGACTTTATGAGCGGTGCTGAAAATAGCCTGTGTGGTAAGAACAGAGCCTCGTTTAATTCTGCCATCTGCAATGAAACAGAGCAACGTTTTTATAGAGCGACAACTGTCACCATGAAGATGAGCTGTGGTCGAACATGTTCTTTCAAACCAGTAAAAACAGGAGGGAGACGCGGGACGTAAAAGCAAGGAGATAAATTTGTTAAAACGGTAGTTTCGAGAAAATCAAATTACTGTGTTTGTCCAGGGACGATACTAAATACAAACTGATATGGAGATGGTGGGGTGGGGCTAATCAAAGCCTCATTTTCCCTCCATACAGGGGCCCCAGCTGGCTCGACGAGTAATGTAGAACTCTGCCCATTTGCCTGCCAGAAAATTAGCCAAACTATTTACCCTCATATATGCACATTAGCGAATTCCTGCAATTGAGAAAACAAATGTGTCTGTTTTGTTCTGTAGAAAACTTTATGGGAGCCTGCATGGGCCTCTGCACACCAGGCATTCTCTGTCATGGGGCAATCAGTCCACACACACACACAGCCAACTGCTGGTCCCCACTGACCACCCCCCAGTACTCCCAGTCTTCTCCCCAGCTGGACAGCTATTGCTTGTATCACTCTCTCAGTGTGTGTTGTTGAAATTCTCCCTTTTCGACTCTCTTCACAACACTCTGTAATTAGACCACTTTGAATTTCATCACATGGCCTGCCTTAAATTAGGAAATTCAAGGTCCCAAAATGAACATTTCGCTTTTTTTCCTCTCTTTGACAAGTCTCACTGCCCTTGCTGCATATTTTCCATCGTGGTGTTAGCTTTTAAATATTCATGCAAGTGGATGGAAGAGGCGAGGGGGGTGGGGGTGAAGGAGAGGAAGGCAAGGGGGGGTGGCAGAGAAGAGAAAGGGAAGGAGAGTGGGAAGGAGCCAAGACACCATGCGGTGGTGGGGGCTGCTCCCTTACTGGAGTTCCCTGTGGAGGGATAGTGGGCATACAGGAATGGCGGAGGGAGGGGATCAGCAGGAGGCCTCATGATTTATTTAGACCCGGGGGCACCTGTGCCAGTCAGACGCTGATGGCAGCTATCACCCTGCCAACCCGCTGGTGCTTGAATCGGGGAAATTAAAAAAAAGGCAGACAAATCTGTGGCAAAGAGGAAAACTACTATAGGACTGCTGCTGTGAGAAATTTCACCTGTCCTGTTAATGATTTTCAGGCTCAAATGAGAAGAAAAATCTATTGTTCGGCAGACAAAATCATACAAGCCCGGCGATTTTAATGGGCCCCCACTTCATAATTTTAACAGCAACGCTACGCACACGTGTAAGGTTGAATAAGTTGCCACTTGTGCGGTGCCATCATTTGCTAAACAGCCCAAAAGCTTTGTTGAGGAAAAATCCTGTGTTTCAAATAAGCCAATCAATATAGAGCAGCAAGATTGCAGCCTTAGTGAGTCTGAGTGGGCGGCTTGCTGTGTTTTATCAAGGCAGCTTAATTTCCGTCAGCTTAATATCCTGGGAAATGTATGGAAATTGAACTGTGAGGGAGAACAAAGACAAGAAGCCAGGATAAAACGATGTGGAGAAACTTAGAGAGCACCGTCTTATCATAGAAACACTCGGTCCCACACTAGGTGTGTTCACACACACACACACACACACACACACACACACACACACACACACACACACACACACACACACACACACACACACACACACACACACACATCCATCATCATGTATTATTTGCAAGGCTGACTGTCAGTTTCAGACTGCTGTATATGTTCCAATCCATATGCTTGACTACTGGTAGTTAATTAGCTTAGCTGCTACATGTCTCCTGCTTCCTGACTGCTCTGTGGAGACACATGGAAGAGCTGCCCAGAGGCAAATTATAAATGAGAAGCAGGTTATTAGGATTCTGTCATGCATACTAAGGTGTTATGACTGTCATAAAAAGCACCATGGTGAATACACAGGCCAGTAGTCCTGATAATAACTAATGACTTCAGCATTCACAGTCAACAACAAAAGGTTGGCCTTGGCCCTTACTGGTCACAAGCTCCACACATGAAGCTTAAAATACATCAACTCGAAAGTCAGCAAAAAGAAGTACCGGTGTTCAACAGCCACTCAGTCAGGCTGAAGCTAATGAAAGTCATTTGCATTAGTAATAATCTGCCACTGCTTGGGGTAAGCGTGCACTGTTCCAGGCATTGGCAAGGAATGCAAAACAACAGCCCTCTGCAACCTGGCCCTCCACCTTCCTCCGTCCCTCAACCCTCTTCTACCTTACTTTTACTTTCTTACAATCTTCCCATAAGCAACACCAGCGCTACAAACAGCAACGCCACTACTAAGCTAATGTGCCTTTCCCCCTTTTTCCAATGTGTCTTTTCCTCCGTAGCAACCCGATCCTGCCATTTACCTAGTTTTCTCTCCCTCCCTGGCACATACACACGTACACTTTAACACACGCTTCATAGAACAGTAACTAATAGCAACCTCATTCATTAAAACACCCCTTGATGTTTCGCACGGAGGCAGGGTAAATGTGCTGGAACGCCTGTCCTGTCTGTCTGATTGTGTGACGCTAAAAACAGATAGAGAGATAGACAGACAGGTGGAGCAGAGACTCATCTTAAACTCAGCAGAGACTGCACCACCCGTGATGGAGATGGATCTATATTTAATGAGTTATTAACATCAAGACGTAAACACAGTGGAGTCGTGGATACTACGAATTAGCCGTACCTAGCTTTACTGCCAACATGAATACAGAAAACACAGAGAGTTACATAATATTAATAGTCAAGTTTCCATTTGGGAAGCATTAAGATCTCTTCTGCCAGAAGCCTTTAGCCTCAAACTGATAACACTGAGAGTACACAGACCCTGGCCACTTCAGATCACTGGTCGCATCAACAAGCCCATTCCTCTTTCTCTTAACTCATTTTCCTTTCACTCACAGTGTCTAATAAGCTAACTCCTCAGGCCTCTGTACCTCTGCACTGTATATTAAGTCTCTGATCCTTAGTCTATGGTGTTCATTTGTCATGTGTAAGTATAATGTGTTCAATTTAAATAACAGGTGCAAGCTGGGAGGTTCTGACATGCGTGCAGCGTGTGCAATGCAGCTTCGGGCTTCTGGGTTGTTAATATTAAGATTTTTAATTACTAGAGGAAATGACTCGGTCTCCGTCTCTGCACCCCTGTCTTGTGGCACTTGAACAAATCGGTGTAACACATCCACTGTGTAGAGAGAGAGCCTTTGTGTGTGTGTGTGTGTGTCTGTGAATGCATTCAAGTGTTACACTATTTTGTTAAATGCAAAAATGAGCATAAGGATGAAAAAGGAAAGAAATGAAAAGGAAGCTGGAGAAAGATTTCTCGCCTCCACCCACCTAACCGCTCACTGCATGCTCCTCTAAGTGTTCAGTATGTCTAAACAATCTACGGAGAGAAGTCACATGAAATGTAACCAAGTCTCAGACACATATCAATTTGTTAATTGTTGTGGTACATGTATGAAAACAGATGCTTTGGGTTTTACTTACTCAGGTTTTCAAATGATCTCTGTGGGTTTGCACCTTCCAACCACGTGCACAATTCTGTTTGAGGAGCATTAGACTATGAAAAGTGGTCTTTGGAACTACTTTCTACCAAATATTTGGAGCACTATCTGAACTAACAGCATAGAACGTACAGCATTCAAATTTCTATTTATTTTTACTGTAAAACTGATGGAATAAGTGATTTTTTAGCAGGTTTTAAGTCATATACCAAAACGTATGTATAAAGAAAATCTAGAAATGTAAAACACGGCTATTATTTGCATGATTTGATCTTAAAATATTACAAATAGGAAGCCAAATAGCAGCTTCAGTTCTTGCAGAATCTGTTGGTAAAAGAAAATATTTTTAGTTTCTAGTCTACGTGCGAGTTCTGTTACATAGTCACACTTGAGTTTATCTGCATTCCTAAACAATGGCAAAGTCATCAGATGTGAGTCTGCGATGGAGATCAAGCAGGATAAGAACTTGTGTCTCCACCAATCCCTGCCCCTGTGCGCACCTCCCTTTCTCTACCAGCAGTCATCACGAGGTCTGCTGCTAGCAGCTGAACTGCCTCAGGAAACTTTACATAAACTTTAATAATGTCTTGCTGCATTCCACCCATCTCATGGCCTTAACCCGAAGAGATAAACAGGGCAAAAATGCCCAGCTGGGACAACACAATAATCCCTTTATCTGACACAGGGTAAGCTTGACTAGCCAGATTACCTGTTACATCATTAGCTACAGGAAACAGGGGAGAGGAGGAAGAAGAAGAAGAAATTAGGATAACCAGCAATAGGTCACGCAGTGATGTAATCAAGACGAAAAGACCACAGAATCCTTAAGAAAAGGACAGAAAGACTGTGCTGTTTCATAATATACATAATCGTAAAAGTATAGGAGTCCTGCAGATGGGCCTCTTTGACGAGGATAGATGAGCTTGGTGACATGACCCTGTATTTGCTAAGCACTGAAGCAAATGCAGTTGAAACTCTAGGAACCCTGAGAGCTGTTCTTGTTTACTTTGAATACTGGTATTTTATTTGCATAACTCAACCTTGTGGAAAATCCATAACTCATTGCAAGGCTGTTAAAGCACATGTAACGTCAACAGCAAACAATATCGGTGACGTCCAAAACACAAACAGCTGCATGTGAGGTTTATGAAATTAGCAGACGGAAGCAGATATCAGCGAGTTTGGAAGTCTGTAATGTCCGAACGGGGCTTAAGAATGTTTTACAGTCTTATTCATATACAAAGAATGAAAATGAGACAAATAAGAAAAACAAATACACGTTTTATTGAAATCAAAGAATACAACACAGGGATGCGGTTACTATTGTGTGATACTGAGCCAGCTTTCTGGAGCCGTGCAAGCACACCTGCGTGTAATCTCCACCCTTTAAAGGTGCAGGCAACAGAAACGGCCTTGCTATCTCCTCATCAAAGATGGTTTGATGTTCGCCACTGAGCTTTTGAACTCACTCTGAACTCTACCCGCAGCCAAAGTTTGTTTGTGGTCCAAAATGCATACAATGTTAAAACACCCCTAGTGTTCATTTCCCATGAGCTCATTTTTTGAATTAGATGGAAAGGCTTGCCTGATTTCACACAATCAGTTCTGGTAAAGCACACGTATTATTAAAACAGTCATTACGAAGTACAGAGATCCCTGTGACACCTTATTCCCTCCCAGAGCTTTACACCAGGGTCACCAAGTACCCGCTCAAGGCGTTTGACGGATTCTCTGATCAACATGAGACTTTCTTTCCCCTTTTCTGCTGCTAAGAGTGCACGAAGGGATGATCTCTTCACTCACCTGCACTCTTTACACCCAAGAAAACAAACAGGAGCATTTTATAACCTCCTTGTTGACCTACAGCAAGGAGCAACAACAGGCTAACAGCGGTGTTTACTTCAGGATGAGCTACTTAAACCGATATAGCAGCACTCCCTTGCTGACATGAGCAACACAATTCCCACGTAGGGATCTTAATGTAATATATGCTGCTTTAAAAGTCAGTTAAGCAGAAAGAATAACAACAAAAACTATCGGTCATTTAAAATAATAGACTTGTCAAATGTGCCAAAATGATTTAATGCTGTAGATACACAAAGTCTGAATCCCATGTCTGTTCATTTGCTCTGTTGTAACCTTTGCCATCTTTCAACAGGAAACAATGATCTTCTCTGTAACACATTTAAAAACCCAGCGATAAACTGTAAAGATAACAAAAGCAAGCTCTTCTATCAACAGAATCCACTCAGTGGAGACCACAAACTTCTCCCAACAGAATCTGCACTATGCACAGTTGTAAAGCTACCACCTGTGTGTGAGATCTCTGTGTGGGTCTGCGTGGTACCGTAGCTGACACACACACCTGTTCGTCTTCCTGAGGCCTAAACAAAGCTCCTCTATGTACAGACAAGAAGACGATTTGACTCCACACACACTTCAGGCTCTGCTAAAACCCAATCACACTATTTACTATGGGTAAAAATGATTTTTTCAAAAGTACTGAGAGAAGAAAGAAATGCTGCCCAGAGAGAGTCATCTGGTTCTAATGCAGGGCCCACTGGTGTGGATTACAAGCACATATTACAGGAGAACTCCAGCTGACCCTCGTCTCTATCCTGGGGGAAATGGAAGCCAGCTACGGTGATGGGGGGGTAAGGGTCTGGGCAGTAGAAGGGTGAATTGAAACTTGGGGATAGATTGCTACCTCACATGATTGTGGTCCGTCTTTCAAATTCTCTCTGTGAAAAACAAACAAACAAACAAACAAACAAAACAAAACAAAAAAAGGAAAACCACGAAATTCTCAATGGCACCAAACAGTGAAATGGCTTTAGATATGCTCTGTGGTTTCTTATGTCTTTACTAGAGTCTCAGCAGGTCTTCTCTATTCATCAAAGTAACACTAAAGCATGGTTGGTGTTGTTTTGTCCTGCCCCGACTCTTTTTTGATTTTTGTTTTTTCTTCTCAGTAAGCCTTTGAGTTTTATTACCCTGTCTTCTGTCGGAGAAATTTAACTAGGGGGGTAAATAAGTACAAGAAAAATAATGGTACAAAGAGAAATCTTCAGGGGAAACTCAGAGGGTAACAACAGATTTGGATGTTTGGCCCAATAAAGAACAATCTTGAACAAACAGAAAGAAGCACGTTGTATCTGCAGTCATACATATAATAGCTAACTAGCCCGATCTCTTACCTGTAGTATCTGGACTGTAGATAAGTGGAGCAGACCGCTTTGGACACATGGCTGGCTGAGCCAAAGTCGATGACTTTGACCCTGTAGGGCTGTCGAGATGGGTCCACCAGCATGATGTTCTCTGGCTTCAAATCAGCATGTATCAGTCCTAGGCTCTTCAGTTTCATTAGCGCTGTGGCCACTTGCTGCAGCACCGGTCTGATGTATTTGAGAGGCAGAGGGCTGAACTTGTTCTGCTTGAGGAAGTCGTACAGGTTCTGCTCCAACATCTCAAATACCAGGCACGTGTGGTTCTTGTGCTGGAAGCACTCGTAGGCCCTCACAAAGTTGTAGTCATCTGCGCTCTCCGTGCTGAGACGTGCCAGGATGCTGACCTCGATCTGACCCTGCCGTGCATACGATGGGTGGTTTTTTAAGATCTTGATTGCCACTATCTCGTTTGTGCCCCTCTTCCAGCATTTGACCACCTGCCCGAAGGTTCCTCGTCCCAAGAACTCCAAGACTTCGTAGGTGTTGGTCATGGAGCAGAGCACCTCATGCTGCACCAGCTGGTAGTCTCCCTCGTTGTTGGAGCCGCTGTTCTTGGATGTTGCTGTGGAGGTGGCTGTGGCCACCGTAGCCACCGTGGCTCCGCTGGCTGCTCCGTTCTGGATCATCGGTGGGCCGTGCTCCTCAATGATCTGCACGCTGCTGTTGTTGTCAAGCTCTTCGCTCTTGCGTTTAAGCCCACATCGCTGATAGGTGTCTAGGAGACTGACTGTGCTGCGGCGCGTCAGGTTGTGAACACCAACCCCACCACCCACACCACTGCCACCTCCGCCACTTCCACTACCGCTACTGTTGCTGCTGCTGCCTCCACCCCCGCCACCCAGCAGAGACCCCACGGCCCCCGAAGTGCTGCTGGCTGAGGCGACCACAATGTGGCCCGCGGTGGCTGGGAAGACGAGAGCCTGCTCGTAGGGCAGGGTGGAGCTGGCGACCTGCAGGGAGCTGTTGATGCCTAGGGGGCCGCTGGTGGCCGACACGTTCTTGCTGCTGTTGTGGCTGTAGGCTTTGCTGTGTGTGCCGTACCCTGTCATATCCCAGTTACAACTTTGCTCCACCTTCAGTTTCTTCACGCTAAAGAAGGCACTTGACTGGAGAGTGTGAGGGGAGAACACTTGCACTTGCGAGGCCATACCTGTGACAAGAGAGGAACGGAGGGGGAGGAGCAAGAAAGACAGGAGGGGGATGAAAGTGAGAGGTTAGGAATATGAGAGTGCCTGCAACACGAGTGGTAGCAAGAAGCTTTAAATAAAGATAGCTTGGGTCAGAGCAGGTCATTAAAACACCAAGCATACATATATGCTGATACATCGTCATGCAAACCCACTGCACTTTTCAACATCACGGTAAATGAACGCTTATAAAATAATCATCCATTATAATAAATGGATCCACAGATTTAAACCCACTGATGAAAAGACTTATTAACCATTAAAATGTCATCAAGCATTTGTCGCTTCGGCATCAAGTTGTTTCTCAGAAGTGCTGTTATCTAACACTTGGTAGTAAAACATCCGAGCCTAGATCATTAAATCTGAAGCCAAATTGTTTTTGAATGCAATGCGCAGTAATGGAGGGTTTCTTTTAAATATATTTGTTATATAACATAAAAATGCCAAAAGGTTTAGCCAAAAGATAAGAAGATTTAGACTGAGCAGTGCTTATGCAAACCACTGGTTCATGCAAAGGAAATGCCATTTCCCCACTGTTCCCATCTGCGGCAAAGTAAATAGGCTCAGTGAATAGTAAAAGAATACCCTTTTCATCGGACACTCCACAGAGACAGAGGAGCCGTATGAAATCATATATAAAAGTAGGAGCACAATAAGTGTAAGTGAATGATTGCAATTTCCTTCCCCACCACTCAGCCCAGCCCTGCCACTTACTGGTACACAATTACTCACTTTGGGGAAGGTAGTGGAAGAAATTTTGCTCAAGTAACTATGAAAACAGGAGCGAGAGGGACTCAACTCCCTCTCAACCACAGATCCTGAAGACAACAAAACAAAAGCAAAACTGCAGCGAGGCTGTGCTCTGAACTCCTGGGAACAAGCTGCCTCAGAATAAGCAAAAGCTTCTCCAAGCAAACAACTGCCCAAAAATAGTTCCTTTCTTTATCTCTTTTTGCAAACAGGCTTGTTTGTAGCATCAAAATGATTATTACAGCACGAGATTATATGAGACTTGTACTAATGATATGTTTAAATAGTTTCCAGTAAACCCAAAATTAGTTTACTGCTAACAAACTAAGAGCTTCCACCTGGCCTTGCCAACGCCCACACACACACACACACGCGCGCGCGCATGCACAATTAGGCCACTGCTGATCAACTGATGCACGATTCCAAGATTATTACCGCCACAACATGCACACAACACTAGCAACCCTTAAACGTTGTTTACTGCTGGAAAAATTGCTGCTTTGTGTGTTTAATAGACATCTTGGAAACTGGAAAGTTTTGCTGTGTTCAAAGATAATTAAAGGACCACACTCCCCCCGAAACGGGATGACTTCTATAATTGTGGACTATGTTGTGTGGACAGAAAGCATTGAGGAGAGGACATGACTGGTCACTTTGTCATTATTAGCTCCTTTCAGTGATGATGATGATTAATTCAGTAGGATGCTGGCAGCCCTCCACTATACTTTGCTTCATTTGTTTATTTTAACTCTCATGACCTCTCTTCCTCCTGCTTTTGTGGGGTTTTTTGGTTTTTTTTAGGTTCTCCTCTGGCCTTGCTTGGACGTACTATTTATCTCTTTGTTCATCTGGTCTTAGCCCTAATGCGGCAGGATTGAAGGCAGAGTGCACATTACAGTGCTTGCTGTAAGCTTGGCAAGTGTTGCACAGTAGCAGATAGCACCTCCGTGTAGCAGTTATTTAGAGGCTTAGCCATGTTATCAGCACATATGTTGTCTGAAAAATCATTAATGTGTAGAGTTTTTTTGTAGTTTAAGTGGTCACACCTGGTAAGTTCAGGTCCAGACTCGCAGGTAATGAAGAACGTCCGCTTGGCTATTAGGGGCAAGGCTCTCTGCTAATCACATAAGCCCTGAAGGCCAGATGTCACTCCTTGGATTACCAATTCCTGTGTCTGGACTTTACGCTAAAAATAATTTGAATGATGCATTGCGTCACAGAGCAGTGTCAACAGTGTGTGACTGAGAGCCTGAGAGGATAATCACAGGCACAGACTGATGAGCACAGAGATGGATGGACGGGCACAGAGCCAGCCTGTTTCTCGTATGGAAAATTCCAACATTACATATCTGCCAGCGTGATTGTGGATAGTTCAAGGTTTTACAAGGCCAGATTGGGCTTGCTGCTCTTGCATTCGTATCACACGAATTCTTCCTGAACCGTGATCTTAGTCACTCATTCACTCCCTGTCAGTTTGAACCCTGTGGTCAAAGAGTTCAGTTAACATTGTCGACACAGTGCAACGAACTGAAGGCCAAGCCTGTTTGTCTAAATTGGGGAAGGGCTCTGAAAAATAGCCAACAAAAATCTTTAGAAATGTACAGGAAACTCTTGAAATTCAGCTTTGTCTGTCGAGATATTCGGCACAGCTAAAGCTAAAAGTAACAACAGTTTAAGAGCCTTGTGCAGAAAACAGATAAGTAATTAAATGAACTAAACATAAAAGGTCAAATGGCTGGAATGTTATCTCATGACAACATACGCAGGAAACAATGTGACCAATTATACTTCATTTCCAAGGCAGCACCAGTCCTCATGAATCAGTCTTCACCTTGAATGAAGTTTAAAAGTATTTATGATTCAGAATCTGAACAGCCTCTGTCAAAAGACTTTCCCTTCAAATGGTCCTCTTGAACTTTAGCTAAATTTGTGAACTCTGTGCCAAGCAAAGAACAGCAAAGGTCCATTGTTGTACATTTACAATGCTGGAATGCCTTCAGTAGCCAAGGCTGTCCATTTAACATACCTAAAGGAACTCTGTGTGTCCCGCACACTGCAATTAAGCATACCACAGAGGCATTTTCCCTTGTTTAGAGGCAGCATGTTGAAATGGTAATAGTCAATGTTTTCAGAGAGATTACTTCTCTGTCAGGGGTTTGTTAATCTTCTTTTTGGGAGTATCAGGGTCGTTCTGCATGCCATGTGAGGGTGAGAGATGGACTGAAAGGGAGGGGAGAAGAATAGAGCGTGGAGAGCTGGGGCCATGAGTGGCCCTCACATTCTAGCCTGTGACCTGCTTCTGTTTGCTGCCTTTTATTAAACCTGTCATTTATACTCTTTTGACAACTTGGCAGAGTTAAACACCAACAAACCAACCAAATAGTCTTTTGTAATTACGAACAGTCTTATAAAACTCGATTACTGCTCAGCTCACCCATGGTTATTCTCAAATATCTATGCTTTTATAGAAATCCTCATTTAAAATGGCTTAATGTAATGTAAATGTAATCTTTTTGCAGTTTGCAGGAAAAACGAATGAAAAATAATTCTAAGAAATTTAAATATTTATCATTCACTAGAGTTCCTGTTCCGTGCTCTCTCTGTACCCAAAGGACCGAGCAGAGCGAGACACAGTACCAGGACACCAACAATCACCTGGGAGACAAAAACAGGAGTCAGGTCTGTCTGGTTGATGTCTCCTGGCCTGGTTATATTTGGACTACTTCCTGAGGCCTAATGGCTACTGACACCAAAAGAGACACTCTGGTGACCCTGTTGCTTTACTGGACATCTCTTTGTCTGCGGACTGGAGGGTGTTGGGTGGTAGGCCAAGTCGCTGTCTAAAGAAGTGACTTCTGCCCGTCTAGACAAAGCATTATCTCATTCTTAGCTGCGTGTTTGCATGATTGTGCTCCTCCTCATACCATTTTTTAGATAGAAGACAAAATAAAACATTCAGTGTTATTCTGGTGCCCAGAAGAGCTGCTCTTGTCAAAGACTCTATACTGTGTCTATACTATTTACAAAAATGGACCTGTCCAACAAATTGAAAACCCTGCTGTAGCTCCAGTGACTTTGTGGCCAAATGCAACAGTGAACACGCACGCCACTGCAGAGGAAAATCGTGTCCATGCAGAGGTTTTTAGCCTGTGTTCCTGCCTCCTGCCTGAGTTCTGTCCTCTGTGGGAGAGCTGGAGCTTGACTCTGCATGGTCTCTCTCCCTTTCTGTTTTCCCCCCCTCTCTCTCCCTCTCTCTCTCGAGGCCACTATTGACCATCCTGTCTGCTTTTTTAGCTCTCTCATCTCTGCTTATTTATAGAATAATGCATCAGAAAAGCTTGTGGGGAGTTGCTGTCATGCAGGCTGCTGCTCCATCAGGCTTTGCGCTCTTTCTGACTACAATATTTGACCAGTTGGAAGCGCCTCATCACGTCTTTTCACTCTCTTACAAACACACAAAAGAGTACAATCTAGCATATGGGCAGACCGAAAGGCAAATATGAATACTGTTTCACAGATAAACACAGCACTTTTTAAACTGAAAATCAACAACATGCCAGCTGTAAATGTGACACTCCCTCAACTCTCCCCTTCCTGGAAGCAAACAGCCAAAGATACAACATGGTGTGTTAGCTGCGAGATAACATGTTCACTCAGCGCTTGTTAAAATGCACATGCGTAGATACATAAACATGAACACACACATGTGTCCACACGTGAGTGCGTGCAGGAGCACAGATACAAAGGAGTGCATATGGCTCCACATATTTCAAAGCAACTGATGAAAAACAACAATCTGAATTTATTACCTTTCTTAGCGCCTACCTAAGCTACGACACTTTGAGTATTCGAAGTTCAAATGTTAACACTTTTGTTGTAAAAGTCAAAAACCTACTACCCCAGGACAACTGTGGGCAGATAAGGAAGCAGTTATCCATGTTGTAAATGTGGTCATAAAACGGCTGGTGCGAGAAAAAACATTTATACTGCTAGGTCAGCCTAACCAGCTGCTGAACAGGGTGGAGGAGAGGAAGAGGAGATGAGGAGGAGAAGCACGAGTGGGAGGAAGAGGAGGGTGACAGAGTGGGTTTGCTTGAGCTTATTAATCGAATCACGAATGTGTGCACTAAACTTCCTTCGCACCAAAAGAAAGAAAGAAAGAGTTTGGTGCAGGGAGGGGAGCTAAAAATTTACCCAACCGTGAACCAATGGCACCTGTTAACACAAGGCTTGACTACACTGCCAGTGACATCCACTGTATGCCTCAAGCTGTGCTGCTTTGACTACAGCTCCAACACAGCGCAGGCAGGGCCACGCAGAGCCGAGCGCACGATAAGCGGCCGCTCTCCACAATGCTTATCATTTAAACACAGTAAGAAACAACCCGCTAAACCGTACTTCCTCTTATGTGATTAGGCTTCACAATGACACAATGTAATATAATGAGATCAACATACGAGAACTACAGGCCAAACCAGTAACCAAACATAGCAAACAATGGGGGAGGACATACAGATGAGTGTAATGTGGGAGAAAGCAATGTACAATGGCAAATTGATTTGAGAGCAGCCAGAGCACTATGGATTATTTTCTGCAAACTGCTCTGGTATCCAGGAGCTCTTTGTTGTGAAAGTGAATGGCGGCCTTTTTGCCGGTCTTGCAGCGCACCTCAACCTGCCCTTTTAAAAGGTTGCCACTTAATTTAAGCAGACAGAAGATATGTAAACGCAAAATGTAGTTAAATGATGGTGCGACGCACATGTCCGTATGCAAAAATGCTCAAAGCCAGGTTCCTGTTGAGTGCAAATCAACATTTTAGTCATTATTCAAAGTAATGCTCGTAGCACAAAAGACTAAAGCAAAAATTCACAGATGCAAATCTCGATTTCATTTCTAAAGCCTCGAATTATAATAACAGATTTCTTCTTTTTTAATTGTTTCAATGCTCTTGATGCAAGATATATTTTGAGCAGGAATTCTTATAAGTTCATCTGAGCCATAACCATAACAACCAAAGTGTTTACTCTTTTTTATATTGTACAGTAAATACTATTTGCTGTTGGTAAAACAAAGGAACTAAGAGTATAATAGAAAGATATTTTTGAAACGATGGTCCTCCCGGCCCTGTCCCATGGAACAGGCTACCGCACACTGGTTTCGTATATGTTTAGGACATTTGTGTAACTTTACGATTAACTGGTCGCTCTGTGGATTTCTGCTAAAGGCATCTTAGCTAAGCAGCAACAAGTGTCATGAAAACACCACCCCAAAATACACTTGCACACACACTCAGGGGAATTAATTTGTTGCACACATTGAAAACCCAGCGGTGAACCCCACCATAGGAGGAACCAGTTGAACCTGAACATGCACCTGGGGACCAATCAGGCAAAGGCAGAGCCATCACTTCCCGTATTTCCAAAACACAGCTGTATTCAAACTTGCAAACGGATGGCTTGTATGGCTTAAAAAAGAAATCTGGATATCTGACACCTTATTTCTCATCAAGTAAAAGGAAAATAAAGAAGAGCCACTTTGTCTCATAACGATAAGTGATGATGGTGGCACGTGAATCCCACTTTTTACTGGTTCAAATACAGTAGACACAGGAAGAAACGGGCAATTTCGTCTATCACAAATCAGTGCTCTTTATAACCCCTACATGTAGATGGATCCTGTTCCTGGTATTACCTTCCTATCACAGAGAGGCTGGAGATGGTGCACATGCTTCCCCCGGCAACGAGATTGTGTGATATTTCAGGGGTGTGTGTGAATCTGGTGCTCAGGGCCTATTAAGGCTACAGATCAGACTAATTTTGGCTACATGCCTTTAAGATGCCTCAACATGTACTTGTGCCTCATACAGCAGGTGACTCATCAATATGCATGCTTAATAAAGTGTTTTAATCTCTTAATCTCTCTTCATCTTCTTTTCAAAACATTATTCCTGGTGTCGTTTCTCTTATTCTGTCTGTCAGTTCTTTGACAAAGTGAGGCCCAGCGCTCGATATATTCAAACAGCTTTTAAAAGATTATAGCGCACACGCAGACATGTGCTCTCATACCAATTTAGCAAGGCATATGTGTCCTTAATCCAACTGACAGTGTGTCGTAAACATGGCTGGTTGAGTCCTTCTGGCCACAGAGCTGAGGTAATAAATATCGCTAGCCAAGTCAGCCCACTGCGTCTGATTCAGTGTGAAAATCATGGCTTTAGCTGGTTATATTTACAGTGTCCTCAGAGTCTCAAATAGCAGCCAAACCCAGACAGGAAATGACTATTCTGACCATCAGTTTAACAACGTGCATAGGAAACACATATTTGAATTGGCGTGCATAAATGGTGACACCTTCAAAAGGAAAATCAGAGTTCTGTTTTGCTATTACAACAAACTCTGTTAAATAAAGCACATGGCATTCGGCGCTGCAACAGTTTGCCAGACTGGGTCTGATCTGTGCATCTATGTGAGATTTCTAAACTCAGTTTTGTGTAGCTGAGAAGAATTTTAACAGATGGAAAAGAGAGGTTGTGGGAAGTTAGTAAATAATGATTAATCAGTGTAAGATGCTTCACAATGAGAAAGAAGTGCCTGGTGTTTTGATCCAGACTTAAAAGAACTGGAGGAAGTTCATGCCATTGAGATGGACAACACTTCTTTACATCTTTCAATTTAAATGTCTGTGAATGGCAAACTCACACTCTGTCTATGTTTCACTGGGGCTTAATGAGGTAGAAATAACTGGCCTGGACTGGACGGTTGTGGAGCAGGGGGGGAAATAGAGCAGGTCCTCATAGCTAAAGGTCAACTTTTGGCCTTTTTTCTGGGCCAGCTTCTCTAAAAATGCTGGAATAGCGCAAACAAGTTGGTGTGTGTATTAGCAGCTGCTGTGCTCTGTCAGGGGAGCTGTGGAGGCAGACGCATCACTGGACTACATTGATCTCAGATGTAGGATGCAGATTAAATGAGACAAAGGGTAAAATCTGCGACCCCCACCGACACCTCCTCCAAACTCCCTCACTCAGAAACCACCCACGCAAAGTAACCACCACCACCATCTCTGTCTCCCCCCCCCACACCCATCCCGATCTCTCAGCCTCAGCTCCATTACCTCCCTCCTCACAATGCTCCCATACTTCTCCAGTCTACGTCACCCCCCATTTCAATGCCTTTTCCTTTCTCCATCTCTGTCTCTCAGACTGAATGCAGAGGTCAGTTCAAAGGGCTGCCAGGCAGAGCTGCTGGCTGGCCCTAATGTGCCTGAGGCTTTGAAGTGAGGAGTGAATCTAAAAGGTGTGTACCCTCTTTTATATACTGTGGCACAGCGATACAAACATGCACTGTGATTCCTGAACTCAGTTTATTCGTGTTTACCATGAACCAGTGTTAAAGCTTTTAATAAGCCTTGCGTAAATGCGAAACATAGAAGCTTTATTTGCAGAGCTTCTTCAGCCTTGCAGTCTATGCTACTGCTGTAAGTGTTCTGATATAAATATGATGGTTAAAAATATACTTTTTATAGATGTCAGAGAATCAAATAAAACCAAAATTAAAGAAAAAACATTACTTTAAGTTTTTATAAAGATCAGAAATATTACGATTTTTCAATAAAAAGCCTCCGGCTGCCATTAAATAACTTTAATCATTCACTTATGCTGCGTCTCAATGTTACTGAGCCTCTTCCGGCGCACAGGTACAGCAAAAATGGAGGCATATTTCTTACAGTTGGGACACTTAGCTATTTGTCGTGCCAGCTGCAGTGTTATTAGAGGAGCCGCTGGAATGTCTAATTGAATCAATGACTTTTTAACGTCTCTCGCTCTCCACATTATCCCTTAAAAGCTCATAAAGAGTTGATCTCCAGCCTTTAGCAACAACAAAGACGTCATTTCCCTACATATGTGAATATTAAATAGATTTCATCACTGAAAGGTTTCTATCAACACATGTCATCATTTTACCTCCTGCTTCTTTTGATGTTTGATCCTTCTTAGTTTACTATTTATTGAAAATGATTTTCCACAGGGAACACAGCTATCCTGAGAGAATCCCAATCTGAACAAAACTGAGAAAGAAAACTTGAAAGGAAGTGGTGCCTATCTATAACAATGGCCACCTTATTTTCATTTCCGGTTCTGGATAATATGAGGATGTGTCATCGTAGCTTTCGTAGTAACTGAATAATGACAAACATGCAGCAAGTATAGAAACAGAAAAATATGATAAGATTATAGTGACTGAGTAAGTGCTGAACGACTATATATAAGGATGAACATGGGAGCAAAAGATGAAAAGGCTAAAGCTGCTCATTTCCATGCCTGTTGACTCTTTTGACTACCCCAGTTCTTGTCTGTTGCTGTCTCCTTTCTCTGCTCTGTGCCTTTTGCCTCCTGGCTCTGGACAGAAATGGGCTCAAGCACTCGTCTGAGCTTTGAAGTCCTTTGGTTATCAGCCAAGCGTAGCGCTGTACCTGCAGCCATCTGTGAAGGGGCCGCCAGCAGCCGCCCATCGCTCCACTTCCCTTCCATGACTGAGAGGGGCCAGAGCCAGGAGTGGTGATGGGGCTGGCAGCGGCACTAAGTCCATGTTGGCTGACCGCACATGGAAGAGCCTATAGCTATGTCAAAGAATACAGGTGCGTATACTCGAGTGCCCCAATCTTACTATTTAATTCGGTACTTCTGTGCTCGTTTTAATATCTGTCTGTAAACAGTCCCCTCTCTCCCCTAGCCTCATCCGCCCACCGTGCCTCTTTCCCTCGGAAGAGGAGAAAAATGTAGAGGTTATGAAAGGCTTGATTAAAAACTGCAAACCATTTTTCACTCTGCGCTTCACATAATATGAAGAGACGGTTTGGATCTTTTGTTTAAATGAAGTGGCTGTGAGTGCGGTAGCTGTCCTCCCCATCTAGCTGTAGCTCCGTACATCATCTGTTGCCCTTACAACACATGCTTTGTAGAACTTTTTTGTTTCATCATGTGTGCATGTGCACTCTGAGTCAAGATGAATGGCCAGATGAGCTCGTGGTAAATACTGCCAGCACTGGCAGCTCTCTTCCAGAGAGTACAATGTCAGTTATACATGTGCGGGTGGGGTTGGGGTGTGTGCGCGTGTGTGGGGGGGGCATTATCACAAACAATACGATTACGACCTGCGACAGTGTGCACCAAAAACAAGGTGGTGGTTGGGTTCTGGGGGTTACTGATGGGATAATCAAATAATACAAACCAGGAGAGACCGAGCAAGGCGGGAGGCAGCGGGGGAGTCTGGGTGGGGGTTAGGGTTAGGAAGAACAAAAAAGCTACAGTAGCCAGACCTCTTCTCCAAAGCAGCCTCCAATTACACACATACAACGGGGCTTCCAATCTGGCCATCAGGCTGTTGCTGAAGTGTCACATGGGTACCATGTGTGCTGGCCAATGGCCTCTCGGCTTATCAACAAACAGAGCGGGATGGAAGGACAGATAAGAGATAGACGTGGGGGTGGGGCGGGGAAGCGCAGGGTGGGAACTGGAGGGGGTCGTGTGCGGATGATGAGAGATTGCAAAGTGAGCAATGAAATAAATAAAGTGCAGATCATTCTTATGCCGCACTGTGCAATATTTTTCACATACTGAAAAAGTATTAGACATGCTCAGCGTTTAAAGTGTTTTTCATGCTGTAAGAATCTCTTTGTAGTTACTATTTAATAGGCCCAAGTTAACAAAATGGCTTATTCACTCTGTGCTGTGTTGAGAAGTAGTCAAATGTTAACCTTTGTTTGAACTGTAGCTTTCATAGACGATTAAAGCAATAGATGCGTTACCAGTGCAGAGACTCCCAGCATCACGCCTTTTAACAGACAGTGATATATCACGGTAGTAAGAGAAGCTATTAAAAATGTTCTTAGATGCTGATCCTAAATTATAAGGAAACCTCTCTTAAAGCTACAAAATGTATCCACTGAGTAAAACCAGAAAACACCAATCTGTTTCCCGCCATATCTTCACGGTAGATTTTCAAAATTATTAATGCAAATAGACTTAATATTCCATGTAAAAGTCCAGCTCAGAGATGCTCGTTGACTCAGTCTCTTTTCCGACGCAGCCTGGAGCCGTTACAGTTTTAGTCAGAACCAGAGGCAGATGTTTCAAACAAGCTGACACCGTACACAATGTGAAACAAAAGTGGGGGGGAGTGCTTTCGCACATGCATGAAAACCAACAGGGAAATGCCTTGTGCAAGCACTCGGAAGGGTTAAGGCTCCATCGCAACCCATCTCCCTCTTCGTCTTTGAAAAAAACTAACTAATGTCAGCAACTGATGTGGTCTCCAAGTACAAGGACCTCGGCTGATTCTGGGGTTTGAACTATATGACAGAGGCACTAAAGCAGCACTGGCTGATGAGAAAATGAGAAATGCAAAGTTCTCTTGCATCGTAGTCACATTTCTTTCTTGCAAAAGAAAAGAAGTGGAAGAATGATGTGCTAGAGTCTTGGAGGCACTTCTACTCCAGAGAAATTTGCTGAAAACAGTATATGAAAACTTGAGCCTGTTGAAATAGCCTGCTCATATTGAAGGCTTGCTCTCCTGTGTCAGGCTGGCCTCTACTAACCTGTCATTTCAGCTTTGCCTCAACCACCGCTCCCCCCCAACCCTACCACACACCCATCTGTTCCCAAAACTCTCAGAGCACACCTGTGAACTATTTCAGAACATCAGAGAGCTCACATAGCCCCCGTCTTCATATAAAACTCACATTCTACCTCCCTCCAAAGCCTCTGCTTCTTCTTCTAAATGCTTTAACAAATCAATAGCGCAAAGAATCCCAAAACCCTGGATTTCACTTTCTTTTCAGATAGGAAGCTCTGAATAATGCAGAGAGCAATACTTGTGGAGACAGCTTATCCATTTTCATAAACCTTTCTGAACAAACCCCCTCTCAAACAAGTCATGAGGTGAGGACTCAGGTCAACAAAAAGATCAAAATGGCCACTGAATAAAAGCGGGGAAAAGAGAGGTAAACATTCACAATGCTACCTACGAGGATCTGCAGTTCTGAAACTTTTTTCATGCGTGCTGTTTAAAGCCATTACTTATTAACTGTTTAGCTATCCTCCATCTCCAAGCTTGACTCTTTGTTCACTATGGACACTGAACAGCTAAACACACCACCCTGCTTGTCATAACAATCAGGAAGCGAGACTCTCCATCAGTTTCCCCGACTCTACCGTGGGGTGTGGCCCAGCAAGTGGCCGCAAAGGGCTCCATAGGGTTTTTCCTGCAATTCTAATCAAAGTTTAAAAAGCTGCAACCTTGGAGTCTGAGCCTGGGTTGTGGTCTGTGAGGAAGATATCAATCAAGCAGCTCCAAACAAGCGTGAGGGGGAAAGGGAGCCAGGCAGGCAGGGCTGAGGACAGTTTCTGAGAAACTCTTGCTCTCTCTGTCCTGTCTCTTTTCTCTGTCCTCAGTGGAGTAAGTTCCCCTCTTCAAGGGCAGGGTGCATTCCCCATACCAGGAAACCACAAGGTAATTCAAAGTCGCATTAACACATAATGGCTGCGCAGATGGATAAAACATTAATCTGCCTGTGATGCTGCAGCGCCTGTCACCACCGCCATCATCATCATCGGCTTCTGAGTCATACTCTGTCCATTTTTCCAGGCGGGAATGAATGAATCCACTCTGGAATAGTACTGCTTGACCTGTAAGCGGCAGATCTGCAAATGAAGTTGTTTTCCTGCCTGGTCCCCAGTTCTGCAGCTGTCTAATCCTCTTGCAGTTCTGCCCTACAAAAGGGTGATGGGTGATTGTGCAGGGACTCACAGACAGATAGAGACATATGCACATGCATGCATGAGCACACAGCAACACCCATATCTAGCCAGGCAGGCATGTTTGGCAGTGTCTGAATATTGGCTTTTCCACAGCTAGAGGCTGCTGGACCTGCTCAGCTCATCAGACATCCATCAAGGTGTCAGTTTGGGTTTTGAGACCAGGCTCCCAGGACGATCACACCGCTACCTTTTCTGGCAGCAGGTCTGCACGATGGCCTTCTATCTGGGCCAAGAAGGACTGAAGATAAACATTGAAAAAATATAGGCAAGAGAAAAACAACACAAATTGACACTAGCACAATGCCCACTGCCAGTCCTGAAAATCTCAGCCTTCTTTAAACAAATGCTTTCTCATAAGTGATTATGAATACGAGATCAGCAAACAAAAGCAAATGGGCTTTTCCTCAGTGTGCTTGACTTTAAACAATCAAAGGAAGTAGTCAATCACGTAGATTTAAGTTATTAGCTGCTCTGCAGACAAGCGGGATTCATTAACATAATAGCCGATTTTCTTCTATGTGAAGCCCCCCCCCCCACACCTATTTTCCACCGGAGACTTTGGTCATTTTCATGACTTCTCATAACACCCCTCCCCAACTCCGGGGAGGACAGGCAAGGTAATTAATTCCCCTTGCTGCCTCTTTCTCTTCTCTTCTCCTTCCCTCGGTGGTGAAGGGAAAAGCCAGGGAATGTAATTTACACTAATTACCTTTTGCATAGGAGTCTCATTTCAACTTTCCTTTTCATGTTGAAGCGCCAGAGTCTCAGGCTATGCCTCTAAGCTTCAACACCCCTAATGAAAAATCACTACAATATTGCTATAGGGACATAACAGCACACAGACAAGAGTTTGCAGGCACCTTATTGCGCTTCATGATGCTGTATATCCCCAAATGAGCCATCGTGTAACTCAAATATCCCTATTAAGACTCAGTTTTGCTCATGATAGTTCTCTAACGGCACTTTAAAGTGTGTTAAAAGTGTTACTTTGAACAGTTCTCTCTCTCAAAGTGAAAATCAGGGGTTCCGTTTAATGCCAGCAGAGGGACTATAGAGTGGACAAGAAGATAAGCAAACATGAGGCTGCTACAAACTAAATATGAGAAACACCAAGGCTCACCGTTTGCTTCTGCCACTATTCAATTTGTATAAGGATCTCATCAGTATGTATAGCTTACATCGTTGTTTCCCCTTTACTGCTCAGGGTTTTCTGTCCTTTTGTATATTAGATGAGCATCGCTACAGTTGCCTACTTCTGATTGATATGTAACTACTAATGAATTAAGTAAAAAATGTATATATACAACATCAAATTGCACGTAATTTAATTTTTCCGTTACCACTGCTTTGTCACTCCATTTAACCTCTAGGTATTATTTGTACAGTAGTTGAACCATTCACAGACCCAGATTTTGCATGCGCGGATTATAATGGACCGCTTGCATTGTTTTACATTTAAAGGCTTGCTAGTCCACCTTGCAACGACATTGCAGTCAACAATCACTGCGTTTGTGTGTGAATTGTTCTCTTGGAATAATAACAAAAACGCACGGCAGCAAATAATGTAAGGGTACGGGGTAGTATTCTCTCAATTGGATTAGTCACAGCCAAATGCTGCAGCGATAGCTAATATGCTGTATTTAAGGCTGCATATCGTTTCCGGAACATAAATAC